>NC_062216.1:97369988-98020488 GCF_902686445.1 Sciurus carolinensis | reverse complement strand
ATGTGAATACAGAGGATCTTAGCATTTGCCTTTTGTAGTTACTCTCAAAAGATGACAGACAGATATAAATATGTTTCTCTTTGCTTTTCATGCTTTCAGGATGACCTCCCTGAAACTTTTCCTTGGTGGGACTTCACATTATAAATTGTCAATAACTACATATTAATCTTAAAGAACTCAGATCATAATCTAATGCTGGTCAGTAAATACCTTCCGTTTTCACAAAGATGGAAGTAAGAGCTTTTATAGGATACAAAATATAACCTTATAGAGATCGGGTGCCATATCTATAAAAAACAAGGTACCTGGTCCTACTCCTTCTGTGAACCCTGCTCCTGTGGCAAAAGCCCCGACACTGCCACCAAGAGAATCACCTGTCTCTGGGTTTCCTCTCAAACTGAAAGAAGAAGTTGCAGCAGCCATAGCACCAACAATGACTTTTTCTTTGACTGTAGGAGATTTCTTCCTGTCCATAGCTCATAAGTTGTGAGCAGCAAAGTTCCGAGTGATGAGGCGGTAGAAGTCCTAGGCTGTGACAGAACCTTGAACCAAGTCTCAATCTTATTTTTTAAAAGGAGGTGGGGGGAGATTTCCCCATTTCATCTCTAATGTACAAGTATTTCTAACCTCTTACAATATGTTTCTTTCACTGAAATAACTCAATTTCATGTTCTCACCAGTGATAATTTCATTGAAGTTTATTTTAGAAGGAAATAGAATAATACTGTTGGAGGAAATTTACAGTGACTGATCTGTATTTAAAGTTTAAATAAGTTAAGGAAAAAAATTACCTACCAAGCTATAAGAAATAAGGAATAGAATGACTATAAAAGGCCAAGGATAAAAACTCTGGGGTCTTTCTGGAAAATTTAGTGATTCTTACTTTAAAACCTTCAGATCCCAGATAAGATGATTTTATTGTGTGTGTTTAACATTTTTTATTGGTTCTTTTTACTTACACACAGCAGTAGAATCATTTTTTAAAAAATATTTTTTAGTTGTAAATAGACATTTATTTTACTTACTTATTTTTATGTGGTGCTGAGAACTGAACCCAGTGCCTCACACATGCTAGGCAAATGCTCTACCACTGAGCCCCAGTCCCAGCCCCTAGAATTCATTTTGACATAATTGTACAAAGCATGGAATGTATCTTATTCTCTTTAGGACTCCATTCTAATGGAGGTACAAGATGGTGGGATTCACTATGGTGTATTCATGTAAGTACACAGGAAAATTATTTCAATTCATTCCACTGGCTTTCCATTTCTTATCCCCCCTCCCTCCCCTTAATTCCCTTTTGTCTAATCTTCTGAGTATCTGTTCTTCCCCAGCCCCTCTTATTGTGAATTAGCTTCCACCTATCAGCAGTGATTTAGTTAAGAGAGTATGCTACATCAACATAAAGAAGTGAAAATCTAGTATGGAGGCAAGCAGAAACAGAGATGAGTGGGGAGCATTTGAATATGGAATCAGATTCTAAACATAATTTGACTTTCCAGCCAAATTTAATATCTTGTAGTAGGGAATCAAAAGCTTGCCTTCATTTTCTCACTAGCAAGAAAAGGAAAGGAAAATGCTACTTCTGAAGTTTCTACTTATAGAAGAACAAGATGTTCCTTGTGAATAAACATGATAAGTACAGTCTCAGAGAGTGGATTAAATGAATGAACCTACACTGTACAGGATTCTAGAATGGTCTTCAGAACACATGGTTTCCTAAAATTCCCACCATGCCAATTCGCGCTCTTGGGAGGTATGTTTGATAGCTGATAGGAACTGGAACAAGATGGGTCTTTTCCTCAGCTGCTAACTGCCATCCATATTCCCAGAAGGCTCCTGCCATCTCTCTTCCAAATAGCAGCTTAATTTGGCTTTGCATCAAGATCTTCAACCTCAAACTATTTCCAGAATAATTCTGAAATGTGTCTAACCAATTGCCTTGGTTAATGAGGAAGAAGAGAAAGGACTTATAATGTAAAACAAAGCAGACACTGACTTCTGGGGGATTTTTTGCCCAAAAAAAGTATATTAGGTTGTCTTTTATTCTATGTTGTTGATGTCTGGACATCTTTATGCCTTGCTGATACTAAAGGGACTGACCCTCCCAGGTGACCCAATTCCTAGAGACTGTCCAGGACTCACATGTGAGCACATCTTCTGTATGGAAGCAAACACCCTCAGCCACCTGTTTTGTCAAGCCGAGCCCTGAGTTCCCTGCCCAAATCACCCCAAAGCCAGGTAGATAGCAGTCCCTATGTCCAAGAGCCCACCGCAGTTCACACTTACCCATCCCAAGCCTTTTACTGTCTTGCCATTGTCTCCTGTGAAAGCCACAAAGGTTCCTGCCCACCTTTCTGCTTATGCCCTCTGCCTCTCCACTGCTGACCCCTCCCCATGGTAGGAACAGCCCCCTGCTGGAATTTGTCTTTTCAATGATAATCATCTCTTTACCCCTCCTGAATAATAATACTTAGGTCTATTTATTTCTCCTTATCCCCTGGGAAAGGTAGTCTACTTCTCTCTAGCTCAAATAAGGATTTTGTAGTCAGATAATATTCATTCATTTAAAAAATTGAGATAGAATTCATATTCCATAAAATTTACCTTTTTAAAAAATGGTTTTTAAGATAGTAGCAAGCCAACACTAATTCTGGAACTCTAAAATGAAGCCTTGTGCCCATTTCTCCTTCCCACTAACTTTAGGCAACCACCAACTATATTTTATATAATTAATGAATTTGCCAATTCTGGACATTTTACATAAACAGAATTAGAGTATGTGGTCTTTTGTGACTGATTTCTTTCACTTGACAGTTTTCAAGCTTCATTCATGTAGTATATTATCAGTACAATTCTTTTTATTGACATAAAATAGAGTAGTCCATTGCATGGATATACCACATTTCATCCATCACTGATGAACACTGAGGTTGCTTACAGTTTTGGCTCAGATGAATAATGCCTATGGACACGGATAAGCTTTTGTGTGGACATGTGTTTGCAATTTCCTTGAGTTAAACAGACTTGCTGTGGAACAGCTGGGTCACATGGTAACCAAATGTTCTTTTTAAAAAATGACTGAGAGATACTGAACATTCCTCTTCATGACAGTTAGTTCCTATAAAGTTTCTTTTCAAAGAAGGCTGGAAGCAGTGGATAGAAACTTCTTAGACCTAAGGACAACGCTGAAATGAATGCCTGGCAGCAGAAAAGTCTGCCTTGGCAGTCTCTTTACCAATGTATCTTTGTTCTTTGCCTTTAATAACAATCATAATAAAGCTATTTACTAAGCAGTTATTCAGTGTTTGCTTGCTCTTTATCAATGCTAGCCATTATGATCCTTATCTTATTAGATATAGAAAAGAATTAGAATTCATTAAGGAAACAAAAAAATAATAATAATAATGGCCTGGAGGGCCCAGGAAGACTAGGATATTTGAGATAAGCCCCAGACTGTCATTTCCAGAAAGTGAAGGAAGGGACAAGGACTGACTACAGTGAAAAGGAACTTTGTAGCATTCGCACACTTTTCCCATAGGTACTTTAGACACAAGCCTTTCAATCTTGCCCATACAGTTTGTTTTAACCTAGAATGATTATAAAAGTGATTACAGAGGATTAGGAGAACTATTGTCATAAAATAGTATGGCAACAAAATAACCAGGAAATGGTGCCCATTAGCCTGTTGAAAATGAAAGGAAACAAGCAGAGGAGGATTTCAGAAAGTATACCATAATCCCACCTACACACTATTGGCATAATCACAGAAAGGCTAAATTGTCTTCAGTTTGTACTACTGAAGTAAATTATACCCATAAAGGACACCCAAAAATATTTGAATTTCAGTTACGCAGAATGTTCCCTTATCCCAACTCCTAACAGTATTGACTAAACCAGATCAGAAGTAATTATTTAGGGGAGCAAGCACATAAGCATCGTACTTTTCCAAGATGTAAATGACAACTTTTATTTTTTTTGTAAATTCTTCTTCTTCTTCTTTTTGGGTAAATTATTCTTATGTAACTTGCCAGCACTAGAATACTCACTAAGAAAAGGTAGCGTTCTTGTGCTGATGTGTTCCGTGCAGCTAGCTTGAGGATCTGTCCTTCTTTTATTAGCTCATTGGAAGGGTTTACAATGTCTTCTTCTTCTCCCAACATTTCATAAATCTCTAAGAGTTTCTTTAGGTTCTCCTAGGAAATTAAAACAAAATACAGCAAGATCAAATACACAAAGTGTCAATTAAGTGACTTAAATAATACCATGACCTTAACTAAAATCTGCATAATTTAGAAGGGATTGGGAGTGAACGTATTTTTTGGTATAAAAATGCATCCTTAAATTGAAACCTGCGAGAACAGGGGAGAGGGTTACTCCGGGAAAAATGAGACATTTTGCAAAAGCTTTCTTTTGTTTACCTCTATCTGTTCACTTTGGTCCAAACCTACAGATAGTGTTAGACTGTTATGACAATTATCTAACCATAAAGTTCCTGTCTCCTCTAAAAACCACTTACCATTTTTCTTATTGCACTATTAGAATGGCTTGCTGCTGTAGATATAATTTCAAGTGATTCTAAATGGGAAAAAAAGAAAAGTAAATAAATATGCTTTGTCTTTCCTGGGCTACTAGATAATTGAATAATTTACATACTTAAATAAGAAATCTGAGATCAAAGACACAATGAAAGTAGCAGCAATTTCCACTTATAAACTGGGTACCTTCAAAATTTATTTGTAAGCAGATTATCTGAACTCAAAAGGTATTTCCTTATGTAAGTCATGTACAATGATTAGGCTCACAGGTATATTGAATTCATATAGACCATGAAAGTCAATAAGCATTTATAGTGTACACTAACTAGGTTCAAGGTACTTTGTCAGGAGCTTTCATACACACAGTAGGCTCTCTTTATTTATTTTTTTGCTACAGTCTGAAAATATTACATGGAAAATTCTAGAAATTAAACAATAAGTTTTATTACAATACACTATTATAATTGGTATATTTTACAATTTGTTAATCTCTTGCTATATTTAATTTATAAGCTAAATTTAAACATAGATATGTAGGTATAAGGGTTTAAACCCAGTACTGAACCCTGCAGAGAGGACTATCTATCATTTCAGGCTTCCTTGGAACATCTTAGAAGGTATTCCTCTGCAGGTAAGGGAGGACTAATATAATCAATTCTTACATTCTTTTTTTTTTTTTCCAATTCTTACATTCTTAACCAACCTTAAACAATAAATATATTTGCTCCCTTTGGCAGATGAAAGAAATGAGGAAGTAATGTGGCTTGGCTAAGGTCATACATCTCTGAGGTTATAGGGCCAGATCTGAAACTGGGTCTTCTGACTCAAAGTTCTATAACATTTCAACACAAAGTATTTTACTAGTTTCATGAACACGAAACAAAACCAAACTTTCTTTGGAAAAATATTCACAGTTCTAACCTAGGTCAGATGAAAGGGAATCGCCTAGAGTCAGTATTATTTCTGGGGCGGGTGGTAGTGAGAAAGGGGAATGGAATGGGAACTCTCTGATATGGACATTGTGGGAGCTCCAGGGCTGCTAATGAAGACCTGTGAAAGCTGAGGGCCTGCCGGATCAACCCCAGGGAATACTCTTCAATCCTAAGCGATGTCCTGTTTTCTTCCCTTCTTTTCTGTCTTGTGAATGCTGGTCTGCTCAATTCTGTTACCGCAGCAACCCCGCCTCCCTCTGGACTACATTTTCTGTCTTCTTTGCTTGGCTGAACAGAATGCACTTTTGTTACTTCCCTTTCCACTTTTAGTCCTTCTTCTATGATTTCCTTAGAATTTTATTGTAACTATCAATGCAAAGCCAAAAATGATTAATGAAATGCCCTACTATGTCCCACAACTTTCTTGGTTTGGACTTGTGTATCTTAGGGGAAGGCAGTCTTGGAATACAGAAGATACTGCATTTTTATTTACATGTGTGAGGGCTGTCCAGATTTGGGCAATTCTGTACACCTGATAAAAGGATCCAGGATAGAGACAGTCAAAGATGGAGTGGGACCAATGCTCAAGAGATGAGTTCCTCTGAGAGCAGGCAATTCCACCTCCAATCCACCACTGGCCCTGCCACTGGGACCCAGCACTCAGACATGATAGGTGGAAAATGGGGTGGGGCACAGTTCCCAGGGAGTAGTGGGCTGAGAGAAGATGGTGAGCCAAAATCATGCTAAACTATAGAAGGGCAAAAGGAAAGGGAAGTTTCAGAGGTTACTTGGATGGTGGGAGGAACACATCAGAGGCAGTTTGGATTCAAGAAAAGACTCAGGCTCCAGAACTAAAGATGTTTTATGTTCCTCTTCTCTCATACCATGGTCCACTTACAATAGAAGGCAAGAAATTAGAAGGGGAAATAGTGGTAGTTAAGACTGTACACGAGTATTGTTAGTGCTTGCTGAATATCAAGGCATTTCTATTTCTCAAACTTTCACTCATCTCTTAACAGTTGAATGATTTTTAAACCTGTGCCAGAGGGCTGGGGGTGTGGCTCAGTGTAAGAGCATGTGCTCAGCATGTGATTCGCAAGGTCCCAAGTTCAATCCCCTGCACTGACGTACAAAAACACACATACACAGAAACAGTGCAAGAAGCCTGAAGCATTAGTGCAATTCATGAGTCTTTTTAAAAACCTTCATTTTAATCAAATGAAAAAAATCAAAAAACAACCAAAAGAATTGCGATAAAGTTTTCTTGAAGAAAAAGTTAATAGACAATAAAAACACCATTTCCAGTTATATCTAGGGTAGGTGAGGCCAACACTGCTTAGGTTATTTTTACATATTAAATGTCGTCTTGGTATTCTTGGTATGCATCAACCTATCTAATTAAACTGCAGCACTTGTAATTTCAAGTGGCTGTGTTCTTCCTGTGAGATGGTAATTGTGTATTGCTATTCCGGATGTCTCTAAGACTATAGTTTTATGTTTCACAGTTAGTGATTAAAGTGAATCCAGAGTGGTAAATGTGATTTGCATTGCTTTAAACTTGTGATTTAGGCTCAAAAGTGGCTTGCCTAATGGAGATGTTGATAATTTCCAGTGAGACTGTTTTCTGACAGCAATATTGGACTACAGTAGCTAGCTGTGAGATGCATCTCACTTGGGAACCACAAGTCTGCTTGACCACTTGAGTATCTGATAATGGAGGACAAAAAAAAATTTTTAAAGCATTTACTTTTTGCATCATTCCAGTCCGGGGAATCAGGGGGCAATTTCCTTAGGTAGTCCTTAAGGAGCATCTCATACCGAGGAATCCGCTGAACAGGTTCCAGCATGTGATGCTGCAAAGTTAAGCTCCCACAGATCTTCTGTTTCTGTTTTTAAAGAAACATTTAAAAATTAGGTTAGGCAGTCTAAAAACTCACTATAATAACTTCCATCAACTATATTAGATATATTTAGGGTTTTGTTTTGTTTTGTTTTGTTTTGTTTTGGTGGTGCTAAGAATCAAACCCAGGGCCTTGTACATGCTGGGCAAGTGCTTTACCACTGAACCACATCCTCAGTCCCCTGGGTTGCTTTTAAAAGTGCAGATTTATGAACCCCCATCTATGAAATCACAATTTTAGAGGAAAGAAGCTAGAGAATATGCATTTTAAAACACCCCATATTCTTTTTTTTCAGTGCTGGAGATTGAACCCATGGCCTTGTGCTTGAGAGACAAATGCTCTACCAACTGAGCTATACCCCCAGCCCTCACCCCATATTCTTATAACATTAAAGTCTAATGACCACTAATCTAGTGTAAGAACAGAAAGGAAAAAAAAAAAAAAAAAAGCAAGCAGAATTTTAAGCCAGAGAATTCCAGCTAGCTGGCAACCACTTCAATTAGTCACTACTAGGGTTTGTTAAGTCACATTATTAAGTCATTCTACAATTATTTTCAAAAGATGCACCTGAATAATGAGATTCACTAACCACAAGCACAAGACATGCCTTTGGACTTAGCAGAAACTATTTCATAAATTTCATAATGAGGCTATTATAAATGTCATTTCCTTTGAGGAAAAAAGAAGACTCTAAATAGGAGAATGACAAGATCTGGCATCTTGCTATCTGTTGGAACATTTTAATTTTTCATTAGGTCAAGGTGTTCTTCGAAGAAACACCCATTAAAATACTTAACTTTTACATGATCAAGGCATTGCAGGATAAGAAAGCTGTATTAAGACATGGTGTTGCATGCAAAGCAAACAACTAACTGAAAGCCTCACAGGGAAGGGGGCATTTAGTACCACCTCTGAGTGCAGGCTTTGGTGGGGAGGAAAGTGAGGAAGACCAGTTCAGGAAGAGACCCTGTGCAAGGCAGTGGTACACGAAACATCTTCAGTAAAAGGGAGCAGTTGGTTTTTTGTTTTTTTAAATAAGCATGAGAAATTAGGGAATGAGGAAGAAAAGGCAATATAAGCTAATACTGTCAGGACTTTCAGAGTTTAGATGTGCTTCATCTGATGCAGACTTTTGCACATGGTACTGATGTCATTAAATCTGATTACCATACTTCAGTATGGCTTTAGGGGGATGTGGGGAAACCAGTTTGGAAGTTGATGTTGCAGACAAGGAAGAAAGTTAATCAGGACCCCAAATTGGCATGGAACCTGAGGGAGTAATAGCTTCCTTACAAGACATTAATTTTATAAGTTTAATTATCTCATTTGATTTCCCCTAACAGACCTATATTGCTACACCTTTATCTCTAGGAAAATATTAATGATGCCAAAAGTTTTACAAGAAGAAACTATAGCTCAGAGAAATTAGGAGAGTTTTCTAAGGTCAAATGGTTAAAAGTCACAGACTGAACTGTAAAGGAGGCTTATTGCCAGATGACTACTCTTTCCATTGCCATGTCATTTCTTTATATTTGGAGAAGACAGACATGCAAAGGCAGAATTTAAAGTGTGATCAAACAACAATAACTACCATCTTTAGTAATTACTATGCAACAAGCACTGTGCTAAGCACCTTGAATGCACTATCTCATAGGCAAATGAACACACACAGAATGAGGAAAAATGACAGGTCAAAGAGGAGGCCAAACTGTCAAGCTCTGGTGAAGGAGAGAACAGTGGTGTCATCAAATCCAATCACCTGTCAGGGTATAAAAAGTCAGATGGAAAAAAGTGCTTGGGAGCTAACAATGGACAGGACCTTCACGTAGAATTGTACAAGCACACGGCCATTCAAAACTAGAGGCTGGGAGAGAGGACTAGACTAAGGCGTGCAGAAGCATGCTGTCACTGAGGGTGTGAAGATAGACTGTGGAAGGTGACCCTTGGGCTCTGCCCACCTTTCAGCACTGCAAGGCGGCCTAGTGAGAGATTCAAAGACGCTAATGTTCAGAGAGGTCAATGAGTGTTTAATCATGAGAAAAGATGCTGATAAAAGGAGCAAATGGGAAGCAGCAGGACTTCCAAGTGAGTGAGGAGACTGGCAAATCCTCCCTATTAAAAGCAATTACCACGCTGCAAAAAAAAAAAAAAAAAAAATTGACAACCATTTCAGCATTTTTAGAAGTTGCTCAAAGGCATACAACAACCTGAAAAGCATTTATGCCTTAACAACGTTGAACTTTAAGAATGAATAGTGAGAATCTGTGGCATTTGAGCCTGGGGCTGCTCCTGCCCTCCCAACTCCATCCATATGTACGTTTAGCCAGGGCAGTACAGTCTGTGAGGCCCAGCAGCTTCCGTGCTGAGGTGCGGAACGTTCAATATGGAGTGGCGCACAGTGCACATGCCCAGCAGCTTGGTCAGTAGAACTGACCAAGGATCTCCAGGGGGTGGAATGGAGGGGCCAGTGGCTCTACTAGCCAAAAGTCATAGTTTGGGATAGGCTAATCATATTCATATTTATTGAGAGAGAGCCCAAGCCGGGACACTCACCGAGGAAACCTGAGGCTTTGTAGACATGGATACAAAGTTTCAAAGAGCTTGGTGGACTTGAAAATGACTCAATCTTTAAATGGGTCCCCTTATTCACAACCAGGCCCCAAAAGAGAATAGAACCTTGCTGACTCCAGGTAATCAAACACCTCTGTCCAAGAGTGGCTTTAACCCTAAGTATCACAGAGTTATGGGCAACTCCTAGAAAGCCAGTCTCACGAACACAGACTTCGTCACAAACAGCTTGAATGCAGACATCAGGGACTGCAGGCAGAGGATAGATAAGTTTTATAGATTTTGTGTAAGTAACAAAACAAAGAAACAAACAAACAAAGTGATTACACCACTTTCAGTGGAGAAATCAAAACCCAGAGTTAGCGGCGCCCAGTGGTGCAAGTCTATAATCCCAGCAGCTGGGGAGGCTGAGACAGGAGGATCACAAGTTCAAAGCCAGCCTCAGCAAAAGTGAGATGCTAACCAACTCAGTGAGACCCTGTCTCTAAATAAAATACAAAATAGGGCTGGGGATATGACTCAGTGGCTGAGTGCTCCTGAGTTCAATCCCCAGCACCTCCCACCAAAAAACACCCAGAGTTGATATGATCATGGGTTGTCTGAAATATCCAACATTCAGGAAACAAAAAACAAAGACATAGTAAAGTGTGACCTATAAAGAGAGAAAAAGGAAACCAACAGAAATTGTCTGAGTACCATTAGAGGTTAGATGTGGCAGACAGAGTCTTCAAATGTATGTTCAAGGAAATTAAATATGTTTGAAGAATTCAACTAAAGTATGAAAATAACAATTTTCAAGGAGGAGTTAGACATAGTTAAAAAGAGAGAAGAACCAAATGGAAATTCTGGAGTTAAAAAGTGTAACAATTGGACTGGGGATATAGCTCAGTTGGTAATATGCTTGCCTCGTAGGCACAAGGTCCTGGGTTCAATCTCCAGCACTGCTAAAAACAAAACAAACAAACAAACAAACAAACAAAAAAACGTATAACAACTGAAAAAAGAAATTCACTACAAGGGTTAAACAGCAGAATCTGAGATGGCAGAATGATCAGGGAACCTGAAGAAAGTCTAATAAAAATCATATATCGGAAGAACAATTAAAGAATATTTTGTAAACTGATAAACTTGTGGGATAACATCAATATCAGCATTTGTGTAATGGTAGTGACAAAAAAAAAAAAAGAGAGAGAAAGGATGGAAAATACTTAAAGAAATAATGGCCAGAAACTTCTCAAAATGATTTAAAAAATGTTAATCTACAAATTCAAGAAGATCAACAAGCTCCAAATAGGAAAAATACAAAAAAGACACACACCCAGACACATCCTATTCCAACTGTTGGAAACCAACAATAAACAAAGCAGGAAGAGAAAAATGATCCATCACACACAGTGTTGATAAAACTGAAGACTGATGGAGGAAAGAAAGCAGTAAGAGTGACATGTTCCAAGCGCAGGGAGAAAACCCATCAGCCAAGAATTCTCTGTCATTCCTTGGCCTATACCCAAAGGACTTAAAATCAGTATACTACAGTGACGCAGCCACAGCAATGTTTATAGCAGCTCAATTCACAATAGCTAAGCTATGGAACCAATGTAGGTGCCCTACAACAATGGATAAAGAAAATGTGGTATATACACAATGGAAAATTACTCAGCCATAAAGTAGAATGAAATTATGGCATTTGCCAGTGAGTGAATGGAACTGGAGACTTTCATGCTAAGTAAAATAAGTGAATCCCCAAAAACCAAAGGCCGCTCTGATATGCAGATGCTAACTCACAATAAGTGGGGGTGGGGATAGAAGTTCACTGGATTAGACAAAGGAGAATGAAGGGAAGGGAGGAAGAATGTAAATAGGAAAGACAGTAGAATGGATTGGACATCACTTTTCTATGCTTATATTCAAATACATGACCAGTGCGACTCCATATCATGTATAACCACAAAAAATGGGAAGTTATACTCCATGTATGATATGTCAAAACACATTCTACTGTCATTTATAAGTAAAAATAACAAATGAAAAAAAATTTTTAATTCAATTTTACAAAAAAAGAAAACGAAAAAGAAAGAAAGGAGAGAGAGAGAGAGAGAGAGAGAAAGAGAGAGAGAGAAAATTCTGTATCCAGCAAAAGTATCATTCAAAAGTGAGGAAGGAAAAAAAAAAAAAGAATATTCTTGGATGAAAATAGTGACTGACAGATTTCATTGCTAGCTGATCTACCTTTAAAGGAAACAACAGACATTTTTAGGCTGAAAGAAAATAACTCCAGAAATGGGAAATACATGGTTGTATATAAAATGTATTTATAAATATATTTTCATATCCTCCTTTAACATTTTAATACACATAAAATTTTGTAAAAAATTATAAATCACATAAATTATAAAACAGCACTATATGGTAAGATTTAAAACACACAAAAATGTAATATATATGACACTAAGCACTAGAACAAAGTAGCTATATTTTACCAGAGAGTATAATCTGAAGTAGGCTGTGATAAATTAAATGCATATTATAATCCCAAGAGCAGTCACTGGAGAGTAACGAAAAGTAGTTTAAAAGTAAGAATTATTAAAATGTTGCCATAAAACTATTTATATAACACAAAAGAAGGCAAAGAGCCATAAAATTCCAACCCCAAGAATATTATGTGATGGAGACCATGTCTTTTCAATTTAACAACTCTATCAAAGAATAAGTTATTAACAAATTTGACTAGAATATCAAAAGAAAATCACTATGGTACTATTAAAATGTATTATCCAGATTTGGAAAAATTTAAGAAAATCAGAATATAAATTGACCCAATAATATTATTGTTATTCCAAAACCTCAGGGTTCATAGCAATCATTGCTTATATTTATTTATATTCCATGAAACATTTAAACTTTTGAAACTCACAAAGGGGAAACTCACTTTGTAAATTTTATGTGAACCCTAATGCAGTCAGTCTCTGTTGGTCTCATAAGCAAATGGAGAATTTAGCACTTAGTCTGTGGCCTGTGCCCAACAGGAATTTTAACTTTGTAGAGATATCTTTGCATAATTCAGTAGAATGGGTTTGAGCTAGGTATCTTGCACAAATTTATATTGCAATCTTAGATCTAGAAGACCATATGATTTAAATGCAAAAATTGATTCATAACTTTGAACAAAATTGCCCTGTTACCTGAATTTCTTCAATCACCGATTTGAACTGGGGAATTCGATCTGTCATGTTTTTGACCAATTCCATTGCGTTATCAAATCCCTTCACGTATTCTCCATACATCTTAAGGAATGGCGCCAATTTTTGAAGGATGTCTCCAATTCTAGGAGTGGTATCCCTGGATCAAATAAAGAAATAAGTCCTTAAGTTTTTTTTTGTAAAGTAAACAAATTAACAGACTGCAGATGAAGACTTCACTTTCTACACACACTCTGTGCTTCATCAGATCCATCTTGCTGTGAGACTGGTAGAGAATAAAGAAGCTCTTTTTCCAAGGCTGCTGAGGAATGGCATAGTAAAGAGAGATGCTTTGGAATTCTTGAAGCTCCAGATCACCCCTGATATCTTGTCTTCACTAGTCAAAAGATAGTTTGGAGAGCAGAGATAAAATGCTTTTCAGCTACAGCTGAAAACCTAGCATAACTTCTTAGTCTTTAATGTAAAAATTTGGCACAATGTCTATCTATAGCTGTGTGTAGCATTTCTATTTCAATTTAAAAGCTGAAAAACACAGCATATTGTATGACTGCCTTAGACATATCGTTTCTGTCTACTCCTCTTACCATTCTTGCATTCGTTTCTCCAGCTCTGGCAAGAGGAATTTACTATGGAAGGCATTTATTGATGAAATGTTAGAAAAGATTTTATTCACCATCTCTGCTGGAAATGAGCCTCGGTTTGCTTCTTCCAATAGTTTGCAATAAAATACCTGAGTAAAAGAATAAAGCAAACATTACTTTAGCTTGTGGGTTAATCAACTAGTGCTGTGCTAGGCCTATAGCAGGACCTTCATAACATTTTATTGAATAAATGGAGAAGTTCATGATTCAAGAAGTTGATCATTTGAAATGTAGTAAGTGAGTTTGTATGCTTTGATTTGGAAGAACCACAAATAAGAATTAGGAAGCTTGACTTTTTTTATTTTGGGGTGGGTGCTGGGGCACTTGACCGCTGAGCCACATCCCCAGTCCTATTTTGTGTTTTATTTAGAGACAGGGTCTCACTGAGTTGCTCAGTGCCTGGTTTTGCTGAGGCTGACTTTGAATTCGTGATCCTCCTGCCTTAGTCTCCCAAGCCACTGGGACTACAGGTGTGCACCACTATGCCCAGTAGGAAGCTTGATTTTTAACCTAGGCTCTGCCCCTATCTGTGGGATGTTAATAATATACTTTTCTGCCCCAGAGAAAATCCAGTTGAGGTTAATAGGATTTACCCTTCGTACTTATGGCCAGAGTTAAGGGATGTGAAAGTACTTTATATGCACACCGTAACTGTGGCGTTTCACTTCTGCTTATGTTTTGAATGACTTCTCCAGCATTTATTACAAATTGCCCTTTATTGTAATCTGTTGACATAAATCTTATTTTTTCTTATTAAAATTTATGTATCTTGGGAAAGGAGGATACACAATGAAACAGGTCAATAAGTGAACAAAAGTTTATTTCAGTTCTCAGATGTTTACTTGCTTTTTAGCAACCAATAAAGCATGAAAACATAAAACACTGATAGTGTGGGGGGCGATCTTCTCTACATAGTAACAGGTCCTTTAAAACAATTAAGGAAAAAATAAAGAAAAAAGAACCACCTTGAGCCTCAGCTATTCTCCACTAGGTCTACTATACCTCTTCATTGCCATTCTGTTAAATGTAGGCAGAAGGAGATCTGTTCCTTCATAATGTCCAGATGGTTGTTAATTTTCTAAATTCACCTCCATTGTATTTCTTGGGAGGCAAAAAGAACACAAAATTATGTCCTTAGAGACACCAACAGATAGGATACTGTAGTAATTAATACTAAGATTCTAAAAAGTCAACAACTGTAGCTAAGTTAATTTGGCTTAAGAGAAAGAGAAAGAAAGAAGGAAAGAAAGAGAGAAAGAAAGAAAAGAAAACTTGCTAAGAGCAAAAGACATATCTTTACTATGAAGAACTAAAGGTTTCAAGTCTATAATTCCTACATGGAAAACAAGTTGTTTGAAAGGCCCAAACTCCATGTAAATTTATTGTTTTATGGTGAAATTTCTTGAGAAGTGAGTATTTGAGCTACATACTATTTCAAACAGCAGGGTATATTAACCTCACTATTTGAGATAGTGAAGTTCTATTTGAGGTCTTATTTTACAGTGAGGTCAGATAAACTGCACCTCAAGGCTCACCCTACTAGGCACATAGTTCCCTCTAAGTAACAAGGATAAGTGTGCCAGGACAATCTGTTTCTATGAAATTCCAGTTTTCCAGTGGTGGAAGTGGGTTAATTCTTATAATTAACATTCAAACAAGGCATTTTTAACAAAAGGAATTTATTTGCAGACAATCTATCAAATGTCATGTCTTTTATAGCTAACATAGGATTATAATGCATTTAAAAACCCAAATGTATATTTGAAATCATGCAAGGCTCCAGCATGATGAAAGTATAAAATGTGATTTAGTGGATCCACATATTCAGCAAATATCTGCTGGATGACCTTCTGCCAGTTACTACTATAAATATTTTATACAAGGTTGAACAATTAAATTCTCAAAATCTTATGACAGCACCAACTAAGATCACTCACACAGTGCTAAACAGAAACAAGACAACAGAATCACATACATTTATGTTAGCACAACAATAACCAATATCTTATTTAGATTATAATAGTAACCTGGCTTCCCAGCCAGGATCACAGTAAAGGTAAAAACTAGGCTCATGTTTAACATTGTGGGATACAGATAAAGTCATTTTGTGACTCACACAGAGAGAAACCTCTACTTCTGTGAATTACAAAATATTCATACCCAGTGAATTCACCAATAATGCTGAAACTGCTAAAGATTTACTTGAACAAATAGTTTTCACTGGCTAAAAACAGGCCCATCTTGCAGTTTCTAAAACACTAATTATTAGGTTAAGTGATGTACAATGCTAAAACATAAAAGTTTTCTGAAAGGGAAAACATTACCTGATCTAAGAGGTCAAGTCGATTGACGTAGGCTCTCTCTGTAAGCAGAAGTTCATTGGCTATTTTGTGAAGTTTTTGTTCATTAGTTTCCTAAAAATAGAGCAGATAATCACACATTAGAAAAGGAACCCTGGACAATATTTCTCAAGTAATAAACACCTCCTCTAATGGTTCAGTCAAAGCAGTTTTCTCAAGTCCTCACTTCCTGTCAGCCATCAAAGAATGTCAGACAGAAATGAACAAAATTAGAACAAGTAAGCAATTCCATAGGAACTACAGCTTCTTTAACTTCTGCAGCAGTTAACACTACCATCTACCTTTTCCTCAAAACATCTTTTCCTGTTCCCAGCACTATATTTAACTCATTTTCACCTACCTCTCAGGCTGTTCTTTGGAAATGATTTCATTACTCTCTCAGATGCCTTGTTTAACTATTGACTTATGCACAAAACATCTTGCCTTTAAAAAATATTTTATGAAAAATTTCAATTATGTCTAGTAGTAGAGAAAACAGTAGATGAACTGCATGTATCTGTTGCTGAGATTTGTAGGTATCAACTCATTATTAATCTTGCTTCGTCCATGTTTCACCTATGTCCCACCTACCTCTTTCTACCCCTATTACCATTTCCTTCCTTCCACCTCCCCCCCCACTCCCTTTTGTGGTACTTAGAATTGAAATCAGGGCCTCAAGCATACTAGGTTAGTACTTTACCACTGAGCTGCATACCCAGACTTTATTTTAAGACAGGGTCTCACTAAGTTCCCAAGGCTGACCTTGAACTTATGATCCTCCTGTTTCAGTCTCTAGAGTAGCTAGGATTATAGGCATGTGCCACCACAACCAGTTCCACCTATATTTTTTTCAACTAAATTTCACTCTATTATTTCTTCAGTGTATGTACTTAACCCTTAAATATGGCTATAAAACCCTGTTTGTTTCATGGACAATTTTTTTCCAAACAACAGTGCTAGTATTTTGCCCTAAATTTATTAGGTTAAATAAAACCCTTGACTAATTGAGGAAATGATGACTACATAGTTCTTACTTCAATATTTTGAGATCACAGATGATTTACACATTATAAAGACTTCACATAAAAACATCTTATTCTAATGCTTCTGTAATAAGCAACACTACTTTGCACACTGGAATGAATATAACACAGGAGCATAAAGTACTGGGGACCCTATTCAGGGCTTCATATATGCTAGGCAAACATTCTACCACTGAGCTATGTCCTCAGACCTATAGGATTATTTCTATCTTGTTAGTTGCTCTAGCTCCTGTGTTTACTATAATGCCTCAATGAAAACAATGACATTCAATTAAATATTGCTGAGTGAGTAGCAGCCACACATATTAACCACTCTGTCCATCTATTAGTACCTTTGATGCCATGTCAAACTCATCTTTTCTCAAGAACCTCTCCCTCACTACCAAACCCCACACTTTCCCATTCTGGTAATGGTACTATCCCTTTCCACTTATCTGGCTTTAGAAACTTAAATTACTTTAATCTTGTGTCCTTCCCATGGAACCAGACATCTACCAAGTCCTACTGAGGATATATTTCCAGCATCTACCCTTTAAGTTTTCATTGATGCCACCCTGTTTTGCACATATCATGTTAAGCCCAGACCCATCAAGTCTCCAAATGATCTGATTACAAAATTAATTTGGTTCCATACCCGTCCCCACCCTGTATATGTCTGTATGAGGAATCTTTTCAAAGTTTTGCTTTGTATACATAATCCTACTTCCCACAGAAACAAAAGCTATCGGAAGCCTTCCTCTGAGATAATAAAATCCATACTCTACGTACCATTCAGGATAATTCAAACCTCTTCTTACTTCCTCAAACTCATTTCTCACTCTATCTTTAAAGGCCTTTCTCCCTCCAAACATACTAATTGAACACATTCCATCATTATTCAATCATGTCTCTGGTCATTTCTACATCTTTCTTCTTTCCATCCTCTCTGCCTGGCACATGCCCTCGCTGTATCTCTAAGGCTGACTTTTTCTTTGACAGTCAGCTGAATTTCCATTCCTTGTTGATGGAAACTTCTTTAACTATTCAAAGCCTATTTAACTATTCTTGATCCTATTACAATGCACTGTATATTTTATACTAAGTCATTACATTGAGAAATTTCTACCTAACACTTGACTGATATACCATTTTACTTCAGGAGTATAGTAAGGGTTTAGGGAAAAAAAAACAGTGGCAAAGTAAACCAAAGTATGTTTTAAGCCAGTACAGTCTGATTTGTGTATAGATGCTACACTTCATTTTGTTATTTATTTATTTATTTATTTATTTATTTTTGAGATGTGTTCTCATCCTGTTGCTCAGACTGAGCTCAAACTCACAATCCTCTTGTCTCACCCTCCTGAACAGCTGGGACCACAGGCACATGCCACAATGCCTGGCTTAGATGCTACATTTTAAACTGTGTATAAAATGCTATTAAGTTCTATGAATGTGTTGCTGTGCAACACACGAGATCTACTTCATGTTCTATGTGCAACATTAATTCTAATGTGAAAAGCTACGTTGCTTATTACAGAAGCATTGGAATGAGGCATTTCATGTGAAATCTTTATAATGTGTAAATAATCTGTGATCTCAAAAAATTGAAATAAGAACTACGTATACGTAGTCATCATTTCCTCAATTAGTCAAGATTTTAATTTAACTTAATAAGTTCAAGGCCAAGTACTAACACTGTTGGGTGACTGCCGGGCATCCCCTCCCACCTCCTGCTCCCTGATTTCTTAATGGCATCCAGACTTGGTTAGATATACCCTATTGATGTAATTTCTTTTGAGGAAACAGACCTCATTCCCAGATCAAAAGGAAGATCTTGAATGATTAAAAAAAAAAAAAATCAGTACAATGATTGGTTGAGGAGGCAATGAGGCAGGAGGAATACATACAGAGACCTCTGGCAATAGGAGGCTCCTACTCCCAAGGAGAGTCAGAGGAAAAGAGATCTCTTTGGGACTCTGTGAAAAAGGGTACCTAGAATTTAGTCCTACACGCAGCCATCCTGTAACCACAGGGGCAAAACCAAGGGAGTCTGTCATTGTTCAGGCCTGGCTAAGTGTATATATGACTAGAAGCATCCCAACTTATATGGAAAACTCAAATAATGAGATACATAATATATATAATTTTACACACACACACACACACACACACACACACACACTCACACACACACAGTATATTTCAGGAAATTGAAAAGCTTTTAAGCAACTGCTCTTTCAAGGAGAAAGAGATAAAAGTTAAATACTTAATGAAACTAAGGTGGCTTCTGAGCCTGTAATAAGTGACACAAATGCATAATACATGAGAAACCTATCAATATTTCAGAGGAAGAAATAGAAAATACACTATGCTTCATACAAGAATACTTGCTTGCATTAACATGACCAACCCTTGTTTTTAAAAGTCAGATCCACTGAGCCATAATTTACAAACAGTAAATTTCATCCTTTGAGGTGTATTGTTCTAGGAGTTTTGAAAAATGCATCCAATCATGTAACCACTACTACAATCAAGATACTGAGTATTTCCATTGTGCCCAAGCTTCTCTCAATTTCCACGTTCCCCATACCAGCTCCTGGTAACCACTGGTCTGTCCTTTTTCCAAAAGCCATGTAAATGGAATCACAATGATTGAGTTTTTTGCATCTTGTTTCTCATTTAGTGAGATGCATTTGAGATATGCCCATGTTGTTTTTTTAGTGGCAATAGTTTGATCCCTTCATTTTATTCTAAGAGTGGTGATGAATCTTTTTGACTCAGAGACAGTCTTTTATATGGTCTACTTCTAGTCTGACTGTGTCTTTTTTAAAAAGCAATCCAGCAGAATATGTACCATCATAAACTATCTTTCACGAGACAGAAAATGTGTCATGTGCTACTGCTATGCAATGAAGTCACCCCTGAGGTTTTCCACATTCCTGCAGGATCTTAAATAGGAAGTTTATAAGAAAAAAATCTTTTGCTGGTTGCAAGGCATATGTTAGCTGAACTTGGCAAATTGTGAATGTTCTAGTCAAATTTTGCAAAATCCAAGGGGGAATGCCAGAAGTTATTAGCAAAAGCTATGTTCCTTCCATACAGATGGTCTTCTACACATCAGGTCTCTGACCTTGCTAAAGCCAACTCAAAGATAAGCAAAAGTAAGCTTGCTGACATATGGCTCAATCACTCGCTTACATATAGGTTTGCAGAAAAGTTATCAGAAATTCTGTGGTGAGGAAATCATGGTTCATGGATCCTTGCTCTAAGTTAATCAAAACAACAATATCACCACACTAACAGTTAACATTTATTTACCAATGGCTTGTTATGTGCCAAATACTGTTGTAAGAATTTCACATCAACTGACTAATCTTCATAAAATAGGTACCCTTTTCTTTAAAGTCCTTTTTTTCAGCAGCAGACACACAACAAAATAAGCCTGAGCTGAAGGAGGCCAGGTCATTTACCTACAGTTGCATAGTTACAAAGTGACTGTATTAGATTCCAATCATATAGGAGACTCCAGGATTTTAAGTAACTATTCAACACACAGTTTGTCTCTCATCTTTCTTTGCAACAGAAAATAAGACTGTGGTGTGTGCCTAAGGAGACAGACTGACAAAATACAAACTATCTGTTTATAAAATCTACCTAAAAATGGAATGTGGTACCTGTTATTCATTTTAATTTATATATTACTTTTCCAGCACAAATTCTGTTTAAAGCAAACTTTTCATCATTTTAGTAATAATTATCAGGTGTACAAAATTCAGCCACTTTAATGGAAAAAATAATGACTTCCAACTTTAACAAATTTATTTACTGACATTCATCTGAATACATTTGTGGAGAAATATAATTAGCCACATTCATGGGGCTCTGTGATATTCTGATATATACTTTTGGTTTCCACCATGGTTCCTGGCTCTGAACTCCTTTCCCAAAGCAGACCATAGAAATGAGAATTTTACTTCCCAAATGTGGATAATAGAAAATCTAATCTTTTTCCACCTTTCTGTCTTGGAGCTGGTCATAAAGAAATTCTGATTTATCATAGGTTTTAAGACCCTCATCCTTCTGGAGGGGTCCAATCCCTCACCCCGGAGGAAAGAATGCTGCAGAGAGAGGCCAAGAAGAATCTGAACATACAGGCCTTGGTGTGTTTCCCCATCCAGTCTACAAGCAATCACACTGGTGCAATGATGTCTCCGTAAAAAAACAAAAGGAAAACTCCCAAATCACTAAATGCCCAGAGAAGGCATGAAAGTTCCACGCCTCTTCTCCCATTCCCTGTCCTATCCATCTCTTCATCTGTATCCTTTGTGATAAACCAGTAACCCAAAGAGTTTCCCTTAGTCCTGTGAGCTGCTCAAGCAAATTAATTGAACCCAAGGAGGAGGCTGGGGGAACCACAATTTATAGCCTGTCAGTCAGAAGCACAGTGAAACAACCTGGGGACTGTGACTGGCATCTGAAGGACAAGGTGAGTCTTGGGGGCTAAGCCCCACAGAAGTGATCTGTGTTGTAGGTGTATAGTAGGAGAAATTGAGTGGATTTTTCATTCTGTATCATCAGGCTCTATTAGACTTACATTTAAATAATAAAATAGTTTAAAAAGTGCTGGTACATGAGGGCTCTAGCCTGCGATGTTTTTAAAATAGGAAAGTTAAATAAGTAAACACTGTTATTTAATACCTGCCACTTCAATATTGTATAACCCCTACTTTGTCCTCAGGCACTTTATTAAGAAGTCATTTATTCTCATGATTCTTTGGGAAACAGTAATGGTTATACAATATTGATTTAATAAACAACTCGCTTTCTTCTATTAAAGTCTAACCAACAGGCTTGACATTTCAAAACGTTTATAATGTTAAATAAATGGCATTAGGGAATATCTTACTTTTGACACCCCCTTCTTTAAACTAAAGGGATTTTTTTTTCCAAATACATATTATATACTGAAAGCCAGTTCCCAGAGTATTGTATCAATACAAAAATACGTTATATCTAAACTGTCAGACTTGAGAAAGATACACTCCTCGTGCAATTTGCTTTTCTCTTCCTAATCCATCTGCCTCCCTGCCCAGGCTGTTTCTGCACGCTGCTGTACCTCTTGACCCTTCAGGAGAGCCTGCTCCTTTCCTGGGCTAGGATCAGCCTGGCTGTTTAGTCACTATGCTCGCTGACTCATGAATGTACTTCAGTCTCAGTTCTGCCTCCTCATTTGCAGATGTCACCAACTCCTGCAGCTCTTTTCAGACCTTCTGGCATGACTCTCCCATATGGCAGGAGGCAGGACAAAGAACCCCCGCTGCAGCTCTCAGAGTTCATTAACTGGGTAGGCAGAAAATGCTCGTGTGGAGCCAGCAATTCATTCTTCAAAATCTTGGTGCCATCCACCCTGCCACATGCCTCCAACTACCAGACGGGGAGTAGACACAATGCCAATGAGCGATTCGTTTCCTAACGGATGCTTTAAGAGCAAAATCTTTACTTATTCCAAAATGAATCAGGTATGGACATTATACTTTAAAACCTTTAAAACATGCCCTTATATGCAATTTCACTTTAAGCAGGAAGCATATTGTTTTTCTAAAAACCTTTACTCAAAACTTCTACAAGTTCTTGCAGCTTTCCCCATACACTTAATAAGGGTTGTATTAAGACACGTATGTAAATGATCTATTCAGGTTTTCTATAGGACCAAATGAAATTTTTCTAGATCCTATTCAAATCTGCTGCCAGTTAATTATATTCTCACATTTAAGGGGGGAAGAAGGGCATGACTTTGTACAGATACATGCACCTCGGTGTTCCCTGAAGCCCATTCTCTTATAAAAACTTGAGATTATTTAGGGAATAAACTTTTTTTTATATTATAATTTACAAGATGTATCAAAATTAGATATGTCATTTAATATGTCAAAGTCTTCAGAGAGGCTCCAGGTGATAATTTTAAAATGAGATCACAATATTTAATGCCACATAATTGGCCTATTATCTGAAAAAGCATCTTAAAACTTGATTTGAGTTGGGTAACTTCATTCTGTAATATTCCAAAATTCTACAGATTCTTTCGTACTAAACTGAGGAGCAGAGAAATCAAGGGGAGCTATCATAAATGAGATAGTGACAATACCACTATTTATGGAGAATTAATTATGTACATAATTCTATGTGCTTCACATGAATTTTTTCAAGCAATGTTCATAATATTCTTGATTCATAGTACTTATTAGTGCCTCAATTTTAAAAAAGAACTGATAGCTGGGGATATAGCTCAGTTGGTAGAGTGCTTGTCTCACATGCACAAGACCCTGGGTTCAATCCCCAGCACCAAACAAACAAATGAAAAACAAACAAACAAAAAAGAACTGATAGAGAGGTGCTGAGATATTCAGTATGCAGACTATGTTGGATTCTGGGTCTATTCCATGGTATCTCTGAGTCTATTCATCTTGTCTTATAAGTAAAGAAACAGGAAATCATGTGTATTCATCAAATACATAGCCCTTTCAAAGCATCAAGGCACCGTTACATGCTCTATGCCTCACAGCAGCACCGGAGCAAAGGTGTAATAATCTCCACTTTATAGATGAGGAAATTGAGGCTTAGAGAGGTTTAGGTAACCTCTCTCCCATATGGCAGGAGGCCAGACAAAGTCCCAGAGCCAGTATGCAGCCAAGCTGGGATTCAAACCTAGAGGCTGCCACTAGTTCATGGTATAGGGCTCCCTTTTCTGTTTCTTCTTCATTTTGGGGGCGGGGGTGGGGGTACTGGGGATTGAACTCAGGGGCACTTGGCCACTGAGCCACATCCTCAGTTCTATTTTGTATTTTATTAGAGACAGGGTCTCACTGAGTTGCTTAGTGCCTCATTTTTGCTGAGGCTGGGTTTGAACTCCTGATCCTCCTTCCTCAGCCACTGGAGCCACTGGGATTATAGGCATGTGACACTGCACCTGGCCCTTTTCTGTTTGTTCTTAAAGCCACAGACAACTGTTCTGTTTGTATGATCTTACTTTTCCATTTCTTGCATACCACACTAAACTGGATCTTTCTGCACATGTCCTCCAAGCACCAGATCTTTCCACCTCTTGGACCCTGTTATCTCCTGGCACTGCCGACTTGCTGATCCTGGCTCCCACCCACTCTACCCCACCTCATTTGTTTTTACTTTCTTGAATTTCATGCTACTCAGCAAGGCTGGGGAGACTACCAACTGGCCCCGCTATCTTTGGCCAAGGCCCTCAGAGTCACGGGTCACAAGATACCACAAGAGCTAACCACTTCTCCACTGTGGGCCAGCTCCATGCCCTGCCTTTTCAGGATATCCCACTGGCCTCTACAGGGCACTTCCAACCAGACACATCAAGTTCCAAGATTAGAGAAACCTCTATGCTGTGGCCCCTTAGAACCTCACCCAGTGAATGGCGGACTCTCCACAGGATTTTTCTGCTAAGAACAGGAATTCACCTTGAGCCGTGCTCCAGATCTTGACTTTATCTTTGAGTCCTCCTTTTCCATGAACCTCATGATATGAATAATGTTCATTTGTAAATTTTAACCTCCATCAGCTTTTCTCTTTGTATTCACTGCAGTGCCTTGCCCATAGTATATATTCAACATTTACTCCACATGCACTGAGCTAGTTAGCTAGTTAGCCATAGAGTCCCACTGAAGACCCAGTCTCCAGGTTAACTCCCAATTTCAATTCTAAGTGTAGACTAGGCTCTTTGCCTTAAAGCTCACCAATACGTTATACCCCTGACATCCCCCCAAGCTCTGTGAAACACTGCTGTCTGTCCCTTTACCTTGTGGACAGTCATTATGTTCCTTTTCCCATTGTGCCTGTGCTCTGTGCACATTCTATTCCTGCACATTTCACTTTAGTACTATTAAGCACAACAGTATACACATCTTCTTAAATTCTCCTGTTTCTTGGGTTCCATGTGCTTGATTAATATCTCCAAATGAGTGTCTTGCAGGTATCATAAACTCAGTGGTACAAAGCTAACCCAATTAGCAACTCTTCTCCATCCTCTCATTCCCCAATGCCATTACCTTCCCTTCCTGTTTGCAATCTCAACCGTGTCATCAACACGTTAGAAAATCATGGCCCAGAGAGTTTGCTAAAGTGCCAGGCCTGAGGTCAGCTAGTTGATTAAGTGATGGAGCAGGGATTTGAACTCAGGATTTAAAATTCCAAAGCCTGCATACTTAACCAATAAACCATGTTCCAGAATATTCTGGCTTTGTAGTAGAATCTTTCACTTGGACTTTCCAGGAGACTCTCAAATTTACAATGTCAAAATCTACATTTTTGCCCCACAACTATATTTATCATTCACCTTCTTATAGTTCAATAAGTGGTCTTTGTCTTTAATCCTCTGCTTTGTTATCCTCTTGCACCTGGACTCCTGCAGTTGCTTCCTAAGCATGTACCCTGCTCCATCTGCTTTTCATTTTGTCTGACTCATTCTTCTAAAACCCACAGATGTGTCATCATTGTCACTTCCATGCTTTAATTTTCTCTGCAGCCAAATAACATTCAGCTTATGGAAAGTTTGAATAAACATGGGAAAATACCTATGTTTCATCCAACAAAACAGGATACAGAGTGAACATACATTATGCTATGGAATGGTTTCAAACCTTAGCTCATACCAACAAGCTGGAAGGTTAAAAAGGTCTAAGCAGTACTCTCTGGGTAGTGGAATCATGGGGTGGTTTTTGTATTTAATGTGCTTTGCTACATTTTCTTGATTTCCAGTGAGGACTATTAAGTCTTCAGTCAAGTTTTTAAAAAAATCTTTTTAAAAAATGTTTGTTTTAAAGGGGGAGGGGGCCAAAATTACTTATCAAGCATATAAACCCACTGAAATTTATCCTTAGCTCTTTTTGAGCCTGGCCCTGGTTGGGCCTAGGTGCTTATTTGTAGTCCCAGCTACTTGGGAGGCTGAGGCAGGAGCAGCACTTGAGCTCAGGGTTTTGAGATCACCTTGGGCAACACAGTGAGACCCCATCTCAAAATAAATGAAAATAAGCCTAGCCCTTTCCTCTACTTTCTCCCCAACCCTGTGGCCTCACTATGAGGCCAGAAACATTCCCTTAAACGTGGCCTCTTGCTTCTGCTCACCGCTCCTGTTTCCACTCACCCCAACCCGGTTTGTCCCTGACCACCCAGCAACCTCCCACTCTTCCTGCAAGTCTGCATCACCTGCTTCTCAGTAGCCCACCCCCAACTAGAATTCTTTAAACACAACAGTCTCACCTGTGTTTCCAAATCAGCAAGTCATTTTAAGAGTTACAATTAAACTTAGCAGAAATGGAAGGAAAGGGAAAGAAAAAAAGAGGAAAAGTAAATTAATTTGGATTACAGCACTATTTTTTTTCCTTTGCTGATTTTTTTTTTGGTAGGAGGGATTGAACCCAGGGATGCTTAGCCACTGAGTCACATCCCTAGCTCATTTTCTTTTTATTTTGAGACAGATCTCACTGAGTTCTCAGGGTCTTACTAAGTTACTGAAGCTTGTTTCGTTTGGTTTTTATTTTGTTTTTTTTGCAGTGCTAGGGATGGAACCCAGGGCCTTATGCTTGCAAGGCAAGCACTCCACCGACTGAGCTATTTCCCCAGCCCTTGAAGCTTGTTTTGAACTTGTCATCCTCCTGCCCAAGCCTCCCAAATACCTGGGATTACAGGCGTGCGGCCTGGCTAATTGCTCTTTCTTTATTCACAACTTACTATGAAATGTGATCTTGTCATTCCTTTCCCTACTAAATGACTATTTTCTTAATTCTTATTTTAGTGTGTTTAATAGTTATAACCTCTCCAGGCTTATATAAATACAGTAAGTAAAATTATAATTAAAAATCAGAAATAATCAGGAAAAGTACATGTAAGTTTTTTTCCTAAAACAATGTTTCCATAAATTTCTACACTATGGATACTTCCTTCTTCATCTATCAGTCACTTTACTGTATAATTTATCGTTTTGGCCAAATGAAGGATTTACCTTTTTTTTTTTTTTTTTTTTTGCAGTACTGGGGATCGAACCCAGGGCCTTGTGCTTGCAAGGCAAGCACTCTACCGACTGAGCTATCTCCCCAGCCCCTACCATTTTTTAATCTGTTATAGTCTTGATAAAATTATTGTTTTTTATAATTTACTAATTCGAGCTTATGTTGTCAGAGATGTATTATTTATATAAACTTTAATCTTAAAAAGTACAAGTCTACATATTTATATCTATCATATAAAGCTAAGTATGAATGTAGAATATAAAAGATTTATACCTATAAATATATATATTAAATAAAATTCATTTTAAAATGTATTGGACAATTAACCTGAATCTCATAACAGTTTACTTAATATAGTTTGAGCTATTTATGATAACCCAAATTCATCATGCCAGGCAGGACTTACAGTGCTCCTGCTTCTCGGTGTCTTTGAGGGCACCTGCCTGCGTGGGCACACAGGTGCATATTCACAATATGAAATTCCTTTCCCTTCTCATTTCCTGTAACTAATGGGTTTTAATATGTCCTTTTGTAGATTTCCATCTTTCAATCTCTGTAATACATAATTAAATTTAAAGATCCAAGACCTGGTGACTGACAACTGAAGTTATCACATAGTGCTCACTATTTTCTTTTAGTTTTAAAAATATACACACACACTTACTTTGAGGTCTCGTTATATTCTAGATCACGAGTGCTACAAAAAGTTTCATCATTGGAAAAGTATAGCTTTGCTAGAGTATGGAAGAATCCACAGAGTCAATGAGTTAGCTATTCTGTCTTTTACATGGTAAAAAATAAAAGTATTCTATACTCACCAATGAAAGTGATTCTTGATCAAAATAAATCATAAAAATCAATGAAACTGTCCACAAACTAAGACTGTTTTCAAGTCAGTTCAATTATTGGTTGTTCATGATATACTTCAATATGCATCTATTTTCCTGAAGTACCTTTGCAACTCTACCTTCTATTCTTTATCCCCTCATTTTTCCATTCCTGGTGGGCATTAGCAAAATGTCTAGTAATTTAATATTGGTTAAAATGAGATTTACTTGACTATTCTCATGTAGTAGAGCTCTATATCCAGTTATATAAAGATGGAGTAACATTTTTCAGTTGTCTGCATAGTGATACTCAGTATCTCATTATGTCTTAAAAGTTCAATATGTTAGATAAGAAGCACTGATACTTTGGAGGATTATGCTAATAAGGGAATAAATCTACATGTAACAGCATAAATTATTACATTATCCCTGAAAAGGGCCTTGAGATCATACAATTTACATCCTTTAACTAAAAATGAAGAATGTTATTGACTTTGGCGAGGTCATACTGCTAGTTAGCACACAAGTCAGAAGGGGCATCAAGATTTCCTGGTCTCAATTGTTTGGTCCATGATACACCACCAAACTACATTTTTTTAAGATCTTTTCTTTTTTTAAACTGTAGTAAATATCCTAACACAATGCACCATCTTAACACAATTAACATTTAAGTTTGCCTTTTAGAAGAAGGAAAGGCATTGTAGCAAACTGCAGAACAACAAAGAACACACGGTCCCCATGTGGAGATTAAATCCTGTTTTTAGATGGGAGAGATGTGGTGTTTGGATCAACAACTCTGCAGAGAAAATTTCCTTTTTCTTCCCACACACAACATGTGCTATCTACCGATTAAAAGCCCAATTAGGAGAAAGGCCAGCTGGACTACTGTTTCACTCACTTAATAAGAAAATCCTGTTAAATCTCTCTCAAAACAAGTAAGACTCACCTATGAACATGCAAACATAGCAATATACAACATGATATGCAAAAAGTACCACCCAACCACCACGGGCATCATCAATGAAAATACTTCCCTTAATAAGAACAGCTCTTACTGTTTTATAAATACTTGCTGGGGGCATCATCCCAACTGTAAATGGTGTTCTTGGTTCTACTCGTCTTCTCCTTTCACCATGGTTCAAGTGCAGGGACACTAAAATCTAGCCCGGCGTAAGATGCAGAGAATTCACTTCGCAATCAAATGTCCTGTTTCTTTACTGTTTCAGATAATGCTACCCAGCATGAGTCATTTTCTCCCACTCACTTCCTCATTTAAACTTTCACTGCTTGAGAGTCAGTATTTAAAATTAATTCACTAACTAGACGAAATAAGTCATTTGCTCTTTGGGTATTGGGATTTTTTTTTTTTCAGGGTCAGTGAAAAGTTCGATTTCATTTGGGTTAAAGTTCTAAATACAACCAACAATCACTTTTAACTCTAATATTTTAGAATGAGTTCTTTTGAATTTCTGTCTGTGCTAAAGTTAATTAAGGCAGAGCACCATATAAAAATCCAAAGCCTTATATTTGCTATTTATAAATGTTCTGATACTGGCCAACTTTTCAATTTTCAATCCCCCCTACATAGTTATTTAGCAAAATCAGTGAGAGAATAAGCAATGCAAAATTTTTCTTCTCTTTAGAGATGTAAATACCTTTTTTTAGAATAGTTTTCTAATTGAAGGAAATTTTGGATACTTATATTGCACCTGTGATGCAAAAAGACCCAATTACTGTACAAAAGTCATATTTATTAATATTCCCAAAGGACTAAACTGACATGAATAAAGAACACAATTCAAATGGCTTTCTCATTGGAAATATATAAAAATCTCTACAAGTTAGTGGACATGCCAGAAGAGGCACCAAGATTTCCTGGTTGTAATTGTTTGATCCATGATATACTAGTAAACTTTGTCCTTTTTAAAGATTTTCTTTATAATTGTGGTAAAAGAAACGAAACATTTATTTTGTTAACATTAGGAAAATCCAACACTTTAATTTACCTGAACATGGGTAAATTCTGAATGTATTTCACCAGCAAATCAGCTATTAGATGAGGCTTGTACAAGAACAGAAACACCATCCAGATAGTTCACCAAACTACTTCCCTCTTCAGGAAGGATATGAACTTTCAGTTCACCACTCTAATAAACTACCTGCGGTTGTAGCAGTTATTAACATTTCCTGCATTTTGCCATTTGGATTTGTGATTTGTTGTACCAGAGACACATCACTGCCCTGGAAGCCACAGCACAAAGGGTCTGGGCCATTTATTAATTATGTACAACAGTGAAATTTGGACTTCTGGGACTGTTTCTTCTTCTATTAATGAACTGCTTGACTAAGATGATCTTTCACTGGCATCCTAATTCCAAAATCAAGTTATTTATTATTATATATATATTAGAAAACTTTAAAAAATATGAAAAAGGTTATAATCTGTTGAATAATTTGAAAACACTTCTATCTTAATGTCCTTCAAAGCATCATTTGCTAATGGCGAGTTGATCTTCCATGTCTAATATTTTCTTTAACCAGATTAGAGACTCTGAAAGAAGAGAGTATAAAATTTCTTCTTGCTTAGCCTGTAAGCATTAGGGAGGCAGCACCAACACCTAGAGGAACAAAGAACATTTCCTTCCCACAGGAAGACAACATGATTGTGAATTTCCTATGTCAAAATTAGCACACCGTTCTGACCCTTGCAATCACAGTAGAGAGATCGCCAGAAACTGCACGAAAGGGTGAAATATCCCCTCAGAGACGGCCATCAGTGCCCAGAGCTTGAAACTGCCTTAACTACGGGAGTGGGTGATCTGACTCACTCCTTCCATGGGTGCAATGAAATAGTCTGAAACAGCTGCGCACTGGGCAGTGTTTCCCCCGCTTATGAGCTAGCCTCGTGCTCTACCTTCATCTCCTGGTGCTGGTCCAGCTGGTCCAGGTCCACAGGGCTTTCTCCGTTTTCCCTCTCCTGTACCTTGGCTTCTGCTTCCACCCCTCCTTCTTTTAGAGGGAGCACGGCACCTATACTTGGAGTCCTGCAGCTACTGTCTGAAACGTCTCCATCATGGTCGCTTGTTGTGGGGGATGCAGAGCCAGCAGCGCTTTCGTCTCTTTCTCCGTTCACAAAGTGTGTGTCAAGGAAGGGTTCAGCAGTTTGAACAGGAGTAGCTGGGCGACCCGTGGCCGCTTTAGCCTCTTCACATTCCGTCTGGTTTTGTGCTGCCATTATACCATTGGTCACACACGTCTGTTCACCCTGAGTCTGATCTGTACCATTTCCCTGCCTCTGTGGTGGGTGCTCGGAGAGGAGTTTTTGAGGAGGTGTGGATGTTAATCCATGCCGTCCTGGGGTTCGAGGAGCATTTAAGTTCACAGCAGAATCTTTCTTCAAATCACCACAATTTGCTAATGCACTAAAAGATAAAATACAAGGGAAGAGTGAAAACATTGGCCAATTTATTGCAGTGGAAATGGTACTTCTCCCGCTATCTCTCATGGCTTTAGGAACATGGTTCTGGGGATGCTATCCACATTTAAACAAATAGTTAAATAAAGATGATAAGACTGGGTTTACCTATGGAGTTTGGAGCATTTCCTTAAGTTGTTTAATAATATGATGAGTTAGTAAAGACATAGATGTAAGAATTATTTATATTTAATAAAATCATCTTTTTTTTACACTAAATACCTTGATTTTATTACTACACAATGTACCAATGTATCAAAACATCACTTTGTTTCCCACAAATATGTACAATTATTGTGTCCATTAAAAACAAAATGAATTTTAAAAAGAAAGAAAAATGTAAACTCATCTTTTATATCCAAGATTTTTATTTCCCTTAGCATTGTAAAAGCAAGGATGGCAGAGCCAGGCATGATGGTGCACACCTGTAATCCCAGCTGAGACTGAAGCAGGAGGATAGCCAGCTCAAAGTCAGCTTCAGCAACTTAGCGAGGCCCTAAGCAACTCAGCAAGATCCTGTCTCTAAGTAAAATGCAAGGGCTGGGGAAGTGGCTCAGTGGTTGACCACCTTTGGGTGCAATTCCTGGCACCAAATAAATAAATGAATAAATAAATAAAATTAAATTAAAATATAAAAATAAGCATAGCAGTCCCTAGTTTATGAACTTGTGGTAAACCAGAAAGTTATTTTTATTTGCACAGCAGAACACATTGTCAAATTCTTAATTTTCCATGCTATTGTTCCCTCTAACTGGTCTCCTTGCTGGTCTGTTTCCATTTTTGATCCCTTCCAATCTGGTCTCTACAAGTCAAATCAAACTCAGAGGGTTTCCTGCATACTTAGGAGTAAAAGACATCCTGATGATACCTCCAAGACTCCACACCCTCCATTCCCCACAGTGCCCCTGACTCATAACCCTCTCTTCGCCATGGTCTTGGCTTACTCCTTGCTCTTTCCTGTTCCCAGTAAGCAGATGTGTGTATCTTGGGGTCATTGCTACTGCTGTTTTCTGCCTAGGACAAAGGTGGCTTCCTCCTCCTCCTCATTCAGGTTTCTGCTCAGCTTCACCTTTCAAGTGGCTTTTTGGAATGGGTCCATCTAAAATAGCACACCCCATCACTAGCTTCATATTTTATTCTTCCTTAAAGTCCTTATCACTTGACATTATATATAGTCCTAATAGTTCTAACAAGACAATGGAATCTCACTCCCCGTACAAAACGATGTTTCTATGGAAATACTTGCATGGCATTTTAACCTAGGATCCCAGGGTGGTAGAGGGGAGCACAAAACACTGGACTATAGTCTGACAGATCCCTGTGAATCTAAATGAGAAGAAATAAAAACAGATTAAAACTGTGCAAGGAGGCACATTGTGTTGTCTTGTTCTCTGCTTCATTCCTACCTCTCAGCCTAGTGCTTAATGCATGTGAAGTGTTCAATGACTATTGAATGATGATGAATAATGATGACTGTGACAATAATACAATAACACAGACATCATGTGTTTTCTAAGTCCCACAAACTATGTGAAGCCCTTTACAGTGGACGTTGTGTTTCATCCTCATAAAAACTCTGAAAGTAGAGATCCATAGAGAAATCTAGGCTTTGAAAATTGCATCCAGCTCAGCACAGTGGTACATGTCTGTAACCTCAGCTACTACGGAGGCTAAGACCAGAGGATTCTAAATTCAAGGCCAGCCTCAAGGCCAGAAGCTTAGTGAGACCTTGTCTCAAAATAAAAAAGATTGGGGATGAGGTTCTGTGGCAGAGCACCTCTAGTTCAGTCCCCAGTACCACACACACAAAAGGCATCTTATGGCCAATGCCACGTCTGACAAGTGGCAAAGTCAGAATTCAAACCAGGAAGTCCGATTATAAATCTCATGATGATCTTTACCCATGTTATGGGGATGAAGGAATGTTTAGGATGAAATGAAGAACAGGTGAATAAGCTGTAGACAAAAGATGGGAACACTTTTGCCTTGCTGCACCCTTGAAAGGAAGATGAGTCCCTAACAGCTCTATGGAGGCACCCGTGAGAATTTGGCCAGGATTCTTGCTCTTGTCAAGTCTGCTCAAACTGGCATAATCTGATCCATAAATATAGCCTCAACATATGCCAGCAGTTGTTTCCATCAGTATGTGAAGAATATAGGCTTCATTAAGTTGGACTAAGTGATCTTTGAATGAACTGCCCAAGACAGCCACTTGATGAAAGAGAACATGTGTGTATCTTGGGGTCATTTTGTACCTAAAATAGAATTCTAATCCCCCCCTCAAAAAAGTGGGAACAAAGTCCAGTGCTGGTTATCTTCACCAGTGCAGGTAGTAGGGGTGGGGAGCAATTCCAGGGGTGGGGAACAATTCCCACGGACAATGCTAAAATGTGAGCTGCCTTCTCTCTTTGCTCTACCACCTCCAGCCACAGCTGCTCTGGACAGGAGAATGGAAACAAGAGACAGCAAGAAAGTGAGAAGGGAGGGAAAAGGTATGAGTCAAAAGCAGCACAGCAGGAAGGGAAGGAAAATTCAGTAGTGGAAATGTTGTACACACAAAAGTTACAGGCGACTAATACAAATACAAGTGGCAAACGCCAGGACTGATATTTGTCTTCTAGGAGAGTATATCCTGAGTCTAGATAATTTCTCCTTGGAGATTTGAATCAAACTGTCTTCCTTTTCATGCCCACTTAGGTGCCTGATAACCTGGTAGAAAGATCAACAGATCCTCTGAACCAAATGAAGGCAAGCTCAGGACTTTTTAGAATTGCTTTGGATGATAGCTGGACATTTTCCTCAAGTGACATTAAGAGTATATTTAGGGATGTGGGGGTAGGTGGGAGGGGTTAGTAAAAACAGTAGTTGAACCAGTACTTAGAAGATGCCTGCTATTTTGTGGATGCCAAGCCATGAGGTGAAACAGCTGGCCTTGAAGTATCCTTGGAAAAACCAGTGTTCACGTCTGCAGAAAACGTTATTTATTTCTAAAACCCAGAAGTCTTTGTAAATTAAAAAATATACTCTTGCTTACCCTGAGAGAGGAAGAGATGGAGAAAATGAAACCACAATAAAAAAATAAAATCTACTTGTTCCAAATTACTCTTCTAATAAAACTATGACAGGTGAGGTCTTAATGGCAGTATGATAAAGTGCTCTAGACCATCCTGACCAGACTCCACTCTAGCACACACTGGTTCTTACTGTCCATCAATTTCTGGCAGTAACTCAGTTGGGCGATCTTCCTTTATCCCACAAAGTGCTAGTTTGGGCTGTGATAACTGGAATTAAAACCATCCTGTAGGTATTTGGACATCACTTAACAAAATACAAACACAAATTTCTCACTGAAGTGCTGAGGACCCAGGACAGTATTAACCCATTCACTTTTAGGGCCACTGTTATGGTTTAGATATTAGGTGTCCCCCAAATGCTCATGCATGAGAGGTAAAATGATTGGGTTATGAACACTTTAACCTAATTAGTGCATTAATCCACAGATAGGGATTAACTGGATGGTAACTGAAGGCAGGTAGGGTATGGCTAGAGGAGGTGTGCCTTTGGGATGTATATTTGTCCTTGGTGAGAGAAGAACCCTCCCCTCACCCCTCGCTCAGTGTGCTTTCTGGTGGCCATGTCTGAGCTGCTTTCTTCCGCTACACTCTTCTGCTATGATGTTCTGCCTCACCTCGGACCCAGAGCAACAGAGTCAGCCATCTATGGACTGAGACCTCTGAAACCAAGAGTCCCAAATAAACTCTTCCTCCTCTTGTTTTTTTTTTTTTTTTTTTTTTTTTTTTTGTTGTTGTTGTTTTTTATTTGTGGTGCTGGGGATTGAACCCAGGGCCTTGTGCTTGACAGGCAAGCACTCTATGAACTGAGCTACATCCCCAGCCCCTCTTGTTGTTCTTGTCAGGACTTTTGGTCACAGCAGAGAGGGAAGGGAAAAAAAAAAAAAAAAAAAACTGACTAAAACAGCCAGTTTGTGCTGGTAATGCGTCATTGCAAACATATCATTATCTGTTTGCATTGGCAGGATTCTGCCACAAATACTATTCCTCCACAGACTTGCCCAAACACGTTGCCTGTCTACACTCAGAACACACTTGCTTAAAATGTCATAAAATTACAGCACTTCTTTACTGAGATCAAACCTTCAAGTTTTGCATCAAGAATTAAATTTTGAATTTGTGCAGCTTGAAAGAGTAAAAGAAAACTGATATTATTAAGCAGGAAAACTGAACATTTCAAATGTAGAGAAGGATCCAAAACAATGCAAGGAGTGGTTTACCAAAATGGTGAGGATGAGAGGCCTGTCTTTGGAATACTGACCCCTTCAGGACTTAGCAAAGCCACCCCTGAAAACCAGGGATGCAGGCTCTGGCATGCTATAATGACAGGGTAAGGGCACCAGCCCTCTTTCTTCCATTAGGAATTATCTGGGCGTAGCTGCTAAAACCTGCAAACAGGAGGGATCACTTTTCTATTATTATTGAAGCAATTTATCCTGAGAGGCAGAAAAAAAATTTTAATGGAATTAAACCATTCTTGTAAAGATTGCTATAATTTAAGATAGCAAAGGTATTGTAAATCCTACTTTAGAGGGAAGTTTAAAGATTTATGACCAAAGTCCCCATAATCGATCAGGAACGAAAACAGGATTCTAAGTTACTCTTTTCCACAATGTTTAGCTAAACCTAGTCCCATTTTAAATGAGGGATGTTGTAGTTTTGTGCTTAGTCAAAATTTCCAGGACATTCTGCAAGTATTTCTAACATCTAATTTCACTACATAAATAACAAGGAATCCTGTAAATAAAATGATCACATAATAGGAAATCATTCCCAATTATTACACAGGAATGAATGAAAATATTCAGCTTCTAGGATGAAAGTAAAGATATGTATATGTGTGTAAACACACACAAACACACACATACACACACATTCTCTTACCCTTCTGATAAACATTTTAAATAAAATTCTATTTAAGTCAGTAATGGGGATTCTAGCAAAAGATTCCTTTAAAAAAGTTGAGGATCTTATAAATAGAAAAGTAACTTATATGGGTTTTGTATTTCACCTGCCTCCCCCCACCACACACATTTAAAAGAATATAAATTCTCTAAGTACAAAACTAAAATTTAGCCTGAATTCTGCTTCAAGTAATAATAATATCTCTTTGGAAAACCTACCACAAGATGGTTATAGGGTACAGGGAAACAGGAACTGAATGAGTATGGAAGACTCATATTAAATAAAATGGGTCAGAAAGAAGAGAAGGCCATGGATAACAGACACCCACAGGAGTCACTTCCCAGACACACAAAGTGAGAAGCAGAGACAACTTTTTAGCTCTTCTAAACCAGATAGCTGGTAATCAACAAAATGGCCAATAATGAGTAACAGAGAGGAACAAGCACAGACCCAGAGGAAATGAGATAAAGAAAGCACATCTACACAAAGGGAATGAATTTATGAAATCCCTGGTGGCCTAAGGTGCTACATGTAGGGAGAGTACAGAAAAATGACAATTCACTCAAGGGCAGGACTAAGTTATTTTAAAAATGCACATGCTAAAGGCCTATCAAAGCTAATCGAATTAGATATTACTTTTTTAAATTAAGAAAAATCTATGGTTTTATTCTGTTTTCTCCCATATGTTAACTCTTACCTGCCTCCTTCAAAGCGACTGATGAGATCTGAAACCTTACTGGGTTTTTCTTTTGAGACACAAGAAGCAGAGGCAGGTTTAATTTCCTCCATCCTTGGTTTTGCACTAGGTAAAGCTTTATGCCTGGGGGTTTGGTGTATATTGGACGAAGGTGAATTCTGCAGATGTAATGGCTTTGGAGGCACTGTAGAAAAAGAACAGAATTCAATATTTCACTGACACATTGTTCCTTAACAATAGTCTGGTACCCTGGGTACAAAAATCTTTAGCATTATCACACTGTTGTAAGGGGTCTGCCAATTTGAACTGAACTTTAACCAAGGTACCTTTATTTATCTTGGATATTTGCCCTAAGTCCTATGGAAATTCTACTTTCAAATTTAAATAGTTCATTTAGTATTAATTCATTTTAAATATGGCATTGATAAGCAATCTAAAAATATACATGACTACAGCATTCCAAACTCTATCAGAGACAACACAGCAGTTATTCATTTAAACAAAGAAAAGAAAGTGCTAAATTTGAAACTAAATCCTAGAGATCAACTATTTGCCACAATACAGATTTTCTAATTGAGTGATAACACATACACCAGAATCCAGAGCTAAGTTAAACACACAAAGCCAACAGAACAACATCAAACAACAGCAATCAAGGTTGCATTCAGACAGCATTTCCCATTTGATGAAAGCACTTTACCTCATTTGATCTCAGATTAGAATTTTACACCTTATAGACCAGAGCCAGACGTAGGTACTATTATTCACTTGTCATGTTTATGAACACTTAAAGAAGTTAGGTGATTGCCCTGGGGTAACAAGGCTAATCTGATTTGATGACTGGTACCTAGACTCTAGGATTCCCATCATCAGTCCTGGGTCTTCCTTGTAAATCCAGCAAAAGGGGTAGAGGGACATAGAAGTTCTTTTACTACTGTTTGCCACATTATATAGTTGGCAGAAATCTTGTTTACTAATAAGTCCTTCACTCAATTCACAGAAAAGGAAAAGACTGGTTCCTGAAATACTAAAATCTACAGACATTCCCTAGCAGACTGTTGGTAAGGAGATCTAATATGCCACAAGTATATAATCAGTACAGGAATTCCTTCACTCATGGAAAACCAACATCACTTTTCTCTAAGATTAACACTGAGGGTAAAAGTTTCTCTGAGATTAACACTGAGGTGTAACATATTTTTCTAGGACTGATTTTAATAGATCAAATAGAATCATCTCTTATTTTCTCTCTTAAACCATTTCACCTTCTGGAACAAGGGTGAAGAATCATGTCTCCTTCTAATTACATGCCCCACTTTTCCCAGCTGGCTGCCCTGGCTTTCAGTTATCTCATCTCTTCTGAACTCAGCTAGCTGACAGTTGCCGGATGTGCACTGGCCTAGATTTCATCACTTCAGTGCCAGTTATCAATTTATTACACAGAAGGAAAAAATATATCCCAATGAGCTACAAGAGGAGCAGTTGATTCATTTTATTGTCTTTCAACATAAGAAGAAAATCCCTGAATGAAAGAGCATGCTTCTAACTTTGTTTTTATGAAAATGATATTGTCTAAGATACATTTAGGGGAAATAGTTAGTGTAATATCCATTGGGAAGGAAGGGATTTACATAATAAGTGTGATATGTTAATTTTAAGGAAAAAAATTCCCACACAGAAAAAATACAGAGTAGTAAAGCAGGGCACCATCCCCACATATATACACACCAAGAACAACAAAGTCTTTTAACTTTAGGAATAATTTAACATTTATAACAGAATATTTAAGGGAAGTGAATATGTTCTTTATAATTCTTTGTGCTAACATTGTTATAAAATAAATCATCCACTTACGATTGACTCACTGAACATTGCTTATTACATGTGAGACACTGTTAGATACTTGGAAAACTGAAATATAAAGGCTTAGCCAGCTTCCCAGAGATGACTCCACTGACATTATCAATCCATGTACCCACCCACCCATGCTGGGTTGGAACCCAGGGACTCACGCATACAAAGCACATGCCTCACCAATGAGATACACACCTGCCCTATACTCATCTTTTTTTTTTTTTTTTTTTTTTTGGGGGGGGGGTGCTGGGGACTACTCATCTCTTAAACTGTTTCATAGCACTGTGTAGCTTTTCTTCAAAGTGCTTATACAATTATCAGATAACTAGTGATACATTAGTTATATAAACAAAAACTGACAAAGTAACCAAAAAATGTAGTATGCGCTAAATTATCAGTGCAAGCCAATGATATTAAAAAAATAGTATGTGCTGCTGAAGCAAGCACATGATCACAATTATATTTACTGGAACTACTTGCACTGTTTGGTAAATCTGAAACACATATAGACACTAATTAATGTGTCATCTAGGAGCTCATACACATGGGGAAATAGTTGAACCATGATGATAAAGGTGGGTGCTGGGTACATGGCATTTTAGAAGCACAGAGGTCAGTAAGAAAGACAACCTAAAGGCACAGTAAAATCAGTAATATACACATTTTAAATAAAGGAACACAAATAGTATATGGATAAGAACCAGTATCTCAAAATGGTTCGTGAATGGCTAAAGTGTCAGAAACATTGTCTTACAGGGAAATTGTCCTTTTGTTTATCATTATTCATCTATAATAAAATATAAAGCATACTTTACTCAAAAGATCTAACCGATGAGTGAAAATAATTTTCACCCTCAAAGTTAAAGTAGTAATCTAGGAACATCTACTGCAGATTTCAAAGATCTTGTATGCTATGTATTTCCAATGCTAAAAATGTGATTCTAAATTAAAAACCAAAAACTTTAATAATTTGTATCAAAAGAAAGTAACAATAGCAGGAGCAAGGAAGGAAGGAATTGATGCCTCAAATTACTGAAACTAAGTTTCTGTTTGTGTTTCTTAGCTTCTGGGAAACCAAAGGAGCTATAGTCATCTTCTTTATCTCCAAGGATTCACCTTTTTTCTTTTCTGTTGCCTAGCTGTTCTCCAGGGACTTAAAAATATCCTCCCCCTGTAAACTTAGACTGTTATCAAGGCTTTCACAGCCACTGCCTCTAAGATACACTCCCATTTCTCAATTAATCTCCATCTCCCTCACCCCTCCCTATTTCTGATCTTTTACATGGTGGGATCAGCATTTCCAAGTGCTCTCTGGGCATCTCCTAGGTGCTCTATCAGTAAATCCAGTTAATTATATCTAAAACTCAATTTACTACTTCTTACAAACCAGCTTCTCCTCCAGCTACATTCTCCATTTTTATAAATGTTTAACACCATTCATCATTTATCTCAGAATCATTCATCAAATGCATGTTGAACATTATAGCCATGAACTAAACTGTGTTCTGGTCACTGTGCACATGTTCCTTGCTCGCACAGACACACAATTCATTGGGGAAATTCTACCTTCCCTCTAACATTACTTCCCTTTATAAAATCATTTACAAAGTCCAGCTAATTGTATCTCTATAGTAGCTGACTAAGGCTCCTCCTCTTTTTTCTCACAGTTTCTGGCCTCAGACTCTCTTCTCTCTCACATACCCCCAACACCCACATTTAATTCAAAATAAACAATAAAAATGAAAGGGTCAAGAGTCAGGTGTAATCCTAGCTATTCAGGAGGCTATGCAAGAGAACTGTAAGTTCAAGGTCAGCCTGGGCAACTTAGCAAGACCCTGCCTCAAATGAAAAGGGCTGGGGATGCAGCTCAATGTAGAGTACCCCTGGGTTCAATTCCCATGAATGCATGTTAACACACACACACACTCGTAGTATATGTCTATAGGGTGAATTTTTCATGAGCAACTTGTGTTATTAGTCTCATTAACTTTTACAAAGAGATGACAACTCTAATCAGTTGCTATTGATTTGAGTATTTGAGAATATCCAGGCTTGGAGAGAACGATGATGACAACAATGATGACGATGGTGATGATGATGATGATAATGGTGATGAGCAATGTCTTCCCTGAGTGCAAAACAGAATATTTGCTATTGTTTTAAAATTAATACATTAGCAAATATCTCATATTGTGAGTACCTGATAGCATATGAAGTGTGACAGAATATGCCCCCAAATACACTATTTTGGCATAAGGATTATTTTGAGCGAAAAATTTTAGAGAAACAGCAGGTGTAAGAAGGACACTTTGCCCCCTTTTCTTCCTTAAAGCAGAAGGGTGGGGGAAGCCCTTGTCTTCCCTATACCAGAAGGAAAGTAACATCCGATCACCACTGATGCAGAGTTAAAGCCAAGAAAACCTGTGCAACGTACCTTGTTAAAGTAACCCGTACTTTCTAGTTTTCCCTCCATAGCTAAGGAAAAGTCTTTTTGTCATCTTATTTTCATAATTTATTATTCTTTATCCAATTCAGTATATAAGAATTCAGCTTCTTTAGATCTCCATTTTTCTTATGGAGATTCCATGTACAAATATATATGTGTGTGTGTGTATACACATATATACATATATATTATGTATACATGTATGTATACATTGTGTATTTATATATATATATATATATATAGTCATAATGCTTTTTCTTTTGTTAGCCTATGTTGTTTCAGTTTAATTCTCAGTTCTAACCACAGACCCTAAAAGCAAAGAGGAGAAATTTTTCTTCCCCTTCACCTAGTGGGTCATGAACTAGAAAGAATCAATCTTCCTTTCTTACATAGCAATAAAATTCAGATTGTTAGTGATAGATTATAAAACTAAAAAGAAACCTAAAATCTGGAGCTAAAGAAATAATGATTTTATAAAATAGGCAAAGAATATTTAAAAAGATCCCCCCTTCTAAATTCTACAATAGGAAAAAAAGATCATAAATTATAGGTGAGATTTTAAGGTCACAGATTAATATTAATTCCTTTTGTTATCAGAGAATATGAGAATAAATATTCTTAATGTTTTTATTCCTCCTCTTTTTACTATTTCATTCATTCATTCACTTCAGATATTATATTAGTTCTAGAGATAATGGGACAATAAAGTAACATCTAAAACAGGCAAAATCATTTCTACTGACATTAGTTTAGCATATAACTATAATCATTTCCTACTTCATTGTTAAACTTTGTACAAAAAATAAGATTCTCAGGTAAAAGATGCTCTGAATCTAGAATGTCTACTACAACACTCATCACCGAATAACAACACATGAGTACATCCTGGTAAGGATATGAACAGTGTTAGAGCTATGTAGGCAAACATTCTGTTATGTCTACATGTAAATAAAGCCATCGCAGCAAGTTGTTTTCTTTTGAAGTAAATTTCCTGGGCTTTTTCTTACTACCTACCTGATCTCTCCCAACCCGCCCCCATGCAGCCTTGGTTGTAGCCACACTGAGTTTTATACTGAATCGGAAGTCTGCAGTGTTTTCCTCAGGCCTTCAGTTTGTCCCAACACCTGGAATGTCTCTTGCAATCTTCCCGGTCCACTTGGCAAACTCCCAGACTTTTGACAAAGCTCACCTCAGGCATCAACTCCTTGTGAGAAGCCCACCCTGAGTACTCCATCCCTACTTGTCCTTGTCCTCCCACCCTGCCTCAAAAATCTTCACTCATCTTTCTCAATTAATGTCATATTGTTTTGTAATATATTTGAACCATCATTGTCTTTTTGGACTGTGTTTCTTGATGATGTTGCAATGAGATCAGCCTAGGTCTTCTGACCCATCTGATTCTATGTTAATATTCAACTCCTAAGGAAAATTGGTGTATCACAAAACAAATTCATCTTATTGCTCTTACCAAAGATTCAAAAAGTAACAACAGTTACTTTGAGGAATAAACCACGTAGAAAAGGATTTTTTAGAGATTACATAGAACCACCCCACTTATGAATGCATTTTGTAACTGCACAAGATTAATATATATGAGATCTACAGTCTATGTGGAATTTTGTGGTAGGATACAAAGCTTCAAAACTCAGTAATGCCCTTAGTCTTCCCCTGCCCCCATAAGTGTGCCACCCCCTTGTTGCTTCTGAGATGCCCTGTGAGAACCTGGAGCTTATTGACCCAGAAGACTTTTGTATCAAGTATGACTGAGAAAGGAATAACAACCAGAATAAAGGACTCCAATAGACTATTAACTAAAAGAATCTATAAACCAAAGGATATAAAGAGGAAAAATAGTGTCTACCAGCATTAATAATGAAGGAAATGCAAAATCAACCCACCATAATATAATTTGCTACCATTGGTTTGACCAAAAATTTTAAATCTCACAATATCGAGGATCAGTGAGGGTATGAAGCAATGTAAATTCTCATATGTTTTTGGTGACATTAGAAATTGATAAAACCACCAAGAATTCAGCCTTTTCAAAACATCTGTATTATAGGAATTCCTGTAAACATAAACAGGGTTTTACAAATTTTACTTTTTCATTGATTCAACAAATACTGAATGATTATTAAGTTCCAGGCACTTCAGTCAATCAATGAACCAAATGAAAAACAATAATAACAAAATAGAAAGTGAGTCATGTGTCAGTAGGTGGAAGTGCTAGGAGAGAACAGAGGAGGAGCTGAAAGAGCAAGATCACTTGCAACTCAGGGAGGGCAGACTTAGGTAGTACTAAACAGGATGTCCAAAGTAAGCTTCTGTGGGAAGCAGGGATTGAAAGACTTGAGGAAGTCAAGCCAGGTTCTTAGGGAAGAGCAACCCAGAAAGTGGAGCAAAAGTTAGAGACCACTGAGGGCTAGAGACCAATGTAAGTGAAGCAAAATGAGTAAGTGAGGTCAAAGGGGGCCTGATATTACAAAATCTTATGGACCCTGGACACGATTTTGACTGCAAAAAATGAGAAGTCACTGCAGAGTTCTGGGCAGAGATGTGACATTATGACCTAAATTTCAAAAGTACCAATCTGGTTGCTGTGCTGAGAATATAGGGGAGAACAAGTCGGAGGTTATTATAGAAATTCAGGCAATGGCTAGGATACTTAGGAGATGATAAGATTTGGTTGGATTCTAGGTATATTTCATAAGTAGATTTCCTGCTACATTAAACGTGAAGTATGAGAAAACAGGGAGGAGTCAAGGATGAGTCTGAGACTTTTGGCCTGAACACCTGAGGGAGGCACAGTCATCAACTGAAACAGTGGGTTGAGTAATTTTTGGAGAGAAGATTGGTATATCAGTTTGCACATGCTAAATGAGATATCTGTTTGTAAAAAATTAAAAAAGGGCTATGACAGTCACATTTATAGAGACAAAAAAGGAAAAGAACCTAATTATTAAAAAATTTCCAAATATGCAAAGTAATCATCAAGAATGAAAAGAGCAACTAACTACCAGATTGGAGATTATTAGCAGATTTCAATTACTCTTAATCAAAATGAAAAATAATAATTGGCTACATATAAATGCATTATGAACATAAACACTTGTTAATGATAGATTATTACACATGAACTGTTTTACATTAGAGGCAAATAAGTAAGTTTGAGTATTATATTTACATAAAGTATTCAAATAATAATAATGTGACTTTTCCAAGTTCATGAAACTCTAAAAATATTTAGGTTTAATTACTGAGGCATTATGTGACAATAACTGAGCCTTATCAGGAAAAAAAATCGTGAACTATGGAGAATCTTGTGGACCAAGGCTCTTGAGAGAAAAAGAACTATTTGCTTTAAAGAAGCTATTTTGGGTTACTCCAGTATAGCCAGAAATAGGTCAATAATAAAAGTGAACAAGAAGAAAAGACTTATGTTGGAGGTCACTCAGCAATTTGTTTAACTAGTAGGATTGGTATAGAAGTGAATCAGCCATGGTTTCCAAGCCTTAGGATATTTTCTGAGGTGGAAGCAAAACAAGCTCTAACTATTGAAGAAATCCTTTCAAAATCTACATGCTGCAATTTAGATCCAAATGCAACTTTATCTAATCTACAATTTACCTTTTAAAAATCTATACACAATTCTCTAATTAATACAAACATACACCTGTTCCAAACACTTGATACACAATAACTACCACTAATATATATGCATACAACAGCAATCTCTCTCCTCTGAAAATTACCAAAATAAACTAGCTATGATCTCATTAGCAAGTCACGTAAGTTTAAAAAAAAATACCACCCAAGATACGATTATGTCATTATGTACTCTTTTAGGATGTAAATCAGCATTTCTCAAACTCAGCATTATTTATGTTTCAGTTTGGATAACATTTGGTGTGAGGGGCTGTCCTGTACATTGCAGGATATTAAGCATCATCCCGACCCTCTACTTGCTAGATGCCAGTAGCAAGTCTTACAAGTAATGTCAAGTGAAAAAATGTCCCCAGACATAAGCAATGTCCCATGGATGTGGTGGTAGGATGCCAAAACTGTCTCTAATTAAAAACTACTGATCTAGAACAAGAGCCATCAATTCATTAAAATCATACAATGGCTCTTGAGTCTCAGAAACCTCACCATTCACAATTTATAAGGGATTAACAATACTGTAGGAATAAAAGTGTCAGTGAGCTACTCCCTTACTCCATGCAGGAAGTCTTCATGAGCACCCCCTTCCCTTCTTTGCCTCAGTCACTCAAATGTTGACTATGGAAAAATCAGAAGTAGTACCTCTCCAGTAAAGGGTAGTGATTAACTATTGTTGGTCAGTAAGTCAGTACACAGTACCCAGCCTATCTGGCAGCTCATCTCAGAATCTGAAGATGTAGCCTCATTTCAGGGATGCTGGCCTCTGAATGGCATACATTTGAAGTTTTAAACAAAGAACAGCAGAAACAAAGTGGAAGAAATGTGGCAATAGAGATTACTGTAGACTGGCCCTTCACTATGGGAGGGAACACAAAACACAGGAAATACCCGAGACAGATGAATAAGATATACAGCAGATCAGATTGTAAAGAATAACAAAAAACAAATAGGCAGGGGTACCATGGTCTCAATGTATGTCCACCCCAAATTCATGCTGACATCCTTACCGCCAAGGTGATGGTATGAGAAGGTAGGGGCCTCTGGGAGATGATTAGGTCATGGTTAAGGCCTGCTTCCCATAAGTGGGATTCAAGCCCTTTAAAACAGGTCCTAGAGAGGACTCTTGCCCCTTCTACCTTGTGAGATTAGCATCAATCAGAAAACAAGCCCTCCAACTTAGTGAGACCCTATCTTAAAGTAAAATAAGGAAAAGGGCTGGGATGCAGCTCAGGGGTGGAGCCCTTGACTAGCATGCATGAGGCTCTGTGCTCTATTCCAGCACTGTTAAGAAAAAAAAAAAGAAACAAACAGCAAAAGAAAAGAAAAGAAAGCAGGGCCTCACCAGATACCAAATCTACCACCACGCTAATCTTGGACTTCCCAGTCTCCGGAATTGTGAGAAATAATTTCTGTTGTTTATAAGCTTCTCAGTTTATAATATTTTGTTATAGAAGCCCAGGGAGAAGAAGTCATTGGGGAATATAAAGTGTGAGGGTTAAGGATGGGGTTAAAATTTTAGCCATAGGTTCCAGGGAAGAGCCAAACATCAAGAAAGAATATTTACTCAGTATCTCTAAATATTCCCCATAGTTATAGAAAAATTGTATATAATCCACATTTAAGATGGGAAGTAAACAAGTATCTAAACAGCAATATATTGATTTGAATATAACTTTAAAACAGCAAGAGCAAGGCCAAGTGTTAATAGTCTACATAAAGAACAGGGCTATTTTAGAGCAGAAGTGTTCCCCAGGAAGGACACAGATTTGATTTCCTGACTGAAAAACAGTGAAGTATCGTGATGCATCTTCCAAAAAAGGTTTTTAAGTAATGAAAATCTTGCTTTTGATCTGGGCAATTACATAAACTAGAACTGTATTCAGTTTTTATAGTCTTACCTCATATTTCATCTTATCAACTCAGGTCTAATGAGCAAGGTGTACTTTTGTATTTTACAAATAAAATAGCTTGAACCAAGGTAAAAAGAATGTCTGTGCTTGTAGCCACATCATTGTGCTAGGGAGAAGCATGGCCAAAAGAAAAGCATATGAGCTCGTGGAGGGGATCTTCATTTAAATCACCAATTATTTGGTTTTGCTTGACAGCCACAGACATACCACCCTGAATACAGCCAGTAGTGAGAACAAAAAGACAAACATCCCATAATCTAGAAGAATGTATTTTCAATGTATTTGCAGAGATCCTTAATAAAGACAACTTTAAAAAACAACACCAGTTCTTTTATAATGCATTCCACGATATGCTTTTTCCTTTGTAAGAATGGGAAAAAGTCAAAGTACACACAAAATAAACAAAATAGAAATTGATTTCTTCAAAGCACAGTAATAGTGAAAATGTCTTTTGGGTAAGTGTTCAGGCTTTATTATAAATGAAAATCCATCTGGAAGAAACTATACATTAAACCATCACATAGCTCATTTTTTGCGCTGCATTTCAAAAGGCCTTGCCCTCTACCATCAAAACTATAATTTTGTGCTTCTCAAAGTTAATACATAGTTCACTGGAAATTTCTCTGTAAAAGGAAGAGGAGGTCACTGAACAAAAATATTCACAGCTTTCCACTTTATTTTCCCTGCTGTTGGCTACTCAATCCTAAATGGAGGAATTTTACTTTTCGTCTCTGTGTATGTTCCTAAGAGACATTCTTAAGACCCTATTCCTTAATATCATCCAAACACATTCTTTATCATCCAAACACATTCTTGATAAGTATGTTAAGCACTGTTTTAGAATTATCTGTTTTACAGATCCTCTGACATCGACCAGGCCAATTCTTCCTGACAGTAGTTCTAAACATGTTTACTATACAGACTATAAATTATGCCCTGCACTAGGGTGGGCAGAGGCATGAACAGATCACAGTCCCAGGAAGAGGACATGAAATTTCAGCACTGTGCAAAGAACAATGATAGAGAAATGTATACATTGTTTTAGGAACAGAGCGAATACTGGCACTGCCTGAAAGGGTGCTAAAGAATAATGTACCCAGTTCCTTCCTTTTTATAGTTAAAAACTCCAAGTTCTTCGTTCTTCTAGGTAGCCTTCCTCAGTCAACAAAGCACCCGCCTCAGTCACAACCCCCCATATCCGTACCTTGTGGCTTTGGACTTGCAGCTGAGCGTTTCGCTGGTGTCTTCCCATTTATTCCCTGAGCCTCTTCAGATACATTCTGATCAACCAGTGAGGTTGTGCTGCTTGTTGAACCAGGTGGGACTATGGTGACCTTTGGACAGGTACTGCTGCCTGTGAGTTCACAAGGAAAGGACAGATAAATACAGAAGCATAGCACAATTCTGTCTCGTAAGTTACATTTTTCCTAACCCCATAAAACTAAAGCAGTCATAAGATTAAGCACCGAAATACTCTTTCCATGAGTGCTGTCCTTGACAAAGAACTTTCCCGGGAAAGACCTATTCCATGTGCTTTCAAAACCCTCTTAGCACACCCAGGAAAAACGGCTACACACAGACCTGCCTTCCTTGCAGAGCAGCAGAAAGGGCTTAGAATGCAGCTGCTCTGGTGTAGGTGGAGGCGAGGACAGGAGGGGCCCAGCTCTAATCTGTTAAAAGCGTTTCTTACCAGTGTCCAGTCAGTCACCAGTCATCAGGCGACTCAAAGAACAAAGCAGGAAAGCCCCAACGTGACAGCTGACCCAAAGACTCCAGAAAAATGGCTCAGAAAGAAACAAGCAAATACACACAACCTCTCACCCACTAGCTTACTCAGTGACTCCACATAACACCCACGGCAGCACAGAGGAGTGGCCATGCTTCCCAAAGACAGAAAGGCAAGATTACATGGATAACACCATCTCGTTTATTTAGAACTCAAAACCCAAAATATTCTTTAAGACAACACTGAAATACATCATGAGACATAGACAAAGAGAAAAAGATCAGTCTTCAGTTTGTGATACAAGAAGGTACATTTTAAATTTCCCAGACCTTTGAAAGAACCAAGTCAGTGTCTTCTTTGTATATACACATTAAATTTTCCTCTCTCGTGGTTGACATGGCAAAATTAACAATAGACTGAACTCTAGTAAAGAGAAAATAAAATTTCTACCAGGAATTCACTATGACTGAATCAAAATAGGCCATTTGGTTAAGAAACAAGGAATTTCATTTTTGCAGAATTCAAATATAAGAGAAGTATCAGAGATTTTTTAAAACTTTATCATTCAAATCAGAAAAGTTAAGTTAAACAATCAACTATCTACGGAGTCAACAAGTTCTTTCTTAATCCAAACGATTAAATAATAATGATTAAAAAGAACACAATTGCTTTATTTTCTGTGCGCCCCTTAAAATTTATCTTGGTAAAACAGATTTTAGGAAGTATTAACAGTACTATGTATTGTCTAAGAAATTTACTAGAGAAGCAGTGCTAAAACAGAAATTAAATGGGTTTTCAACAAGACAGCCTTCTGCTAATATGGTAAATCTGTCAGCAGGATTAAGTATTTTCAACAAAAGCAAGAGCTATGGAAGATTGACAGAATATTATTAAATTTGTAAATGAAAGAACTAAAAGTTCAAATCCTTAAATGTATGAGCTTAGGTCCCTTCCTAGAAAAACTCAAGTAGGCAAAGCATGTCCCTAAAATTCATGGTGTATCAAGCAACCACTTAGCCTTACAGTGGGATTTGGATGTTTTCCCACAGTGATCTCAAGATCAATCAAGTATCCTAAAGGCCACCTGCTGGGGCCTAGTGAAGGATGGCTTAGGGGCAGAATCAGAGAAAAGCCACAGCTCAACTATAAACCAGAGGAAGAAACTGTAGCATAATCATAAAAGACCTTGCCAAAGCAAGAATGCAGCCTTAGCCTGGAGTGATAACAACAAGCAGCAATAAAACCATTAATGTGTCAAATGGAGAGTTCATATTTTGGATGACAAAACAGAAAGTCTTTTAAAAAATAGATCTCCACTGCTATATATTAACATATGAAACAAGTTAAAAATTAGTCTATTTAGAAGTGAAATGTGTCTTATAAAAATATTAATTTGAAATTCAAAACTAGGCACATAATTTCTGGAGAACAAGTTTCCTGGGTATGATGGGTTTTATAAGTGTCATATTTACAGAGAATATCTCCTATGAATGTGCCAAAATGCTTGCAATAAGAGATCAACTACACATTCATGTCCCCATAAACTCATTAAAAAGTCACAACCACAGATCTTTTGCCAGGGTCACAGTCAGAAACTTCATTTTACACTATTGTTTAAAACAAGTCTCCAAACTTCAACTAGTATCATGAAACATGAGTACATGAAAGACATGGAGAACACACATGTTTTTGAAAGGTTAAAGGAAAGCAATGACAGATGCACAACAGAGACCATATTGTGGCTGTGAGCACACCCCTTTCCATCCTCCAATTTACTATCTGGCCCTTTAAGGGAAAAGTTGCAGATCGCTAGTATAGGTCCGACATATCATGTACAGAAAGTTTGTCTAATACCAAAACCATTTCATTAGTCATTTCATCTTGGATAATAGCAATAAAATGTAAAACTTTGCTTCTTTATGACTGACTCCAGTTACACTTGCGGAGAGTCCTTGTTTGGGTGCCAGTTGCACAAGAAATTGAAACCAGATAGTCTACCCAGTCAAGAAATTTTACATTAACTACAGGGGCTCTCAGGGTCCCCATTATCAAGAAGAACCAGTAGGAGCGATTTATAATTAAGCAGTTACCTAGGGCAGAGAAATAGTTCTGTGTGGACAAATGTGTACATGAATAGTCAATTCAGTATTATATAAGATATGTAACAGATTGGGAAGAGTACCAAGACAAAATTAAAGACAGAAAACTGTAGTACAGAATGTATAATATGATCTCGTTTTCAAAAAAGTTATATACAAATGTATGTAAGTTGAGTGTGCCTCATCCAAAATGCTTGGGACTAGAAGTCCCTCAGATTTTGTAGTTATTTGAGTTTTAGACTTGATAAAGTCCATGCTAATTGATAACTGAATAATAATTGATAATTGATATTGATAATTGAATATCCCTAATCCAAAAATGTGAAATCCAAAATGCTCCAGGAATCCAAAACACATAAAGATATAAAAACTTAAAAGATATAAAAACTTAAAAATCGTTATCAACACCTCCAAGAAGTTTCAGCTTAGGGATGCTTGACCTGTAAACACATTAAAAGGGATGGAAGGTAATATGGAAAACTTAACTTTGAGAATTAGGTGTGGTGGTAAAATGAGAACTGCCATGTTTTACTATTTATATAGCTATACTTTTTTTATATATATAGCTTTAAATCTTTTAAAAAGAAAATGTGTTTGATTTACTTATGTGAAAAAAGAAAATATATGAAAATCAACTAGCAATGTATTATAAGACTTCAAAAAAACACATATCCCCTATATTTATATATCCATGCTCATGATATTATTCATAATAGCCAACAGGATGGAAGCAACCCAACTCCATCAGTGGATGGATGAGTATATAAAATATGGTATGTACAGACTATGAATATTATTTACCCTCTGTAAGGAAGGAGACACTGACATGCTACTACATAGATGATTGTGAAGGACATTACACTAAGTAAAATAACCCAGTTTTCAAAAGATAAGTACTGTGTGATTCCAGTTATATTAAGTAACTCGATTTGTAAAATTCATAAAAGCAGAAGCAGAATGGGTGTTGCCAGGAGCTGAGAGGAGGGGATATTGGGGAGTTATTGCTTAATGATGAGCATGGAATTTCCGTTTTGCAAGATGAAGAGTTCTTCTGTAGATGGATCATGGCAATGATAATGTAACAATGTGGATGGATTTTGATGCCACTGTACTGTATACTTAAAAATGGTAAAGATGGTAAATTTTGTGTTATGTATTTTTAAAATTTTTTTCAAAAATAAAAGTATATCTATTGCTTAATGAAGAAAAACTCCAGAAATACTAACTTTTCCTTATTTCCAATATACGTAGGCATCATAATTGAGCTCTTTGAAGGTGAAGTGCTGCTAAGTGCAGTGTTTGGTTCTTTCCCGGCCTGTGCTCACTCACACTTCCTTGGTGATCTCAGTCAGTCCCAGGCCTTCGATATGCTGGGACTGCTACACTTACTTTCACTCCAGACCTTTCACACAAACTCCAGAGTTATACATTCAACTGCCTATTCACATCCCCACTTGTATGATTAAGGACTTTGTCACAACTGATATTCTCAAATCTGAATCTTGTATCTCCAACTTTCTCCCCAAACCAATTCCATTACAGTTTTTGCCACTTCTGCTAATGACAACTCACCTATGCTTAGGCAAAATCCTTGGAAGTATCTGAAACTGCTTTCTCCTCTTTGTATATCCTCTTCATCAGAAAATCCTGTTGGCTCTACATTTGATATTTCCAGATGTTGTCCATCTATCACCACCTTCATTGCTACTTTCCTGGGCCACCCTACAATAATCTCTAACTGGATTGCAGCAAGACCCTCCACCTAGTCTCCCTGCTCTTTCCCTTATCCCCACTATAGTTGGTATTGTCTAAAAAGGCCCAGAGAGATCCTTTTAAAATCAAATCAAATCTTGTCCTTAAGATTCTCCAATGGTTCCCCATTTCACTCAGGGTAAAATGTCATGTCTTCATAGTGGTTTGCAGACACTACAAGAGCTGGCCTTGGTTCCATTACTTGATCACCTACTACTGCAACTGTTCACTCTGCTCCAGTCATGCTGTCTCCCTGATGCTCCTCACACATCAGGCCGTTGGTCCAGCTGTTCTCTGCTGGGATGTATTTCCCCCAGATAATGACCATCTGATTGCTCCACCTTCTTCAAATCTTGGCTCAAACTGCATCTTGTTAACATGGACCACCCTGACCACCTGCTTATTATAACTGCAACAACTACCCTGCCCTGCTGTACTCTTCGTTTTTTTCTCAAAGCACTTATCACCTTCTAACAAACACATTATCTATTTTACTTATTGCATATTGTCTGTTTGAACTAATAAATTCCAAAGACCTTAGGTTTTTCTTTATTTGCCTATAATCTTTGTTTCTATTTCATGAGAGTTATTTTCTAAATTCTGACAGTAAAGAAATAAATAGTTGCACTGGGGTTCACTCTATGTGAAATTTCAGACCTTTCCATTCTTGTCTAAAATCTAAAATACTCAAGGTTATTTCTACACAAGTTCTAAATATTTGGCAGAAAAAAGAAAAGGAAAAAAAAAAAAGCTACACCCAAATAATCTTCTTCACATCCCAGAAGCAGATTTGAAAGCATCTGGAATTGTGAAACTATGCAGATGTTTATCTTGTAAAAATAGTTGTGTGTTTGGGCTGGGGGGGGTGGCGGGGGGTGAAATCCCAGCAACTGACTGAATATTTCAGATTATAACCTGTAATTTTATTTATGGTCACTAGGATCACTAACGAAAATGCACTATGGGATGCCAATATTTCAGACTCATCACCCAAAACTACCTAATATTAAAGAGTGTTATACTATCAGGTGAAGCAAATGGTTTGATATCATTGGAGTTAAAAGGCAACATGAACTCAAAATAGATCTTGAAGACCAGTAGCTGCAGATATTCAGTATATTTAAAGGCCTTACAGGTAGATAGCACAAAATAAATGCAAGAGGTAATCTCTACTATTGTATCTTAAACATATACAATAATGTGTGCATGCAATTGAAATTTTTTAAAAAAATGTTCAGGATCTAAAAACTGGAATCATTTTTAGAAACTATGATCAAGTGGACACACTGGAATGTGTCTATAGTCCTAGCTACTTGGAAGGCTCAGGCAGGAGGATCACTTGAGCCCCAGAGTTGGAGAGCAGCTTGGGCAACATAGCAAGCACAACCCTGAGAAGAGGAGAGGAGAGGAGAGGAGAGAAGAGAAGGGAAAGGGAGGGGAGGGGAGGGAAGGAGAGGAGGGGAGGAGAGGAGAGGAGAGGGGAGGAGAGGAGAAGAGATATCATTTTCTGATTAGAAATATTTATTTTATTTTTCCCAAAACACGCTCCATAATTATGTGCTGATTTTTTTCTTTTGCTACCCCAAAGGGATGAAAAGGATAATCAACAATAAGATTTCTAGAGTATACTACTGTTTCTGGTCCCTTAAGAGTTAGAATTCTGTTAGGTGAAACACAGTCCCAATCCTTGTTCCACCACTCTATGGGTGACCAGTTGTTAGGTGTGGTGTTCACCTGCACAGCACTATTGACAGTGCATCCTCTGTGACGACACCTTCATTGGGGCTGGGATTGACTCAGCACATCTGACTCTACCTTGGCATAGTGTTTTCTTGGTAGAGAATGAACTTCCTACATCAAAGAGGCCACTTTCCCTTCCCTAAAGCTGCACTGATGGAAGTTCCCCTTTTGGCTCTGTTCAACTAAGAATGTGAGTCAACATTATGGAAAGCTCTTCCTATTCAAAGTACACCAATCATTCTGCATCTGCAGCCATGACTCCAGTGGAAGGCAGGAGTAAAGAGAAACCACAATTGATCACATGTGTTTTTTCTGACTTCTTGCAAAGACCCATTCTAGTTGACAGTCTTTTGAGCTGGAGGAGGTTCATAGGCTGCTGTGCTCTATCTGATGATTGTTTCCAACTCATCATAACCTCTGTTTGTTTGTCCTTTTTTATTGTTAAGCCATAACCATGTAGAAGTGACTGGGCCACAGATTTATCAAAACATCCTGCATTACTACTGAATTGTTAATGAGAAACAGGCCAAAAAAGTTGACCAATCATATGATCAGACAAATGCTGAGTTTTCAAACAGTCACATTTTTTGATGGAACCTAAAATTCCAACAGTTTTTAATAGCTTTGCTATTAAATATATCAAGATGACCTCTAAGCTGGGCATATTGGTGCATACCTGTAATCTCAGCAACACTGGACAATTTAGCTAGCTATTTTCCTCAAAATAAAAAATAAAAAGCTGGGATGTAGCTCAGTAGAAGAGCATCCCTGGATTAAATACCCAGTACCACAAAAATGGAAAGGAAGGAGGGAGGAAGGAAGGAAGACCTCTAAGTATATTATTGTGCAGAGGTGCCTGACACTGATAATTGACATCCAATTTCCCTGAGAAGATCATCTGTATCAAAAAGGCAACTCAGATGCTATGAACATGCACACCCAGGCAACTTTCTTTGATCCCCAGAAGCATGGCATTTGGTTGTTTGGATGCCAACTGTACTAGTTACTGTGTGTTAAGTACCCAGTGTACTTTTATAGCAATTGAATCATTCCTGTCATATAACTATCATTTTCCTGAGTTCAAGTCCAGCCTTTGCCATTCACTAGTTATTAACTGGATCAATCAACGGTGTGATTGACTTACTTTCTCTATAGTTCTATTTCTTCATGTGTAAATGAGAAGTCATAGGATTCATAATAGTATCCACATCAGAAGGTGGTTGTGGGGACAAGAGTAGTCAGCACATGGTTAATGCTACATTAACAATTTGCTATTATTATCACTTGTATAATACACAATGATGTATGCTGCCGGAGTTGTGACAGGGACCTGATCATTCTTTCCCCAGCTCCTAAGGCCCCAATTTCTTGTTTGCTTCTTTTCTACCTCTGTCTGCTTTTATCTGGTCTTGCTTCTGCCTGAATTTATTTTCTTACCATCCAACACTTGCTCATACTGGCTTATTTCTCAGCCTTTGCCATTTGCTCCCATGCTAGCCTCTCTGCTGCTCTCTGGGATTACCAATGAATGACTCCCCTATACATTAATAATAAATTATGTACAAGTGGATAGGCCTTATACAAATGTGAATCCCTATTCAATAAAGACAACAGTCTCAGTAATAAAATGTCTGACAATTGATAAGAAGTAGAATTTATGTAGAAAACAGGAGTCTCAAATCATCATTCTTTACAATATCTTTACCATAGTGCATTACTATAAATGTATGTCCTAAATTCAAACTTCTAAAAGATTTCCCTCTGTTTGCATTTCTTCCTTTATTATTATCACAAATACTACTGTTTGCTAATGATTCGCTTTCTAAAAATGCCTATTTCCACTTTTTAAAAAACTCAATATTTATTCTTAAAAGATTTCATCTTTATGCCTCCAGATTACAAACTGTTCTGTAAGTACCGAGATATCCAATGATCAACTGCAAAAAGAATAACAAAACTGCTTAAGTTTCTTTTGTATTCTTTTTCTCCCTAATTAAAGGCACTGAGTGATAACTCTCTGATTAAAAGGGCATGGTACTCAGATAATTCCTGAGGACAAAAAGACAAATAAGACAGTGTTTCCCCTCAAGTAATTCATTAAGGAGGTTAAGGAGGAAACTGTACAGTTAAGAGGCAACTGCACCAGCCCAGAAAGAATGACAGGAACCTTAGGAACACAGAGGCAGAGGATAAAGAAGAGATGGACGACGGTGTGATGCACTGAGAAGAAAATGAGGAGACTGGCTGCAGATGGCAGAGACAGGAGGAGAAGGCGGTGCTTACCTGGGCTCCTCACTAGTGACACAGGGAAATGGTGCCTTTCATTTTAAGAACACAAGAAGGATGCAGTTTGACATGTCATTTCAGGAGCCTACGAGACAGTCTGGAATACAGTCTGCCCTGAAATTCGTTAGTCCAGCCAGCCCTGCACACTCCATTAGCCCTCGCTTTTCAATTTTATTGTTAAAGTTTTTAAATACATCCCCTTTGGTACTTTCCTTAAAACTTTATGTGCATTTTAAGGAGGTGAGCCTATTTGTGTGATCAAGGACCAAATATACTCAGGCTCTGATCCATTGTGGGGTTTTTTTTTCCCCTTTCCTTAACCTTTGGCCTCAGTAATTATGGGTTGAAAACATTTGTTCTTCCTCTAAGAAGGACTGGTTTCCTTAATTGTGTTAACAGCAACAACAAAAATCAGGCAAGTAATTACACTAGAGGGAGAAAAAATACACCCAAGGAGAGCCCAGAGAACTTTTGCAGTGTCTATGGGTCCTTCAGAACCCCACAGGGTTAAGAACAATCCATTAAAGGATCCAAAGCAAAAGTCAGCATTATTCACAGCACAAGCCTCGTGCCCTGGGGCTTTTCTGAAGGTGTGTTTGGTAAAACTCTGCTAATTAGAGGATCCCTCATCCCCACCCCTCCGCCCCTGGCCAAGTCTCTAACTTCTAAGTGAAATGTTTGTGATGGCCAAATTTTAAAGCTTTATCATGTATATTCGTAATGTCAATGGGCACACTAGAGGCTCTGGAAAGGTCTACCTGGTTCAACTCTGAACCCAGCATCTGTTCAGGAAATTTTCCATAATATGCATGTCAACATCCCATGGCACTAGTGTGTCTCGGAACACATTTGGGAAAAGCTACCCTAAGGACTCTCCACAGTTCCTGGCAGTGACTGCCTTGGCTGTTTCCCACACTTTCCCACCTCCTGACTTCCCAGTAATCATCTTGGCTGCCCTCTTGACCCGGACTCTGAAACCATGAACTGAACTCCAACCTGCTCCTGCCTCTTGGCCCTGACCCTGTATACTCCAGCTCTGAGGCTGCATAAACCCACAATGCTCAGACCATAAAAAGCAGCATTAGGGACAGGACCCAGGACATCTGAGTTCTGTGCACAGAGTCTGGAAACTAGAGTAGCCCTCAGCCTAAAAAAAATCAGATGAAACCATGTTTTGTAATTCTGCTGGTCCGCTTTCTCTTTGTTTTCTACATCTCCCTCCTCTTTTTCACCTGCAAATTCTCACAACCTAACAGACATGGTGGCAGGCAAGTCAGTAGTCACAGGAAAGCTCCAAAGGAATTCTTTCTTTCCTTGAAGTGGTTATAAAATAAATCTGCACATTTCCTTAAGCATGGGCTATAAAGTATTATAATAACAATACAGAGAATAGTAGTATTCAGTTTTATTTCATCTGTAGAGGATCATAAGACCTCTAAAATTAAACCACACCACTGACCTTTAATTCTAAGTAGTGAACAGATACACTGTTCCTTTGCTCTATTTCCTCCCTCTGGGGGTTAAACCCCAAGATCAGGCAAAACATTTCACTTGATAACCTAGATTCTTACTAAGGACTTATAACCCATAAATATACCAACAAGGTACTAGACTAGGTTATGTTCCTTGTTTTTAAGAAAAAAAAAAAAAAGTTTTTAAAATGAACTTTTTCCCAACTGATTTGTTCTCTGGACACCAAGAGGAACCCGTATGAATGTTTTTGACAGGGATAAGTGGTTCCTTCAGTAGCATACCCTTAAAAAATTTATCCTGAATGTCACAAAAATATCAACAACCATAACCTGGGGTTTCATAGTGCAATTAAAACTTACTCATTTTACAACAAACTTGTTTTCAATGCTACTACTATTCTTACTGCAAGTAGTAATAAAGATACAAGTGTCTAACAATACTGGGTGTTTATTTTGAGCCACACATGCACAGTGCAAGGCACATTATATGCATTATTTCATGTGCCTCTCTCAAGAATCCTATGAGGTCAAGTGAGACAGGCATTTTAATATCCATCATAAAGATGATTAAACTGAGTGGTGAGGCTGGTGCCCAATGTCATCTCTACATTTGGTTCATAGGCACCTTCCGCACAGGGACTCCCACTTATAATTCTTAGGTTTTTGCCCTGCAGGTGAATGAGTGCTCACATCTGTTACATTAGAGCTACCTGCCATGACCTGGGCTTCGGTTTCAGCCAACACTATGTATCCAGGAGCTTCAAGAGATCCAGGATACTAAACAATCCCAAGGCAAGAGAATGGGAATTTTGATTTGGGATAACTAAATAGATAGAGACAATTCCAGATTACCTTTTCCATTCCCAGGTTTGAACCTTTTTCTCATCTGCTTTTCAGCTTCTCAGACACCTGACATCCTTCTTCTTGTTCTGCTTCCCATTTCTGACATACACTTGCTTCTCCACTCTGAGGCTCAGGAGGTCACCCTTATACAGACTCTCAGTCACTCACTGGGAGCCAGTGGGCACATCTGCAGGCTATCCTCCACACTAGTTAAGCTGCACACTAGTCCAGTCCCAGTGAGCTCTGGCTGCATGGCTGTGTTTTCTGCTAAGCCTGACCCACCCCTCCTGGGAGAGGTGAGGAAAAAGCTCACAAGGCCCTCAAACACATGTCACACTTCTCCTTCAGCATCCCTAAAAGGTTCATAGGCCAGGAATCTACATACTGTACTACTGTTGAAGAAAATAAAGTTGGTTAAAGCGGCAAAAGCAGGAGTCACACCACAACTTTTGATTCCCAGGTCCCTTCTCTGTCCACTACAATCAACAGCCTTGTTTTCAGGTCAATGTACTTGGCATTAGGAATGGGTTCATAATTTGAAACTGTATTTCCAGCATTTAGGGAGCTGTGAGAATCCACCATTGTTAGTTCAGTTTTGCCAGACACCATGTATAAACACCACTGATCTTAAATCCAAATGGCTTGAAATAAACCTTGTGTTGAGAAACTAACAATATTCACAAAATTATTAGATACCCAATTGTATCACAAGACCAAATTAAAGAAATACTTTGGGGTTTTAAAATATTTTAGAATATAAGATTTTAAGATAAGAATGTCCACAGAGTGAGGTTAGATCTCTAATTCACTTCAAGGATTCTACCAAAACATATTAATTACATCCTGCCACAGACCACAAAGCATTTTCTCTCCACAGCTGGAAGATGAGCCAACTTTTTCCCACACTGGAAGGGTTGGAAGTAGCAGAAGTTTGGAGTTACAGATCTGAATTAATTCAACAAGCTTTGATTTAACACTTGCAATGAAGGCATGGTAACAGGATTGGTTTGCGACAGGCATCATGTGGGATAGGTAAGATCCTCACCCTGCTCTCAAGAAGACCACCCTCCAACAGAAGGGTAAAGTGCCCCTCCGTCACAGTCTGCAATCTTCAGGTCATGGGCCAAATCCAGTCAGTCACTTATTTTGTCAGCACAGCTACACTCGTTCAGGTGTGTATCATGTGTGATACTTTTCACCACACTGGTTGAGCTGAGCAACAGAGACCCTGAGGCCTGCAGAGTCTAAAGTATTTACAATCAGGCCCTTTACAGAAAAAAATTTATGAACCCTGGACCAAATAATGAAGGCATCACAGTAGGAATTCATGTAATAATTTTCTAATCTTGGTTCTGTCTCCAACTAGCAATGTGACCTTGGGCAAGTAAAACCTCTGGGTTACAGGAAACTCATTAGCAGCATTATAACTCAGTGGATCATGGCATATAACCCCCTCTGGGGTGTATTTGGTAAATTAACAGTGTTACAGGCTATAATTTTTGTTTCTTATTGTTCTAAACTCTGCATGCCTGGCATGCTATTGTGTGGTTTGCCTTCTGAATATGTTTAGCCAAAATTATCTTTCTGGGACATGTTTTGCATGTGAACCATTAGAATCACCTGTGGAAAATTGCAATACCCAGTTTGCACCTCACATAGCTTAAATCAGAATCTCTGGCGAGTTGAACCCAGGTGTCAGTTTAAAGTTTTCTAGCAGATTCAACATGCAGTCAAGGGTGAGAACCAACATTCTTGGTGTTGTAATAGGCTTAGATCAAAACACTACCTCCAAAGGAAGCTGTATGAAATGAATACCATGATTTTTCAGTTAAGCTAAAGTTCCACCAAAATTTAAAAAGGGCATAAACACTTACTGACATATTTCAATAAAAACTATTTAGGTTCACAGTACCATGTGATTGTTAAGTCATAGCCAATATTTATAGGCTAAGTATGAAGCCCTCTTCACAGATAGGCAAAAGATGATCCGCTGATTTGTGACATAGTAAGAAATAAATTTGTCCCTGGTTTCTGACGAAAGGTAGCTCCTAAAACCTTTGGAACCTCCTGAGCGTTAAGGACACTAGGAGCATCATGTGTTCCTAACAGAGAGGTCTTGAAACCTTTGGAACTTCCTGTGTAATGGGAGCCTCTTTCATTCTCATCAGGTGATTCTTGGTGAGATCCTGGAGAGTTTCAGGATAGGGACCACTGCCAGAAAGTCCAGCTCTTGATTATAAGCCCAGAGCTTCCGGCCCCAGTCCCTGCAACTTCCGGGGAGAAAAAAGGGCTGGGTATTGGGTTAATAAGGACACATGCCTATGTGATGAAAGTTATCAATGCCAAGATCCAAAGAGCTTTTAAGTTGGTGAATGCAACCACGTGCAGGGAGAACAGAGCATGAGACAGGAGTGCCTATGTTCAGGAACCTTTTGGACTTCACTTCTCCATATATCTCTTCCTTTATAATACTTAGAGTAAACTGGTAAATGTAAGTCAAATGCTTTCCTGAGTTCCATGAGCCTTAGTGGATAAATGAACCTGAGGAAAGGGTCATAGGAACCTATGATGTATAACCAGTTGTTAAGTACTGAGATGTCTGGGACTTGGAACTAGCATCCAACATGGAAGCAGTCTTATGGAACTGTCCATTTGTGAGGGCTGAGGCTAACTCTAGGTAGTTAGAGTCAGAATTACATTGTAGCATACCTGTTTGGTGTTCAGGGAGTAGGAGAGTCGGTGTGAGGGGGAAAAAAATACCCACAAGTTTGGTGTCAGAAGTGTTCTATGAATAGAAAGAGATCATAGTACCACTTTTGGAAAAAAACATTAAGATATTCCCTGGCTTATATAAAAGTCCCCATTAGGAACTTTGATAATTCAAAACGAGAAGATTATTTATGGTAGACAAAGAATGTCGAAGACTCTGCTACATAAAGAGAGACTTCTACAATAATGAAATTAAAATTTATTTTGACTTTGTAAATGTGAATGAAATAAAAACAGATGTAAGAAAAGAACTTGAAGGGCAAAAGCTACAGCCAACTCACTTACTCAAGATGTCTGGTTTATAAACTAACTGGAATTTTGGCTTTTCCTTTTCTTTCTGCCCGCTGCCAAACTATTTTCCATTTATTCACAACAAATTTATCTGCACATCCAGAAAGAAGAAAATCCAACTGGCCAGTGTTTCATATGTTTTGACAAAGATGCTATTAAAGCCAATTATAATTGTTTTTCATTACTTCAGTCACAAGTAACCAAGAATGCACTACTGCTTTTCTTCACAAAAGGGAAAACATCCTTTTCATGAGCAAATCCTTCCTGACTTTGTTGATTTTCATTAATCTCGTACTTGTTTTCTGGTTAATTTTTTGGAACTTGATTCCTCTCAGTTTGAGTCCTAGCAGCTAAAATATCTTAGCCTACTACTATTTTGTACGCTAATTTCTGTGAGCTTCCAGCTGACTTCCACTTCTCAGCCCACTGTCCTGAGCACTTGGTTTTACAGTTTCTGACACTATGTATTTACTTTTCAAACTTAAGTGGAGCCCTATGGCAATAATGGATAAAAACCAACCCTACCGAACAGGAAAAGCTCCCTGGGACCCACTGTTCTAAATGTGTGCATGGGTCACCACAGGCACAGCCTCAGGATCAGCCAGACCTGGTAAGAGGAACGAGGTCATTTTTCTGGAAAGTACTTTTTTATTCCTCCCCAGGAGAAAATAGGGTGGATTAGTAAAATTAGAGCTTCAAAGGTACAAGTTTTGGCATAATTATGTATTTCATGACTGTGGGAAAGTTACTTAACTTCCTTAAAAATTAAAGAACTATTTTCACTGCTCTAAGTGACATTGCTTAGGCAAGGTCATAGGTAGACAGACGTAAACCTCAAATTTCTTCTATTTGACTCTTGGCAATTTTTAAAAGTCATTCTGACAAATTAGACGGCCCACTTTAAAAGGTTTGGGAACACCTTCCATCCTTTCCCAATTCTCTGATACCCTTTCATTTAAGATAAATGTCAGTATAAATTCCATCTTGCCACACATTTAATATTTAACAGTTTACAAAGTTAGGTATTTGCTTTCCTTAGTCCCTGCTGTAGAATCAACCCAGCAGGCCTTACAACGCTTTCCCTTGGCTAGATTCTAGCCAGAAGCACAATAGCTTCTTGTGTTAAGCTTCAAACAGTGCAGAGGATTGTTCCAGGCATGCAAAACTTAAAAAGCAAATGCTGCATCTAGCTTATCTTTTATTTCCTATATTTTTTCTGGCTGACAGAAGAAGGAAGTTAGGAAGAAAAAAAATGAGCCAATTCATCAAAGATAACCACTTTTCCAATTCTGATGATGCTCCTACAATAAAACGCTGAACTATTGTATTTATTCAATGAATGAAACCAATCTTATTACTCCTGTGCTTAAAATTCTTTAATGAGACTGTACGATCCAGTAGGAAAAACACTCCAGTTTGTATAAAGAATCCCTCACCAGACATCAGTCTACCCAGAGGCTTCTTATCTACTCACAATCCAGTTTCTATGTTCTCTACTCTGGAACACATCATACTCTCTTCACACACCTGTCTTTCTGTATATGTTGGTTCCCTTCTTGTGATACTCCTTCTTATGACAAACACATAATAATCTTTTTTGTGTGCATATGTGGTACTGAGGATAGAACCCAGGGTTGCTCTACCATTAAACTACATCCCCAGTCCTTTTTATTTTGAGACAGGGTATTGATAAGTTGCCCAGGCTGACCCGGAACTTGTGATCCTCTTGATTCAGCCTCTTGAATCACTGGGATTACACGGTTATGCCACTTTACCCAGGCCAATGTCACCTTTCTTGAGGAAATTTCCCTCAATAAATTCAACAGTGGGTTGCTCTTTCTTTCCTATTCTCCAAACATGTACTTTGTACCTCCACTCTGACAAATGTCACTCCCAGTCACTGTTTTTAGATATCTGTGGGGAAAGCAGACTTGTATGTCCTTAAAGGCAGGGGTATTAAATATTTTGGAGATTGAGTCTAGTGAATACAGTTATATTTCCTATCTTGTTACTATTCTGTGTTAAAATAATTTACCAATTTTAAATTTAAGAGGTATTCAGAGTATCTTTAGCTGGGTGGCATGCACCTGTAGTCCCAGCTACTCAGGAGGCTGAGGCAGGAGGACAGTCTGAGCTCAGGAGTTTGAGGTCAATCAGAGTAGCACAATAAGTCCATCTGAATGGAAAAACAAAAAACCAACAACTTATTGGGCAATATAAGAGTAGAAAAACATGTCATTCTATATAAACTGGCAATTCTACCAGTCTTAGAATCATTGGGTTGCTTACATCTACAATACCACCAAAATAATCATTTTCAAGCTTTGTATATTTTCTTTCATCTTACTAAGAAGTCATGAAGTCTAATAATGTGTCAATATTCAGATAAAGTATATTATCATATAGCAAATAACAGTTCATAGATTTTGACTGTTGGTTAAAGATTTTTAATGCAGGACAATTTCTAATTATTCAACTTTGGAAGGAAATTGCATGAAACATAAATACACAAATAATTTCACACTTTAGTTCATACACTCATTTTCTACCCCTTCAAATCAAGCTTTAAAAGAACTATTAGGAAGAAATGTTTCTAGATTGATACTTTTTATTCAATCTTTTTTCTTTGCCTATCTCCCTCCAGCAGAAATAGAACAACAGGAAGGAAAAAAAAAACATGAAAAATGAAAAGGAGGAAGTAGACTCAAAACACAGTAAAACATCACAAAATTTCTTTTCATCATGTCATAATTTTCTCCATACTGACAAAATGTTCCCCAAATTATTAGTTTCACATCCCAAAGCTTCTTATCTCCTTCCCCTCTCCAAACACAGTTCATGAATTCATCATCCAAAACCATTTACTAAACTCATCTGTAGACTCCAATCTCACTACTCCCCCTGCTTCCTTCTGTCTCAGTTTTTATCTTTACAGTTCTTTAGATCAACTTGGCTTCTCAGACTTTTCATGGGAAGAAGCCCATCATTCAGATTCTGCTCAACAATTGAGACCAGAAGCTAGCAAGCAGGGCTATTTACTCCTTAAAAGGAAATCAAGGGGAAGAAATGGAGAACACTACAAAGACTTATAAATTATCACCTTGTTGTATATTCTTGCTCATTTTGCTTTAAGTTTCCCAGCAGAAAAAAGGCATAGGAATATCAGAAATGTATTCATTCAACAAATATTGATGAACCACCCTGTATTTATCAGTTCCATTTCTAGACCCTAGAGATAAGGCAGTAAACATAACAATAACAAAAAAAAAAAAAAAAAAAAAAAGCAATTATGTAACATACTAAATGGAAAAATGTGTAGCCTGGAAGGTAAATGGGAGGGAGTACTATTTGGTGAGGGCAGCTATTGTATTTACATACACACACACAGTGGAGGAAGGCCACATGGATAAGGTGAGCTGAGCAGACCGGAAGGGAGTGAGGCACACAAATATTTGGAAGATCAGAATACCAGGCAAACCAAAACTGCAAAGTCCTAAGGCAGAGGTATAGTTGATGTGTTTGCCAAGAAACAAGCTTGCTGCTGAAGCCAGAGCATGAGTGGGGTTGGGGCTGAGGCTAGAACAGGAAAGGCCTTGCACACCACTGAAAGGGCAGGGCTTGTTCCCTCTGATAGAGCTGGGATCCAGTGGAAGAATCTGGAGAAGAGGATAATGATGTGTTTTCCATTTTTAAAGGGATACTCAGGCTGCTGGGCAGAGAACAGATTTCAGGAGGTCAAGGATAAAGAGGAATCATCCAGGGGACACTGAGTGTAACCTGAACCAGAGCCATAGCAGGAGGAAATGGACATGGTCAATTCCATGTATCTTGAAGCAGCATTTATTAACAGGCTTAATATGTAAAAGACAAAAGAACAAGGAAGACTGAGGATTTGGGCCTAAGCATTGTTTAAAAAAAAAAAGCAGCTGTATAATGGCATAAAGAAGACCAGACAGCAATGGTAACTCATGGTGATTTTATTCATTTACAATTAAAAAAAAAACAAAACTTCTCTATATTCACTCTCATCACTTTCCCCTGGCCAGGTTTTTAAACTATCATGTACTAGGAGTGGTGGTGCTCATCTGTAATCCCAGTGTCTCAGGAGGCTGAGGCAGGAGGATCACAAGTTCAAGGCCAGTCTCAACAAATTTGCAAGATCCTTTCTTAAAATAATAAAAGGACTGAGGATGGAGCTCAGTTGTAGAGTGCCTGGTTCAATCACTAGTACTACCACCACCACCACCCAAAGTCCCAAAACCACCATGTACAATGACTGCCTTCGATGATACACTACGTATCTCTTCAAAGGTGTCCTTCTTCTGCCTGTGCAACATGTGACCAACCAATAAACATAGAAGGTCCTGACCTAGTCAGGCACTGCAGGGGATAAGTCAGGGAACATACCTAAACCAGGACGAAGATCTTTAAAAAATATACAGCAGTCAAAAAATTAGCTCCCTATTTTATGAAGAAGAAAGAACATCCAGAATAAAGATTATCATTAGAATGTGAATCAGAAATGAGACAGGGATGGATAGGTCTACACAGCAGCTAAGAAAAGACCTTTAATTTTTTAAATGAATTAACTTTTTCCTAGATTATTCTAGTAGCTCCCGTCTACCCTTGACCTCTGAAGTCTGTTCGGAATCTAAGAGGAGTTAGTAAGTTTAAATCTGAATTCTGCATTGCACTTTAAGTGTAATGTAGGTTTAGGTGTATATTAAACGAAGACTATTCCTCAAAAGAACTGCATGGCACCTCATACTGAGTCTTTCGTCATACTCTCTCTTACTAAATTTTTATGTGAGAAGGGTTTGCCTACAAGCCTCAGTTTAAAAAAGGAAATTTTTTTCCAGTCATTAAAGACAAAATGTACAAATAACGCATACATTAAATTTGCATAAATTTTTCTTGCATAACTTACAAGCAATAAAGTTACCCGGTAACACGGGCAGGAAGTGGCTACATCACTGTCTTTTCAGTTCAGACCTTTTTAAAGGAACTCATAAAGCCTGCATTGTTGTAGTGGCCATGCTCTTCAGGGTGTTGTCCCCTCAAGCAGAAAGGAGGCAAGAGCTTCCCTCCGTGGATGCACACTGCCCTCTGAAGCTTGCCTTCCTCCAGCCTCACTGCAGTCCTCCCCCCAGCTGAGAGCTGATTCTCTCCAGTTGTCCCTAAATGAAGATGGAATGAGAAGCGACAGAAGTCATTTGAGGAAAAAGAGAACTTCACTGATGAAGAGAGAAAATACTTCCGTTTTGCTGCGTTTCTGGTGCTTTCCTTTTTGTAAATTTCACATTCAAATATAGTGGTAAGCCATGGAGAGATCACAAGAACCCTGAACTTCACACAACAGTGAACCCCTGGCAAAGGAATTCATGCTTCTGGCTGGGTGGTGGAAGAAGCAGGCGCAGAGGCATGGAATGAGCTGCTCAAACCTTCAGCAACTACTAGAACCTGGGAACACAGCCAGCCAGAGTCACGCAGCTGCAGGACGGGGCTCAGCTCAGTTCTCCAGGTGCAGGACTATGACCAACCTCACCCAGAGCTTCCACAATCGGTGCATGCACCCCCGAAGTCAAAGGCAGGAAGGAGACACACCACAAGTAAGAGACTCTTGGTAACTATCAGGATTGCCTAAGTTTCAGTTCATACTGGTTAGCAATGCAGACATTCTTCAGGGAGGTCTATATCCATACAGAACCAAGGGGAAATAGCTAAACAAAATGAATCTTTTTCAGTTTTTAAAAATATTTTTAGCAGATACTTCCTGTCACATGGTATTTTTACCACACAGTGGAATTGCATTTCTATGTAAAAGACTCAGTTTCTCATTAATTAGAGCTCTTGAAAATTCAAGGAAACCACTGTGGATTAATACTGCTACTAACAATTTTTAAAAACAAATCTATGCCCATCTAGACAATGTTACCGTGTATGAAAAATAAGGAAAATTCACTCCCTGAAACTTCTTTGCTGAAACAAGTCTGGGGTGGTGGGAATACTTGTTTTAACAGAATAACATTCCACACACTACACCAGAGAAAGGTGGCTGGTTAACACATCTTAACTGGGTTCACACCAGAAATGCAGGCAAAAGGGGAACTTTTGCTTTCTTTCTCTGCATTCCTTCCTTCACTGGCTGAATTTTCAACCTTTCCAAATATTAGTTATATTTCTCTGGTTCATTGTTACTACCAAACCAATCTGTATTGCGTTAGCCCCGAGGAAGCTGCTTGGGAAAGCCAAAAACTGTCAGTAGTAATATTTTAATCTTGAAGCTAAAAAACAATGTGAGGCTTATTCTTAACTTTAAAACAAAACTGAACTCTGCCACTTTTATGCCCTTTCAGCATGCAGTTATTACACAGTGACCCACACTGAAAACAACATAAGAAAGATATTGTAGAAAATGAAACCACTTACCTTGATCAGTGGACATGACTGCATGTATACTGATAATTAGTCCACTCTGGCTTAGTAAGGAAACATTTGGTTTTACTCTGTTAAAGTTCATGTGATAAAATGTCACTCCTGGCTTTATAGCACTGGGGTAACGAGATTGCCCGGGATCACCCAGGAGCTCTGGCGGGTGCACTGTGGACTTCAGTACATTCTTAGACCTTACTGTCCAAGGACAAGCCCATGCATAATATGCCACACCTCCCCAGAGGATGGGCTGCTGCTGTGTTTTGCAAGAGATGCAGTACAGGAGGACGGAGAGATTTCTATTTATTACCGTAAAATAAACAAGGTAGGCACATGGAACCTTCAGTTGCACTAGAAATACAGTTGGGAATAGGATGGTTTATAAACTGACTAATGCCTGAACTATTAGTAATCCTTAAAAAAAAAAAAAAAAAAAAAAAAAAGCTAATATGAAAACAGTTCGTTTCGCTTTTAACTGGGTCCATGCCCTGGACCAAAGATGTCACTGATTCACAATTCATAAGCTTTAAGATATTAGGATCTCAGTTTGAATGATGTCAAATGCTATTTTGCCAAGTATGACTTTCCTTTTTAGCATAGCTCATTGATTTTTGTAAATAAACTGCAGAATGAATAAATGCATCAATGTCCTAAGGAAACCGAGTTTTATGTTATTTCAGAACATTATTTAACTGGTAAAATATTAATTGCTCATTTTCATATAATTTGCAAAATTTGATCATTAAAGATTTCTCAGAACCTTGAATTAGGAAACGTCAGAATTAAAATATTTACAAAAATCACAATGAAGTAACAGGCTATAGACATCTCCCTCAAAGGAGAAAGTAACCTCTCCAAACCCCTCCTCCAAGTGTCCAGATACGGTGGACCTCACAGTCTAGTGCATACAGATAGATGTACCTGGGTAACTGTTCACACATATTGCTGGCTGGGTCTTCTTTCCAAGGTCTGATTCGACTGGTATGCTGTGGGGCCACAGAATTTGCAATTCTAGGCAGCTCCCAGGTGACACTCACAATGCTGGCCTGGGCTGACACTTCAGGAATCACACTTTGAGAAACACTGAGCAGGTTGCTTAATCTCACCAAGGACTGAGAGCACATGCTCAATTACACACCCACCAGGACCAGTTAAAGTCCAAGTTCCAAGGGTCAGTTCCCTTCCTTCAACACAGGTATCCATTTACATGGGACTCTTAGTAACTTGCACCTGTGCATGATGAAATGTGGGCCAATCATTTTTAATACAAATTATATTTTTTAATAAATTTGCTCCCTGTGCTTGGAGATATGGCTCAGTATAGGGAGCACTTACCTAGCAGGCATAAACACAAACTTGACCCCAAGCACAGCAAAAACAACGAAACACACAAAAGAAAATTGTCTCCATAAAAAGCATGAGGAAGATTTGTAACTAATCTAATAAAAGAATACAGAATTAGAATGTAGAAGAAAGAACTCAAAGAGAAAAAACCTAAATTGTCTTTTAGTTCCTTCACAAACTTTACCAGTATGTGTTTAAATTTCACTGTAGAAGGGAAACTGTTTAGATTTGACTCCAAGACCACGCAGTCTTGGCGCATTTCAGTAATGTAAAAACCAGAAGGCTTCTCTGTCACAAAAATGTCCCATCGTCTGCTTCCTAAGCCTTGATAGTAACATTTAAATTACAGTCTCAGGTTTGGTTTTTAAACAAATTCCTTTTTTTATAGCTAACATTTACTCTGTGCCAGGTGCATGTTAAGCACTTTCCAAGCAGCATTTCATTAAATTCTCACTGTCAGGTAATAATTTATCACCATTTTAAAGAAGAGAAAACCAGGTTTAAGAGGTTAAAAGCCTTGGCCATTCACACTAATAAAAGGACAACCTCTGAGAAATTATATTCACTTTTGTGCAACAAATTAAGATATAATGGTATTCATCTTTTCTTTATAAATAAAAGCCAGAAAACCAAAGCATGGTTTATAACTAGCAAGTGATAATTAAAATAAAACATCAAGGACCAGGAGTGTAATTTAGCAATGAGAATGTGTGCATAGCATGCCCAAGGCCTTCAGTTCAACCCCTGGCATCAAAATAATTAAAGTATAACTATTGCGATTGATACTCTATTGTTCTCAAGTAGATAATCTACAATTATATGCAGCATCTACCACAAACATGGAAATAAGTTCTAAGCCACTCAAGGTAGTCATGGCAATTCTCACACAATTAAGACACAGTTGGCCAGAGGCTTAGGAGGCTGAGACAGGAGGATCGAAAGTTCAAAACAAGCCTCAGCGACTTAACTGGGACCTAAGCAACTTAGCAAGACCCTGTCTCAAAATAAAATATAAAAAGGTTTGGGGATGTGGCTCAGAGGTTAAGTGCCCCTGGGTTCAATCTTCAGACCCACCCCCCCACCAAAAAAAAGGGATGCACTTGCACGTACCACATGATGACCCAGCAATTCCAACTCTAGGGACTTAGCCAGGTGAAACAAATACCCTCACTCAAAAATCTTGTACATAGATGTTTACAGAAGCTTTATTTGTAATCATCCCAAACTGAAAACACTCACTTGTCCATCAGCTAGTCAACCAGGACATCCCTACAATGGCATACCACTGAACAATAGCAAGGAATGACCTCAGGACACTCAAGCATGCACTCCAAAGAAGCCAACATAAAAGGCTACCCAGATATGATTCTGCATGACATCCTGGAAAAGGCAGACTTACAGGGATAGAAAACAGATGGATTGTGGTATGCACAATGACTGATCACTAATGGACAGGATAAAATTTTGGATGATAAAGGTATGACTGTATGCATCTATCAACACTCAGGAGTGTGCTCTAAGGGTCATTTTACTGTTTGTGAATTCTTAGTTTTTTTTTTTGTTTTTTGTTTTTTGTTTTTTTAATTAAGGAATGCAAGCAATTTATTCTTTTAAAAAAGCAAGAGGTCAGGAAACAGGTGTTCTGACTTCCCTAGTGTGAATGCAAAGGTGAAGGTGGTGCAGTACATCTATTGCCCTTCTCATCTTCATAAGTAGAGATGGTCCTTATTCTTTTGTCTGTTTTCTGTGATTTAAAAAAACTTGACAAGTACAAAAAAATGAATTTAGTAGCTCCCCACACAAAGTCCAATTGTGAAGGTTGAATTTTATAAAAGCACATTGAAAAGGTCCTTTTAAATACATGTTAAGACATTTCCTTAACGGTATTTGTTATAGATATCAGCCCTGGAAAATACCTAAAATCCCTCCTAACCAACTTGCGGCTCTTCATAGAATACCTGTGCTCTTAAGTCTTAGCAGGCTTTCGCCCTATCCTTCCATCTTTCCTCACCGTAGGGATGTTTATTTCTTTTTAAAAAAAAAATTTTTAGATGTTGATAGACCTTTATGTGGTGCTGAAGATTGAATCCAGTGCCTCACACATGCTAGGCAAGTGCTCTACCACTGAGCTACAACCCCAGTCCAAGATGTTTATTTCTGTATAAATTCCACTGAACAAGGAACTTTTAAACTTCTGCCACATATTCACGTGGTATTTCATAATAATTTTTTCATTATGTTGAATTTAAATTTCCTTTTAGGGAACACTGCCTATGTTATTTTAGTAGTTCACCATTTTTAATGAAAATGTTCTAAAAATCAAAAGTTTTGTGTGTAACCTGTACTTTTTGAATTAAAACCTATAAATCTACAATTTTCCCCCCTATGGAATAAATCCAGGAATGCGTAACCATTGAGCAACATCTCAGCTCTTTTTATTTTCAGACGGGGTCTCACTAAATTGTTTAGGGCCTCACTAAGTTACTAAGTTACTGAGGCTGGCCTTGAACTTGTAATCCTCCTGTCTCAGCCTCCTGAGTTGCTGAGAGTACAGGTGTATACCCCACACCTGGCTTATAAATCTACAATTTAAAAAATAGATGAGTGACTACGTTGTCTGCCTTGGCATATTTATTTAAAGCTAACTGGTACATCATCTGTCACATAATTGAAAACTTCCATCTATTAAAATAGCAAACCTAGGGCTGAGGAGATAGCTCAGTTGGTAGAGTGCTTGCCTTGCAAGCACAAAGTCCTGGGTTTGATCCCCAGCACCACAAAAAATAAAATAAAATAGCAAACTTAGCTTTAATAAATTATTTACTAACATACATTTTACAATAAAAGGAAAACTATAGTACAGGGATGTTAGTATTTAATCTTGTTCAGAAAGAACATGGAAGTAGTAAAAGTAGGAAGTAGGAAAAGATAATGAAAGACTCCTCATTTTCACTTATCAACTAAGAAGTCAAATCCTTAGATTGGTTCTGCAATGTCATTTAACTGGGGGAAATTCTGATTTTCATAGAATGAATCTAATCTGAATCTTAACCATTCTGCATTTGTTAGTATACTAATAACAATCTAATAAATCAAACAACAATTTAGTAGTAAAACAATTTCCTCATTGGTTTGAAATGACACATTTTTAAAAAACCATAACCAACTGAGGCATAATTTCCACGTTGCATGTCTGAGCCTTCCAAACCAAGGTTTAGAAATTTTTGAATATATGCCAGGTAAATCCTGTTGCCTGAGTATTTTTGTACTAAATATTTTTAGTTTGAAGATCTTCAGATCTTAAAAGCAAACTTAATATCCTTGAGCCTCTTCTTTCATTAAAAAGTTATTTAAAATGTTTCTATTTCTATTACTTCATTAGTTACATGCTCAGTTAAAACTGCAATCACACAGCACTGTTGAAGAAGTGCCAACCCCCACCCCCTAACCAATGTTTCTGGATGGATGAGACCATGATCATACATTGAATGGTTGCCCATTCTAAATCCATCTCATTACTCTTCTACTTTGGAAGTCCGACAAGGCGACACACCTTTCTAATGGCATGTGAATAGGGAGGTACAGTGTACTGGGTCGTAAGACACATAACATTTTGGTCAATGACAATCTGCACATACAACAGTAGCCTCATAAGATTATAAAGGAGCTGAAAAATTCCTAACACCTGGTGACACTAGCAGTTCTAACACTGTAGCACAACATATTACTCGCCTATTGGTAGTAAAGCTGGTATAGACAAACCTTCTGCACTGCCATTGTGAAAAGCTACAACACATAGAATTATATAAAGTATATAATACTTGATAAGAGATTACTATGCAACTGGTTTATGTATTTTCTGTATTACACCATTATTTTAGAGTATACTCTTTCTTCCACTTATTAAATAAGTTTACTATAAAAGCATATGCCATGTCACACTGGCAGTAGCCCCATGCATTTATCACTGTCTCCATTGCATCTCAAGGTTGTGTTGAAAGCCAGATGTGGTGGTACATGCCTGTAATCCCAGCTACATGGGAGGGTAAGGCAGAGGACTGCAAGTTCGAGGCCAGACTGGGTAACTTAGCAAAACCCTGTCTCAAAATAAAAGAGGGCTGAGGGTGTAGCTCAGTGGTAGAGTACCCCTAGGCTCTGACAAGTGGTTGAACTATACCACGTAGGCTTGTGCATGTTCTATGATGTTCGTACAACAAAACTGCCAAATGATGCATTTCTCAGAATGAGTCCCTGGTCCCTGCCATTAGTGATGCATGACCATATTTTTGAAAAACTGCTCAGAAGAAACCTTTTGACTGTAAAGCCATCTGACCTTAATAATTTTCTTCCAATTAAAAAAAAATATATAGGGCTAGGGATATAGCTCAGTTGGTAGAATACCTGCCTCACATGTACAAGGCCCTGGGTTCAATCCCAGGCACCACAAAAAAAAAAAAAAAAAAAAAAAAAAAAAAAAAAAAAAAAAAATATATATATATATATATATATATATATATATATATATATATATGGAGGCCCTAAGCAACTTAGCAAGACCCTGTTTCAAAAAATAAAAAGGGTTGGGGGGATGTGGCTCAATGGGTAAGCACCCTTGGATTCAATTCCCATTACAAACAAAAAAAACATGATCCTGCCAGGTGTGCACTCCTTGGGAGGCTAAGGCAAAGGGTCACTTGAGCCCAGGCGCTTGAGGCCAACCTGGGCAACATCATGAAACTGCATCTCATTAAAAGAACAAATTTTCAAAAACATCTATATAGATGTAAAATCCCAGAGAATAAAACTGTCTCCTGGCCTAAATTAGGGAACTGATCTTCAAACTCCAGTTTATAGTCTGTCCACATCACTCAATTGGATGTCATTTCCTCTTTTTCAGCATTTTCCCATGGGGTCTACCCACCTCTGAAATGTGTGCTGCCCTTGGCCAAGAGGCAGCAGGACTGCAAAGGGGCCCACAGCTCTGGCTCCCTGCCGCTAGTCAGAGCTCCAGGGAATAACACTTCCCTGCACCTGTAAAGTTCGGTTCAACACTAAATACTGCATAACGCTCCATAGTTTGACTATATCAGCAATTCATTTAAGTAAACCAGTAAATGTAATTTCTACTCTTTCATTTTTTAAAAAAGAGATAATTCTGGTAAATATTTCCCTGTACTTTTACAAGTACTTCTGTGAGAGATTACTACAAGTAGACATGATATCTCAATGGTACATAAATTTTACATTTTGATAACTCACTAAAAACTTTACCTCCCAGGGATGATACTAAATTCTTTCTTCCCTTCACTCTTTTTTTTTTTTCATTTTTAAAATTTGTTCTAATTAGTTATACATGACAGTAGAATGCATTTTGACACATCATACATAAATGGAATATAACTTCTCATTCTTCTGGTTGTACATGATAAAGAATCATACAAGTCATGTAATCATATATGTACGTAGGGTAATAATGTCCAATTCATTCCACTAGCCTTCCTACCTCCATACCCCCTTTCCCTCCCTTCACTCCCCTCTTCCTAATTCAAAGTACCTCTATTTTTCTCTAGTCCTCCCCCTTATTGTGAATTAGCATCCACATATCAGAGAACACATTCAGCCTTTAGTTTTGGGAGATTGGCTTACTTCACTTAGCATGATATTCCCAGCCCATCCATTTACCTGCAAATGCCATAATTTAACTCTTCTTTAAGGCTGAGTAATATTCCTCTGTGTGTGTGTGTGTGTGTGTGTGTGTGTGTGTCCTATTGAAGGACATCTAGGTTAGGTTCCATAGTTTGGCTATTGTGAATTGAACTGCTATAATCATTGATGAGGCTGTGTCATTGTATTATGCTGATTTTAAATCCTTTGGGTATAAACTGAGGAGTGGGATAGCTGGGTCAAATGGTGGTTCCATTCCAAGTTTTCTGAGGAATCGCCATACCACTTTCCATAATGGTTGCACCAATTTACAGTCCCACCAGCAATGTATGAGTGTACCTTTCCCCCCACATCTTCACCAACATTTATTGTTGCTTGTATTCTTGATAATTGCCATTCTGACTGGAGTGAGATGAAATCTTAGTTTTGATTTGCATTTCTCTAATTGCTAGCGATGGTGAACATTTTTCATATAGTTGGTGATTGACTGTATTTCTTCTTCTGTGAAGTATCTGCTCAGTTCCTTAGCCTATTTATTGATTGGGTTATTTGGTTTTTTTAGTGTTGAGTTTTTTGAGTTATTCATACATCCTAGAGATTAACGCTCTATCTGAGGTGCATGTGGTAAAGATTTTCTCCCAATTTATAAGCTCTTTCTTCATGTTGATTGTTTCCTTTGCTGAGAAGAAGATTTTTAGTTTGAATCCATCCCATTTATTGATTCGTTTTTAAAAGTATTTGCCAATTTAATATGTGAAAACAAAAAATGAATAAATCTATAGTGTATTTGTGTGATATAAAACAGCGAGTGAAAATAAGTGAAGTACAGCTACACCTCAACAGGGGCCAACTTACAATGTGAAACACAGAGTCACAGAACAGGTTGTGATTCTGGTTATATGAAGTTTAAAAGTATTCCGGGGCTGGGGATGTAGCTCAATTGGTAGAGTGCCTCACATGCACAAGGTCCTGGGTTCAATCCCCAGCACCACACACACACAAAATAATAAAATAAATAAATAAATAAATAAAATAAAGGAATCAGATAATATATAGACTTTGGGAATTGACTTTAAAAAAAAAAAGTTTAAAAGCATTCCATACAATTGTTTTACAGAAATGTATCCATATATAAAATCAAAGGGACAAGGCAGAGTACAATAAACACAAAATTCAGGACAGCAGATACCTCTGGTGGGAGGCTTGAAGAGTAGAAAGGCACACAGAGGGGCTTCAAATGTACTGGTCACATCCTCCTCTTTAAGCATGATGTTTTATTCTTGTTCTTTAAACAATTCTTAAAAACTTTGTGTGTTTTCACACACACACACACACACACACAATTTAGTACTTTACATTTAAAAACAGTGCCTTATTATTTAGATTTGTATTTTCCTAACCAGCAAATTTGTATGATTATAAATGTTTATTAACCAGTTATTTTTTAACTTCTGTGAACTCTACTCATAATTTTTTCCCACTGATTTCTTATTAAGTTATAGGAGTTTTGAAAGGTTTTCTACTATATCACAGATACTTTCTCCAAATCTGGCAGATCTCTTATCAAATTTTGCTTTTATATTAATCCTAGGGAATTTATGTTATCTTAATTCTGAGCAGAAAAATTGTCTGATAAATAATGGCATTTCTTTAACTATGACTATTAATATTTTTACACAAAACTTTCTTTGGATTCCACTTGATCCAAACTGGAAAAGTGCCTGGGTTTCTGGATGTAAATCACATTCACTTCTCTGGTCTGCTCCATCCCTTCATATCAGTCCCTCTGCTTCACCCACCTGCCCATGGACTATCACTCTGCATGTGCTTTCTACTGCAGCTTAGAGTAGATGAAAGACCCCCATCTTTTTCATCCATACCTACACCACAATGATGCTATGTGTTGCTAGCCAAAAAAAAAAAAAAGAAACAACAATAACAACAACAACAAAACTATCTATTTAATGAATACAGAGCTCCAGCTTGGGAAGCTGAAAAAGTTCTGGAGACAGATGATGGTAACGGTTTTACAACAGTATGAATGTACTTAAAGCTATGGAATTCCATTTGAAAATGCTAAAAAGTAAAATTTTGTTCTATATATTTCATCACAATAAAAAAATATTGTAACTAGAACATTTCCCACCATATATTTATGCTTCCCAATCTCAGCCAGCTTCTCCTAACTTGCTTGTTTGTGCTTAGCCAATTCCTGATCATAGACCTTCCATGACCTGTATTATTCCTTTGCATTCTCTCCTCACAATCCCTGACAACTGACTCATGCAGGGCTGTAGCTCACTCCACTATGCAGAAAACTCCAAAATGTCCATTTCCAGTTACAACCTCCCTTTCCGACTTCATCTCAATCCCGATGTCTAGGCAAGTACCTCTCCAAAGAAGAAGGGAGGGTTGAGGTTTATCTTGAAGGATAAGTGGGATTTTGCATAGCAATCAATGAATGGAAAAAGTATTATTTTAGGCTTTGTACTGAGGTGACCAGTGGCAGATCTGCAAACTTCACTGCAGCTTCCGGAAGTGTCCATCAGTCCCCAGTTGACAACCTCAGTGGCTGCTTTAGTGCGCTTAAAATGAAATAGAAACTCCATGCGGGGCCTGCTGGCTCTGCCCTGCTCACCTATTCACTCTCATCTTTTGCCACTTTGCTTTGCAAATATGTTCCCAAGCCATTTTCCCTCTATCAGTCAGCTGAAGTTTCAAGAAAGAAGTCAAGAAAAATGTTTTCTTTTCATAAATTTCCACAGGAACCTAACTATTATTTTTTCCAACTTTGAAATAACTATGCAGCTTCCAGAAAAGGCTCCTCTGAGGTTTTAAGAAAAAAATAAAATGTAAGCTCTGCCCTTGGCAGGTCAGACAAAGGATAACGTACAGCCAGTTATTTGCTACTAACTTGGGACATAAAAGGGGGAGTTTTCATTTCCCTATTTTTTGATCAACTGCCTGATCTTAATTTGTTTTAATTATTGTTTCCCTTTTCCCAAGAGACAAAAATGGAGTTTTCTGGGGTAACGTAGCTACTCAGACCTCTTGTATTGGCCCCAATATTCTCAAAGGCTAAAATTAGAATGTGGACAAAAACACCTGAAATATAATCAAGACTTTGCTTATTTTCTTATCCCCACTCGACAGATGATACTTTTCAATGTGCAACTTCCTTTCTTTGATGCAATTTCAGAAGTACATTAAATAATGAAAACAGGGCTGGGGTTGTAGCTCAGTGGTATGGGGTACTGGGTTTGATCCTCAGCATCACATGTAAAATAATTAAATAAAATAAAGGTCCATCTACAACTAAAAAAAAAAAAAAATTTTAATGAAGACAATTCCAAAGAAAGAATATTAGTAGATCCTAGATTTCAGTAACCCTTCAGATAATATTTCCCAAGTTACTATCTTTGTGGTGGTAAATAAGGTCAAGGTTATAAAGGAAACCAATTCAGAGGGGTGGGGGGCAACTTATATCATCCAGGCCTTAACTGATAAACTAGTATTAAATAAAATATGTATTTCCTTGCCTGAAAATTTCTAATTATTATAGTGGCAACCTACATATTGTCAACTTTAGCAATACTGCTAAAACTGAACCAGATTTTCAGTACTAGGCGAAGGATTAAAAAACATTCATAGAGCCCTTAAGACACTACACGTAGGTTTACACATTAATCACTAGTGGAACTTGAGATAAATAATCTTATATTAGTAAGCAGTCATGGCTCATGGAGTATGACTTATCTTTATCATCTACCTGGGACAGCAAGGACAAATGCATTCACTATGTAGGCAAGTGAAAAAACAGAGGAGACTCAGGTTTAAAAGTAGAAATTAGAGTTACCTATGTATAGGCAAACTGGAAAATGGTTTTTTTAAATGTTAAAAAAATTGAAATTCCTTCTAAAATGTTTGTATTAATTAATTTACATGGAACTCAGTATATGTGACACATCACTTGGCATTTGGGAATCTGTCATAAAGTTCTATTTTCTAATTGAGTTCTAATTGAGGAAAATAAGTTCATTATTTTCCTATTTCCTTCAGCCACACTATATCCTCCTCAATTCCTTGGGTTTTAAGGTCTTTACATATGAGACTATTTCACCATCTCCTGTGGGTTTCCTTTGAACATTTATTTAAAATAGGAATTAAATAATCTTACAATGTCCTTTATTAGCATTTGTTTTCCCCACTATATTCAAAGTTTCTGTAGAGCATGGATGGCGTCTGTCCTTTTCATTCAAGGCCCTGTGTGCATTGTGTCAAACACTATGTACAATCTCATCAAATGGTTCCTTCTCCAGGAGCTAAATGGAGAGCAGGCAAGTAAAATGGGGGTTGACAAGCTTGGCTGGGGCCTTGTCACTGCTGTAAATGCACAAAGGAAGTCAGGAAGGATTTCTAGAACAATGTTCTACAAACTTTTTGAAGGTGTATACCTTTATATATAAAATCTAAGTACTCCTAGCAATTGAGTTCCATATGTGAGTGTATGCATGAGTTAAATACAAGTATTATTGTACTAATACACATAGTGTAAAACAAAAATATATAAAACTTAAAGTCAGATGATGTAAAGGCAAAGTACAACTTTTCTGGGAACATACGATTAAATTTGCTTCTTTTTAAATTTTTTTTGTTTAAATATTTCATAATATAGCAGTCTGAAATATTGGGTCTAATCAGTTTACTTCTATAGTTGACATCAGGGAGGCCCTAACTGAGAATGATTAATTGCTCTAAGGGAAGAAGTACATCATTGGCTGTGCTTAGTAAAACGTAGATTTTACTAGCCTGTCTAACTAATTATACAAAGAATTTCTTTGAAATTCTTCCAACAAATTTTCATCTGCCCTGATATCTTGGAAAGTGGTTCTTGTTTTTTGTTTCTTTTTTTTTTAGATAACTTGGTGGTTCTTGTTTGTTTGTTTGTTTTAAGGTTGGTTTAAAAACCTGCTAAAACTATTTCAAAGATTTTTAAACAATGTTTAAAAGAATTCTTGAGTGTATATGCAGAAATTTTTTAAAAAGATATGCTTAACTCACTGTTAGTGATAAGATTACACAATAATGGAATCATTTCAAAAGAGTCATTTAAAAAATGTTTTGTCTGTAGTGCACTTTTCCCCCGCTCCAGATTGCAGGTACTTTCTCATTTAAATTTCACCTTTAAACAAAAGGGACTGTGTTCATTTTTTTTTTTTTTTCAAACATATCCACTAGGTAAGAATCTACTAAAAAGCTATGGACATATATTTACTTTCACATGAAAGGGTAACAAATGAACAACATTTGTTTTTCTGCAAAAGAAAAAGATGCAGTATCTTTAATCTGACACTCGTTTAAGTACTATGCCAACATAGAACCTATGATGTTTATGGTCACCTGTTACCAAGAACTGCCAAAATCCCACTGTCGAAAGTAATGTAATCTCTGTCTACCTAACCAGACTTGTTTAAAATGCCACAGACAGAAAGGTCACATGAGAGGCTGCGCTGTCCACAAAAAACCAGAGTCCTCATAAGTACCAGATATACTGGATACATTTGACAAGTGGACGGAATGCAGATGCTAAAATAAGTCCATAAATATTAGGAATGCTAATGTTTTCTGGGTTTGGTTTTGTTTTTACCTCTTTGGGCAAAACATATTTCTCTTGAACTTTTTTGGTACTCGCCAAAAACATATTAGATATGAATTTGCCCAACTGAAATAATTATCATTTCCAAATCTACTACAGTATTATGCAACAATATTTCCAGTATTAGGTCACAGATACGTAAGCATTAGACAAAATTAGTATTTTAAATCAAAGCACTAAGTTTCCTACTCCTTTCCTCATTTGAGCAATGAATTATACTTTTGGCACTTTCATAGGTCAGAAGCATTTTACTAGAAAACTATTTTTGCTTTTGTCATTTACATATAAACCACCTAATAGGTACCCTGGGGTTTGAAATAAAGCTTTAATCCTAGCGAACCTCATTCTACTTTAAATATAAAAGTTAGTGTTAGGAGATCACTTTTTAATTTACACACTTTGCAGTTCATCAGATGCATCAATGTAAGCATGTATTTTCAGAATTGATAACCTATGTCCATTTCATCATTGTTTCTATTAACCAAGATGGTGTTTAAAGGATCACAGCACTCAGTGCAAAGAGGAAATGCTGATCATATATAAATCACAAGCTTGAAGGTGGAAAATTGGTTTCTTTGCTGTATAATTCCACCCTATAACTTTTCAAAGGGCTTTTATTTTTTTGCTGCTTGCTATTGTTATTTTTCTACTGGTTTCTGAGAGTACTTTAAGTTCTGCTTTTGGCAATTTTAGTTATTACCTCATGCACTAATTTGGATGAACAGTCAGTTATTTACTAAAATCAAGTTACTGGGCTGGGGATGTAGCTCAGTGGTAGAGTGTCTGCCTATTATGCATGAGGTCATTGACCCCCAGTACTGCAAAAATAAATAAATAAATAAATAAATAAATGAAAATCAAAACAATAAAATCAAGTTACTAGTTGAAGATTAGGCTAAGCCACTTCTTCAATATGATTATCTCATACATTGAGTTCATTTATTTGCTTTTTAAAAGGGGGCATTTCATTCAAAACCAGTTTTCAATTCATTTGAACTTCCTCTACAGGATTCTGGCCCTTAGCCATCCCTGATCATTTTCATATTTAAAAGACACAGGGCTGGGGAGGTAGCTCAGGTGGTAGAGTGCTTGCCTCACAAGCACAGGCCTGGGTTCAATCCCCAGCACTGCAAAAATTAAAATAAAAATAAATTTTAAAAAAGTAAAAGACACAAGTATTCACATTTATCTTAAAAATTCTGTTTCTGTCTTCTTCTCTCTCTTTTACCCCCTGTTAAAAGGAGTCAAGAAGTTAATGATTACTTAATTCAGGAGAGAAGGAAATGAAGTTATCTGAAGTGCACCACACTGGAATGCTGAACCTCAGTACAAATAATCTCAAACGAACAGTAGGGACAGGTAGAAAAAGCAAACGAATATGTATTTTAAAAGTCTTGGTTTTATTCCAAAAGAATTTGCTGCTAACTCCCTGGGCCTACTGTCAATGATATCTTTCAAATTCTTAGAGATTCTCAAACACTTTGAAGAAGTCTTGAAAAGACGCATTTTTCTCATTTCTTCCATTAGGTGCTTTATCTAGCAACTTTTAGTTCCTGGACTTTGTGCAAACACCTGGAAGCACAAATAATTAAGAAAAAAAACCTCCAACAGTACCCAAACCAACCAGGGAGAGCTGGGTGAGAAGAGATAAAACCCAGCAGTGCACAGTGGATCACAGTTCAAGGCTAGCCTCTGCACCTCAGTGAGACCCTGTCGCAAAAATTTTTTTTATATTTTTAAAAAAACAGCCAAGACCCTTCAAGGATTTGCAGAACTGTGTTGGCAGAGGGCCCTTCTTTTTTTTTTTTTTTTTTTGGCGGTGCTGGGGATCGAACCCTTCTTAAAGCAGAGACACTAGGCCACAGGTGATCGCTGTTCAAGTCCCATGTTGTGGGACCTCTCCTATCCCCAATTACTGAAATGGTAACAAACAGCTATCGCTGGCAGTTTGAATCAGCTCCTTTACCTTATGTTTTTTTTCTTCAGCCTTAGTTCAATTCAACAATCTAAGTGTTAGGATGATTAGTATGGATTCCATGCCAAGCCAAAAGCTGGAACACAAGAGGATATAAGTAAGACAGTTCCTTGCCTCAGGAATTCAATCTAGCTAGGGAGAGAGACAAGGTAATAGCCAATTTCAAATACAGTTGACCCTTGAATGAAGTTGTCCATGCAGTGGAAAATCCACATGTAACTTTTGATCCCCCAAAACTTAACCACTAATAGCCTGCTGCTGACCAGAAGTCTTACCAATAAGCAGTTGACTAATACATTTTGAGTATGTACTACATATGGTAGAAAATACATAAGAACTGCAAGCAATCACTTTTTGTTACAATATGCAATTTACTGGAGAGACAAACTGCTCACGTGGAGATGATTAGTGTCACTTGAGTTTCAAGCGGATACTTGGCAACACTTGGACTAACTGCAAAAACAACAGGAGGTGGCTATGAAATTATTACAATAATACAATGTGTACCACAGTTAATTTTATGCAGCTATGATTTAATACTGCATCTTTTCATTTGTTTATATTTCTCTTGACGACCGATGGCGCCCAGTATGGCGTGAGTTTGAGTGAACAAGTTATGCCAGATTCTAACATTTTAGAATAGACTTGTGCATAATTTATGGGAGTAAATGATAAAATAGACTGTTGCCTACATATATTTTATGCATTTGTGACATACGAAGTTTTTTCTTAATTCTTTCAACATTTCTAGGCTATGTGGTTTGACTACAAGGTTTTTCAAATGATTGCAGGTCTTGAAAAAAATCTGCATATAGGTCTGCACAATTCAAACCTGTGTTGTTCAAGAGTCACCAGTATGTTGAGGACAGAGAAAATCCATCAGAGGTGCTTCAGGAGTTCAGAGAAGAGAAACAGAGCCAGGGGAAAGCAGCAGACAAGAAGTGTCTTCAAGGAGCCTAATACTGCAATACTTTCTCATTTCATTCAAAAGATCAAATATCTTACAGTCATTTCTTGCCTCAACATTCATGCTGCTTCAGTATCCTACAGCTGAAATATATATAACAAACTTGTTAACTTACCAGACAAGAGTTTAGACCTTTTTCCATGAAAAAAAAAAGTATGTATGTATATATATTGTATGTATGTATATATGTGTGTGTGTGTGTGTGTGTGTGTGTGTGTGTGCTTTTCTCCAAGTTATACTGTGAATTCTGATAAACCCTGTTTTATTTTCTGCTTTCACTTCACAGCAAGGATTTAGCCACCTGTTGATAGAAACCATTTTAAATAAGTAGGAGTTTGTCTTTAAATCTTTTTTTTAATTACTTTTTTATTTTACAGACTGCATTTTGATTCATTGTACACAAATGGGGTCCATCTTTTCGTTTCTACGGTAGAAGGAAATGGGAGGGAGGCAGGGAATGAAAAATGGTGGAATGAGACAGACATCATTACCCTATGTCTTTAAATCTTTTACTGTCACACATTTTTTGGCAAAAGAGATGCAAACCGTTTATCATACTAAGAATATTGTATTGGACTTAATGTGGCATTTGTTTTCAAAACATAAAAAAATACAAAATTCAAACATAAATTTAAACCAGTTAGACATGTGACAAGAAATTAAATGCAGTTTCTGAGTCATCCAAGGGACTGGATCTGCCTCTCCCACAGTGCCCCAGTGTTAACTAATGATGCATCATCTAGCCGCCCATCCAAGCTGGAACTTCAGAGCTGTTCGCCACTTCCCACTCTCCCGCCCCCATCCACACATCCAATTAATCACTAAGTCTAATGGGTCTACTCGTAGCAATTTCTCAGTGCCTTCTTTCTTCTCCATCCTTGAGCCACTGCCTTAACTCAAAGGATGCATCGTCTGTCTCCTGTACCATCTGCTCCTCATGAAACTGCCAAGGCTCCTACACTTGCAGCCCCAGCTCTTCCTCTGTGTACTGTCAAAGTCACCTCTCCAGAATGCATAAACCATGTGGCTTGCCAGCTTACAGCTCTCAGCTCCTGCAGGACTAAGTCCTGGCCTCGAGGCAAGGCTTAGACTAATACACCCCTATATCCAATCCCTGTACTCCAAGCATGCATTATTCTCTTATAGTTTTTACATTATGATGTAGGTTGTTCCCTTCATATGAAAGCTGTTCACCCAGCAGATAACACCTTATCCTGAAGATACAGTGCTGAGCTATCTCCAGGATAGCATTTTTCTGGTTCTCTGGCCTGGACTTAAGTCCCTCCTTCTCTCTTCTCGTGCGATCACCACACATCACACCCACCTTTGTACAGTTGTATGACCTTATGTTATACTTTGCTGCTACTCTGAGAGAAAGACTGTTTTCTTTACTGCCCTATCACAGCACTGGGCATAGAGAAGACTCTCAAATGTTTACTAAATGAATGGCCAGGTTGCCTGGACAAGGAAATAAAAATAAATCCATCTAACTTTGATGTGAGGAGATTCCATTTGATCTATTCTCCACTAGAATTTGTAATACCCTTCATTTTTCTGCCACTGTTCACGAACCAGAGAATGACCTTTCTGGAAAGGTAGTGTACCTCTGGGCAATTAAGAGAAATAGCTCTGGATGGTGGAGGATGCAGGAAAAATAGATGGCTGCTATGTATGCTTCAAAGCCTCTGACTTCCATCCTGTCTCCTTTTCACATCTGTGTGGTCAAAAAATCCCTCAGTTTTTTTTCTAATGTTGAAAAATATGTGTCCCCAGAGAGGTGAAGAGCTGGACCCTGGATCAGCCTTTTTCAGATTAACTGCATTTTAGGTAGACATTTTAGATAGATGGATTGGCTCTCTGCTGGTTTACCTGGTCTAGACCTGGTCCTTCTGAGAAAAGACACTCCTACTCAAACAATATTCCAGGACGAGAATAAGAAGTTATGTCTTTTTCTAATGAACAGAAATATATCTTTAACCACCTTAGCAAAACAATGATGACCACACTCAGGCCCAGATTAAATAAAATTCCCCGGTTTCTGCATAACACAGAGGAATTTCAATCCTGATAGTTAAACAAGGAGTTATTTTACAGTATAGCTGCTAATGTATTACTGTCATAGTTCAACATAATCACCAAAAACAAAAAAACCAAAACAAAACAAAAAACAAAAACAAAAACCCTGCACACTTACCGTACTGACTTCACTTTGCTATGGTGTGGAAAAGGGTCCCCCAGCTATTAAAGATTTGGTCCTCAGTCAGTGGCACTTTTGGGAGGTGGAGCTTAGTTGGAAGCCTTCCAGTCATATGGGAGCATACCCTTAAAGGGAATATTGGAACCCTGGCCCCTCCTCTTTCTCTCTCTCTACTCCCTGGCTACTATGAGGTGAGATACTTCCTCCACCTCATCCTCCCACCATGACTTGCTTCCTCACGATAGCCCCAAAAGAAAACCACTAGGAGCAACCAACCATGGATTGAAACCATGAGCCAAAAGAAAGCTTTCCTCTTTATAAACTGAATTAATTGAATTGTTTCAGGTATTTGTTACAGTCATGGGAAACTCTTGTTTATAATTGGCTGAATTCTAACTCTATTTCATTAATAATCGTTACCCAGAACTTAAAATGATTACCCTCACATAATCCAATCTCTGCCTTTGAGATATGACTCAAATTTGTTGCCACCTGCTTAATCCCACAAACTCTGAGACTCCTGCATGATTCCACATCATCTTGTTCTCAAAAGGTATGTGAGTTGTATTACACGATCTTCCTCTAATATTTAATTGAGAATATTTAAAATGATCTTTCCAGACTAAATTGTTTTCCTGACAGAACATTAGGGTTGAGAAGGACTTTAGAAGTCATGGAGTTCTACATACTTATCTGATAGAGGAATCTTCTCCATAACACCTCTTAGAAGTATTTGTCTAATTTCTACTTGAATACTACCAGAGATAAAAACAGTCCAATATTAGGAAATCAATCCATATGTTTTCACTATATAATCTGTAATACAAATACATACAAGCCTAAATTGGTTACTATTACTTGGCTTTTCTTCCCTATCAGATTTTAATTTGCCTTTTTAATCTTAAACTAATTTACTTTTGCCATAAAATTCCTATAACACCATTGCTAATCATTAAAAATCTACAGAAAAACTGTAAAGAAAAAAAATGTCAAGCTATTGGTCATGTAGCAGGTATGTGCTTGTATTTGTTGCTGCTGGTGAAGTAACCCCTGTGTCTCATGGCCACAGCTGACAGAACTTAGCTGACCAAAGCTTAGCCCATTAGCCTTTTTCTCCAGGGTGTTAGAAGTAAGAACTGCATGTCTCCACCAGGCTCTGAAACTGGGAAGTGCTATAATCCGACTGGGATGGCCATGTTTTCTATCATTCATAGAAAGATGTGTAAGAGGCTAGTGTGAAAAGCAGGAAGCACACAGCAGGGTGGGGGGCGGGGGACAAGAGGTCAAACACCCACAGGAATAGAAAGTGTAACTGTCTTGGTTCCAGGCTCTTGTGAGGCCTGGATGAATTCACCCCTGGTTTCCATGAGATACCTTTTCACTGTTTCTACACATTCCTCTTTTCTCTTAAGTTACAGAACAATTCTAGTCCTTGAAATATATTATATACTCCAAAGGAAAAAATATTTAGTACATTTGTTTTTCCCCCAAATTTCTATTATTGTACACTTATCTGAAGTATGCAATGATGCTAATCCAGAATATAAGAAGTCAGTAAATTTTTGCCAATATAAGACTATTGTGTATTTCTTTGACTGTTATTATACATTGGCCATTTGTGTTTATTTTTTAACCATTCACATTCTTTAACAATGACCAACTACCTAAGGGTTTCTTAAAGACAGTGAATCATTGTCTTCAACTGTTTGTAAACTCATGTCTATATGAAAAGTTTCTTCTGATGATGATTATGATGTTACCTAGGTTAATGTAATGACTTTATAACTAAAGAAAATAGAGCATAAAAGCTAACACTGATTGAAGCCCAAACAGATAATGGTTTTTATTCTAGCTTGCCATTTAACAGTTGGTAAATTTGGATTATTATGTATCTCCTAGAAGGTTTTATTTGTTCAATGAGCACAAATCCCTTATATTCAAAAAGTCTAGCTGGGATGATGAACAGACTCTGCAGTGTCTGCAGTACTGCATCAATTGCAATTACATTAGTTGCATCATAAGTACAGTTAAGCCTCCTCAAATTGAACTATATATGCTTTGCAGATAAAGGAAACAGTGGTGTGAGAGAGAGTGCATGCACAAACACAGATGCAAGAGTTTGAGTTGCTCTCCTAAGTCTGACCTGAGGTTCATGTGCCCTGTGTTCGAGAGTAAGACAGAAATCCTGAACCAGCTGCTGTCCCAATTTCTCTTGGTTCACTTGTGACTTTCCAAGCCCTCACCACACGGGGCTTAATTCTAGGCCGACATTTCATACATAGCCACACATAGCATAGCCCCTTAATACAAGCAAAGTAATTATTTTATCTCACACCCAACTGAAGAAGCTCCACTCTTTCTCACCATGGGAAAAACCGCACCCATTGCATTGGACTCAATGAGAGTTGATGCCCCACTGAGGGAGTTTTCAAGTGCTTTTTTGACTATGCAAGTTTCACTTTATATGCCGACTTTAGAATCTAAATACCAAGAATAAGATGTGACTTAAACATTGTGATGGTGACAAAAGAAGAAAAACTTTGCTGAGGATGAAGAGGAAGATGATGATGAAGATTCCCAGCTGCCTTAAGAAACATTCCCTCCAATGTTGCCATTGTTAAGCTGCCAATTGTCTTTTCAGGTTATGGGAGATCTATTTCCCAAATGTTTAAAGCCACTCAAAAGTCCCTTGTTCTTTACGGGACACAGTAAATAGTTTTGAGAAGGCAACACCTCCACCCCCACATCCTGCCCTGCCTGGTCTCAGATTCTGCCTTCAGCTACCAGCACTTCTGGGTCAGCCAGCCACCCTGCTCTAGCCTCCTCAGACCAGAAGTCCCAGCCCCACCTTCCCTGCCCAGCCGGTTGCCCCCCATCCCAACTTTCTCCACTATGTCACCAACCACCCTGAGGGCAGCACAGTGTGAGCACAGATCCTAGCCCTGTTCTTCACCTAGAATCTAGAAAGGTAGAGTGGACACTCAAACAGGGCTTGCTGAATAAATGAGGGTGAGGGTGAACAGTCCCTGGTGGTTCTCCCTGCCAAGAGTAGAAAAATCTTAATATTCAGGGAATTATTACCCAGGTCCCTTAGAGAACACCACAATTATCACCATCACCTTCAGTACTAATTGAAATTTTTTAACATACCTCTTCTCATACAATAACCCCATGAGTTCTGACAATGGAGAAACAGAGGTTTCCTGAGGTTAAGTAACTGGCTTAGAGACAACCAGGCAGCCAGTATGCATGGGTCTAAACCCAGATCAGCTAGATTTCAAAAGCCTGCGCTTAACCACTGTCCTGAAATGCCTTCCCATGCTTGTCTGTTAAAACTCTAGTTTTGAAAAAGAGTACATATTATGTCCTGGGGATGGGTAGCGGGTGGGTGGAGGGTGGTGTAGTGTAGCTTCACAGTTATTTTAACATGATTTTGGAATGATCCTGATTATTCACTCTCAATTCCTACCTCCATAAAGTGAGGGTGACAACCCTCCCACCCACACTGTATCACACTTGGCTGGCTCCAAATCATTTTTGTCTATGTGTACACAAGATGGCCCTAGATAAGCATTTCCTGACTACTCAGTATAAAGCTTGCTACTCTAAACCCTCCTTACCATTTCACATTTTGCCTTCACCAAATTGCCATTATTTGAAAGTATGTTGTTCACTTATTTTATTTACATTTGCCTTATGTCCCCCACCTTGCCTTATGTAAATTTCAATAAAGTCTTTGCCATTATGCCCAGCATCAAATTCTCCATACCTGCCCAGTAACAGCAGAGAGGAAATTTGTTCAATTGTATTTGATGATGAACTGGAAATGGTGGTACATGCCTGTAATCCCAGCAATTTGGAAGACTGAGGCAGGAGGATTGCAAATTTGAGGCCAGCCTTAGCAACTTAGTGAAGCCCTAAGCAACTTAGCAAGACTGTGTCTCAAAATAAAAAATAAATAAGACTGGGGATGTAGCTCAGTGGTTAAGCACTCCTGGGTTCAATCCACAATACCCCCCCCCCAAAGGCCCCCAAACAAACAAACAAACAAACAAAACAAACACATCAGTAACATCTGATAGACTGTCTCAATAGTAGCTGAGGTGGTCTGGTGCCAGTGGGGGCATGTGGTTGGTGAGGGGAGAAGAAAGGGAGTCTGGGTAGGCAAACACAGGCTGTACGTCTGCAGTTTTCACAGAAGAGGGACACAGACACACAACAGGCATGTATGATCTGAGTGACAGGTGTGCCCTGCAGTAGAACTACAGTTATCTGCCCTTCAGGCTGTCCTTCTTTAGTGCTCCACCCACCACCTGCTCTGGACTCCACAACTGCCAAGCGACATTCTGATCATCATTTTACATCTCATATACATATGGCTTTAGGAAAGAGAGCATGCAAACTGAGACACAAATATCTACATGGTTTGCCAGGTAATGAGAAATCCATTTCTTATGACTTGGATTATTAAGGAAATCATCTTTCAAACCTGTGTTCCCTGGAGACGACCAAAAGTTCCATCTGTGAGTTCCATCAGCACCCCCACACTGTGCTCCTTGAAAGGCCAACGATGTAGAAAATCAGGTGACCTTGTTCGTATCTTCGCATTCAACTTGCTGTACCTAACATTAGCTATTTCTGCAACTCACAGGTTTCCTGACCTGAGATAAGTTCCTTCATCTTTGGGGGTCTTAAATTCTCCTCTAAAATGAGGATAAAATGAAGATAATTCTGTTCATATTGGAATCTTTAAATAAATGTGAAAACAAATATCTAGGGAAATAGAATAGGGATCAAAAAGAATGTAATAGATTCAGTCTGTCTGCCTTATGCAACTATACTGTGTCTCATTATTTCAGTAATATGAGTTCAGGACCAGGAAATTGGTAAAATAAATAAATAAATAAAAAAACACAGGATTTAGACAGACGAGGAGGAAGGAAGGAAGGAACTACTTACAGGAGGAAGCCAAACATTCAAAACATTTGTTACAAAAGAACAATTAGCCCCACAGAGTGGTGTTATTTGTGAAAATACAGAACTTTTCTAAGAATAAGGTGCTGCTAGACACCCTGGTGCAACTCCATTGAGCTATTCCTGGGGTTAGAGTGATGCCAACTGAAGGAGAAAAGGCTAGGTGCCATCCATCCCCACAGCCGTTCCAAGGCTCCACTGCAGCCTACGTAGGCCTACTCCTTGCCAATTTATGGAAAGTTTGTCTTCTTGTGTTAGACAAGCACAGGAGCAGTTATAAAAACAGAAGAGCTGAGGACAACTCAGAAGAAACAGCAGCCAATATGCAAATCTATGCCACACAGAGAGAGAGAAAACCCCGCCAAATGCAACAAGCTTTGAACCATGGATTTTGTGCAAGTTTACAAGGTTCACACACCTGCTCTGTAGGCCACCCATCCTGTAAGTTCTGTATCTACCGCAGCAACGTAAAATTTTGCTGATGCACACAATTAATGCACTCCAAGCAAATGCTGCAACCATGGCAAAATGGAATTGTGGGAGAGGGCAAAAGAGAGCCCTTTTCAGTACATCTACTTTTAAGTCATGAAAAAATGCTAGCAGATTCAGCCCCAAGGACCAACATTAGTAACAACAGCATTGACAGATTCTCCACTTCAAATTCCTACTATTCCATCATCTCAGACAACTCAAGGATCCAGTGATCCAAAATAGCTAACTTCAAAAGATGGACTATTAATCTGTACTCAAAAGTAAAGAGAAACACCAACTATATTTAGGAGTTGGGCAGAATGAGTCAACGAAACATAAGAAGAAAAATGTATGAAATTTGCCAGTGTTTATTAGCTCTGTGGCCTTCTCTGAATATAAGTTAGGTCGGGCAGTTTCCCAGTATATGTGTCAAACAAAGTAGCAGAAAGAGGAGACGGTGGTGAACTTGTAGTGGGTTGATTTGCTGTCTGCACAGACAGCTAAAGATCTGAATCACTCTAAACACTTTAGTTCATGTTTGTGATCTATATGATACTTGTACAAGAAATAACTCCAAATAAAGTTAGCTTTGCATATTTACAAGAACAGTCCTTCACTCCTTTAGTAAAATCTTAAATTGTATTGAAAATTGAAAAGCATCCAACTATCAGAGTTGGGAAAGTTGGAAGAAGCCTCCCACACCACTGAAATCTAGCACTTCCCCTCCAAATATGAGGACGGTAAGACTCAGAAAGCAGGGCTCGGGGCAGACCTGAGGATTCAGTACTTCTAAATTCTTCGCCACCAGGCGCCATGCACATCATGGTAGCTTTCCCCATGGACACTACTGTGAATGGAAGTGGACATCTCACCAAACCCCAAAACCACATCCTCTTGAGAAAAGGATGTCATGGAACTGTGTACTCTTGTCCCTGGGGTGCCCTGGCTGGGATTGCAGGTGCTCCAGGGACTATCCCTGTTGTCTACTCCTCTTCACCAATTTCAGTAAAGGGGTCTCTTCAAGAACCACCAAGTATCTTGTCAGAGGTTGAAGGAATAAAGCTTTTAAAAGACATTTTGGAGAACCTTGCGGTTTTATTACTTGTTACTCTGGAAACTAAACAAGGAGCACATTGACAAATATGCTTTCAAGTGAAAGTAAGTGACCAAGTACCTGCAAATACCCATAAAGTGCTGGGATTGTGTTCCAGCATAAGCATTTAATTAAAAACCACGATCTTAAAACTTTAACTCAGTAACAGTAAAAATAGTAAGCATACTCACAAACATTAAAGAAGTCGAGAAGTGTACAGATTTACCTAGTTCACCTCAGTGACCTAAGTGACCACATCCCAGGCACAAAGAAGCCACACACTTTACACCCGCTTGCCAGGCTGTTTCAGGTTTCTAAGACACATATCATTAAAGTACTCTGAACACTTTAAATGTACGTGGTGCTTTTAAATCAGCTCATTTCCTCCCACACCTTATACTGAAAGACTGTTTTTTATGGGTCAAAATTTTATCCCAATAAGATTAACTCAGAAATTTTTACAGATGATGCTAAGGAAATTTTTAGACAAACATGTTATCATTGGAAAAAGATGCTTCTTAGAACTAGTATGTAACTAATCTAATTTTATACATTAAAAAAACAATATTTATGGACAGTAAGAGCAAAAGATCAAAAGAAATTTAAAATTCTTAATTAAATGAATAATTGGGAATTTAAATTCTTAATACCATGAATCTACAAATAACAGTCAGGCCCGAAAATCTATTCTTGAAGTAAGAACATGAGTTCTTCATCAATATGAGGTTATCTAATTTTATACTATCATTAAAAAAAAAAAAAAAAAATCAAGTAGGGTCTATTAGCAATGACCTTTTCTAGGTCTCTGGGCAGCCAATGGCCCACTGACACCAATGTCCAAGACGACAGCAGAACAGCACAATTAGGAAGACTAAAACTGCACAGGCAAAGCCTCGCCCTGCAACCCTTCCTATAGTAGATAAAAATGGCAGACCCAGTTAGACTCACAGCACTGGCGCTATGGTTTAAATGACAGAAAAAAAACTTACAAAAAGGAAGTCTCCAGAGTATGCACAGCACTCTTTTTGTTTTTCACTTTTATATTTTAGGGCACAGTTTTGGGGAAGGGGATATACAATGCTGCTTTACAAAAGACATAGAAGTCCCTTGTTTGAGCTACCAACCTCTTAGCCACACAGAAAAATGTCAGTCATCCATTTGTTAGCACCAAAATCTCCTTCTACTGCTCACAATATGCAACACAGATTTTAAGGGGCTGTTGAAAGAGAAAAACAAAGGAAGCTCTTGAAATAGCAGGGACCTTCCTAGCTTTGCCCCGGCCTTTATCACTGTGCCTGCACGCCGGCCGGTAAAGGACTGTCACATTGTTTCCACATGCTCAGGCCCTTGAAACTTGTGCAAAAAGCATTGCAAAATAAAACTGCATGAACATCACATTTCAAAACATGACCGAGTAATAGTAAACCAGTCCTGTGGGCCAGAATAATCATTAATTGAATCATACCCTACAAACATCCCTGACCAGGGACGTTTTTCAAGTAAGGACATTGAACATGTTGTGGCCATGGGCGTATTTCAGCAAGAATACTGGTGTAATCCATTCTGAGGAACCATTAAAAATGACTGTCTCTTTGCCACTTTTCAGGGGTCATAAAACAATTTCACAGGCAGACATCATTTTTAAAGATTAAAGGATAAAAATCTTTCATTTCCCAACATCAACATATTATTAAAGTGCCTAAAAATCATATGACACAAGTGTGTAAATGGGACATTTCTTCCAGAAGAGCTCAAAGCTCCCTTCTCTTGGACCACATGGAGATAATGCCCCACACCAAATGTAGTACAAACTGGATAACAGTATCAGGGTTACTTACCCTAGAAAAGCTGAATTTATTCCTGGTGGCTAGAAGTCACGAATGGTTGAAGTACGACCCCCTTCATTTGTTCTTCCAGTGAGCCAAATCGAGCCTCCCATTAACCCAGTCCATTGCAGATAATCTCCCACCACACAGGCTCTCCTGCTTACCCCAGTTCCCAGCCCAGCAAGGATAATCACATTCCAGCGGCGGGGAGTGAACAGATGGTGGATTCCATGGTAACCAGCCCTCCTAAGGCGATTGGTAGAAGTGTGTGACTACTGCTTATTGGGTAACAATCGCTGTCTTTGTGTTCCAGCCCTGCAAATCCTAAAGGAAGGAACGTACATAGCTACTCACATGCGCATGGCTTGCCTAGCAGGTGTTGGGCTATTTAAACAAGGCAATACAGCCCAACTAAAAGCTTTCTGCAAATTTACCCTTGGTGGTACAAAGTCCTAATGTTTCAGATCGTGAACACAGCTCATTTAGGGAGCAAGGTCACGCAGCTTAACTTGATAAATGGAAAGGAAAACTTGAAAGTTAACTTGCAAAGTCACGATAAAAGCATTCTAGAATTTAAAGCTGCATCAGCGAGTCATTTTCTGATTTGCAATTCACCTCAGAAGTGAAAACAGATCTCTTTAAGGAATTTTTAAACAACTATAAATGCATAAAAAGTTTAGAAATACAGTCCAGTTGCAAAATCAATTCTGTTGGAAGAAAACTTGTATAAATTCATTTTTTACTTTACTGTTTACTGAATGAGAAGGAAGGTTAAAATTTTATATTCGAATATAAAATTTTACATTTTCATTTAGAGTCTTACACAATTATAGCCTTGAAATCTCTTTATTCTATACCATCTACTGGGTTTAATTTGTATCTGCGTCCATGAAGATTAAATGTTGATTCAGCAGGAAAACAGTTGTTTCCTCACTACCTAATGTTCACTAAGGAATCAAAGAATAAGTCCTGGGAAGACCAAAATGGCTGAAAATGAAATGCACCACACAAAAAACAGCTGTCAGAGGTGAACAGAAACTACAGGCACTCAAAATAGTCATCAGAAGTAAATTTTAAAAGGGCAAGGAAAATTAATAATTAGGATCAGCCTAAAAAGAAAACAAAAAAATGGAACCACAACTAGGTTTTTAGGTATTAATTGCTTCCTGACTTCATAACCACTCTTTCTTCAACTTCAGAACTCTTTTCTTGACATGAGTAAGAAATGTGATGCAAACATTTAAAAAGACATAATTAGCACTTGCACATAATGATTAAATTCCCACTCCCCAAAAGAGAATCCCGTAGTATGTTATTTATAGTACCAGAAATTCAGTGCAGTAACCAAATATATCAGTATAATTTCTTTAGAAGAGCAAAAGTTATCACAACATTTACTAAGATTGAGTACTAACAATGGCAACCAAAAGTGAAGAATATGGTAAGTAATATTATCAAGAAATGTTATGTGAAACATTTGGGAAAGAACCATGAACTCTTACTAGGAGAAATAAAGAAAAAACAAAAGGATAAAAAGATCCATTAGAAAGATACCAAGCCTTCTCAATTTACCAAATAGTCCTCTAGTAAAATTTCTAATATGCTTATAAAAAATTTTAATGAAGAGAAGTTTGTTTGGATTTTTAATAAAAGAAACACCAAAGTATTTTATATGATAGGAGTAAAAGTAATAATGCGTAAAGTAACTAAATGTTCCAAATTTTTCAAATGTGTTATAAACACCACAAATACATTCACACACCCCTAAACTCAGGACCCCCAGACAAATCTCTCTCCTATGAATTCTAGACTCCTGCATCCATCTGCATATTCTACATCCTCCACCTACATATTCAATAAGCATCTCAAAGAACATTCTGAAATTCAACTCCTGATTGTCGCCTCAAACCTCATCTTGGTCCTCTCTCTTGCATCACTCCTTGGTTTTGGAAATGGCAATTCCATCCTTCCACTCAGGTTGAACCCCTGGGAGCCCATACTTATCTCCTCCCTGACATCTCACATCCAACCAGTCTGCTCACATGGTGGACTGGTTTTCCAAATCTGGCCACTTCTTACCACCTCAACCACTCCCAAATCATCTCTCACCTGAATTCCTTTAAAAATTCCCAATTGGACTCTGCTTCCATCTGCCCCCTACAGATCATAAAACCTAAGCAGAAAATGCCCATTCTCTTCAAATAAGTTTTTCCATTGTACTGAGAATGCAAGTCCCAACTGGTATAACGAATTAAAAAACCCTTAATATTGTGGGCCCCCACCTCCCTTAACTCATTCATCTCCTACAACCCTCTCCTACCTTCCCTGGGCTCTCCAGAGTCTGACATTTTGTCCTCTCCTCTGCATTTCTCAATATTTGAACTGTGATGTTTTACCACAGCCAGAGATTGTGCCACATTGTTCCCAACACCCAGCAAAGGTCCTTGTACGTAATGAGCACCAAATAGATATGCTGGATGATTAAAAGACTGTGCTACACAAATTTTATTCTAGGGCAAATCTACAGGTAACCGAAGAATCTAATATTAGATGAATAGTTATGCAAATAATAATGTACCTAATTTGATAGACTATCATGCAGTTATTAAAATGTGGTCACAAAGACTATGTAGCAAAAGGGAAAAGGTTATGGTATCTTATTAATAACAATGTACTCTCTACTGAGTTCCTAGTGTGTGCTAGGCACTATAACAGGCACTTAACAATTATTTTGTTTAAACCTCAGTGGAACTATGAGATAAATATTATCATCATCATCTTTTAGATATGGAAACTGAGACTCAGAATTCAAACTCTTAGTCCTGGATCTCTCTCACACTGAGACTAGAATCTCATTTGTCTGAGACCAAAGCTTAGGTCTAAGTTAGTGCTATACCACCTTCTAGAAGTTGGGGGAAAACTGAATACAGGCTAAAAAACATACACAACACCTTTACAATGACATACAAAAGAAGAGATTCTTAGGAACAAAGTTGATGTCTACCCAGGCTTCAAAATGTGAAGGGTATCTTGAGAAAGAAATGCTGATGATAGTTTCCTATTTCCAAAAATTTTATTTTCACAAATTTTAATTTTCTAAAAATAATATTTATTCCTCCTGTTCAAATTTTTTAACATCTACTCCAAAAGGTTCTTGGGTATATCCAATATCTAGTGAGACAATTTAAAAAAATTAAAAGGAACTTGGCTCATAGTTTCTGGAAAATTAATTCCATAGGAATTACTCAGAAAGGGAAAGAGTGGCAGATCTAAGAACAGCAAGTTGGGACAATGGGTCCTCTCCAGATTCAAGTTCACCCCTGGGTGTCCTGACATTGTCGTTATGATGGTGCCTCAAAACTCACTGCCCCCAGAATCTAACAATAGGGCACCAAACGTAAGTGATAGGGCATGTGACAAAGAGTCAACAATTACCACAAAGGTTCTCAAGACTTTAAGGGGGAAAAAAAGGCCTTGGCAGCAGAGGTCTAGTAATTTATCTTCCTCAAATACTGGGTGGCGGCAGCACTGCCTGGAATATCTGCTGTAGCAGCCGCTGTGCCAGCCACGGGGCCATCGGATAATCTTGGGAATGTGGCTCTCACTCCCTTCCCTGCTGAGGATGCCAGTTTCACTCACCTCTTTTTTCTTTTCCTTGGCTAGAGGCTTTATCCAAGAAGAGATTAATTAGAGGGTCCCGAACTTCTTCAAATCACAGGGCCCTTAGCATTTCAGTAACTTTTTCATGACACACCAAGCCAAGAGAAATTCCTGAGAGCTCTGTTTGTTAAGGAGTAAGGGACAAATGATCGGAATGCTTTCTGACCTAGCAACTTGGCACCACTTGAAAACATAATACAAAATAATTGCAAGAAAAATCATTATTTTTCCTTCACTGGCGTTACTTCCTAATGGAATGCGGGTGCCTTGGGGTCCTGTACGACCACACCCACCACAGATGGTATTAGACATCACAACCTCACTTCATGCCCCACACTGATTTTCACCACCTTGTTATCACAGTAGTCACCAAATCCCCAGCTTTGCAAAAACAATGACGTCATTGAAAGAAACAGCATATTCTAAACTAAATCTGGCAACAACCTGAAGGTAGAAGTTTGCACAGTGTTTGATAGCTGTTGCTGTGTTTTCCTTGAAATTTTAAGATATCCTGGAGGCAACAGCACCCCAGTGAGTTGGCAGTGGTGCTCCAAAGCACCTAGCACCTACTTTGGGAGTGATGTTTTTAAGCCCTGAGTTTCGAAAGTCCAATGACAGAAAGAATCCCTGATTAGAAATTCAGAAACCTGGACTCTTGTCCCTGCCAGTTCTTTCCCATCCTGGGTGTTGTGCATTTCAATCACTAAAGTGGGGAGCAAGGTTAGGTCAGCCCCAGAATTTCTTCAGCTCTAAAACAAGAGAGTGAATGCTAGAGGAAGGAAGGTTCTTCCTAATTCTTATTGAGTTGGAAAAAAAAAGCAAAAATAAAAAGCTGGAGTCACAAAGATAAGAAGAAAGATCTATTTTCCAGGGGGAAAGGGCATATTAAAAATTTCAGGAGCATACACCTGGGTACTTCCTACCCCAGGTGGGGATGACTGAAAGGCTGGAGCAGGAAGTGTGGCCCTAGCACCGGGGAAGACAGGCAGCTGACCCTGCACACACATGCCTCCAGGGCACACCTGGAGTAGCTGCCTATCAGAGCTTAAAATGAAACACAACATCTACAAAGTTGACGTTCTGTTGGGCATGGTAGTGCATACCTGCAATTCCAGCAACTCAGGAAGCTGAGGCAGGAGTATCACAAGTTCCAGACCAGACTCAGCTAACAAGAACCTGTCTTAATTAAAAGTGCTGGGATGTAGCTCCATGGTAAAGAGCTTGCCTAGTGTGCATGAGCCCCTGAATTTAACCCCAGCATCACAAAAAAAAAAAAAAAGAGGAGGAAGAAACATTTCCTTAGGTCTTTTCAGTGAGCTTCCATGAACTCTGTGGTTTGGGTTCACAGTCTATGAAAGTTTATTTGATGACTGGGTGTGGTGGCCCACACCTATAATCCCATCAACTCAGGAGGCTGAGACAGGAGGATTCCAAGTTTGAGGCCGGCCTTAGCAACTTGGTGAGACCCTGTCTCAAAAAATAAAAAGGGTTGGGGATGTGGCTTAACCCCAGTGGTTAAGTGCTCCTGGGGTTCAATCCTCAGCACAGAAAAAAGAGGTGGAGGGGAATTTGACTATTTTTCTTTCATAATCAGTTTTATTAAGGTGATTTAGAACAAAAAGATATTTGAGGATTATGGAGTACCTTATAAGCCAAAGAAAATACACTGAAATAAATTAAACTTTCCTGCCCAGTTTGGCAGGGGATAAGATGAAGAATCCAGCCTGATTTGATGGAAGCATTTCTCTAATTGCTCATCTTTCCTGATTTGGTTAGCATTTCAGAGAAATATTTGTTGTTCCAGAACCTGCCTAGTCTCCATGGTGCAAAGAAAACAACACATTTTGGACATAATAAGTAACCATCAGGGGTCTTGTGTTACTCCTTCTTTTCCATCCAAGTCCCATCATCAGGACTCCACCACAGGGTCACCGCTGCCCAGAGACATTTTTTACTAAAATTGGGATGATGATCTGTCTAGTCAAAGGAGAATAAAGGAATTTGACTCTTCACATCAACAGATTATATTACTGTCTATAAAAAAGTCAATCTTCCCTGTCTTTCCAAATCCTTAATACTAGTTCTAACATAGGGGTGAGAGGAAACTATCAAGCATTTGGGTCCCAGTCTCTTGCCTTCCACACTTTTCTCATCCATACTTATTCAAGAAGTGATTTAACCAAAGAAGTTAGAATCTAGATATTTTATTCCTTCCTAAGAAAATTTCTGAAATATGTGTCTATAGAAAGTACACAAGTATAACAATATATTCATGTTAACGTACTAAATTAATAAATATCTAAAATATTTGTAAGGTGTAACGAATAGAAAAGAGCTGAGAATAAAGAATGTTCTCTAAATAAGATCTGTTGAGTGGTAAATATGCAAAGTTCCATTCTAAACTCCACAGACCAGAGGAGGAGCTGGCCCCTCTCTTAATACATTTGAGAAAGACTTTTACTTCTTGTTGTAGGGGTGGATGGAGCCAACAACATAAGACAATAAGAGAAGAAGGGCAACAGGTGAGCAGTGAAGATAAACCACACAGACAAAAACCACCACAGTATCAACCTGTGAACCTTCTCTCTCCTATCAGGGCTAAGGTCAAAGCAGAACGAAAATGATGACAAGTAAGATTTTATCCTCATAAAACCCAATGCTGAACTGCTAATCCCTGCAGCTCAAAAAATATTCTCCATAGAGCTGGGTGCTCTGGCACAAGCCTGTAGACTCAGTTACTTGGGAGGCGGAGGTGAAAGGATCCTTTGAGCCCAGGAGTTATGAGCCAGCCTGGCCAACACTGTGAGCCCTGACTTAAAAAACAAAACAAAACAAAAAAAACCGAAAAACCCACAAACTTACAGGATCAACACGTGTGAGCTTCTGATCAAATTTACACAAAAACTATTTTTCTTAAGTTCTGGCGGGTTTCATTTATAAGAAGAAAATGCAAATTTAGCAAAAAAATTAATGATCAGCCAAACCTTTATTGTTGATACAAAGGGATTTATTTATGGCCTTTCATCTGATCTTATAAAGTCTAAATCTCAGAAGGAGGAAAGTATTAAAGAGAGAGAGAAGCCAAGCTTCTAGGCATGGGTCCCTTGAGACTAGGACTAAGCTACGTCCGTGAACATTTGAAGGTTAAGAGTTTGAGGTTGTGTGTGCTGTGGTGGGGTGGGGGGTGCGCAGAGATGTGTAGCAGTGGTGTGCGATGGTGGGTGAGCTGCATGTGTGTGTAGGGGGACGCTGGGTGCAGAAGAGGCAAATCATGGTTAGCTAATGCTGCAGATACAGATTCACACGTGGCTGGACAGGATGTAGTGACGAATTCTTGTCCCACAACTTATTTGCTGGGTGACTTTCAAATCACAACCTCTGAGATTTGAGGCCTTCATCGAAGAACCAGGTATAACATGATCCATCTTGTAAGATCAATGAGATCAGGTTGATGAAACCTCTCTGAATGACAGGTGGCAGGACAGTGACTGTCAAGTGATTTTGCCACCAGATTTCCATTTTTCCTAGCTATGACCCAGACTGTACCTCATCCCCTAAACCTGGTAATCAGCTAAATCCCAACTCTATTCCAAAAAGCTCATGCCATGGGGTTCTCATCTTGAAAACTGAAATAGAGTCAGAAGACCTGGTGCCCATAATAGTTGGCCAGTTCATAAACTTCCAGCTTCATCCTCTGTGGGTCTACTCCTGAATAGCAGGGCTGCCTGTGCTTGGGGTAGCACTAGCTTGTCACCTTTGCTAAAGCTAGAAGAAATGCTGATTCTCTTGCCTGCTGTAATTGCTTTTTTAAAAAACTTTAAGGGGTTGAAGGTATAGCTCAGTGGTAAAGTGCTTGCTCAGCATGCGTGGGTGCTCGATCCCCAGCACTGCAAAAATGAATGAATGAATCAATAAATAACTTTATGAATAGGAATTCATGCTTATTGAAAAAAAAAAACTAAAAGAGAAATAGCAAAAATATAAGTAGTGTAGTTTCTTCTCCTTACCTAGAAATAACCCCTATTAATATACTGGAGTACTAGTTCTAGGTTCTTGTGTATATTTATATATCTACACACATGTATAGATCACAAATATTTTATGTTACAAGAATATCATATTATACATGCTACTGTGTAGTACATAAGATTGGAATTTTTCTGATCATCATGCTTAGTAAGTAGTTTATGAAATCATTTTGACAGAGTAGTTTTTCATTTTTCCTCAATCACGTCAAGAAGTCAGTTGAAAAGGAAACTTTGATGTATAATTAAGCTACCTATAGAAAGTGTCACTGCTCAGGAACATAATCTCTCTAACAGTACAATAAACGTCAATATATTAATTTTAACGTTTTTTTTTTTTTAAATAAACAAACTCTGCCTGAGAAGACTTACCGCATGACTCAATGGGGACCTCTTTATTTTCAGCTAATACACAGTTTTCTCCTGCAGGTTAAGCTAATTCATTATTCAGAGTCACTACCTGACTTTCTGAAAAGGTTTCTAATAATCTCTTAAGTGTTGTTCACTTTAGAGGATTTCGAACCATCAGCTGAATAGTGATTATTGCCGGATGAAGCTTAAGAATTTTAACAGGGAATTGAGATGTATAATCTGGTTGTTTTCTTTAAAAACAGACAACATAATGTTTGAAAGAACAGTAATGCCAGGGAAAAGTGCTCACTCATGTACTAATATGTGTGTGCGTGCACGAACACACACACACACACACACACACACACACACTCCCCTCCTTCCTGCCCAAGCACCCCTGCCACCCCGGCAAAACAGAAAGAAAAAAATGCCACTGCTAGGAAGAGGATCAATGTTACTATGTTAACTTTGGAAAACTAAAGGATTTATGACTTTAGGTTGAAGTACTAGGTCCATGCTCACACTCAATGAGATCGATATGGTCACCAAGGAGACTCTGAGGCATTCCTATTCAGATAGAGGTTCATGACACAGGACACTGAAGCTTTCTTACCACAGAGACACATATGCTGTGAGCTAGAGAGAAGATCAAACGTTCCTAACCACAGAAAGGTTAAAAATCGTTAGGTTTTCCAAGGGAAGGGAACTTCTCTACTTGGTACCATGTCATTCAATCACTTTTATTTGACATTTACCAAGAATGTTAAGTCACTTGTCGATAATCAAAAGAGTCTTGAAAATTACTCCTTGTCCTCATGGGCCTTGCAGCCTAAGACAGTGATTCTGAAAATGTGGTTTCTGGCAGCAGCAGCAGCATGGTACTATTTGCTGGAAGATTTTAAGCTGCAAATTCAATTTGTTTAGCAGACATGGGGCTATTTGAATTTTTCTAGCTTTTCTTGTGTACAGTTTTGCTAAGTGTGTATGTCAAAGCCACTTGCCCATTTCATATAAGTTGAAGAACAAGTTGGCATAAAATCATTCACAACAATTGCTAGTGATCCTGTAGGCTGAATCCTGATACTGGATTATTTTTTCTCATTTCCGATCAATCTCAATCAGGATTTATACTTATCGATTTTATTAAACTTTTTTTTTTTAACTTTTACGATCGTTGTTACTTTCTATTTACTTTGAGTTTAGTTTGCTCTTTCTCTAAATTCACAAGGTGGATACTTAGACCACTAATGTTAGAACGTCTTTCTACTACATGTATGTAAGTTTACGTGCTTGCATGAACCCCAGTTCATGCCAGGTTAACAGTTTTTATGGCAATGTGGATTTCCAGCCTCCAATTACCCCATCATGGTCAGAACCAAGTTTTTCATGGAAATGTCTGTCTTAGTGTTTACTTAAAACTCAAATTGGTTATTGAGAAAAACTAATAAACTTAACAAAGGAGGGGTACGGTACCCATCATGTGAACAGTACACCTACATGTAGGTGCACTGGCCAGACAGCCTAGAGCAATTACAGAACAAATCAGATAGTGTGGCAAAGAACTATTTTGAATGCATGATTTCTGATACTCACTTTCAATCCAATGAGAGGGTTATAACCCAAACCTCCCTAAACTTCAGTGAAGACATTTACAGAAAAAGTGCATCTGGGAAGACTTCACCTGGAAATAACACTCAAACTGCTTCCATCTGGCAACATAAAGATATTTCCTCTTCCTTCTCATGCAGAAATGTATAACCCAACTACACCAATCCAATGACTGACAACCTTTTCATGACAGATGAATTCTCTCATTCCTGTAATGTATTCAAAGCACTCTTGTAGGTGAGAAGGTATGAAACAGAAAACGTGGCCTGCGCTGGAGATAATTTAACAAAACTATAAGAAGCATTTGGGTTAATTTAGATTCTAGAAATGTCGAATGTCAGAATTCTCAGAACAGTAGAGGTCACAAAGTTGCCACTGAAATCTAGTGAGCAAAGGTTGGTGTGCAATCAACTGGGTATTCACATCACACAGAAAAATGAATCTCGACTCATCTCACATCATTCACGCAAATCAATTCCAGGTGGATCACAGACCTAAGTGTGAAAGGTAAAACACTAATAAAGCTTCTAGAAGTGCTACAGGAAAACATCTTTATAACCTCCAGGTAGGTAAAGACTTTTAAATAGGACACAGAGCCCTAACTTGTAAGGAAAAGACTAAAAATGGACATCAGTGCTCAAATGACACCACAAAGAGCAAAAAGAAAACCTTAGAAAGAAAACCACAAAATGGAATAAAGAAAGCCTTAGAGGGGAAAAAAATGTGTAATTCATAATTCTAACTGGATTGCTATACAATATACACCAAAAAAACTCAGCAAAAAACATCAAGAAGACAATCGAAAAAATTTTTTACAGGCCAAAATTGTGAATGGGTACTTCACAAAAGAAGATCTCCGACAAACATATAAAACTATTAAGTATTGGGAATAAGCAAATTAAAATCAAAATGATACTACTACACACCTACCACATAGCTAAATGTTTAAAAACCAAGACACAGTACTGACAAGTATGTGAAACAGAATGGAAACACTATGGACCTTTAGACAATATTGCTGAAAGCTGAACAAATGCATGTGTCATGACCCAATAATTCCACCAAAAGATATGTATATAACAATAATAGCACCTTTCATCACAAGGGCTAAGGTCCACCACCAACATAATGGAAATTAAATAGTATTCACAATGAAAAAGAACAAATTAGTGCAATAGTATGCAATAAATAGGCCATAAACTTTGGAAATAGATGATCTTGGACTAAATTCCAGTACTGATACTTACCATGTAATATTGACTATGTAGATATGGGTATAACCTCATTGAGCCTGCTTTCTGCATCTGAAAAATAGGGTCACATCGCCTATCTTACAAGATTATTCTAAGGTCAGAAAGGTTGTATGTATAAAACAAAGTACTAATAAGGACCTAATAAACAGTAGCAATTATCAACCCTTTTTATATACGTATGAACTCCTTTTTATATATAATCTGCTTCTAGTAAATAATGGTCAGCCTGCTCTGCAAAATAAATCTGTAGCATTTCCACTACAGAAAAAACGAAGGCAATATGAATAGTCAACTGATTCCACAATATGAACTTCTGTGAAAAAAAATAAAAAATTACATGGCTTGATTGTTCCCACTCCAATATTAAGAGAGTTGCCAACTGAGTGGTCAGTGAAACTATATAAGAACCAGGTCATGACATTTTATTATTCAGTTACTTTAAGAACTCCATATGTAATTGCAGCTGTTGGCTCTAATGCCAGAGGATCAAGTGAGTGGAAAAGATTAAACAAATGGGCAGGAGAAATGCTAAGACTGTATAAGCTGCCGGATAGGAGTCCAACTGATTCGGTTAAAAGCTGAACCTTAGAAGCTATGTGCAGAGGGTGTACTCTCTGAAGAGAGGCATACGACAGGTCGAGATGTGTAGAACCACAAAAGAAAGAAAATGGGGACAAATCAAAGTGGGGAACCAAGCACCGTGGGGTAGTCAGACTCACTGAGTCTACTTTAAGTCTTACAGATAAGTCTTATTATTTGTCAGGGAATAAAACATGTATCCTGTAATAAATTCTACTTTGACTTTTAAAAATATTTATATATGTGTGTCTGTAACATTTTAATGCTTATAATGACTCTATGTACATAAAATTTGAAATTAAGTGGCAAAAAAAGATTTTTAAATTAAAATAAAATGAAAAATTACTATTTCTACATAGAGCACATAGTCAATAAAATTTTACTCATTTGTATAGAAAAGTCAGGTTCTCACTTTACATCAACATCTAAACTAGCATAAATCCTCTTTGATCTCTAAGTCAAATTTTCTGATCCAAAATTACACAAAGACTCCAAACTTCAACATTTTTATTCTATAATCATATTACCCTAGCTATTTTTATTCTATCAAATTTATCTCTGTGCCTTGAACTTGTAAATAGAAGAAATCCTTAAAAATTTATGAGTGAGTGCTCTAAACTTCATTCCATTCATTCCACAAGAAAGGTCAGCACAGCATCTTGGTGCAAGCCTGTGACCCAGAGCTCTTCATGACAGGAATAAAGGAGGATAGCCTCTCTCTTCTGTGGTTGAGTTACTGGGAGAAATTCAGGCCTTTTCTAATCTCATTAAAAAAAATAGTAACCAAGGTCTTGTAAGTTTGTATCTTTCCAGGCACCAGATTTTCAGAACTCATTCTTGATTCATATTGTGTGCCAGGGTCTGTTTTTTATTCATACAAGGCTTGGCACATAGAAGAACCTGCCTCAGTTACAGTTCTCTTTCTGTTTCTCTTCTGGTCCACCTATTTGAAAAAGCTATAGATTCTCTTCTACTTTGTCTCTATGAACAAAGCATAGGCTGGATGCCACCAAGAGGTTTTAAAAAATGTAAGATCCCTAACTTTAAACAAACGTGTGTAATTCAATATTTGTCCTTAAAAAATTTAAGGTCAGGTTATTATTAATATCTTAAAAGTCCCAACTTTTCAATTCTACATAGGATGATGGGATGCAATGGGTTAAGAACATAAGCACAACAGAACCCTGCCCCCAGCACTTTGCAAGAGTCTTAAAAATTGATATTCTTATAGTTACTCACAAACCAAAATCTTAAAAATTTTTAAATAGATTAACAGTAGATTAATAGATTAGTAATAGTTAACTAAATTAAGGTACTATCCTGTAAGAGAGTATTATTCAGCTACTGAAAGATAACTCTTGAGAATTTTTAGTAACCCGAAAAAATAGCAAGTGGCAGGGGAAGGCATGTTATAAAACCCACACCCACCATGGCCTCAACTTTGCAAAACAATAGAAACAAACAGGAAAAACGCCTCAACGTGGCAACATAGGTTATACCTGGATGTTTTAATTTTTTCCCTTTCTTACTCACCAAAAATATGTTTAAAAATGGGTTTCTGAATGAAGACATTCATCTAAAGTGGTTTTGGGTTAAATATAAAAACACCATGAGACCATTAAAGCCACAGAATTTAAAAGGATCTGGTCAAGTCAACTAGACTTCAGATTCTGATAAATGATGTGCACTGATTTCTAGAAATCCTTAAAGGAAGAGAGTCTGACACACAAGGCTCATGGGAGAAGGAGCCACAGTGATTGCATTTGAGCCTAACTCCCTCTACTCAGGAAAATGGCTGTGCTGTGAGCCCATAGAGAGGAATGCTCAAGTAACTGCTCTTGGACCCTGGAAACAACAAATATCAAGCACATCTTAATGAAAAGCACAGCATGAAACTTTTCTAAGCGAGATTCACAGTAATTTTTCAATAATGGCACAAATGACTATCATTTAACAGTAAATAAAGACGAACACCAGCAATTTCATCTCATGTACTTGATACAGTCAGAAAATCCAAATGCTTTTCCCCCCAAGTTCAGAAAAGGCAATCACAAAACAGCAGTACTCACAGCACCCCATAAAGGATTCCTTTCGAATAATGTCCAGCAGCACCTTTCACTTTTCTGATCAATTTAGTTCCTGCTTCTGGAAGAAGGACCTGAATTGGCGATGTGTTGTCGAAATCTATAGGCATCCTGCGTTTGGACAGCCGAAAAGCAAGCATCTTGTGTTCAACATGGTAAAGGATTAAATAATGGGAAGTGCAGAGTTATGTTTCTTAACTGTTAGCTGTGATGCAGCCTCAAAGAACTACGCAAGTAATACATTTCGACACTCCACGAAGGTATTTCAAAATGCACTCGGAGGACTTGAGAATACTGTGGGTGGAATGGGAAGGATGGGGCCAACTACATGTGATTTAACTGTAGTTACAGTCTCCTGTTTTATAATAAAACTATATGTTTTAAAAATAGCTTTTAGTCAGGCGCCACACTTGCCTGTTATCCCAGCTACTTGTGAAGCTGAGGCAGGAAGATTGTAAATTTGAGGCAAGTCCGGGCAACTCAGCAAAACCCTGCCTCAAAATAACAAAATAAAAAGAACTTAGGGTGTAGCGCAGCAGTACAGCATCTCTGGGCTCAATCTCCAATATCACTCACACACACACACACACACACACACACACACACACAAAAGGTAGGTCTTGAAGAATTTCAGGATTTTTTTCATGGCCATTCGAAACTTTGAATAGTGAAATTGTATATAAACTCTCCACATCCGAAAAAGTCATGGAAAGATATGTGGGTCACACAGTAATCCCAAGTAACTTCTTCATAAACACATCAGGATTTTAATGTCATAAAAGCACCAATAAGCAAATGTCTCATCCTTGTATGTACAAATTACTTATTAAAAGGAATATTTTAGTTAATATATCTAATAATATAGACATCTCAAAACACCTAAAGGTTTATCACCATGTAGATTTGACTTTTACATAATAATCCAAATTCTGATTTCCCTTTCCACGCGAGAGTTAGATGTTGTAGTTGGGATCAAACTATAATACCTAAATTCAGTTCCACTTTGTCACACCAGGTCTTCAAATATCAACTGAGGGGCTGGGGTTGTGGCTCAGTGGTAGCGCGCTTGCCTAGCATTCATGAGGTACTGGGTTTGATCCTCGGCATTGCATATAAATAAATAATATAAAGGCCCATCAACAACTAACAAAAAAAATTAAAAAGTATCAACTGAAAGCTATGTATTACCTCAGAGTGTTCTGAGAACACTTGAGGAAATGTTGATGCACACAGTAAAAATCATTTCATATACTTATGAACCAAAAGAAGCACAAAAGAAACTGCTCAGAGAAGTATACATAAAAATGACAGTCTCAAAAATTTAGAAATCCTACCACTGTATGGATAAGAAAAATTAGGTCAAGACTGTTAAGGCAGGCTCAGTATTGCCATACTGACACTAGGGAGACAAGTTATATATACTTCAGAGCTTCTAACAGACTGTTTTAGGGCAATTTCCAAGGCAATGTACATTGAACTGATTAGCTCTTTCTTAAACACCCGTGGTCCACTGTAATACCTCCGTAAGTGGGGATTTTGAAAGGTAGTAACCCACCTGCAACAATCACTTGCTGTCGATGTCACTGTCATTATTATAAGTTTTAAGAGCCAATCTCTGTGAAGTGAAAGGTGTAAGAGTGAGAAGAAGCAGGTTCACATAGAGTAGCGGTGTCTAACTGATGCTTAATGCTTTCCAAACCTCAGCAAGTCAAGCCACCAACTTCAATCAGGTTGTTTGAGAGTTGGGATCAACCTCTGTAGATTTAGGGTAAGTTTTGTACAGGAAGTGCTAGTGTTAAGCTCAGGCATGAGTGACACACACAAATGAGGATGTTAGCATTTTTGGTTCCCTGTCTTGAGTCAGAAAAGTATGGCAGGAAACTTCAATCTAACCATACATGCCAGTGAGCTGTGGGCCAAAGCTGGAACTTCCCTGCTTTGCTGCTATGCAACATGGTGGGAAGGAGCCTGATGTGTATTTTGGCCCTTGCTCTTGACCTCTTTTTCAATGTTTTAGCAGTTTGGGCAGCAAAAGAAAAGAAAATTTATGTGGAATGCCTCCTGAAGATTGAATTTGATTGCACCTTGTAAATTTTTATATATCTTTACAATTGACTAGACCTTTTCACTGTTCGGATATTATATGGCTACAGCTGTAGAAAAATGTTGCAGGGAGTGCATTGAAATAAAATCTCTCATAAATGTGTGCTATTTTTCTGAATTTGCCGCTTATATCTTGGTTTGCTAGACTTTATAGAAACAGATTTATCTCTCCTAACTTCACATCAAGTGATTTTGACCAATTTAACCATATACACATTTAAATTCCAGAATAGTTTTAGGAAACACAATTTGTTATAAAGCTAAATGTATAAAGTCCTCCTAAATTATTACATGGCTAAATATGAAGCTTCATAAAAGGAAAATAAGCAAAGCTACTTATCTTCTCCTAACAGCACCATCATTATATTCCATGTCTTTATAAAATCAATATTATCATCAATAATCATAAGTAGGTATCATCACTGTAAACCAACTTACTATGTGCCTGCCCCATTAACCATCTTAACAGAAAGGTACTAGGGGGCCCATTTTATAGATTGTGAAACTGAGAACATCTACACATCATCTACACTAAAAACTTCTGCCCTATGTCATTGTTTCCTTGTGTTTTCCTCCTTAAAAGAATCTAAAACTTTCTATGCCTGGTAAACTTTCTCTTTGTAACTCATGTGGTCATTTTCATAGTTAAATTGCTCACAACTTTGTATTTCATCTACTTGTAGGCAAATACTTTTACCCATAACCCAGAATATGGGATCATTTTGGAGTAACATATCTTACAGTCTGACAGTTCACTCAGTAATAGTCACTTTTATCTTAATTTGCTGACTGGCTATGATGAAGAAAAAGAAGAGTAAAATTGTCACTTCCTTAAGGTCACTTTGAGCCATAAATAGCTTTCTGATTTAAGGTCGGCTTGCACTTCCTCTACAGTGGTAAGCTACCAGTGGTGAGCTGGTCACCAAGAAACAGAAGAAAACAAGAACTACAGAATATTAAAAATACTTTTCAAGACTTCTCAAGTTGATTTCTCTTTCCCACCACCCATCTCCTTTATTTTGCCCACCTCCTCCAAACTGTGATGCGGGGAGGGGAGGAAAGAAGCAACTGCTTTAGCAGATAAAGGAAAAAAATAAAACCACCTTATTCCTATTTCAAACATGAAACAAATGTTTCACTTCCTTATTAATATATAAGGATACAATTGTAGCTACTTGAGAGACTGAGACAGGAGAATCACAAGTTTGAAGTCAGCCTGGGCAACTTAATGAGACCCTATCTCAAAAAATAGAGATAGGGATGTAGCTCAGTGGTAGGTAGAATGCTTGCCTTGCATGGGTAAGGCCCTGGGTTCATTCCCCAGTAATGCCCAAAAGAAGAAAGAAAACTACAATATTTTTAAAAATATGTGTTCAGAGCATTTCTTCTAATTTTACACTGCTTTTTGACTGATAAGTTCAAGAAAGTTCCTAAGACATGTGTAGGTGTCAATGCATGTGGCAACTGGTACTGCAGAAGGGTTTGTCTAATGTACACTGCCCAGCACCACTTTTCATGGTGATGAAAATATTCTACATCTCTGACACATAACAAGGTACCCATAAATGCTGGAAAGGATGTAGAGAAAAAGGAACACTTACACTGTTGGTGGGATTGTAAATTAGTACGACCACTCCAGAAATGGAGGTTCTTCAAAAAGGCTAGGCATGGAATCACCTTATGATGCAGCTATACCACTCCTCAGTGTTTATTCTAAAGAATTAAAATCATCACATGATAGCTATACAGGCATACCCATTTTACAGCAGCATAATTCGCAATAGCCAAACTCGGAACCAGCCTAGGTGTCCATCAACAGAAGCCGGGGTAAAGAAAATGTGGTATATATACGCAATGGAGTTTTATTCAACCATAAGGAGATGAAATGATGTCATTTGCAAGAAAATGGATGAAACTTCAAACCATTATGTTAAGTAAAATAAGGCAAACTCAGGAGGTCAAGGGTGTATGCTCCTTCTCTCATATGTGGAAGCTAGAGAGGAAAAAAGAAGGTGGGGCTGGCAGGAGCAGCGGGGTGGGAGTGGAAGGGTGAATGCATGAAAAGCAAAGGGAGGTGAGTAGAAAAGGAAAGGGACCAGGGGGTGGAAGGAAGGGAAGGAACAGGGAAGTGCTGGGGAGAGATACTGGCCAAACTGTATGAGTACATTGTGTGCACGTATTAATATGTAACAACAAATCTTACCATTATGTACAACTGTAAAGCACCAATAAATAAATGTGGGGAAAAAAACATAAGATAGCCACATGAACACTTGAAACAAGGCTCATGTGACAAAGGAATTGAAATCAACTTTATTTGGGTTAATTTAATTTTAATTTTAAAAGGAACCTTTGAGCAATGAACAGCACAATCTAATCTCTGGGTATATCTTCCTGTTTTTTTTTTTTTTTAACTTTTTACTTTGCAATAATTATAGACTCAAAGGAAGTTGCAAAAATAGTAGAGAGAGGTTCAGTATACCCTTCGCCCAGTTTCCTTTGATGACTACATCTTACGAAGCTACAGAATAATATCAAAGACAGGCCATTGATATTGGCACAAGGTGTTTAGTTCTGTACCAGTCTATCACTTGTATGGACTCGTGTAACCAACCACCACCACCATCAACATGCAGAACCATTCCATTCCCAAAGAGCTCCCTGTGCTACTCCTTCAGCCAACCCAACACCCTTTTCTCTACCATTTCTAACCCCTGGCAACCACAAATGTACTCTCTCTCACTATCATTTTATTATTTATAGAACATTATACAAGAGGAATCATGAAGTAGCAACTTTTTTAAACTCTTTTTTTTTTTTTTTTTTTTTTTAACTTAGCCTAACACCCTTGATACTCATTCAGGGTCTTGCAAATACCAATAACATGTTTTATTTTCCCACATAGAATTCCATTGTGTAGATATACCATAGTTGGTTGAGTCACTCTTATTTTAAAGAACACTTGATTGTGTGCACTTTTGGCCATTACAAATAAATCTGGTCTGACCATTCATGTACAGGTTTTTGTACAGATCTAACTTTTCACTTCTCTGAGATAAATGCCCAGAACTACAAAGGCTAGATTCAATGATAAGTGTCCACATGTGCATGTTTTCATTTGTCATCTGCATTTTCTTTTTGGTTAAATGTGTGTTATGTAGTTTGCCCATTTTCTAATTGTTTGGACAGGTTTTTCCACTGAGATTTTAGTATATATTCTAGGTAGAGTTCTATGCCAAATGATGGCCCCTGATCCCCACTGTTTACCGATTTACATCTTGCTTTTTTTCTCCCAGGGTGAGTTGGTGTAGTACTGAGGATTAAACCCAGGGCCTCACACATGAAAACTATACTCACTAAAACTGAGCCACATGCCCAGCCCAAACCCTCCTAACAGTCTTACGCAAAAAAAAAAAAAAAAAAAAAAAAAAAATTTGGTACTGAGATTGAACTCAGGGGCACTCAACCACTGAGCCACATTCCTGGTCCTACTTTGTATCTTATTTAGAGACAGGGTCTCACTGAGTTGCACTAGCACCTCACCATTGCTGAAGCTGGCTTTGAACTTGCAATCCTCCTGCCTCGGCCTCCTGTAGATGAAATTCATCCATTTTCTCCTTTATAGATGATGCTTTTGGTGCTATGGCTTAAGAATTTTTTGCCAACCTACAGATACTGAAGATTTTTTTTCCTATATCTTCTTTTAAAAGTGCATAGGTTTATATTTAAATCAGATCAGTGATTCATTTGAGCCAATTTTTGTATAAAGTTCTGAGGTTTAGACACAGTTTTTTTGTTTTGTCTTGTTTTGTTTTTGTCATACCCAATAGACAACTGAATTTACTGAAAAGACCATCCTTCTTTGACTATAATACTTTTTTATCTTTTTAAAGATCAATTGGCCATAGTAGCAGTGGTTATTTCTGGGTTCTATGTTTCCTATGTTTGTCTATCCTTCTTCCAATACCACAGTCCTGCTAACTATAAGATATATCTTAATATTGGGTAAATTGATTCCTCTCACATTATTTTGCTTTTTCAAAATTGTTAACCTATTCTAGTTACTTTGCCTTTCCATGCAAACTTTAGAATAATCTTTTTTATAGCTCAAAAACCTTCCTAGGATTTTTACAGGAATTGGGTTAAATCTACATATTAATTTGAGAAGTGATATCTTTACCACATTGAGTGTTCCAACCCACAAATACAGTATGTTTCTCTATTTAGTAAGTCTTTGATTTCTTTCATCAACACCTTATAGCTTTTATGGGTATATCATTTTAAAAAATGTAATGATGCACATTGCTGGTGGGACTGCAAATTGGTACAACTACTCTGGAAAGCAGTATGGAGATTCCTCAGAAAACTTGGAATGTATTTTAGTCAGATTTTTGCTGCTATGACTAAAGGACCTGACCAGAACATTTGTAGAGGAGGAAAGTTTTATTTAGGGACTCACAGTTTCAGAGGTATCAATTTATAAATGGCAGTCTCCATTCCTTGGGACTCAAGGTGAGGCTGAATATCATGGTGGAAGAGTGTGGCAGAGGGAAGCAGCTCACAGGATGATCAGGAAGCAGAGAAAGGGGTCTTCACTTACCAGATACAAACATATACCCTAAGACCATACCCCCAATTCCCACCTCCTCCAGTCATACCCTCCACTTCAGTTACCACTCAGTTCAACGCTATCAGGGAATTAATTCACTGATTAGGTTAAGACTCTTATAACCCAATCATTTCTCCTCTGAACCTTCTTGCATTATCTCAAACATGAGCTTTTGGGAGACACCTCACATCCAAACCACAGCAGAATGGAACCACCATTTGACCCAGTTATCCCACTCCTTGGCATATACCCAAAGGATTTAAAACCAGCATACTACCGTGATGCAGTCACGTCAATGTTTTATAGCAGCTCAATTCACAATAGCTAAGCTATGGAACCAACGTAGGTGCCCTTCAATAAAAGACTGGATAAAAAAAATATGGTATATATGCACAATGGAATATTAGTCATAAAGAAGAAGGAAATTCTGGTATTTGTCAAGAAGTGGATAGAACTAGAGACTATCATGCCAAGTGAAAATAAGCCAATCCCCAAAAATCAAAGACCAAATGTTCTGGTGTGTGGATGCTAATACACAAAAAGGGGGATAGAAGTTCACTGTATTTGACAAAGGAGAATGAAGGGAAGGAAGGAGGGATGGGGATAGGAAAGAAAGTAGAATGAATCTGATAGAACTTTTCTATGCTCACATATGAACACATGACAGTGAAACTCTACATCATGTACAACCACAAGAATGGGAAGTTACACTCCATGTATGTATAATATGTCAAAATACACCCTACTGTCATGTTAACTAAAAGAATTTAAAAAGAAGCAGAATAAAAAAAAAGTGAATAAGCTAGAAATAGTTTGTAAATCCTACCAAAATAAACAGAGGTAGTCCAAATTAATTTTGAAAGTCAAAATGCTCTTATATATCCACTTGGAGCAAATATTCAAAAGATAAGCTTTACATAACTTATGAAGAAAAGACATAGGACATGACAAAAAAATTGTTAGAACAGCCTACAGGGCAGATGAAGAAAGTCACAGTCTTCCATTTACCTGTAGCACTGTTTCCCCTTTTTCTGGGTTATGATGTCTGTTATATGCATCAAGCCTGAACATCAACACATGCAATATCTGCAGGCAGACTCTAAATTATGTAATTTCAAGGACCCCCTTCCAACTCTGACATTATTTCATAAATTATACAGTAGAAGAGCTAAGGGAAGAAAATAATACCTTATGAATTTTGCTGCTTAGATATCTATAGAGAGAAGGTCAAGTAGAAATTTAGTAATTCTGCTAAATAGTAAATGTATATAACTACATGGACAATTTTCTAGTGCTATGGGGAAAAATGTGTGAGAAAAATTTTAAACAATTAAGATTATTTAGCCCAGAAATGTGAATTCAGCAAGCACCTGTAAGATAAACAGGAGGTTCTGTACCTACCCAACAGAAATAAAGAACAAGTTTTGCATTTTATACAAGAATACCTTCTCACCATTAGGAGGATAAGATAGAATGCAGTGAGTTTTACAAACCCTGAAATAAGGTCTTGTTAAGAAGATTGAAATGTAGTTGTGGAGGCAATAGGCTGCCCAAATCACAACAATCAGCGAGTGTGTAATCCTGGACTTCAGACAACTATGTCTGGCTTTCAAGTCTGGCCATGAAAGAATATGAAAACTGTAGAAGGAGCAAAGGACAATGGCTACTCCCTGTCCACACTATCTCTCCTAGAAAGCTTTGCTAGTCCATGCTCAGTGATCTCTCCATGGATTAGCAAGTGCCTAGCACCTCCCGAAGAAAATGGAATTATGATTTCTGGTGATGCAGAAGGAGACAATGTCTGAAAACAAGAATGTGGAAATCATTTTCAAAATTGTGGGTAGGGATAGCCTGCCAGAGAACTTGACAAAGGGATGGAGTATCAATGCTTCTAGAAGGACTCCTCATACAGCATCATGTATGGTAGCAGTCAACACGCATCCTCCACACCACCCACAGTGTCATTCTTAAACACTGCACCAGAGTTGGCAGGGTATGAGGAAGACAGACATGAAAAGCACAAAGAGAAGAACCCAGGCTAGGGATGTGGCTCAGTGGTAGACAGCTTGTCTAGCATGTGTGAGGCCCTGTGTTCAATCCCCAGCACAAGGGGTGTAGGGAGAGGGGCGAAGAGAGAAAAATAAGAAACACTTCATCAGTCACATTTGATAATTATTCAGTAAAACCAAAATCAAGTAAAGGGAACTAGTATTGCCCCAAATATTTTTACGAATGATCAAAGTAAAGAAAAATATTCGTTATTCCCACACTTAACAATGACTTATTAGTGTTCTCCAGTAAATGTAGAACCAAAACCAAAAGCATTATATCAAAAGTACAACAGCAAAGCAGGAGCACACACCTGTAATCCAAGCTACTTGGGAGGCTAAAGCAGGAGGATCACAAGATAGAGGTTAGCCTTAGCAACTTAGTGAGACCCTGTCTCAAAAGGAGAAAAAGAGGGGAACTGGAAGTAGGATTAGTGGTAGAGCACCCCCGAGTTCAATACCCAATTCTGGAAGGAAAACAAAAAAAAGCTAAACATAGAAAATGAATGGCCAAAGATCTAATACCAAATTCTATGAATTTTAAAGGTAGAGGACGAATATAAACCCTGTCGAATCACTCCTGCAGAAGAGATGTAATTTGATTTTTTTTAAAAATAGAACTCCAAATTGAATAGGGAGAAATTTACTTAAACCTAAGTGCTTAGAAAATTCAGGAAGTCATTTACTGTCCCAAGTAAGCAAACCCAATATATGATTCCACTTAATGAGAGAAAGCAGAGGCAACTTCTGTAGCCATCTGTTTTGCCCTCCCCTACAAATCTAGACACAGTTGCACACTGAAGACCTGACTGGTGGAGAGCCTGAGATTTGTTCCTGTGGTCACTCACCCTGCTGCTTCACCACCATCATTTCCACAGCGCGTCGTATTCTGCCCTTCATTGTTCACAACAGCACTCGGTCATTATCTTGAGAAGTGAAGTCTGTGGCAAGGAACTATTTCTCTATAAATAAGGCTACTTTTCTTTATTAAAAACAAAGTCCAGGACTGGGGTTGTGGATCAGTGTAGAGCACTCACCTAGCAGGGTGAAGCACTGGGTTCGATTCTCAGCTCCACATAAAAATAAAGATATTGTGTCCACCCACAACTAAAAAATACATTAAGAAAAAGTCCCGTATCATGATAAAATAAGATGTATGCATATTTCCTTGTTGCTTACAAATTGACATAACCAAAGTAGTGATACAACCAGAGTATTATTCTGTTAATGAGAAATTTTTAAATTTAAAATTTTTTTTTTAAATTAAAAAAGACTTAGTTCATCTGTGAACTGTAACATTTAAAATGTCTAAAAGAGATATTAAGAGACATTCTTTATATATGAAAGTTCTAGCTTAATCTCCTTCCAGATCTTGACACTTTTTTTTGGGTACTAAACAAGAACTTTTCACCAACTCATAACCTTAGGCCAAAAGTGTTTTTCAGTACTGCTGAAAAGGAGCTATCAGGGTGTGATAAGCACAAATTCTTCATCACTACCTCCACAAAGAGGTGAGGTCAAGTCTCCACTTCCTTGATTCTGGGCTGGGTCTAGGACTGTTTAGTCTAGCGGAAAAGATGAGAAATCTCATTGTGCGAATTCTGAACTTAATATTTAAAAGGACTAACAACTTCTGTCTTCCTAATTTCTGGAGTCAAGCTACCATGTTATGAGATTATCCACACACCTACAAGCCAACATGGAAGAGAATCAAGACCTCAGCTGAAAACCTCAACTAAAATCCCAACTAACAGTCAGCACCTACTTGTCAGTCATGTAAGTAAGGCATCGTGGAAGTAAATCTATAGACCTAATCAAGATACCCATGCTGACAGTATAGATCAGAGATGAGCTATACTTACCAAACTCCAAATTGCAATACACTGAGCAAGAGAATAATTGTTATTTTAAGGTACTAAATTTGGGGATGATTTGTGTTATGCAGCAATAGATAACTGAAACAAAATTTGCTACCAGAAGTAGGGATTCTGCTGTAACATAAAACCAAAATGTATACTGGTTTTGTGTCCAATTGGTAGACAAAATCTGGATTTGTAAAACAGTACAGAAATGTTAATGGTAGCTGAAGAAATGAGGAACTAAGAATAATTAGTAAAGTTATTTAATGCAGTAATGTGGAAGATTAAAAGAGTACCTAATAAACTCATGATCTGACTAAGGAGAATTCCAAGAAGAATGTTGCAAGTGTCAAGTGGCTTATTTTAGCAGACTGTGATAAAATGCAGGAATAGTGAACTAGTTTTTTTTTCAAGCAGAATTTAGAGGAAACATAAAATGTTGAACTTAGGTTCAGAAATCATACTATTCATTTCTGCATCTTAGCAAAGACACTCAAAGTAAAAAAAGGCCTCAGGGTGAAGACCAAATCCAGTGCTGCCAGGAGAACACACGCCCAGGGATGTGTTTCTAAGGGCCTCTGATGAGATCTCATGAAGATTTTAGGTGGTCGCTTATACTTTCAGTTAGACCAGAGAATCTAAAACTTTATGTACATCAGACTCAGCCGGGTGGTTTATTAAAACCCAGATTGCTGGGCCTACCCTCCTAGTTTCTAATTCAGCAGGTCTGGGGTGGGACCTGACCACTGTAATAAGTTTCCAGGTGAAGCCAGTACTGCTGGTTTAGAGACCAGGCTTTCTGAATCACAGAGCTAGACCAAAAGGCTTTGAAGAATTTTGAGGGTGTGTATCTTAAGGAGCATCTGAAAGAGACAGCAGAACTTCTGTGACTCTAAAGGTATTTTCACACTGCATCATCTTAAAGGTGATCCAAAGGTAAAGAGAGTCCTGTCTTAAAGAGATGTGTAGGAGTGTTTTTTACTTAATGTTGTGAACCCCAAGGAGATCCATAGGGAAACCCAACACCTTTTTAAGAAAAATATAACAGTGGAAGCTCTATCAGCCCTAAGAGAATACAAGATTCAAGATGAAACTAGTGGGACCAAGAGGATGGAGATGAGACCCACAAAGCCACCCAAGGAGTAAACTGGACCCTAAATGAAAACATTCACCTAGCTGGGGTTTAGAACTGCTATAGACCACTGACAGCTGTGTGACTCCCATATCCCTCTCCTGCCTTTATAAAATATTAATAATGTAATGAGATAATTTACATCTCATACAATTCACTCATTTGAAGGTCACAATTCAGAAGTTTTTACTCTACTCACAGGTGTACACAACAGTCAATTTTAGATGGTTCCATCTCACCAAAAAGAAATCTATACCTTATAGCAATCACCCCCCAGCCTCCCCAGTCCAAAGCAAACACTAAGCTACTATCGCTGTAAATCAGCCTATGTGAGACATTTCATATATATGTGGTCTTCTGTGGCTGGCTGCTTTCACTGAGCATATTTTCTAGAGTCATCCATGTTGTAGCAGGTATCAGTACTTCATTTCTTTAATGACTGAAAAATGTTCCATTTATCATTTGATGGACATTTGGATTGTTTCCACATGCTGGTTATTATTCTGCTGCTATTAACATGCATGTATAGGTTTTTATGTGGACATGCTTTCATTTCTTTGGGGCATAAACCTAGGTATAGAATTGCTGAGTCTTACAACAACTCTATGTTGAGGTTTTGGGGGAACCATCCAGACTTTTCCAAAGCAAATGCACCATTTTACAATCCTTCCAGCAATGTGTTAGGATTCAAATTTCCCTGTAACCCTTAATTTCTTTTGGAAAGGGAGTGTCTTTTATAATTTTTCTGTGCCTGTCTCAGCCTATTGGTTGGGTAGCAAAAGAGAAGGGCAAATAACCCGTGCCTTTTGGAATTCAGACATGGTGGCACATGATGATCTGTGGACCTCTGGGTCCCAACTGAGTTCCCATCCAAACCTCAGGACACCAAAGCCATTCCAGCACCCAGCCTGATATGGCATGAAACAGAACTGCTTGGTCCACCAGCTAAATCATGGAAGAAAATAAAGTGCTGTTTTAAGTTACTAAATGCCGGAGTACATTGCAATCAATATAACCAGAAAAAAGGCTCCTTTTGGTGGTATTTTAAACTTGGTTCTAACTAGTCATATGGGATAGTTGCTTGTGAAGAAATGCAATGTGGAATAAACCTTTATTTCCTTCTGAAAATGTAATGCATTATACCTAGGATCAATTTAACATCATTTAAACAGATGAATCATACCTTCTAGTCTCAGGACAGTTTCCTTAAGATAAGCAATTGATAATGACAAAAATCTAGAGTTTCACCCTGTTCAAAAGATTCACACCTGTAGTCCTAAGTATATCACAGGCTGAGGCAAGAGGATCGCTTGAGCCCAAGAGCTCAAGGACAGCCTGGGCAACATGTGAGAGCTTATCTTTCTAAACAAAAAAAAAAAAAAAAAAAAAAGAAAACCCAAAAAACAAAAAAAATTAAGAGTTTCCATGTTTAGCAGAAAACAATAAGCAGCTAGCTTATCTGGGCCATCAGGAAAATCTAGCCAAAGATGAGCACACTAGGGCTACAGATAATCCTGAGGAAAGGCCCTGTGTATCAAGTAAATTCACAACAGAATTAAGAACTCAGCAAGGGATACACAGATGCCAAACAACATGTGATAATAACCAAGGGGACAGGAATCCTCAGGGTCATCATCAGAAGGAAGGTCTTCTCTCACTATGGCAACCAACAAGGATTCTCAACATGTCTAACTCCAACAAGAACTTGTAAACTCTTCTTTCTCTTGAAAGGAGGCAGCTGCTTTCCTGTGTGCATCTTTGGATTTAGAGGTCCTCACATGTCTGATCTATTCCCCCCTGTCATCATAGAAGGGTCCAAACAGCATAAGAGAGCTTAGAGGATTTCTGTATCCCTAGAACAGGAACAATGATAGTAACTCCCTCAGATGACTGTAGATCTATGCTTATAATTTTCACAGGATAGTTCTTAGAAAAGTACCAGAGACACAGTTAATGCTCAATATTACACTTTATCATATTATATGTGGTAAATTTGTTCAATAAGAAGTGTATCTGCTCTAAAAACAATAATTTTTTCAAGGAAAAAACTTTAAATAAAAGGTTACCAACCTATGCATCTATTAAGAAACTGGTTTAAATAAACTGTCGTATAGCAATAGAGTAAAATACTATGTTATCTTTAAAAATATATAGTAAATAAAGCAAGAGAATTTTGGGGAAATTTCCTAAAACATATAAATAAGTGAACAACCAAGTTGAAAAAAATAGACAATTAGGTTTACAATAAGTATATACCATATATACACACATAGAAAAAACCCTGGTAGGGCTGGGGAGGTGGCGCAGGGGTAGAGCACTTGCCCAGCATAAGTGAGGCCCTGGGTTTGATTCCCACCACTGCAAAAACAAAGAAAAAAATCTGGTAGAAACCACCAGACTAAACAGACACCACAATGTGGGTGAGAATTTCACTTTCTACACAACACATATGAAGACATATGCCTTTTATAACCAGGGAAACATTCATGGAAAGGCACATGGACCCTCCTAAAACAGCATGCTTTTACCTGTGCCGGCTCACACAGTTTCAACGTTCACTCTTCTCTCAGCATCAAGTAGCTCAGATCTGTTTTTAGAACAGGGTCAGAGGCTGCTTGCTACATGAGCTGTTTCCTGGAAAAGGCTGCTATTTTAAATTAATGAACATGCTGCTGTAAGAGATTACAGAGAAAGAAATGCACCACCTCTTCGGCAAGTTAAAGGCTTACTTTGTAAAATAAATGAAAATCTAAGTTACAGGGAAGTACTTTCAAAGGTGTTCGATGGTATTTTGTACTAAGCGCTTTACATCCATTCTAATATTATGATAAGTTAACCACAGTTAAAATCTCCTCAAGGAACAGATCTAAATCTATTTCCTTAATTTCTCTTAAATTAAGATAACAGAGCATCTTATTATTCTATCTTACAATAAACAAACATTGACTGGGGGTGGGAATCAGAGAGAAAAAAAGAACAAATACAGAAATAGAATAAGGTTTCCTTTATTTTATTTATGTTTTGTTTTGTTTTGTTTCGGGTGCTAGGGATTAAACCCAGGGCCTTAGCCATGCTAGGCAAACACTCCATCATTGATCTACGCCTCAGTCCCATAAAATTTCCTCTCAATTAAAATTTTAATAAGCGCCTATATGCAAAACACTACACTAAGTCCTACACTTACTAGAAGACTTAAAATTGTGGTTGCTCTAAGCATAACATAAGAACCCCTCCAATTCATTAGATTCTCCCAAGGTTTATATGAGATAATATAATTCAATTGACAGCTGCTATTGAAACTTCAATTATATGTTTTATCTTTCCAATTCTTCAATACTGAAGAGACAGCAGCCGGGGAAGGAGTTGAGAATTCTCCAAGGGTGGGGAGGTTCCCAAGGTCCCCATGCTCCTCTCCACCAGAAGACAGGTGGGGTTTCCCCACAGATCTAAGAGGAGGCAAGGGGAAGGCCCCACAGCACTGTGTTTAGTAAGTACATTCCAGACGCAAAAGAAGAAAGGGGTATTGTTCGTTTTCCAAACCATAATCCTCATGACAGGTGACAGTCACAATTATACTGAATTCCACCCACACCCTCTTCACTCAATACTCCCCTAAATTCCTTGCATTTGTGTTGCTTCAGGACACCTAAAGGGCTTTCTTACCTATTAGTTTAGTCAGTCAAGTAGGTTTTAGGATCTCTACCTAATAAGGTATATTTAGTTGAAATGCTGGGCTCTGAGAGAAGTTCTGGGTTTGGGATGAGGTCCTCTACAGAGGCCTTGGCCTGCAGCACATCTTGTAGGGAGAGCTGATAGTTAATTTTATGTGTCAACTTGGACACTACTTGGATGAATTCATATCAGCTGAAGGCCTGAACAAAACAGAAAGACCAGTCTCCAGAAGAGGAAGGGATTCTCCAGCAGATGCCCCTGGCCTCAGTCCACACCACTGGGTCTTCTGGGTCTTCAGTCTACTAGCCCACACTGCAGACTTGCCAGTCTCCATAATCCTGTGAGCTGATTCCTCTAAATAAGCCCCCCCGCGCGCGCACACACACACACACACACACACACACACACACACACACCACCCTGTCACATGCACACACACACCACCCTGTCACACACACACACACACCTCCCTGTCACACACACACACACACCACCCTGTCACATGCACACACACACCACCCTGTCACACACACACACACACACCACCCTGTCACACACACACACACACACACCTCCCTGTCAGTTGTGCTTCTATGGAGAATTCTGACTAATACAGTGGTCTCCTTTGGAAAATCATAACCTGGCTACCAGCAGTTTAACTTCTACACAGGAGGGGTTACTCAATGAGGGACAATGGCCTCTCCAGACTAGGGTGGCCTAACTTTCTTCTTGTCAAGGTGCTCTCAAGCAAACCATGCTGTTTGGGGGTGCAGGACTACCCCTGGAATGGCCATACCTAGGGACCTCTTAATATCCCTTACCTAGGAGATTCTCAGAGTGATAGTTTTGGAGGCAGTTCATTCTCTCCTCTTGAAATTCAAAAACACATTAGACCTCAGCAATGACCTGCTGAGGTCACTGTGGAAAGGAAAGGAAAGAGGGGAAGTGAGGACAACAGGCAGTGGTAGAGAGTACAACGACCTCTGATTCAGCGTGTGATGTAATCGTCTTCCCTGTGAATGATGTGCCCAAAATGCCTCAGTATTACCAATGACCAACCCAAACAGTCAAGGAGCTTCTTTATCCAATTATCATCCCTTCACCAAACATCTGCTAGGGAAAGCTTGGCTGAGCAGACATTTGGGTCCCTCCCACTCATCTTTCCATGGGTGCTGGAGCCAATGACGTCTTTCGCACTAACTTTTAGAAGAATTCCTTGGACAAGCACATTTAAAAATCTACTTTCTCTTGTTTTTAATCATCTCTTACTTTCCTCTCATTTCCACAGTGTATCCCTTACTCTATTACCACTACTCTTCTCTGACTTTAATCCTTATCTTAAATGGAGATGTAGGTAGAACCTAGATAATTATTCTACTTGGAGAGTAGATGTAGGTAGAACCTAGATAATTATTCTACTTAGAAAAGAGGAAACAGGCAAAAAGAGATGAAGTGACTTGTAGTACTTCATACTATAAATTAGTGATAAGACTATAATTAAGACCCATTTCCTATTTTGCATAGGGAGGCAGTAGATAATTATTAAAAGTCCAAAATGTCAAGTAGCATTGTATTTATTTCACTTAGGAAACCATGGCCCTTAATATTAAGTTAAACTCTTTGAGCCTTGGTTTCCTCACCTATAAAACTTGGAATGATAATATTATCTACTTTCACTGGGGTTTTGACCACACTTTATGAGACAAAATGAGTAAAACACTTTGAACAATACCTGGCATACAGGATGCTCTCCATAAACTTTATCCATTCTTATGCTTTCATTATTGTTTAATTAGTCTTTCAATGATCATGGAGAATTAAATACCTTACTTGCATTTGCATTTGTTTCTTTAATCTCTTATAGGATCATGAATTTCAGCTGGATGAGGCCAAACACACTTCAAAAAAAACCGTGAATAATCCAGTGTTCGAGTCTATAGCATGCTTCATTGGATCACATGCAAATAAGTGCTTAGCAAAAACACAAAGAAACTTGGAATCAAAAGGAAATCAAATCTCAAAGAATATTTCTACCTGTTGAAATGGCTGCTTAATGGCTATGTGAATGAAGTATCTTAAAAGGACAAATTCCTTCTGGGTTCACTTTCTAGAACACCAACAAAATGGTCTTCACATGGCTACCTAGTAAATCTGAGTAGCAAAGACACCCTGTGGTCTCCTCTGCCATTTTTGACCTCAGGTCTTTACTCCCCACACTCCATTACTCTGCCAGGGCCCCACTGCTCTGTTGGGAAGTGGGCGCGTGGTCAGAAGCCTGAGTTCCCATTTCAATTCTCACATAACTCTTTCAAACCTCAGTGCTACCCATGATACCACCTGCCCCACCTACTTCATAAGTTTTCAGAACAAAAACAGTAAGACAGATGGTTCCAGGTTCGCTGCACTGAGAAAAGAAATACTGGTAGGTCGTGGTGGCACACCTGGAATCTCAGCAGCTTGGGAGGCTGAGGCAGGAGGATCATGAAAAGCCAGCCTCAGCAAAAGTGAGGCATTAAGCAACTCAGTGAGACCCTGTCTCTAAATAAAATATGAAATAGGCCTGGGGATGTGGCTCAGTGGTCAAGTGCCCCTGAGTTCAATCCCTAATATCCTTCCCCTCCAAGAAAGAAAGGAAAGAAAGAAAGAAAGAAAGAAAAGTACTGTACAGATGCTCCTCCTCAGTGCATACCTGAGGAAACTGCCATGCAAAGTCAAACAGAATGGATTACTGATGTTTAAATGATGATACTCGAATGACACATTCCTGGGCTACATGTTCTTTAAACTACCGTGTTGCCCAAAGAGCATTTTAATCTACAACAATGTTTATTCTTGACATTGGCATTCTTAATTACACATTGAAGGGTATTTCATTTCAAGATTTTAGAAGGCAAACAAACCTAGGTGAAAGCTTTGCACTTTCTTACAAGCTATGTGACTTAGAATAAGCACCTGAACTTTGGGTTTTATTGCTTGTTCATGGTCATTGTTTTGAAGAAAGATAGTTCTATCCTTTGTCTCCCAGCCTTGTCTCTAAGGAGCACATGAGATCAAACACACCAAGTAATGAACGAGGTAGCACACTGATGGCCCTGTTCAGTTGGCATCTGAGAGAACAGTCGCATTTTCATTCAAGAGTTCACACTTGAATTTCTCAAGTTGTCTCAAGTGTATTCTCCAAGTGATGTGAGTTAACACAAGCCCACTGATCCAGGAATTGCAAGAAATTAGGTTAAAATCTCCCCACAAAAGCAATACAGGGTGAGTGAAAGACTCAGCAAAAAACATCAGCTGTGATTCACAGTACTCGTGCTGCACTTTCTTCCTGTTCTCACTGCCTTGTATCGTAGTTATGGCCCAAGTAAACACGGAGTGAGCAGATGGAAACTGCAATGCCCTTAGAGCACTACCTGAAGTGCCAACCATACATATTTCAAGAGGCGTAAGCTCATATGAAATTTGGCCCTTGGACATTGCCAACCTGTAAGATCTTCAGTTAAGACAACACTAAAGGGAAAGACTGTCTTCTTCTTATCTTTTCCTCTAAGGCGAGAGGCTTTTCAAACTGTGGTTTCATTCCATTAGTGGGTTGATAATTAAACACGAGGGTGTCTGAGCACCCAGAAAGGGTAAGTTGTGTTTCAGACACACATGAACCCACATGCGCAAACACAGCCTCGGGCTAGGCTGTGTATAAAGTTGGAAAGCCACAGTTCTAAAGCACACTGTTCTCCTGGAACCTAGTGGCAAACCTTAACATTCAGTTTCCCCAGTAACACTTTTTTGCAAAAGTTCATCACCATGACAAAGAAAAGAAGACAGTTTAAAAGGTTGGACTACGGAAAGGAAAGTTGTTTTTTTTTTTTTTTCCCCACTTCAGCGCTTTGGTTGCAACTGATTACTAATAAATCTAGATTGTTAATACATTTTCAAAACAAAAGACAGGAAAAGACTCATTAGGGAGAGGGTGGGTGTGGAGGGAAAAAAAATCTATGCATTCCAGGTATGGCCCTAGGTAACATTTAGCTCATTACTCTATACAATCCAAGGGGATAGCTACTATGACTTTATAGTTTTGCATTTTGAGGGAAGAAGCTTGCTTTCTTATAGACACAGGACTGGTAAGTATGGTCACTGGCACCTACTGACCAGCAATATCTGGTTTGAGTTCTATAAGGGTGTACATTTACAATTACAGGTAACCAGAAGGTAGAATCCAGAACATCTTCCAGTCTCTTTTTCCATAAATAGATCACACCTAAAGCAATATCTCAGTTGCCAAAGAATTGTATGTAACTCAAGAAACAAGACAGACCAATAATTAGGAAAAGACAAGTTCTAGCCCCCCCCCCCATTTGTGCATCTACAAAATAAGAATCATGATGCCTTACCTCCTTCAGATTTGCAATTTTGCCAACAACTAGAATTTTATGATTCAAGCCTTTAAAATGATATATCCTTTCTGGGTACAGAGGGGCACACCTGTAATCCCAGCAACCTGGGTAGCTCAGGCAGGAGGATCTCCAAGTTTGAGGCCAGCCTCAGCAACTCAGTGAGATCCTCAGGAACTCAGTGAGACCCTGTCTCTAAATAAAAAAATTAAAAAGACTGAGGATGTACCTCAGTGGTAAAGCTTCCTTGAATTCAATTCCCGATAACAAAAAAGATACATCTTAAATAATAATTTTGTCACCAGAAGTAGAACAAAAATAAGTAGTACAGAAAAAGTCTAGGGCATACATTCTTTTCCTGGGGCACCCTGACTGGCTACTCCCTATCCTCCAGCCCTGAAGTTCGCCTGACCAGGCTCCCCTAATCTTACAGGTCCGCCTAGAATTTTTGCCTCTCTGATGCCACCTAGTGGCAGCAGGATTCACAGGACTGCAGATCGAATGCTGCCTCCTAGTGTTCAAGAGACAGTCTTTCATTCTCTGAACCAACCAAGGGCTTTCCTCAGCTACCAGGCAGGAGGGAGATGAGAGATGGGCACCCATTGCTTGGTTTTCATTTTTCTTCTCAAAGCTTGTCTTCATGAAGAGAAACCTCCTTTCCAGAGAAGCCAGCACATCAGAAACCCCTGCACTGGGTAATTTTTTTTGAAAAGTAATATATAATATAGATGAGATGATGATGATGATGATGATGTGTGTGTGGTCTGGGGATTGAACCCAGGGTCTAGCACATGTAAGCAAGCATTCTACCACTGAGCTATACTCTAAGCTGTTTTTGTTGTTGTTGTTGTTGTTGTTGTTTTGTGTGGGGGGGGTTGTTTTTTTCCTTTTGGTTAGTGTCTAATGGCCCAAGTTATTTTTACTTTTGAGACAGTCTCACTAAATTGCCAAGGCTAGTCTTAAACTCGCAATCCTCCTGCCTCAATCTCCCAAGTAGCTGGGATTACAGGAATGTGCCACTACACCCATCTTTAAATAGTCTTAAAGACACATGCAAGTAACAAATGCTTTCATCTTTGACTTTATCCATGTGTTAGATTCAAGCCCACTGTGCTGCACAACTCTGGACCAAAATAAGGGGTATTCACAACCTAACATGTGACACAAGCCTGGAACCCAGACATGCTCAGGGGCCTGAGGGCACTCATCACTACTTCATGTAACTCAAGTAACAAGGTTTTCCGTCTAAACCCTGTCAGAGTTTTTCCTTCCTGTTTTCTTGGCAACAGAGCCTCCTGGCCTTACGCAAAACTAAACACCAGAAACACTTAATATTTAAAAAATAAATTAAAATTAGATCAATGGTACATAATGACAAAGAGGGAATTCCATAGTGATCATGGTATGGAATGCCTATTCTATCAGTTATTAGTGGTACAATTTTGGGGAAAAGTCTGTTACTTAAATTCCCTGAAGCCCAGTTTCCTTCAATGCGAATTGAGGATAAAACATCCCATAATGTTTACTAAACAGCCAAGCACTATGCCTGGCAAGTGTTAGAGGCATTCCCTCCCTGCCTCCCATCCTCCGTCTACTTCCCCCAACAATAAGCCAGGAGAGTGGAGCAGCCAAGAGGGGTCTCATAAATGGCCTCTAGTCTTTTTTTTTTGGTCTATTTTTAGAAATATTTGCAAATCTGGGGCTGGGGAGATAGCTCAGACGGTAGAATGCTTGCCTTGTAAGCACAAGGCCCTGAGTTCGATCCCCAGCACCCAAAAAAAAAAAAAAAAAAAAAAAAAGAAAAAGAAATATTTGCAAATCTACTTAAACAAAAAAATCAAGTTCAGTTCTAAAAGAAGACTGTAGTGATTTCTTCATAGACGAAAAAGGAATACAAGAAGGCAAAAGTCAGTGCACAAAAGTAAAAGGTAAGAAAAACCTGGAGACAATGTGAATGTGAATGATAATGAAAGTTAATTGCCTAGAACACCCCACCAAAAAAAAAAAAAAAAAAAAGGAGAAGATAATGAAATAATAGTAACTAGAGAATTTCTCAGTGCGCTGGACGTTGGGTTAGAAGTTTTGCATTCATCACTGTATTTGACACCCACCAGAAAAGGCAAGGTCGGGATAAGCTGGGAGGTCATGAGAGGCTGCCACATCAGAATGGAGAAGTCTCTCCACCAACCTGACTGTTCCACAAGGGCTGTGCTTCCTTGCTATACACCACCTGGTGGGCAGAACCCAAACTAAGTCCATAAATAAAAAAGTCACAGTTTAAACCTTTACAAAGATGAAAAGAAAGGATATTCACAAGACATAAACTGTGCAACAGAGAGGCCCAGCACGGACTTCCATTTTTAAAAATGCACGACATTCTTGAAATTCTCCCAGGGAGGTTTCTGTCCCTTTATGGCATTTCTCAGCACTCTGTGAAAATATGTGGACTTGAATTCCACTTCTGCTAAATTTCACAGAAGATAAACAAACTACCTGGCAAAAAGATGTCCAATGAAGTAGAGAAACAGATGAGTAAATGGAAATGTTACTACTAAATCGTGGCACTTTTCTTCAGCTTGTGAGCTGAAATCATTTGAAAACTTTTCTACTAGTCTGGAGATACCAAGGATCATAAAGGACCACAAAAACCTTTGCCCAAAACTGGGGGTTCGGGGGGAGAGTCAGAAAATTTCATATTTATGCCAGTTTTAATTGCTTGATTAGTTATGGCTTTTTCTACATACCCTGATTCAAAATATGATACTTCCCCAAAAGAAAAGTATTATTTTCCTAACTGAGTATTCTATTACCAAACACAAATTTAGAAGACTCAATACTAATTTTGACCATGAAGAATAAGTTATGGATCACAGACAAAGAAAGGAATAACACACATGAATGCATATATCAGAGGTCTTAGGTAGAGTTAATATAATCTTATAAAAATGAGAGGGAGGAGGGGGCAGGGGTATGAAAGATGGTGAAATGAGACAGACATCGTTACCCTATGTACATGTATGATTATTACATGAATGGTATGAATCTACATCATGCACAACCATAGAAATGAAAAGTTGTACCCCACTTGTGTACAATGAATCAAATTGCAGTCTGTAAAAATAATAATAAAAAATAAAATAAGTAAACAAAATAAAAGACCCATTGACAACTAAATATATATATATATATATATATATATATAAAATCTTTATAAAAAATGTAACTAGTAATCTACTGGAGAAAATCAGTTTCTTGTGTTCTTTATCTTAACTAATGACATTTCCAAATGCCTGGTTACTTCAATGGAAACATTATGTAGAAAAAGGTTAGTATGCCCTAGGCTGAAAAACGGAATCATTGGGATCTTGGGCAGGTGATCACACTTCCTCAAGTCTCAGTTTTGCTGATTATAAAATGACACTTTTAATTTATACAATTAGTGTTCACGCATCACATAACATATGCAAAGGAAACCCCAGAGGCACTTTTCTTTTCTCCCAGTACCAGGGATTAAACCCAGGGTTGCTCTACCACTAAGCTACATTCATTCCATTTTATTTTTTATTTTGAGACAGGATCTGGCTAAGTTGCCAAGGCTGGCCTGGAACTTGTGACCCTCCTGCCTCAAACTCCTGAATTTCTGGGATTATAAACATTCACCACCACACCCAGCTACACTTTTATCTACCAAATGCTTGAACAGATCCTCAAATGATCATCCCCTCTTTGCTTTATCGGCATCTTTGTCTAAATCAGTCATCTCAAAATTTTTATCAGGCAACCACTGACACTTTTTTCTCTGCATTTCATTTTTTCTCTGCATATTCTCTCCATTTATTAATTCTATATATGTACCAATCTACTAACATTTCAACACACAAGAATATGACTAAATAAGATGAAACAAAGATAAAATGGAAAGCAGTTTTAAATATACCACATTCATAATATTTGCTAACATCACAGGCATTATTAAACTAGAGTTGAAGTTCATACTTAACAATGGTGGTTGTAAATTCAGACTTCAAAGGATCTTCTGATGTGATTTGATTTAGGTCATTTTATTGTCCTGTCTGGTCAAACAGTCACTGCTTTTGCATCATCATATGACTCAAAGTTAGGAGTAGAAGCCCTACTATTTTTTTTTCTATTTTTTAATTTAGATTCATTGAACACAAATGAGGTACAACTTTCATTTCTCTGGTTGTACACAAATTAGTCACGCCATTTGTGTACTCATACATGTTCATAAGGTAATGACGTTTGTCTCATTCTATTATCTTTCCTGCCCTGCCCCTTTCCCACCCCTCATTTTCCTCTATACAATCCATCCTTCCTTCATTCTTGCCTCCCCCTCCCCCCATTTTCATCATCCACTTATCAGAGAAATCATTCGACTTTGGTTTTTTGATATTGGAAACCCTACTATTTACGTGTTCTTTACTTGTATTGTTAAACTTGTCTTCAAAACTGATTTTGTAGAGTACTTTTACACTCACATAGCTTTTTGAGTTTAAATCTAGAAAGCTGTTTCATAAATCCACTAAACCAAGCACATCTGAACTGCAGTGTTTAGCAAAACGCTGAAAGCAAAGGACCAAGAAGCATCACCACTCCTGAGTTGTGGGATTCTTATTCTTTCAGGAAATCCTACATACTCTCTGGATGTGACAATATGACATTCAGACCAGGAAGTCACCATTGGTGTATATGTGTCTAAAAGGCAATTCAACTTTTCAGCATACATAACTATTATTATGGCTTGTTGCATTTTTAAGTTCTAACATTTTTCTCCCAATGTCTGGGTTGTCTCTCACACACAGTCTACATCAAAATGCCCTTAAACTGGGAAGAACCTCCTAGCTAACGGCAGCCTCTTCCGCTCTGTAGTCTATCTTCTGTATCGCTTACAACCGTTACCTTTCTGAATTATAATCCTGATCATTTTACCATATTCTCCCCTCTGAAATACTCAAGGTCACTGCACTCTGTGCAGGGTAAATACAAACTCTTTAGCATGGCATAAAAACCAACGAAAGTGGGCCAGGGTTGTGGCTCAGTGGTAGGGCACTTGCCTCAAATGGGTGAGGAACTGACTTTGATTCTCGGGACCACATATAGATAAGTAAAATAAAAATCCATCAACAACAAAAAATGAAAGTAAAGTTAGTAGCCAGATCACACAACCTGACCCTACCATGTCAGGGTGACCATAAAAGGCCTAAGGCATAGGTAAAGTCTCCTCCAAACTCACATGTTCCCAGTTCAAATGCCTACTCGGTGCTTTATTCCAGAGTCCCACCAAACTGCTAGATGCTTCCTGCACATGGTCTTTCACAACTTTATTCATTCAGCAAGCATTTAATGTTTCCCTGGGGAAAAGAAATAAATCTTGGCCCTGGCCCTCAAAGGCTTGGTCTTCCAAGCCTTCCTTCACAATTATCACTGAGTAAATAAAACTCCAGCTTAAGGTGGAAAGCACCATAAAAGCACCGTAATGGAGATTTCCATGAGGGACTGTGAAGGCCTGAGGTGGAGGGGAGTTTCTCAGCTCTTCATGCATGGGAGTGCCCCTTCCTTCCCACAATATGCTTCTCCCCGTATTCCAGGCTCAATACCCTCTTAAAGTCCTTCAGGAACCCAGTCCGAATGTCATCATTTCCACTTCACAAACTGCCCTGGAAAGACTCAAGTCGCATCTCTCCAGAGGCTTCTAGATCACCCTTATCCATATCCTTACCACATTTGCAGCTTTGTCATAAGGACATTTTCAATACAAATTTTAATCACTAAAGAGACAGTTGCTTCTCAGGTGTTTTATTTTTCCAATTTTTAGTGTAAGTAAAATACAGAAAAGAAAAAGTGCACACACCATACTTAATGAATTTGCACACACAACACACTACTGTGAGCACACCCACCTTACATTTCTAAGTCCCAGAAACTACCTAGACACCTGTAGCCAGACCCTATGGGGGTGATGATCATTGGTGCTTCTTTAGAAAATGAGCACGAGGCACCATTATTTCAGGTGTATCAATCCTGAAATAAATTGACAGACAAAATAAGACCAGGCATACTTTGGCTAAAATGTATGCCCCACATTGATTCTCCATGTAACTGATTTCTAGTTTAAAACAAAACAAAAATAACCACACTATAATAATGTTAAAATAGAATAATTAAACCTATAGTTTTGGAGGTTTTGTAGGTACAGTGGCAGATGCCTATAATCCTTGCTACTCAGGAAACTGAGGCAGGAGGATCACAAGTTCTAGGCCATCCTGAGCAACACCCTATCTCAACAAATAATAAACAGGGCTGGGGATATAGCTCATTGGTAAAGCACTTGCCTAGTTCTGCATGAGGTCCTGGGTTCAATCTCCAATACGACAAACAAAAAACAAAATTATACTGGTTATCTTTAACAGAAAGTATGTTCAATCTCCATTACGACAAACAAAAAACAAAATTATACAGGTTATCTTTAACAGAAAGTATGTATTTCTGTGAAATAACTTTTTTTTTTTTTTGAGGGAGAAGTTACAGGGGATTGAACCCAGGGGTGCTTAACCACGGAGCCACATTCCCAACCTTTTTTTTTTTTTTTTTTGAGACAGGGTCTCACTAGCTTGATAAGGCTGGTTTCAAACTTGTGATCCTCCTGCATTACCTCCCCAGTCACTGGGATTACAGGCATGCGCTCTACACCCAGCCTCCTTTAATTAGCTTTTTAATTACAATGTAGAAATACATGGAAAGCAGAGGAGAGAAGACTTACTTTGATTTTAGGATCTAAATGTTTTCAAATAATTTAATTCTTTCAGTTCACTCCTGCCCATTACACAGCCAAATATCAGTTATACGAGTTTAAGTTGTCCCATTTTCATTTTGTCCCAAATATCACCCTGTCAATGCAGAAACAATGCACATTCAAATAAAGCACTTATTTAAAAAAAAAAAAAAAAAAAAAAAAGGCAAAAGAAAGCCAACTCATTAGCTGACTGGAGACCTTTGTGTCTCAAACACAAAAGAGGTGACGGAAGTCTCACCAGACCATTCCAACAAGAAAACCCGAATTATTTCTTCACATAGACTTCCATTTTAAAGAACTGCACCCTTTGTGGAGAAGGATCTGCTGACTTACTGAGAATACATAGCAGGTCTGAGTTTTCTGAATGTTCGCCAGCTCTTTCAGTATAGCACTTGATCGCTTTGATCAATTCTTTCTAGATTGAGGACATTCAAAGCTGTAAGGGCATGATCTAAACTTTATGAAGTTTTTTTGGAAAGAGGTCCAAAATTAAATTAATAACAACAGCAGCAATATGAGTATCATTAAAAAGATGATTAAAGAACCCCCTCCCACCAGTTCCTTTGCCATCTGAATCTACCTTTGAGAATTGGGCAGAAAAAATTCTTCCCAAACTGCCAGTTTCAGGAAAACCAAGGGACAGTGTCCTTTTATTATAATACTTCAATGTGAGTCACTAAGTAGCAGTCATTCAGCATCATGAAAACAGGAAGTAGGAAGGAAAATAGATAAACCAAAAGGACAGCTGTCCACCTACAGTCTCCTCATGAAACAGACTCTGAAATTAAGGGCCACTTCCTGATAGCTTGTTTTTCTGCATCCTGTATTTCCTCATACAGAAAGCAGAGGCTAAAGGGTTGCCCCCAGGGGTCTGACAGATGCCAAGGAAATTAAAACTGACATGTTTTCTGATTGATACAGCCTAATTTAATCTACATATGTGTATTACCTGACATTTGTTTCTGTAAATTTTAACTGCTTTTGTGTGACCCGTGGAGAAGCGATTTAACTGATGCTCCCCAGTTTCATCAAACTGCATAAAGTTCGCTTTTCCTTTTTCTATCATTTGTCTATTTCTTATACTGATGGATGAGCTTTGCCAGCCTAGGATCCATGACTGGCATCTTCGTTACAGCAATAGTCATATGGGTACATTCTGACCACACAGGACAAGAATATAATCACAATAAGAAGAATTAATATCTTCTGAATTTCACCCAATTGAGACAGCTTTTAATAATGGCTATAGGTGAGCCGTTATATTTGCTAAGATTTCTTTCATTTGCTAAAATTTTATTCAGATTATAAACATGTAACAATATTTTAGCAAAAATGTGAGTAAAAATAGAGAGTCCCAAATTATCAATGACAGGAATTCAGTAATGCTTGTTGAGCATTTACACAAGAGCTGAGATGGTCCCATGAAGAAGGGGGTCTGCAAACTGGAAAAACACCCATTCACGGAGATTAATTCCTTTGCTTTTTTATTGTAAGGCAACTGCCAGGGTAATCACAATACTAAATCCTTTCCCTTTTTAAGTAGTCACAAAAAGAGTAACACAATCACAAAAATATCCTTCTCAAGGACTTTGTGACCATCAGCAGTTATTTCATCCATCCCCAGAGTTATGTTTAGACTCAGTGGGCAAATATTTTCATAAGAAAAGCTCTAAAGTAACAAAGCTAGGTTTCCTTCTTTAGATCTACAGATTTTTACACTAGATCTTGCTGCCTCCTAGAGGCCAAAGATACATAAAAACAAACATTCAAAAAAGTCTTAATTTTAACAAAGACCACATATCTTCAAATTCAAGTCTTGATAATGACCATAGAGAACATACCCCAGTTAATTTTATTTTCTGTGCTTTTGGTACTGGGAACTGAACCCATGGGCTCTGTGGAAATCAGGCTCTGATTTACTCCATAACATCCAGAACAGCAGTTTTCAGGCCCATGGTAGAATGACTCTACACCTTGTTTGTACAAGTAAACAACCACCACCTGCTTGGCACAACCATTGGGCACAGATTGACTCATTAAAAAAAAAAAAAAAAAAAAAAAAAAAAACTACTTATAGGTGCCAATTTACCAAACTAAATCAAGAATACCTGGACATGTGGACACCTCAGTCACATCAGGAAACTCAGGTCCATTAGCTTATTTAACACACCAGACAACCAAATGAAGCAAACCCGTCACCCAAGACCCCACCCGAGACCCCACAAAAGGAGAAGCACCCTGGGACCAGTCACAGCAGCACACTAACCCCATCACCTGGTTACCCATCACAAGCCTTGCCCAGGAAAATTACCACTGCGACAACGCACCTCTGAATCTCTGTCCTTGGGATTCCGCACAGCAGTTTGTCCTGCCTGTGCACAACCACACACAGTCCACTCCAAGCTGACCTCTGAAACAGTCATCCGTCCAGATTCTAGTCTAGCGTAAGTTCTGCGCCCTGACAGCGCTGTTCTGAGAACAAGTACTTCTAGGTAATTCCACTGACCACCTCCAGTGGCTGCCTGCATTCCTATCTATATCTATGCTCTGCCTTTGCTCTCAGTTCAGCCTCCTGAGACCCTGTGGTCACCTTTCTTAGCCTTTCTGTCACCTATAAATATATAATTGTGTAAAGTGTGATGTGTGACTTCGGTGTTATAGGTATTAGTAGTTAAGATTAGAATCAAAGAGCCTGTGATTGTCCAACTCATGACTTCATAAGGTGACCCACGAGTATTTGGTGAATTGTAACCACTGAAAGTGGTATGGTCTGTGAATTTATTGTTATTCAATCAATTCTGATACTGTGGAAAGACATAAATGTATTTGGTCTATGTTAATGGAAGGACTCACTCATGACAGGTGCTCTACCACTGAGCTACACTCCAGGCCTTTTTATTTTTCATCTTGCAAGAACTTTCATTTTAAGTCACCCAGGTTGGCCTCGAACTTGCAATTGTCTTGCCTCAATCTCCTGAACAGCTTGAGATTACAGGACTGTGGCACCAACCCCAGTTTATTATTTTAACTGACTTATTTCTATGGAGATATCAACTATGTTAAAATACTAAAATACCAGCTGGGTATGATGGCCCATGACTCCCAGCAACTCTGGAGGCTGAGGCAAGAGAATCACAAGTTCAAGACCTGCCCAGACAACTTAGTGAGACCTTGTTTAAAAATAAAAACTAAAAAGGACTGAGGATATAACTCAGTAGTAGAATGCCCCCTGGGTTCAATCCCCAGTATCATTAAAAAAACAAAAAACAACAACTACAAAAAAATCTAAAATACCTACTTACATTAAAATATTAATACTCAGCATCACTAAAATGGTTAGGAAAAATGTCTACAGATATTCCATCCATCCCTGAATAGATGGACCAAATGCCATAGATATTCTGTTGTCAGTCACAAAAACGGAACATTAAGAAGTACAAACATTTCAAAATGTATACTTTAAGCTTTACTGTTACTATGGTGGTAGTTTATCTTCAAATATCTAAAAGGACTCTATTGCTATACTTCATGTTAGAGCCATATGCCTAAGTAAGCATGAAATATAAAGAAAATGATGCGTGCACAGAATGACCTATTTAACAAAACATATAAAAGTGTTTTCTTGACACAACACTTTGCTTGGTATTAAGAATGAGTACACATGCAATCAACTTGTTGCTAAGTCCTTGTTCACAATTCTTAATGCTAAAGAATCTGTAGAAAACTTCCAGATGAATAAAACTTGTTAATTCAAGGAAGTCAAACACAATGCAATCTTCCTTACTTCTTTTAGGCGGCCTGCTGCTTCATTGTGTTTGTGTAATAAAAGAGCTGGCAAGTGGCTGAGTTTTAATGCATTTGCATGGGGCAATTCTGCAGCAGAGTTACCTTGGGGATAAACATGCTCCCTCACACAAAGACCCATTCTAAGTAGGTCAAAGCTCTCCAATCAGTATTTAGATCACCAGAACCTTCAAAAAAGACTTTAGAACTCTGTCACTTCACCCAGAAAGGAACAAAAAGAATCACAAGATACTTTGTCAGCAACAAGAGCATTGAGGATAAAAAGAGCAACTATTAAAAAGAGAATTTCCGGGCTGGGGATACAGCTCAGTGGTAGAGTACATGCTTAGCATGCTCCAAAAATTTTTCTGAAATTTTAAATTAGAGTCCAGGGAATTTAAGATACACATTAGCAAAACATCATGCTGTATGATCTTGCCGAAATCAACTTTCAACAAGCAAAACAAAACTACTAGATTGGAGACAGAAAGATAAGAATCAAAACTGGTTTAAGATGGGTAATAAAAAATAAAAAGGGCTGGGGATGTTGTGCAGTGGTAAAGCATCCCTAGGTTCAATCCCCAGTACTTAAAAAAAAAAAAAATTAACTTGCTTAAACCGTCATTTGCTATAAAAAAATCAGAGGCTAGGATCTATCACATTGAATGTACAGCACTTCAACAATCGGAAGAGGGCATCTAGTGGAGAATGCTAGGAAAGCAAATAGCACGCATACAAACCCCAGGTTTTCACTGAACTCAAACCGACACTGAGAGGCACCTGTCACTGATTTCCTCATTCCTCAACAATTTCTCACTGCCCAAGCACTCTGAATGTTCAGAAGGAACTGACTTTATTGATATTTTTTTCTTTTATGGATACTGGGGATGGAACCTAGTAGGTACTTTACCACTGAGCTATGTCCCCAGCCTTTTACTATTTTGAGACAGGGTCTTGCTACATTGCTGGCCTTGAACTTCCTCCCACCTCACTCAGATTCCCAAGTTCCTGGGATTGTAGGAGTGTACCTGGCACTTCTACTGCACTGGCTGTTTTCTCTGTTCTTAGATATGACAACTGTAGCATGATTATTTACTAAAATAAATGCTATGGTTTGGTAAGTGTCCGCTAAAGGCCCATGTTTTAAAGACAGTCCTCCGCCCATAGTGCTACTGGGAGGTAGTGGAACCTTTAAGAGGTGGCCTAGTTGGAAGTCTTCAGGTCATATGAGGGTGTGTCCTTGAAGGGAATACTGGAATGCTACGCCCTTCTCTTTCTCTCTCCGCTTCCCAGTCACCAGCCTCCATGAGGTGAAAACCTTGCTTCCCTGTGACATGCTACCTCACCACAGGCCAAGGTAACGAGGCCCAGCAAACAGGAATTGAAACTTCGAAAACCATAAACCAAAATAAAACATTCCTCTTTTTAAGTTGATCATCTCAGTCATTTTGTTACAATGACAGAAAGCTGACTAACACAAAAAGCAATAAATACAATTTAGAACTCTTTTCAAATTTTTTTCTTTCGGTGACAAGTACCCAAGAGCATTTAGGGGTAGTTTAAAAGAGCTGAGTTTTAAAAGGGTGAGGAAAAAAAAGAGGTGAATTTATTATAAAAATAGAATGGTTCCTTACAAAATCCAAATGTGGAGCTGAACTTAGTCTCAGGAAGGACTAGAACTAGAAATTGGAAGACCACCAAAAACCAAAGGCACGTATATTTCTTACCTCTATGTCTCATTTCATGGACCATTCTGATTCTCTGCTCAATTTTCTCTAGTATTTAGTTCCTATGGCCTGCCTCAGGTAGGCCCCAACATATATATTAATATGACCAGTAGTCCAAACTCCATATTCCTGGAGGGAGATTCTCACTGGCCTACCTAAAGTTTGCTGAAGTTTATTTTTGTAAGCAAATGGCATACAATGAACCTGTTTTGATATCCTTCCTAGTTATTCTAACATCTGTGTCAGTCCTAGGACAGTCTCAAGAGATTATTATCTTTATTATGGGTTGTGCTCTCCTGTTTTCTTGCATGCCTGGAAATCTTTGAATGCTAAGAATTTTAAATTTTGCCTTGTTGGATATTTTTATATTCCTATGAATATTCCTGAGGTTTGCACTAGGTTATGGTTAGAAGTTACTTGGAAACAGTTTGTGCCTTTCAGGTCTTGCTTTTATGATTTGTTAGGCAGGTCAAGAGCATTAATCATAAGATTAATTACTCCCCAGTGTGGAGGAAAAATCATCCTGAGTCTTCTACCCAACACCCCAACAGCTGAAAACAAGTACTGGATTCCCTGTGAGCACTGGCCATTGTTTCTCATATCTATACTGGGTAGTTTATCACCAGTCTTGGACATATACACACATAATTATTCCTTCCATTTGGAAAGAGAGGAAGAAAAGAAGGAATGAAGAATCCCCCTTCAGATCTCTGGGTAGCTCTCTTTTTACAACTCTCTTCTTTGATATTCTTTTCTGCAAATTCTAGCCACCATGGTCTCCTGAATTCTCAACTCCCATGTAGTCATCTCGCGAAGCCTTGGAATTTATCTCCTTTATTTCCCTGGGCCCCGTGTCTCCATGCTATTTCCCAGGACCACTGTTCTTTGTTACCTTATGCCTTGTATTTATTCTGGTCTTTTGTTGTTACTGCTTTTGGTTTCATATGGGAAGATAAATTCAGTTGCTCTGTCTTAGGCAGAAGTTCAAGTTCTTTTTTTTGGAAAGAAAGGGAAAGAAGGAGAAATGAAGAGACTGACTGGCAGCTACCCCCAATACTACTAATGTAGATTCTTTTTCTTGCAGTACTGGGATAGAACCCAGGGTCTTGCCCATGCTTGGCAAGCACTCTACCACAGAGCTACATCCCCAGCCCTAACATGTGGATTCTATAAAAAATATTCAAGAGCATATGGAATTTATTAGATCACACTGGTCATATTCAACATATACTGACTTAATAAAACATTTATTGGGTGTCCAGTATGTCTACACCCTCAGAATCTATAAGTGAGAAAAACTTGGTTTCTGTCTCCTCCTACAGCTTATAATTTTGTACAGAAGAAAAAACAGATAATAGTAAAGAGGTGACAGGGGATGGAGGAATGAAAGATGACTACATATTTCAGAATCCTGAAATGAATGAAACTTTGGGAACAAAGAAAAAAGTCAATGTAGGGTCAGTTGAGAAAGAGCTAGGGAAGAAATCTTGTTCAGACACAGTAAAAAATCCAAAGCCTAGATTTATAAACATCTCTTCTTAATTTAAATTTCACTAGCATGACCAATAAATGTTTCACTGTACCATTTATCAAACTGATAGAAGAATTTTCAATGAACATAATTTTTCGCATTGCTATTTTTAAGTATCTGACTTGTTTTCCCCCTTTCACATTTAAATAGGTTACAGTGTCCAATAAATCTTTAAATTATTGATTTGCTTAATATGTCCCTTGTTTTTTTTCCAGCAAGAGGGGTAAAGGCAAAATTCAGACCAAAAACTTCATTACAAATTAATTTTACATGCTTACTAAAGAAAGGACACTATTCTCTAAATGTCTAGCTTCTCTCCTTTTCTTCTTAGGACTTATCAGTTTCAATGCCAGTATCTTAGGTTACCACCTGTCCTCTTAACCTGGAATATACTACCCAACTCACTGAAAATTTCATAATAATTCAATCCCCTTAACACATAAAACTCTAACACTACAACAAACAATAAATGTTAAATTTTTTATCACAAAAAAAAAAAAAGCAGGGAATAGATTCAGTCTCTACACATCACTGTATCCCCCCATAACTAATTAGAAATTTTATCATGGATAAAATCCTGAAGGAGGATAAGCACAAAGAGCACATTTGGGGTGGGGAGTTAGGTAGATACTAGGATTCAAAGTATCAACAAAAAGGGAAATACAAACAAAACCTGGAATTTTGTAATGTTTTGATTTTATGACTTGTTAATGTGATCAGAAAGATGCTTTTGAGTGGAAATTTTCACATCTTAAACTATTTTAGAGTTTGCTCCACTTTTCCTATTTGCTCTCTACATAAAGGTCAATGTCATTTTGACAATTTTCCAATATTTTGAGACATACACAATGTTATTGCTCAGACATATTCACTTCAAAAAATAATAAAGATCTTTTGTTTCTATATCTTAACCTCAGAACATGGTTTTTTATTATGAAATGATTGGCTTTAAGTTCTTGGTAATTTAATTAAAAACTCCAACTAGAAAAACCCTAAAACCATGCCGATTCCATGTTACATGTGATGCACTGGGTTACATTTAATGAAACTTCAAAATTAAGATATTTGTGACCCAAAGTAATCCTAGGTGCCTGAGGAACTAAAACTACTCAAAACAAAAAAATTGTTTTTAACCAATAACAAAAATTTGCTCCAAAATCTTCTACAACAGGAAAAGGATTTGAAGAGCCAATATTCATAAGAAATGGAAAGATGCTTTGGGGGCAACTGATGTTTTACATTTCAAAGTATGTGAGGCTAATGCTTTATCGAAGGCAATAAAAACTGCAGAAACACTTGCATGGGGTACCAATGCTTACATTTGCTCCTCAGTGCAACTAAGTATTTAATAAACTGGAGACAAGATTAGAAAAAAAACAATTTTCATAATCATTTCACACTGTACTTCTAGCGATTCTTTTTACTAACAGCTAAACATTCACAGAAGTCTACATGGGCTGGGTGCAGTGGCACACACCTGTGATCCCAGAGGCTCTGGAGGCTGAGGCAGGAGGATCTTGAGTTCAAAGGCAGCCTCAGCAACTTAGCAAGGCCCTAAGCAACTCAGTGAGACCCTGTCTCTAAGTAAAATATAAAAAGGGCTGGGGATGTAAGCTCAGTGGTTAAGTGCCCCAGAGTTTAATCCCTGGTACAAAAAAAAAAAAGGTCTACAAGGTCTTCCTGGAAGGTCACAGTATTTATTAAAAAAAAAAAAAAAAAAAAAAAAAAAAAGGTCTTAATGGGAAAGAAATTAATTAATTTCACCTAAAATTTTTTAAAATGCAAATAAAACTACTACTATAAAGATGCTTTTGATTCATTCATTCAAAAATGCTTATTGGACATTACCCATCAGTTGTCTGGTAGGTAAGGTGTGTGATAGTAAATATAAGAGGTGAGCCTGCTCTCCTGGATCTTATAGTCTAGAGAATGGGGCAGATGATAAGCAAGCAAACAAATATCTAAAAAATGAAATGTGGTAATACTATGGAAAATGTGGTTTTTGAAAGATATGGTTATAATTTGAAAAAATGAGCTCAAGCCTGGCTCCTCCCAAACAAGTAGATTATTAATCTATATGAGCACCATTTGCTTCTCTGAAGGGCAAGCACATACTGTATTAGACAAACTGGGACACTCATCCATGCTAAACACGGGACACTCATCCATGAACAAGAAGGCCAGGTCAAAACCCAAGAGGGTCCCAGGAAGACTGATATTATCTAGAAAAAGGCGACAATAATACCTACCTTGGAAGGTAACTGTTGAATTGTAAACAACACTCTTCAAGGACCTAATGGAAAGCCTGTCACATAAGAAGACTTAAATTTTTAATATGTGGGATATAATCAGACATTTACCAGAGATCTGAACTAGATCCTTCCAACTCCCTTCCTACCTTCCCCAAATTCTAAGAATTGTTCAAAATTAATCATAGATATTATTGTGAGGTTCATCTCATGAAGTCTGTGACTACTCAAAGCTAACAGCTTAGCAAAAGAGTAATCTGATCTAAAAGATCAGACTCCAGAATGAGCTGATCAAAGTAGGAGAAAGAGAAGCAAATTTTGAAGCAGATCAAGTGAAAATAATTACTTCATCTGTGTTCACTCTGGTGGGAAACCTGGTGCTCCCCAAAGAGTTCCTGTGATGAACTGGCAAGGACTGCCTGAGGAAGATTTCAAAACAAGAGACGAAGGATTTTCTGCAAAAGACCTCCATGAACTCCTTTAACTCATTCAGAGAACTACCCATCATCAATGCAAAAGGCCCTTTTTTTTATTTACATACAGTTGATTACACCTAGAGGCAAGTTTTCTTTTCTGAAAAAAATCCCAATAATTTCACAAAACAAAGGGGGAAAGGAATAAACAGTACCTAAAGCAAAGACGAAATGGACTCCAAGGAAATTCCTCATTTGCCATAAAGTTACACACGGGCACAGTGTGCACACGAGTCTCCACATTTACAGAGCTTCCTATAAAGTACATGGGTGCTTTAAAGATGTTATTTTTGTTCTGTGAGAATACTGCAGGCTGAAAAATTTAAATTCCATTTCACTAAAGTTATTCTTCTGTTTTAATCTTTAAAATTCAAAATTATGACCTGCGCGATGACAAAGCTGGAGCATGGGCAATGGGGTCACTGTCTTCTCCACTTGGCCTAAGTTTGAAATGTTCCATAATAAAAAGTTAAACAGGGCTGGGAATAGTCAGGGGCACAGTGCTTGCCTGGCATGTAGGAGGCCCTAGTTCAATCCCCAGGACAGTTTTGTTTTGTTTTTTTTTTTAATTTTAAGTTAGATAAAATTGTGAATCTAGTGCATGCTTTAACTTATACACTTTTGGCTGTTGAGTCCTATGGCTCAAGGGGTAACAGTAGATTAGAATTCAAAGCAAGCAGAAGGCTCAAATCAATCATTCACCCACTGAGTGTTCACTGAAGCTCTATTGCTTCAGCCAGTTGCATTATTTATAACATACTGTCCTTCACAAACTGACATACCTACATCTGCACTTGTACTGGTAATTTCTTCATTAGCTTCCTATTTGTCTCACCAACATTTCATTCTTAGACCAATGAATGGGTTAGCCTGCTTTTAGATGAACAGTTATCTGCCCACTGCTAGCTCCAACAGTGATCTCAATTATCTGCACATCCCACCGCTAGCTGCCGTGGTGATCTCTAGATTCACCGTACAGAAGGGACAATAGTTGAATCCTGTCTGGTGCATCCCAGAACTGGGAATTCCACAATTATTATTAATTGTACTTCAGAATAATTATAATTATTCTGTACTTCATGCAGAGATATAAAGTCTTTCCTATAAAACTGCTCCACAAATAACCAAAAAATAATAGCAAAAGAGGATGGCTTCAGTGAAATGAGATGGGTTCCCAGAAGGGTTATTTCAATAGGAGAGACTTAACAATAAAAAAGTGTGAAGAAAAATAAGAGTTTTAAAGTTAGCCTGCTTTCTCATCAGTCAGAACCCTGGAGATAAGCCAATAAGTGTTCAGAGTCTCCACATTTACAGAGCTTCTTATAAAGTACACAGGTGCACATGTGAAAAAAAAAAAAACATTCAGGAAGTTCTATTTCCCAACAAATTCGCTTGTTTGTGAAGGAGGATCTGCAAGGGAACACAGTTGAGCAAGGTAAGAAACCCAATGCTATCTTGAGAATATCAGCCTGATCTTCTGCAATAACTTCCTCCCTGTGTATTTTCGAAAGAAAAAGACACCTAAAGAATCACACAAATACAACAGCAACTAATACCCTAGTGGTGACGCCTTTTAGAATCAGAATATAACCTTAAAATCAGAGAATCATAAATTTATAAAATATTCTAGTTTATACAGGGGACCCTAATATGACTTCACAGGTTGAATGCAATCCATGAAGATGAGGATTCCATGTAGCCATGGGATTTGTAAGCCAGTGCTAACATTTTTGTATTTTACGTTGACATATAAACATATGACTTTGTTATATCTAAAAATCTATCTTCACAGATAACATTTAAGTAACATGTCATAAGTTGTCCAATAATGATGTACACGAGCATTGATATGAGAATCAGCACATCTACAAATAATATATCCACCACTTTAGTAGATAAGGACAAAACAGGCCCCCCCAAAAAGCCTAATTAGATGAAAAAACAATCAAAAAAGAAAAGCAATTAAAGATTAAAGAAATACAGGCAAGATTATAATTATCTCTTCACAAAGCTTTACCCAAAGTACCAGAAGTAAATCTAGTCCTTCTGGACTAGTCACACTTAAAAACAGAACCAGGCTGGGCACTGTGGTGCACACCTAAGATCCTAGCTATGCAGGAGGCTGAGACAGGAGGATCCAAGTTCCAGGCCAGCCTTAGCAACTTACTGAGAACCTGTCTTAAAACATAAAAAGGACAGACCGAATATCAGTGGCAAAGGACCTCTCAATGGAATCCCCAGTACCAAACAAAAATACAAGAGAACCGAGCACAAGTCAGATGAGAGGCCCACATGTGGAGGCCAGGGTGGCCCAAGGCATCAGGGCCCAAGTAATATAGGACATCTGCATGGAAGAGGGAGGTGGGGATAAAATAGGTGACTGGTTACACATGGTGGACTGATGAAACAGGTAACTATATTAAAGATAATGGGAGCCAGGCTTCCTATTTTAAGGGAAGGAAGTTATGAATATGGCAAGAGAGAAAACTAGAACAAATCCTGTAGAGTCAGATTAGAATCTGATGTTTCCATCTGAATAGTTTGCGATTTTTAGATAGAGAGCATGTAAATGTGTATATGTGCATATATGTACAGGTACCTATATTTCATTTCCGTCCACTGGGAAGGACTGGAAGGAGTAACACCTCAATATCTTTGATCCTACTTAAAGCCACACATCATTTCCACCAAAAAGTACCTGGGATCTCTGAAGAATTGGCTGATTCTAGTAGTGGGGTAGGAAAGAATGAGACGTGCCTGAATAGCTCATGTCAGCCTGAAGTGCTCAGAGATTTATGGGAATTTGTCAAGAGAAGAGAAGGAAGGCAGCCTCAACTGAGAGTAACAGACCAGAACCCATCAGGAAATGATGAGTACACATGATACAAATGAATAAACTTCAAGTGCAATGAAAAGCAAGATATTTAAACAGTTTCAAAGTACTCTCTGCAAAATACCGTTTAATTACAATAAAGAAATTTTATAGTAGGTAAGTCAGGTACACTCTACCCTCTAAAACCATCAATAATGAAACAAATAGAAACTATGAGCTGCCTGAGAAGATGCAATTAAATGAACAGAGCATCAGTTCAATGATATTCCCCAAAGATGCCAAATCTGAAAGTCTCTAATCATAGGAAACCTAAGATAAACCCAAGGTGAAGGACATTCTACAAAATAGCTGGACTTTTCAGAACTTCAAGGTCATGTAAGTCATAAAAAGACTAAGGATCTGTCCCAGACTGCAGGAACGTAAACAGATCAAATGAAAGCAATTTTTGAACCAGATTCTTTTGTTACAAAGAAGATAATTGGAGCAAATGGAAAACGTTAAATAGGGCCTCGGGATTCCATGGTAATAATGGATCAATGCTAATTTCCTGATTTTGATGGCTAATTTTCGTAGCTGTCATTATGGCTATGTCAGTGAATGAACTTGCTTGTATGAAAAAGAAGGCACTAACAATTTGGAGAAGCTGGGGTTTCATGTGTGCAACTTGCTGTAAAATAACCAGGAAAAAAGTTCTATGTGCTATATCTGCAAATTTTCTATATGTTTGAGATGGTTTTTAAAATTTTAAAAATTGATATTAAGACCACACCTGGTTTAAGTACCCTAAGCAAATTACTTACCTTTAATTTCTCTACCTTAGCTTCTCTGTCTACAAATAACCCTCCGAAAATATTATGGAGACAGTGTTATTTAAACAAATACATTCATTTATAACCATGCTTTAGAAACATTCCATTGTTTCTTATGGCTTCACATTTTACTTAGCACCCCTCCCATCCTTCCTCTCCCACAGTTCAGCCTGTAGGAAGTGACCAGCTGCTCCTGTGTGGCCAGGCTCTTCCCTTCACCTCCCCCTGCTCAGGCGCAGTTGTATTCCAAGACCAAGCTCCAGCACCCCATTTCCTCTGAGCCCATGTGACTCTGCTCCAACTGCTTGGGGCTACATTATCTGTCCTTGTACCTCTACTACCATGCAGCACCGTGACCGCTTCTATTCATTTCCCTCTTAAGATGAGGGCCAACTAGATGACACAGACTCATGTTCATCCCAGACACCGCCACGCTCAGACCGGGGCTCTGAGTTCTGAAGGAATGGATACGCCAAAGTGAAAGAATGAGCCGGTGACACGGGAGGGGCTGAGGTCACAGTCTGCAGCTTCTGAAGATCTGAAACAAATCAGGGATTCACATCTAATGTTTGCTCAGCGGTTCTTTGCCTTGTAGCAATCATCTTTTCCTCTGTAATGAGTAAGTCTGGGGTCCCTACACACAAGGACACAAAAGCGAACCATGGAAATATTTGCCTTCTGTCTCTAATAACACCACAGATAAAAGAGGTTTCTCTTCTGCATTGATTTCAACCTTGAGAACCTGCCACGCCTGAGGAACTGTACTTAGTGCTGAGGATCCCAAGGTACACTAATCAGACTCGGTGTGAGGGAAGGGCAGTGTTTTTGGTTATGCATACCAACCCTTGTCTTATCAAGTATTTTATAGGTGAAAAGTGAGTCATTCAAAGTGATTTGTTCTGTCTCACTAAGTTAATGGATGACCCAGGACAAGAATGCTAAGTCTTCCTTGTAGTTATAGGCCGAATTCTTAGGTGTGTCAGACTGCCTCCCATATTTCAAGTGGACAGTCTCATTTAACACAACATGTGTAAATATCATATTGCCATCTTAAGTCATACTCAAATGTTCAAAGGGAAAGACAACAAATTTTAACTCTGGGCAAGAAAAAGAATAATTTTAAGAGCCCCTATTTGAGTCATCCATCCACACCCGGGAAACCACTCAGTAAGAAATATGAAAGTGGTTCTGAAGCAGGAAGGGTCGAGTGAGAAACAAAGCAGAAATTTAAGGGACCAAAGAATTAAGCAATTCCTCCAGTCTGGACCGATAACCCGCTTAGTTTACAGTGAGATGTGTGAGGTTTCCTCTGCAGCCCAGTGATCTCACTGATGAAATGACCAGTGCCTACAGAGCCGCAGCAGCACCACTATGTAGAAAGTTCTCAAGGGTCACTGGTCTGGCTGGACTAGGGGACTTGTTTTAAGTCTACTTTTTCATAGTTTCAAATTTCCTTGTTCTCTTTTAACCTACACTGGGGAAAAAGGGATGTCAGGATTTTTGAAGACGCAGGGACACAGAAAAGAATGAAACACTCAGGGTTTGCTAACTTCCCCCAGTATGTTAGTAGATCATACGCCTTCCTTCAATTTCACTTCTGTGTGACTGTTCACTCTCCATTATGCCTAAGCATGAAAGTACACATATTTTCCTATTTCTTTGGGCCTTCATTTCTAAGAGCTCCTACGTCATGTAAAACTTATATTAAGTAAATTTATATGCCTTTCTGTTGTTAATCTCTCTTTTATTATAGGTGTCTTTCTCCATTCAAGCTGCTAAAACAAAACACTTTGGACTGGATAAACTTATAAATAACAGAAATTTTCTATCCATGGTTTTGGGGGCTAGAAGTCCAAGATCAAGGCACCAGTAGATTTGCTGTCAAATCTTATAAATGTCCTTTATAAATGTCGCCTCCTAGAGGTGCTCCCACAGAGACACAGAGTGGAAGGGCAAACAAGTTCCCAAGGGCCTCTTCCTGATTTTTTGGTGCTGGCAATTGAACCCAGGGCTTCCAGCAGACTAAGCACAGGTTCTACCCTGAGCTACACCACCCCGCCACCAGGCCTCTTTTATAAGGACCCTTATCATGCTTTTGAGGCCCCTGACCTCATCACTACCACACTGGGGACTAGGTTTCCATATAAATTTGGGGGTTTAGGACCATGGCAGTGCCTTACCTATGAACCCTGCAATGATAAGGGGAACATTTTATTCCTCCCAGACACCATCTAGGGCAGAGAAGACTGGATTTGCCCAGTCCATAGGCATGTCTCATTGGCCCACAAAACAACATAACACTTTTTGTTCGTTGTTTTTTTTTTCAAAGTAACACTTTTTAATTAGCTTCAAACACTGAGAAATACAGAAAAGTGCAGGCTTGAGGCTTCTCTTGAAAAAATCAACATAAAACTTCAGCCTTGAAAAATTCACAAGTCCCACAGGCAGGAGGAGGCTACTTGAATCTGATTTTAACAAAGAAATTTCAGACCCTGGGGAACAGTATTATTTACAACTCACAGAATAGCACCATCCCAGTCCCAGATTATGCTACATTTCCAAAACAGCTGTCTATGTGATCACAGAGATGCGCCCAGCTCAAGACTAGCCAATGAACAGAGGCTGCTCTGGCTTGGATGTGGTTTGTCCCTGAAAGGGTCACAAGTTGGAAGCTTGACCTCAGTGGGGAGGTGCTGGAAACTTTCAAAGGTGGAACCTAGTGGAATTACGCCATGGGTGCTCCACCCTCAAGAACTGATTATTCTGCTTCAAGGGAGTGGGTCAGTCTTATAGGAGGAGATTAATTCCCACAAGAGCAGTCTGTAATGAAAAGAGCAAATCTGGCCCTACCCATTTTCTTGCCATGTGACACTTCATCTCCTTCCCTCTCTCCCTCTAGGTGCTCCTTTTGTGAGGTTCTTATCAGAAGTGGATGTTGATGCGATGTCTTGGATCTCCCAAACTATGAACTAAATAAACCTCTTTTCTTTACACATTATCCAGCATCTGGTATTTTGTCCTATCAACAGAAAACAAGCCAAAACAGAGACCGAGTGATGAACTGCAATAAAGAAGTTTTCCAACTGCCATTTTCAGTTCTCACAGAAACAAGAGATTTTATTCAATAATCTGAGTCCTTACCCAAATAAAAAGCCATTGTTCTGGAAAACAATCCCCCATTTGCAATCTAATCATTCCTAAGCAATGGTCAAAGGGTAAAATTTATACAAGTCAAAGTCAAATTTCCTCAAAACCTACTTTACAGCACAGAAATAGCAAAATACAAGAAAATCTCATTACAGGACTTTTACAAATATGAAAGCTTGTTTTCAAAGAGCCATATTATAAATACTATATTCCTCTGAGAAGAGTTTGTTTCTTGTAAGGACTGGACAGACTGAGACTTCACTAAATATGTTATTATGCACCTAATACTGCTTTTCTAACAGAACAAATCTTGTTCTGGCAAGCACAGGTTCTCCTATCTCTTTAAGGACCTCTGGTCTATCTTCACACTTCACTTGTCCCACATTCCTTCAAGGCTAATTCATGAACACACCCAGTATTCCAGTGGTGAATGTTAGAGGAAGGTCATATTTGCATAGGAACTTATTCATCAATTCTTCATTCCTGTTTCAATTTGCTAAACTTCTCTGAACCATATTCCAGTAACTCAGCCAAATATATTTATAGTAATCATCACTATAAATATATTGTTATACAACTTAATAGAAAACATTTAAATTGTTACAAAGTTGCAACAGAGTATTTTTAGTTAGTTTTTGGTACCAGGAATTGAACTCAGAAGCTCTCTATACCACTGAGCCAAAACTCCTGTCCTTTTTAAAAATTTGTATTTACTTACTCATATCTATTTAATTATTTTTTTGTGGTACTGGGGATGGAATTCAGGGGAGCCTTACCACAAAACTATATCTCCAGCACTTTTTATATTTTTATTTTGAGATAGGGTCCTGCTAAGTCACTAAGACTGTCCTCAAACTTGGAATCTTCCTGCCTCAGCCTCCTGAGTCACTGGGATTACAGACATGCACTACTATGCTGGGTCAAATGGATAGTCCTCTTAAAAGGTTGGCAAAATTTTCTGCTAAATTCTAAAGACACGTCACCCTCAATTTGTTTGTACTTCACCTCACTTCTTAGACTGCCACAAATAAGCACTTTTGGAGAGAGAAAAATTCTTGTCAAAAATCACGGCTTAGTTCACAGTTTCAGGGAACTATCTCAAACAAGCCAAAGTTTTCTCTTAAAAGTCACCCTGTCCATTTTACATGGGTAAATTATATGGTATGTGAACTATAGCTCAATACAGTTATTTTTTTTTAACAGACTGCATTTTGATTCACTATACACAAATGGGGTATGACTTTTTGTGTCACACACGATGTATATTTTAACTTAATAAAAAATACAAATTACTACTTTAGTTTGCTTCTTCAAAATTGTCATCAGAATTAAGTACAAAATGAACTTGGGCTGGGCATGGTGACACAATGCCCATAATCCAGCTTACTCTGGAGGGTAAGGCAGGAGAATTGCAAATTTGAGGCCAGCCTGGGAAATTTAGTGAGGCCCTTTCTCAAAATAAAAAATAATAAGGACTGGGAATGTAGCTCAGTAGTAGAGCATCCCTGGGTTCAATGCCCAGTATCACAAGAAATGATAATAATTATATAAAAATGAATGAATGTAAACTGGGCATAGTGGCGCACACCTGTAATCCCAGCAGCTTAGCCAGGCTGAGGCAGGAGGTTCTCAAGTTCGAAGCCAGCCTCAGTAATTTAGTAAGGTCCTAAGTGAGACCCTATCTCTAAATAAAATACAATATAGGGATGGGGACGTGACTCAGTGGTTAAGTGCCCCGAGTTTAATCTCCAGTACTAAAAATTAATTAATTAATTAATTAATTAATGTAATAGAACATGACTCAGCAAATTGGTGAGAGGTTTAAATGAAACCTTGCATATAAAGCTCTTTGCTCAGTGCCTGGCATGTAGAAGGTTCTTAAACATCAGGAATAAAATACCTACTCCATAGCAACATTTATAGTTCCCTCAACTCCTCTCACAGACTTTTCATTACGCCCTGCATTTGTTCCTGGGTCTCTTTAATACTCTCAAAGCATTCTTAACAGCCCTGACCCCTCTAGTTCTTCCTCAAGTTCATGCCTTGAAAAATGTGGAAATGCAGAACTCTCAATGGAGTATACAGGAAGAGGAACCAATGAGAATCAAGACAGCAGCCCCTTCTCTGGTCAGGCGGAAAGGCTGGCAACCGCACATCCCAGGCAGGTTCTCTGGCACTCTGCCCACAGATCAACAGAGTACAACAGAGCCACAGAGACTGGTTTCAAGAACACCAGCTATTTGGGGGTGCCAGGTCAAATTAGGTAATCCCTTCTCTTCTACCATACTTGATACTTTGCTAAACATATATGACCCACCAAAAAGACTAGAATCTTCTGTAATGTGAAGCTAAACAATGAGGACTATTTCCCTGCATGAGTCATAGAAATACTTTTTCATGCAGTTTGTCAGTGTCTGCTGGGGATTGGTTCCAGGTCTCCTGCTGTGCTCAAGTACCTCATACAAAAAGGCACAGCATTTAGTATAACCTATGCAATCCTCATATATACTATAAATCATCTCTACATCACTTATAATACCTAATGTAAATGCTATGTAAATAATTGCTACACTGTATTAGTCTTTTATTTATTATTTTATACTGTAGCATTGTTATTTTTGGTAGATTTTTAAAATATTTTCAACTAACAATTAGTTGGATCCGAAGATGCAGAACCCGAAATACAGAAGGCAGACTCTGTATACGTATTTACACACATATATACATGTTCCATACACACATCTTTGAAAAAAATTATAGCTAGCATTTAATGAGTATTGAATATGAAAATATACCACGTTTTGTTTGCATTAGTCTATTCAAACCTTCATAGCTTTGTGAAATACATTATCCTGATTTTATAAATAAAGAGCTCAGGGAATTAACTGACTCACCCAAATCTGTGAGGAGGCAGAGACAAGATCTGAACCCAAACCTTTCTTTTTCTTTCTGCCATAGTGGACACAATATCTTTATTTTATCTTTATGTGGTGCTGAGGATCAAACCCAGTGCCTCACGCATGCCAGGCAACTACTCTGCCACTGAGCCACAACCCCAGCCCTAAACCCAAACCTTTCTAATTACTTAAGTCAGGCCTCTCAGCCAGTTTGATCCCACTTTCTCTTGAAGTTACTCTTCTCAGAATAGAAATTTCTATAATTTGCCATTTTTTAAAAATTTTGTTCACTACTCTGATTAGTATCCTGTACACTAATAAAATTCAGTCAAGTCAGGTGCAGTGGCACACACCTATAATCCCAGCAGCTCAGGAGGCTGAGGCAGGAGGATTGCAAGTTCAAAGCCAGCCTCAGCAAAAGTGAGGCACTAAGCAATTCGGTGAAACCGTCTCTAAATAAAACACAAAATAAAACTGGGGATGTGGCTCAGTGATCGAATGTCCCTGAATTCAATCCCTGGTATCCCCCTGCAAAAAAAAAAATTTAGTCAAAACACCATATGGTGCCTCATCACAATATCCACAAAAATTTAAAGTACATTCCCATTTTCCTAGCATGAATCGCCAAGAAGGCAATTAAGTTAATTATACCCATAAAGAAACTGGAGTGGGCCCAGATGCACAAAAATTCTTACTTACATGAAGCAAATGACCTTCCTGAAGAAGACAGTATAATTAAAGCTTTCTTGTTTGAAAAAGCCAGGCTGTTTCTAAGGAGCTAAGAAATGAATTTAGCCTACACATTTAAAATTATTTTCATGTGCATGAAATTTTCCCATTTGGAAGAGGGGAAAGAAACTATTTTAAATATTCCTGCTGTATAAAAGCTATTGGTCCTTACTGTTTTGATTTGGAGATGGCAGGGATTGAAGGGCCCTCAATACGTTGCCCAGGCTGGACTTGAATTTGTTACCCTCCTGCTTCAGCCTCCTGAGTAGATGGGATTACAAACCCGCTGCTTTAGGCAAAAGTTGTGTGTATTTAAACCAATACTCTTCACTCAAGCCTCCTTGTTTGAGCTATAGGATGACCAGCTTTCCATGGATTAGAAGCATGTAGCACAAGTTAAAATAAAAAAAAGAAATTACCATTAAGGTTCTCCTCCATTTTCTAAGTGTGGAAAAGTTTTAGGATGTCATATTAACTAAAATTGTTGCAAAGGGATGGCATGTGTGAGGAACTTTGAAAACCAAGGGAAAGGGCCTGCTTGCTGTGTAATCTGGTTCAAATATATTATCAGTTACTAAGGAGGCTGAGAGCAAGAGGATCAGAAGTTTTTTGTTTGTTTTGAGAAAAAGGAAAAAGATGGTTTATTGCTTTGCTAGCAAAGGAAAAACACAGGGGACTCCTGTCCCAAAGGCTGTGATTCTGCCCATCATGGGGAACAGGGGTTTTTTAGGGGCTGATTCAGAGAAAATGAGATTAAGGGAGGAGAGACAAGGAAGAAGATCAGAGAGGAGAAGGTTGGGAAAAAGAAGATCAGGGAGAAGTATAGGGAAAGGACGATCAGGGAGAAGGTCAGGGAAAAGGTTAGGGAAAAGAAAAACACATGTCAGTTTCAAAGTGACAAGGGATAGAGTCAAAGCATCAAGTGAAGCCCTATTATATTTCCACACTGTCAACATGGGAGGCTGAAACAAGAGGATCAAAAGTTTGAGGCCAGTGTCGGAAACAGTAAAACCCTGTCTCAAAATATAAAAAGGGCTGGGGGTATAACTCAGTGGTGCCCAGTACAAGGGGGAAAAAAAAGTTTTGCCAGTTAGCGCATGAGCAAGGAGAAAATATTGTAAGAAAAAAAAGAGAAATTATTATTTTATTTTTGGAGGGGGATACTTTTGGATAAAGGAAAACAAGCCAACATAAACTATTAAACTTTTCCAAAAGTCCATGCAAAGTTTATTTTCTGAATGATCCACTAGAGTGCAGGAAATGGTTGTGAGAAATTGACTTTGAGACTCAAAACAAGGAAAATAAAGTCCTTTTCCAGATGAAAAAGCAGAATTTATGCCAAAAAATGGACAACTGACAAAATAACTGAAGGAATAAATACTCCAAAAATCAGTGTTTTTAATACAGCAGTGTTGCATGTAATTGCCAGTATAATTTCCCTTAAGTTTACAGAAACAACCCCCATCAACAATACCATAATGCACAGTGTGCATACCTGCAATCCCAGTCACTCTTGAGACTGAGGGAGGAGGATTCTCAGTTCAAAGACCCCCCTAGTCAGTTCCTATTCCTGTAACCAGTTCTTCCACTTTGTACAGCATCTGGAGTATGAATACGCTATGGGTAACATAGCAAGATCCTGCCTCAAAGTAAAAAGGGTTGGGGATGTGGCTCAGCAGTAAAGCACCCCGGGTTCACTCTGAGGGATGAGAGAGGGGAGAAGCCCATGAGGCAGAGAAACCCTTAATGCTCATTGTGCCAGTTCATCAGAGCTTTCAGGACATTTCATGATGACAGCTACCACTGCAGGTGAGGGTTAAGTGACTGTCTCAATTTTCTACTCTTTTTTTCTGCCTCCCTAATGCCCATCACGTAGCTGAAGCAAATCTCCCAGGTTAACAAAAGCATATGAGTTGGTACCTCCATTTCAAAACTTGGAAATGGTCATTAGCTCTCAGTGAAAATGAGCTTACCCTGGGCACCACACTGACTTCAGAACAATGACTGCCATCATTGGCAGTTTCCTCCTTACTTCCTACAGAACACTTCTCTTCCCTTCTTTTCACTGTTTTCAGAGGCAGTGGCCTGGGTTTACCACATTCCACAAAAGAACTACAGAGGGGCTTTAATTAATACCCCAGTCAGTTCCCAGTCCTGCGACCAGTTCTTCCACTTTGGACAGTATCTCGGGTGTGAATTCTCTCACCCATTTTTTATTACACTAAGATGTTAGTAGAGGTGGGGGCTGTACACAATTCTTTTAGGAAAATTAAAATGATTTAACAACAGATAGCAGAAGGACATTGATACATTACTTTTGGAAACACAATTACAAATCCATTCATTATAATTATTTTTTAATGTAACAAAGGGAAAAATGTTGTTTTACCTGTTTTTGCAGAACATCTAAAATTTCTTTAAAATAAATGGCTATTTGCATACTTCAAAATTTGGTACAATACTATCCCCTACTCATGATATAATTTAGTCAAGCAAGTTCTTAGAAAGTAGTGGGGTGGGGGCTGGGGATATAGCTCAGTTGGTACAGTGTTTGCCTTGCCATCACTAAGGCCCTGGGTTCAAATCCCTAGCACTGCAAAAAAAAAAAAAAAAAAAGAAAGTAGTGGGGTGCTTGAGCAGTTAGGTGAGTATTTTTAAAAGTTTAGAGGCACAGCAAAAATGAAAAAAATATTTCTTGTTGCCATCTCCAGACCCTTTTATAAGAATATGGTTTCTATTTTCCTTGAAAATGCCTTGTTTTGCCTCATCAGCTGCAGCAGATCAAAGAGTTGTTTTTAGACTTGGATGAACTAAAGAATATCTGGGGGAAAAAATTTTTTTTTCATTACTAAAGATCAATAATCAGCATCCTTATATTCAAAGAAACTGGCAATAAGACATTTATGGAAAGGCTGGGGTTATAGTTCAGTGGCAGAGCACTTGCCTATATGAACAAGGCCTTGGTCTGATCTCCAGCACTGCAAAAAACACAAAGTTGTATATAAACACTTTTTTATACATGTTATACATATATACAAGTACACATATATATGATACATGTATATGCATTTTTTAATGGGAAATAGGAAAGTACAGGGGCAGCCAGACATGGTGTTACATACCTGTAATCCCAGGAACTGAGGAGGCTGAGGCAGGCAGATTGCAAGATCAAGGTCAGCCTCAACAATTTAGCAATGATCTAAGCAATTTAGTGAGACCCTGCCTCAAAATAAAAAATAAAAGGGACTAGGGATGTGGTTCAGGGATTAAATGTCCCTGGGTTTAATCCCCAGTACCCTCTCAAAAAAAAAAAAAATTAGAGGAGTTAAAGGCATGGATTTAAATCTTGACTCCCCCACTGACTAGCCATGTGAACTTGGATAAACTATTTCAACTGTCTGGACTTCTAGTTCCTTTTCTGTTTAGTGGGGATAATAGTTCGCACTTGTGGTAATTAAGCAAGTTTATACACGTAAAGCACTCAGAATGCATCTGCCTTAAAGTGCTCAGCAAGTGAGAACTGCTATTATTATGACTTAAGATTATAATTAAGAAGGCTATAAAGTGGCAAGAGATATGGAAACAATATTCACACATAGTTTGTTTTGGGATTAGAAGAGGGGGTTGGGGAATTGTTAGCCAGTTTATCCATTATATAATCTGGGACCATGTTTAATAATCTGTGTTTTTCAGATGCAATAAATATTCTACACGTTTATTTTAAAATCTGGGTCAATCTACATTTTAATACCACATGACTTTAAAAATACCATCAATTGCAAGAAATATCCCAATTTCAGAATTTTAAAATGTGAAAAAAATAACATTTTAGATTTAATGACATACATTAAAAGATGGAAAATAATACGGGATATTCAAAATATCAGATTATAATCTTTTTTTATAGGGACTGTGAACTAAAATCCAGCTTCTGATCCTATCTGTCTGCTTGTTTAATCAAGCCCATTAGAAATGGACCATGCATGCAACTGGTTGGTTAACAAGCAGAAGCAACACTTAGGAGACTTGATCTTGAAGCCAAGTCCTAGTAATAAGAAAATTAATTAATTAATTTTAGAAAAAAAAAAAACAAGGAACAAAGAACAATGAAGAAAGAGGATATGAAAGGAAAGAAGACAGGAGAGAAAGAATGGGAAATGAGAACTAAAGGTATAAGATAATGACGCCGAAACTCCTGATAACATACCAATGCATTAGCATTTTCTAGTCTTTCAGCGGAAGAACAACCAGGCCCTACACTCCTCAATATGCTCCTGAGGTCAGGACCTATCACAGCATAAGAAAGGATGCCAAGATCAGGAGGGGAAATGTCAAGGAAAGCTAGGAGAGGGCTGACCTCAGCTCCTGACCAGGAGATAAGATATGCGGAACATGAAAGATGTGAGTCACTAGGGAATCAGTGTTATGGGGGAAAAGCAGGCTTCACTTGGGAACAGAGACAGAGGTGGCTCTGTGTTGAAATTTAAGTTTTAGGGGAGTTGCTTGACATAAAACTTGGGCTCAAGACAGTGTAGAAGGAAAAACTGAGAGAAATCAGCAGCAAAAGGCAGTTTGTCAGGGACTGAGGGGAGGAGAGGGCTAAACCAGAAGGGGAAGAAGGGAGGTAAAGGCCGGTGCCTGGTAGGAGCTTCACATCCGGGGCAGAAACTTGCACAGTAGGTTCCAGGGAGCTTGCAAACAACCAATCACAATCAAGAGACAAACATGAAGGATACACAGAAAATTCCACAAGGTACCCAGACCATGAGGGCACTGCTTGTATTATTCCTAACAACAATACTGAAAAATAGTTAATACTTGGACATTTCCAGGTCCATTAAAAATATGACTCCTAACAACTCCACAATGTAATATTATCATCTCCAATGCACAGATGAGAAACTGAGTCCAAAAAAGTTTCCCAAATCACCGAGCTAATCAGTTCCAGAGAAGGATTAGATTCAGGCAGTCTAAGGCCAGCACTACACTCGAAGTCACTACAGTGTATTCTCTCTCCTTAACTTCTAGGCCCTCACAATGCAGTTCTATAATGTTCAAATACTTGTTGAAGTAATGAAGGATTTCTAGCCTTGTGGGATCAGAAAAAAAAAAAAAAAAAAAAAAAAACAGAAGGCAAATTTTGTAATGAAGGATACAGGGATTTAAAAAGAACACAGAGATACTGATGGAATTAATAGGATCAGAGCTCTAAAATGAACTTGGAGGTAATTTTTTTTCCTGACCTGGTATAGATTTCCATATTGTGTCAGCAGGATGTTGCTCCAACCAGATGCATAAGTCAGCAGACTCAGGCTTACGGATGACCTTGACCTTGTCCAAGTCAGAGATTCAGTCTTCCTCAAGGCAGGATACAACACAGTACAAAGTGTGCCTTCCTCTGTACTACAGCCACCTGCTTATTTGTCTTACACACACAACAGTAGTTTTTTTTTTTTTTTTTTTTTTTTTATTACATTGCTCCTTCTGGGGTGAAAATTATTCAAAGTAGAGGCATTTGTCTCATTTACCTTTGGATTCACAGTGCTACTTATTATATTGGTAAGTCATTAATCAGCATTAAGAGCATGTTTCAGGAAAAAGTTACATGTTAGTCAACTTTCTGCAGAAGAAACAAAGATCATTTTGTTCAAAATTTTATTTTTCTTTAGAGAGCTTTTCATAATCATTTTTAATTAAATTTTTCAATAAGTTGCTAACTTTCTATATATTGCCCTGCCTTGCATTTGAAATTATAAGCAATGACTTCCTTGGTATTCCTCAGTTAGGATATCTTATAATTTATGTGGTTCTTCTATATGCTGACTTTTCACCTTCTAAGCACATATTTTTAAAATACAAATAAAGTGATTAACATTTTTTAAAGTCATTATTAACCTACATCCTAACACAAAATCCTGTCAGGAGTCTCAGTCTTGCAGAGTAGGCTAGACATTTGTCTGCAGCAGCTGCATAACAGCTCACTGCCAGCCCCAGATTGGAGGCAGCTCCCTATTGTCCAGCAGCTCCCTAGTGTCTGCATGGATCACACTTGCTCAAGTTGACAGTTTAATTCCAGAGAATGGATATGCATGTTGAGGGGGCACAGCACCTGGGTTTTCAGTTGATTCCTGCAGAAATGGGAGGCAATAATACAAAGTGACCCACAGAACCACAGTCAACTGCAAACCCAGAATGACTAATTCAAGACAAATACTCCACCAAATATACCAAATTTACTCCTGAAAACAAACACATCCAACTCCTAAATTGTTATCAATGCACAACTAGTCCAACTTTAATAGTCCAAAAAAGATTAAATATTTGTCTGAACTTTATAAAAGGGCGTCTCTATATCAAGCAGTTACCCGTAGTGAAGGGGATCATTTTTGGATATAAACACCCCATTACAGATATCAATAAGGGGGATCTGGGGAGCCATGAAACATTTCTTGACCATGGGAAGGATATGATCCATATTCAGATTTAAGAAAAGTAATGCAGGATAACAACACTGCTGTTGAGAGATGTAGGCCAGAAATAAGGCAAAATCTGACATGGTGAAATAACAGAAATACTGATAAGAACTAGTGGCTGATTGGGTAGCAAGTAGATAACAGATTCCAGCAAATTTAAAACGAAAATTGAAGCCAAAGAAACAGCATATTTGGTGAAATCTGTAGGAAGGGCTGAATTGCAGCAACAAAATAAATTGTCATTTCTGCTCTTGGGAAATTTACATTACTTGAGCAGATCCTTGAAAATGCAAAGCAGGTATGGATAAGATAAATAATTATGCCCACAGGGTTGAAGAGACCATCAAGGACCAGGGAAGGAAGGAAATAAAGGGAAGAGAAAAAAGGGGGGATGGTGGAGGGAAAAAAGGAAAGAGAGGGAGAGGGTAATGTGGGGGGGGTAGAAAGAATAAAATTAAGAACTGGTAGAAAGAAACTTGAAAAACCAGTATAGTAGGAAAATCAAGCACTCTGAGGTCATTAAGACTAAGAAAAGGGGTTTAAAAAGGTGCAAATGTCACAGAAATTAAGAATAAGGGCTGAAAATAGGTTACTGGATGGTGCTTGGGAATTAATTCACTGCTGACTTTACAGTTGAGGAGGACAGCCTGCAGGGATAAAGAAATCAATGCAGGCAGGAGGGAAGCCCACATAGGAGCCTGAGGAACAAAGTCAATGCACAGAAGCTCGGGAGAATATCAAGGTTTAAAGTCTAGGAAAAACTCGTGGGGGAGGAAGGGAGTAAAAGAAGCCTGTGAGAGAGAAAGTAAAAGATATACATCAACATTTTATTATAAATCTTTAGGTAAATTGCTGGTGTAGAACATGGTTTTCCAGTTATTCCAATAGTATTAAAGATAGCTTTATTTTACACACTTCTAAATGTTACAAATATTAGCCCTAACATATATGAACACATATCACCAATTCATTGTTAGTTCTTTCTTTAGGCTTGGCCATTTGAAGCCCTGGGAAACCTTAAGAACTGGTGTTACAAACAGGCGCTGAAACCAGAGATGAGTTCAGATCCTGTCTCTGAAACTTACTAGGTGTAGGGCATCTAATGGAGACTTTCTGAAAAATTTTTTTCTTCTTTAAAATGGTAATAATAACACCACCTATGTTACAGGGTTGTCCTAACAGGAATTGAGGTAGCACACACAAAGTCCTGGTTCAAACCCAGAATTCAATAAACGGTACTTATTCTCATTGCTCTTACCCAAAAATGTCCAACCCTCTTCCTCCAACAATGGTGAAATTCGTCCTCTAAAAGTGCTCAGGGCATTGGAGTATGTGTTGAAAATCTGAGTATTCCAGTTGTGGTGAGAACTAGAAAAGGAACTAACTGTACTTGCACAGAAACTTGTAAAGTCCATAACATGCAAATTCCCTCACCACAAAACACCTCAATGTTGAATGAATTACAACAGATACAGTTTTAAATGCATTTTAAATATTACAGAACTCATAAGAAAATAAAGAAAATGCCCAAGGACAAGAAAAAGAACTTATAAAGCTAAATATGTAACTCACAAAATCATGCTTCCCTGGGAATAATGTCATTCCAAGACCCCTAAGTCCAAAGGACCAAGGGCCTTGCAGGGGAAGGAAGTGCCACATCCGGTAAAAGGGTGGCCTGGGGAAAATCGGCCTTCCACCAAAGCAAATGATGAGAAAATTTATAGACCTACACTAAGCCTAGGCAGAAAAATAACGATAGCAACAATGTGCCCAGAGCAAGCCTGAGTTGAAATTTACATTACCTTGAAATTAGGGAAATGCCTGGCTAATACATTAAAGCAGTCCTGGACTGAACAGGAACAAGTAAATGTTTAAAACATTCCCATAAAATTAAGGGGTAACGAAAGAAAGAAGCAGCCTTGCCTTAGAGTCAGCAGAAGCAACACTGAATAGACAAGGCTCTCCCTCACCCACAAGGGCTTTAATTTACCTATGGAAAAGAAAAAAGGGGAAGGTCTAGAAAAAGCTGGACCAAAGAAAGCACAAAACAAGATAGAAATAAATCCAAGTATATCGTAATTATAAACGGACTAAACTCACCTGTTAATTGATAGCATATTTAATGATTTTAAGCCCCACCTTATATATTTTTTGAATGTATGAATTTTCATAATGAAAAAGATAATTTTGAGAGAAAATAACCAAAAGATTTCAGAATCTTTAAACTTAATTTATGGGACTACAACAATCACATTTCCCTTCCAAGCCTAACAACCACTGGAGTCCAGGACCTTCTTCCTCTCCCAGCACTTCTCACTTCTTGCTTAGGACCAATGAAGACCCGTCACTTCCCAAGGAGGCTGTTCCAAGCAATGCACGGGAAGAGCTGCCTGGGATGCCAGACACACAGGTGTGAATCCTGGCAAACTGATTACCAGTTAATGATTCCAACCAAGTTAGTCACTCTGTGCCTCAATTAATTCATTATAAAGTGGGCATACTGCTACCTAACAGGATTGTGAAATTTATGTGCCTGTATATTTGTGTGTGTAACTCAGTTCTTAATATAGAAAATGTATTCCATAAATAGTAGCTATAATGAATGTCATAGTAAGATAGGTGGGCTCTCAGGGAGAAAGAAAGCCGCACTAGAAGGAGACCCGGATCTATAAGCTTGACTAGCCATGCTCGTCTCTTTAGTGAGATGAATAAAATCTCCAGTGTATGCTTGTACCAGACTAATTGGAACAAAAACATAATCAATTTCAATGTCACTAGATTCACAAAGACCTACACAATGTTCCCATAACTGATTATAGCTAGCAGCTTAACCAAGAAGAAATATTCTAAACCGCAAATATTAAATGATTGATATGGGGTTTGATTTTTTTCACAAAAGCTTGCTGAGAACCTGCACTTTTTTCCTCTATCCTGAGTGGTTTCTCTGAGATGAGCATCTGCGTAGTGCCTTTGGGGTGTGTATATCCTTCTTTTGCAGTTCAATAAATCTTTGCTTGTGCTTTGCTTTCCATGTGTCCCGAAATTCTTTTCAGCAGTATGAGTCAAGAACCTGCCCAACCTGCCCCAGTTATGTCGAAATTCCACTGCCCCCTTGGAGGGAACTCTTCAAACCCCATCTGGTGACAACAGGAGAGCATTAATTCATTAATTTGATAAATATCACAGAATGTCTCCTACGCATTGTTCCCAGTGCCAGATTTTTAGCAACACAGAGATGAATAAGTGACTCCTTTTCTTAAAAATATTTTTTAGTTGTCAATGGCCCTGTTTGTTTATTTATTTATTTATATGTGCTGCTGAGAATCAAACCCAGTGCCTCACACATGCTAAGCAAGCGCTCTACAACCCCAACCCAATGACTCCATTTTATGACATTTATGAGCATGTTTATTTTATGCCAGACATTTACCTATATAATCTCAATCCTCTTGTCATACCATAAGGGTGTACTGTTCCCTCCATTGTCCAGGTGAAGAAACTCAGAAATTGAGAGACTTGGTCCAACTCACAGCCAAGTGATGGAAAAGGGACTAGAACTTGAGTTCCACATGACTCAAAGCCTGTGTACCTCTCTGCTTCACTCAGATAAGGAGCTTCAATTTCAGGCATGTACAAAGGATAATGTTGGTAGACTTTATTTTCATTATTTTTGGCCCAAAACCAGAGAACTCTAAAAATAGTGGGTTTCATAGCCAGAGAATATAGCACTGTTGAACTAAATTCTCTGCCAAGTTCTCGACCTCTTAGTTTTTGTTCCTTCTTTAAGAGGGAAAGTAATATTTCAATTGAGTAATGCTCACTGAATGCATTAGCACCTAAATTCTATTTTTCATATATAAATATTTTTCTGGGTGCTATAGAGTGAACTGGCATTTCTTAGGAATTTAAATATGATTTATTTTTTGATGGGGGGGATATGCTTATATAATATGGATGATTCAATGAGATTTAGTAGGGAAGCGGACTTGATTTAAAAAGGGAAGCACTTTATGAAATGTTTTTACCCTCCCTAAATTGAACAGTGTGTGGTCTCCCAGTGGTTTAAGATACTGCATCCTGGGCTGGGGTTGTGGCTCAGTGGTACAGCCCTTGCAGATTATGGTGAGGCACTAGGTTCCAACCTCAGTACCACAAAAATAAATAAATAAAATAAAGGTAGATAGATAGATAGATACTATATCCTTCTACAGATGCTACAAATTATATTACAGAAAGCAGAACAGTTTTAAGAATTAAGATGCAATCATTACTTCTCAAGTCTGACAATAATAGCAAGACTTTACTTTCAGGGAGTGAACAATGTTGAAACAATGTAACAAACCCAGAAAAGTTATGGCTAGGTCTCTATTTCTTTAAAAAGTACTCCAGATTTCCTTTGAATAAAAAAAAAAAAAAGGTGGGGGTGGGGGGATGCGACTCAGTGGTAGAACACTTGCCTAGCATTTAGAGACCCTTGAGTTCATTCCCCAACACTGCAAAAGTAAATAAATGAATAGAAAATAAAAAAGGAATCTTTCTTTTATAAGCACAGCTGCCTAAAGAATGTTGTATAGACTGCAACAACTCTATTCATCCTTAGTTATAACAAGACATTTCTTATTTTGTTCCTCTTTAGTTTGAAATTAGGTCAGGTGGTCTTAATAAAATGTTAAGAACTGGGAACCCATTATCCTCAAATTTAAAAGAACTAGTTAACAAATTATGTGAATTAAATAACTTGAAAAATGATAAATAAGTACCTTTGAAAAGCAAAGCATTTTCACTTGATAAGGAAGAAATCACTCTTCCATTCATTTTTTAGAGTGAATCACACCTAAAACTGGAAGAGGTTACAGAAATTACCTCACCAGTTTCCTATTTTTGCAGGAACTAAATTGAGACTGAAATCACTGTAATTCAGTTACTTGTTTATATATTTTCTCACATTACTATCTCTGCCCTTACCTAATGTGGTTACACATTTTGAATTCATCATCCATCATCTTTTTCTGCTGTATAAAGACCACAACTTCAGGACAAGAACTAAAAGGGAACATTTTAAATCTCCAAAAGTAATCATATTCAAATCATAAAAATAGCTTTATTTAATTATCAGAAAATGTGTGAAAGAAAATTATTTGCATTTCTGCTGATTAAATAAGGGTTTTGACTCAGAAGCTGGTCTACATACCAGACTTCTCTGGTTATCACATGAATGATGAGAGGAAATTGTAATAAAATTTTGGAAATTGGGCAGAGGGATCCCTAACATGTTCTAGTTTCAAGTTTCCCTGGGGAGAATTGAACGCATTTACAAAACAGAAGAGGTGATGTGGCCTTGATTAGATCATCCTGAGAACTTCTTCCTATATTAAAATTTGATAAGAATTTCAGAATCAAAATGCTGTATTGCTGACCCATAAATATATCAACATGAAAACAGCAAAATTCGGCTTCCTGGTATTAGGTGTTTCCTTAATAATAGACTTGCCGCTTTCCCCTCAGGGTGGAAGTCAAGTGTCCTTTGAAAAGGGAAAACCAGGGCACTAAGGATAGCCAGTTCCGTCACACCCAATAGCGAGTCCGGGGGACCAGGATGGACATCAGTCTCCGCATTCACAGTAGTAGGTCAGCCAAGAGTAGGAAATTAGCGAATAAAATTAAACTTACAAATTTCAGGATTTAGAAAACAGGATTTGCTGATACCTAACAAAACTTTGTTTAAAAAGAGTTAAACTTTACTCCTGGAATTCTAGGAGAAGTGACCTACAGGGCAAGTTCAGGGCTAGGAGGATTCCTGCCCAAGGTCTTTTGGAGGAAGGGCCAAAATAAGTAAAGGGTGTGTGGCCAAGAGCAGCCCTCTAGTACCAGAGGGTTCCTTCTGCAGCCGGAGGAAGGGCACACCTGCAGGGCACAGGGCGCGCCGCTCACCTGCAACCGCGAGCCCTCCCAACCCTTTCCCCGACGCATCCGCACTTACCTGTGGGGTCTGGGGACGCCTGGCGCCTGAAGATGCCCATCTCAGCCGGTCCCAAGTGCGACGAAGGCCTACTCCAGGGCCGGGGGGTCCCGGGCGGCAGGTAGGAGAAGTTGGACTTCCTGCGGATCGCCACCCGCCTGAAGTTGTAGCCGCCGTCGACGCTCATAGAGCTGGGCTCGCTGGCGGCTCCGCCCTCTCTCCTGCCCTGTTCCAGCTGCAAGTGCCCACTTGGCCGGCTCCTTGGCGACGATCGGACCCCAGAGGGCGTCGCCTGCATGCCCAGGTTCGGAGCGGTCCCGGAGGGATCCGCTCTGCAAGTGCCTCACGGTCTCTTCCTGGGACGCTCCGGGCCTCACAGGGAGTTTGGCTCCGACTGCTTCGGCCGCAGTCCCAACGCCTCGGTCTCTGCGGCTCCCGCACTCACCTGATGCTGCCACCGCAGCGGCCGGGCCAAGGCAGCCTCCACCCCCTCCACTCTGGAGCCAATCGCCCGCAGGCCCCCCAGGGAGACGATCCCGGAGGCGGGGAGTCCAGCCTGTTTGCGCCGCCGCGGCCGCCTCCTCCGGCCGGGGAAACAGCCAAGGACGCACTGTGCTGAGCGCAGCGCCCAGGGCGCGGCCCGGGAGTCGGCTGGCTGTGGCCGCCCCGCCCCGCCGCGGACGCGACCATTGGCCCCGGAGAGCCGCGCCGGCGCACACCTGCTGCCGTACACCTGGCGTGCTGGCAAGGTCCGGCGCGCTCACCTGTGGACAGCGCACTGGACTGGGAAGAAAATAAGTCCAACTATTCTGAACTCTGTTCAGGGTGCTTGTCATTCTCACAAACCCACGCCGAGGGTCACGCACGTCTTTCAAGACGCTGTGCAGAGCCCTTGATACTCATTTTGAGTATTTCAGACGAGGAAACCAAAGCGTGGAGTCTACCGTGGGTCATCGAGCACTACGGACCCAGAATCCCTGAGGTTCTGCATACTATCTGCGGGGAGAGCAGTGGGCAGGAGAACGAAGAGAAGAGGTGGAACGAACAATCCACAGGTTAGATCCTCGTCATCATGACCACTTTCAGGACTTTATTAGTAGTGCACTATAGAGTCCTTTTAAAATTGTCAAGTCATATATATATATATAATATATATATATATATTATATATATATATTTAACACAAACTATAAACAAATTAAAGAAAAGAAAATTTTAACGGGCGCAGTGGCGCGAGCCTGTAGTGCCAGCTACTGGAGAAGTTGAGGCAGGAGGATCGCCTGAGCCTAAGGGCTGGAGTTCTTCGAAACTGTTTCCAAAAATAATAAATAAATAAATAATTCACAACTCTGCCTAATAACCAAGAGGTCATGTTTCCAAACCACAGAGACAGAAAGGGAAGATCCTCAGCTCAAGCAGAGTTCCCAAGCCTTCACCTCCACCGTGGAAGCCTCCTCATGTGGCATGGTCCTTCATCCAACTCCCTGAAATAGGATTGGGTAGCCCATATCCCAAACCTCTTCAAGAAACCTTTGTGGAATACAATGAGCTCTCTCAGTCTCCTGGGCTGCTACTCAGAAAACATCCAAACATACCCTTAAAAGAGGGAACTTCTCCTCTCTTGTTCTGTGTGGTGCTAGGGTGTGAACCCAATGACTCCTACATGTTGAGCAAGCACTCTACCACGGAGCTATGTCCCCAGTCCCTGTTCCCTAATTTTTTAAAAAACGTTTTCATTTGTTGCTGATGAAACCTTTATTTATTTATTTGTATGTGGTGCTGAGAATCTAACCAAGTGCCTCGCTCATGCTAGACAAGCGCTCTACCACTGAGCCACAATCCCAGCCTATCCCCTAATTTCTTAATGTATCTAATGTTCCCTGTTAAAAGGAATTTTTTGTTCCCTTAGGAGTAATTGTCCCTTTATCACTGTTGCACCTAATCATTGTTTCTCTTTCTATTTAAATGCAGTGTTGTCTACTGTGCCAAAATATTGTATATCAACCTGGACATATAGTATTAATATTTTACTTGTTAATAGAGATAATAGGAAGTTTGCCATTAATTCATCAACACGTATTGAACAAGAAATGTACTGGGCCCCAGAATACAGTAAGGAGTACCAGAGAGGAGTACTTACACCTATGTTTCTGTGGCTGGACAATGATTATGCTGACCAAACACTTTGTGTTGGGCAAACAAGGAGACTGCATTTAAGCTTTTCAAGAGAAAAATTATGAATGATTTAATTACTGATAGAGCATCACTCACAAAGTTTAAGAAAAATCAAACTTTTGAAGCAGATTCACTCTTATTTCACTCTTACTCTAGGACTGGGGAGTAGCTTAGTAGTAGAGCATTTGCCTAATAAGCATAAGGCTGGGTTCTATCCTCGACACCATAAAAAGAATAGCAAAAGTTCTCTCACTTGGTTGATAAATTGTGTTATTTCCTCAGTAAAATGAGTTATGAACTTCTTAGTTATTAACTTTGATGCTGTCTTTAGGTAGGAGTTTATATAAATGTCATTAAAGTAATAAAGGTCACTAAAGGGTATGAGTCATGCTGATTTTATGTAGTAGCATTAGGGGGCTGTATACAGAAGATAATTTCATAAGGACCTAATTGAAGAAGATGATACAATTATATAACAGAACTTAGTAAACAGTATAGTGTGTGTGTGTGGTACTGGGGATTTAATCCAGGGGTCTTCTACTATTGACCTATACAACTCCTTTTTATTTTGAGACAGGTTCTTACTAAATTGTCCAGGTTGACCCTGAACTTGGGATCCTCCTTCCTCAGCCTGCAGAATAGCTGGGATTACAGGTGTTTGCCTCCATGCATGGCTAACAATATGATACTTGAGTTGGTACAAATCAAAATTTCAATAAAACTTTATATGTGTGTATATAATTTATATATGATTAAATAATTTCTAACATGTTAATTTCATTTCTATGTCTATATTTAGATGTTTTACACAGATTTGAGGTGCCACCCGAAACTGTCCTGGTACAAGTTTGGCCTTCGACTTAAATTCCTAAAGAGGAAATTTTCAGTTGATATCTTTTAGAATTCATTTGAAACTGGAATGGAAGCATTCACTTTGTAAAATGTGCAGTCCCTGGCATCATGGTGCTTACAGCTCATGAGATTAGGAGCGGAGGACCCAACCTGAACTTTGTCTATCAGTAGACCACTGCGAGGAAGTCAAAGTGAAGGGAGACCCAAAGGACGAGGAGTTCGCCTAGTCTGGGGACAGCAGGGTGCAGAGTCACCCTAGTGGAAGGAACACAGGACAGGCAAGCAGGTGGGGTTTACAGAGGATAGAAAAAGAGAAATGAAGCCAGAAAGAAATTGGGGTTAGATCATTGAGGACTATGGAGGTAATAGTTACAAGGGAATAATTTTTAAGAGTTTTAAGCAAGAAGTGATGACAGGTTTGCATTTTAACAATCATAGATGTTCACATCCCTTATTTTTAAGGAAAAAATGCTACTCAATCCTGGATTTTTTTTTTTTTTTCTGTTTTGCACAAGACCTGTGTATGCTAGGTAAACACTTTACCACTGAGCTACACCCAAGTCTCAATGCTGATTAGTTTCATCTAAGAGGATTTATACCTCCATGAATAAGTGAATGAATGAAATGTTGGGGGAAATTTACTTAGATTATGTATTAATAGAGAATTTTAGGAAAATTTCTTCACTACATCTTACACATCTTTCTGCTGGCTACATCGTATTTTTTAGTTTAGCTTTTATTGTGGTAATGTTATCATAGTCTGTTTTGTTAAACATCTCATATATAAACACTGCTGAACTATCATACCAATGCCAAGTTGTCAGGACAATTAGAGCATAGAGTGATGGGATGCAATTCTATTATTTTTGTAATGCTTATAAACTATTTTTTTAAATAATACATTTTTTTTAAATAATAAATTTTAAAACTCTTTTTTTTTTTGATGTTGGGTATTGAACCCCAAGCCACATGTATGCTAACTAAGCATATTCTCTATCACTAAGCCATATACCCCAGGACCTGAAAGTCAGAAGAATATTTTATAACATGAAATTTTGTAAAATACAAATTCGTGTCTATAAATAAAAATTTTATTGAACTTAGTTTATGGCTGCTACAGCAACAGAGTTGAGTAGCTGTGACAGAGACCATATGACAAGCAAATCTGAAAATATTTGCTATCTGGTCCTTTACAGAGAAAGTATGCTGACCTCGATCTTGAAACAAAAAATAAACTTTTAAAAGGCTCATTTGATTTTGGAAACTAATTAAGGCATTTTCAAAAACTATAATATAAAGCAGCTACCCCACCCTTTACGCTGCATTCATTTCCCCACCTCCCAACTACTTGTCAGTCTGTGAACATCCTAGCTAGCTCTTGGTTCATCGGTCGGCTTGCAAGCATCCTTCTCCAATATTGGTCCCATTAGCCCAGCAGAATTCAACTGCTTTAGGATAGCTTCCCGCCATCTTTTCTCATGCTTTCTCTCTCCTCCTCCTTGCTTTTCAGGCTCTCTCCTGCATATGTGCCCTTTCTCTTTTCCTCTCATTTTCTCTCTTACCCTGCAGGGAGACACTCTGTGTGCTTAATAAACTCCCTTATGTGATTTCCTGTGTCCGGAGTGGTTTCTGGGTTCTTACAATAACTATAATTCAAGTTCTGCCATACGATACGTTTGTACATACATAATTATGTCAATAGGAGGTGACAAGCTATCAGACTGTAATGCCTATCTGTACTTGTAAATTTACATCCTTCTCTGTGGGGGGCCTCTCTGCCACATCCCACGTGGATGAGAAAAGGGTTAACTGCTGGAGGATTATGTTAGCTATAAATCAGTCAATTACCCATAAACTTATCTACTCAATAAACACACAAGAGCCAATACTCTCTTTAAATAAGAGGGGTTGTGATTGGTCTGGTCATACCAGCTCTGGCCTCTAACAACATGGAGTAGCCCATTTCTCTTTTATTTATAGACACACAGGTGAAGGGGGCCAAGACCAGGAGGAGCTTCTGTGATGGACAGGATGGAGTTAGGGGAGCCATTCTTTTAGGGGAACTAGACAGGGAACTGTCTGATTCTACTAGATGAGGATGGCTTCCCACACTTCTCCAATGACACCATTGCTTCATTACAAGGCTCACACATTTCACAGGCATTTGTAGTAGCCCATACAGCTCTGCATAATTAAAATTCAAAAGAACTATGTTCATCAGATCATGAAATCTGTGAAAGAGGCAAACTATAAATCTGAAGTTAGTGATATATATGTAGCACCTCCAATAGAATTGTTTTTTCAAAGTAGATACAAATAGACATCTGATACACATTTTAATGAGAATAATGGCAATTAAATGTTTTTAAAGTAGGGTATAAACATTTTTTATGCTAATAATATTCAATTTGTCACAAGAAAACAGTTTCCTAATTTTGGGATCTCCAAAGTGCTGATGAAAAACTGTGTTCATGACCCAGCAGCTCAGAAGGCTGAGGCAGGAGTATCCTGAATTCACAGCCAGCCTCAGCAACTTAGCCACACCCTAAACAACTCAGTGAGATCCTGTCTCTAAATAAAATTTTCAAAAAGGGCGGGGATGTGGCTCCATGGTTAAATGCTCCTGGGTTCAATTACTGGTACCAAAACCAAACCAAACCAAAAGAAAACAAAAAACTGTGTTCAGGAAATGTTATCATCTTTTACTGTATGGTATAGCTACATACCTTTGTCTGATTTTCCTTTCTAGATTATAAGCTCCTTTATGACCCAGTCCAATTCATTTGTATGTTCTTTGTTGCATCTTGTACAGTAACTTCTTTATAGTTAAATTTCTCAATAAATTTTACTGAACAAGAGACTGAAGGGAAAATTACTCATGAACATTAACAGCAATTCTTCTTGGAGTAATAATTCACCTAATAAAATTCAGGTGACAATTTAAAAAAGAATTTTTTTTTTTTTTTTTTTTTTTTTTTTTTTTTTTTTTTTGGTACTGGGGTTAGAATACAGAGGCTAAGTATTCAGGTGAAATTTTTTTAAATAAAAATCTTATTTTTATTTTTTGCAGTCCCAGGGATTGAACCCAGTGTCTTCTGCATATTAGGCAAGCATTCTACCACTGAGCTATACTAAAGTTTAAGTCATTTTTTTTTTCTTTCTTTTTTTGGGGGGTTGGGGTATTGGGGATTGAATCCAGTTTCACTACACTCCCAGCCCTTCTAATTTTCTTTTTTATTTTGAGACAAGTTCTTGCTAAGTTTCCCAGTCTGGCTTGAACTTGTGATCTTTCTGCCTCAGCCTCCCTTGTAGCTGGAATTGCAGGTGTGCATCACCATGCTGGGCAGGCCTCATTTTTTATAATAGTAAAAATCTGGAAATGATTTAAATATCTAATACTAGAAAAGCATTTTCTTTTTCTTTGAGCATTTTCTTTTTAAAAGAAATACAATTTATCCATCCTATAAGTTATTATGCGAGCCTATGAATAATGTAGTCAAAAACTTCCACTAAACTAGTAAAGAGATTCACTATAATAAGCTTAAAGAAAAAAAAATGGATGATTCAAAATTGTATATTCGGTATGATTCATAGAAAGGCACCAAAATATTAGCAACAATTTTTGTCAAGAGGTAAAAATTGTGGGTGAATTGTGTTATATTCATTATACTCCTCCATATTTTTCAAATCTGCTACACTATATGTGTATCTTTTTTATTACTAGGAAAAGAGAAACGTTCAGCAAATAAATAAAGGAAGGGGGTTGACAGATCCTACAAATTGTCTGTGGTCAATTTGTAGGAAAATAATCTGATTTATTCCAGGTGAGATCAATGTTTTTATCCTGAACTAAGCTGGAGTCTCCCAAATTCCTGCTGTGAAGGAAGATGTCACTCCTATCCAAGGGAGAAGCTCTGCCAGGGACAAGTGTGCTGAGCAGCACTCAGCTGTTAGTAGGATCCTCAACTTAGAAGAGCTGACACTGCCTCCGCAGCCTTGCTGGTGTCATTGTCACTTAGCCAACCAATTAGCACCCCATGTCTTTGCCTATCTAGAGGGCATTTAAGAACACAATCAGTTCTTGAATAATTTGTTCAATACCTTAAGCACAGTTTTGCCATCTGAAAATAGGCACAGCCATAGGCTCTCTGTGTCTCTTTTCAAACTTTATCAATGTAGCCCGAGACATATTTTAACTATGTTAACTGAATTTGCATTTCCTAAATGATACAGCTCTTGAGAAGCATCAGTTTTATCCAGGATAGTGCTGCAAATGCTAGAAGGCAGCTGTTTCAGTACATATATATATTTTTTTCATGTTTGGTAGTTGGTGCAAGTTTGCTCAACTGGTTGATCATAAAGAATTTCTAAGATGCTAGTGATGCATATAGCCTATGGTTAATAAATGTTCATCTACTGACTTCCATAAGAAGTAGTAGTAATGAGATTACTTGTAAAAGAAACCTCCAGTTTGATCATGTGCAACAGTATTGAGAGAACACAAGAGAAGAACTGATACCTTCACTTTGAACTCATTATAACTCATTTAGTTTTCAACAATACAATTATGAAGTTATTCCATGGCCCTAACCTGGCCTTACTTTCATAGTAATAATGAAGTACACAGAACAAGAAAACATACTTTAAATGTAAAGGTATATATCTTTTTAGAAATATAGAAACCAGCTGCTAGGTGCTGTGATGCATACCTATAATCCTCGTGGCTAGGAAGACTGAGGCAAGAGAATCACGAGTTCAAAACTAGCCTTGGCAATTTAGCGAGCAAGGTCAGTGAGACCCTGTCTCTACATAAAATATAAAGAAGGACTGGGGATGCGGCCAGCGATTTAGCCCCCCTTCATTCGATCCCCAGTAGCAAAAAAGAAACAGAATCCAGGGGCTGGGGGTGTAGTTCAGTGGTAAAAAGATTTCACTAGTGTGAGTGAGCCCTGGGTTTGATTCCCCAGCACTATATAAGCAAACAAATTAGTTAACTACATAGGAATATGCATAATATGGGCAAATATGGACTTCAAAATACTCAACATCCAACAAAAATGTTTCTGAGGAGCATCTCAGAAAATTTTGTTTTTCTGATGGTCATTAGATGTGGAAATCAATTGGTATTACAGACAATGGTAGGCTGCCATTGTCCAAGGTGAACAATAGTCATTTTCCAGATAAAGCACACTTCAAAAGGGCAGCCTTTTATTGGTCTGATATGCATAGTTAAAAGTACATTATCATAATTATATCTTAATTCAACTCAGCTTTTTTTTGTACTTGCTGGGCATTTTAAAAATAATCTCTTCACAGAAAATATTTAAGTAGACTTTTAATAGGTAACATCTTCATCATCTGGATTTTATTTTCATCTTTGATACTTATTGTGTATGTATAGTACTTACCTAGGCATATAATGTGATGAGAACTTTTCCAAATTATATAAGTATATTTAGTAACATGGTATTTATTTTCTAATAAAATAAATAACCCAGAATTAGAACAACAATTGATGAGAATGAAGCAAAGTCTGACTTTTAAATGTATTCTAATTGCTGTTAATTATCCTGAAATAGGAAAACTTGAAGTTTGAATCTGTACAAATCTAAGAAAAAAGGTTAACACTTGACAGGAAGCAAGTGCAAAGTTTAACAGTATGATAATGGCTTTCTTATAAAAATATTTGAAAAGATACATTTAATTCTATAGAAAATCTGGATGAAAGGATCATTTAAGGAGAGAGAATTAAGGACTAGAAGAAAGAATAGCTTAGTCTCTGTCTATGTATTGAAAAACAATATTATGGGTTATTAAGGAGTATTAATAGGGTTAATTACAAAGACATTAGAATTAATAGTTATCAATAAACTGTTGATAAAACTGTTTTCATAAACCTATTTGTTGCATAAAACTATTTGATAAAATGTTCATAGAGAAAACCTAAATGGAAAAGTCCTAAAACTCCAAGGGGCATACTATCTCTATAGGCTAACTATCGGAATTTCAAAGCAAGATTTTCATGAAATAAAATATATGCATATTTTATAATGATTTTTCCAAATTATTACACTATTTTAAAAGACTAAATTTGAAAATGTTCTTTTGGGCTTGGTGGCACATGCCTGTAATTCCAGCGGCTCCAGGGGCTGAAGCAGGAGGGTTGAGAGTTCACAGCCAGCCTCAGCAATTTATCGAAGCCCTAAGCAATTCTGGGAGACCCTGTCTGTAAATAAAATACAAAAAGCTGGCTGGGGATGTGGCTCAGTGGTTGAGAGCCTCTGGGTTCAATCCTCCATACCAAAAAAAAAAGTTCTTGCGTAATGTTAAGTGTTGATTATATTTCTAGACAGCCAGTAACTTCTAAAATTTTTGAAAAAATTGAATGTGTAAATTAATATTTTTAAAAACTGATACCCATCATGTGAAAAGAATAATTTTTTATTTTATTTTTTTAATGAGGCCCAACTGATCACACCACTTACAATTGTAATGTTTGACTTTCTCCCCACTCCAGTCTGACATGTTTTTTCTCTATTTCTAATTGTTTCTTTTTCCATACAATTTCACTCTCTTAACATACTTTGAAATTTACATACTTATATCTACAGGATTTTGGGGTTTTGGGCATGTCTCCCCATCTATGCTAGATATGTGATACAAACTTTAAAAAGGTCTGAACGATGTATCTTAATCTTAGAACAATATCTGGCTCAAAAAAAATAGGTTCACAAAATATATTTGCTGAATTAATCCATGTCAGTGTGTTGGACTCCAATAGTCTAGGCAGTGTGTTATTAAAAACAGTATTAGCTACCAAGTGCTAAACACTGTAAGATAGTTTGTGTGTTATTTCATTTAATCTTTGAAATTACCTTGTGAGGTAGGCATTTTTATCCTCATTTTAAAACCGAGACAGTTGAGGCTTGGAAAGGTTAAGTCCTTTTTCCAAAATCACAGAGCTATAAAGTGCAGTGCCAGGGCTAGAATTTGAAAAAAAAAAATTCATGTTTTTAAAAGTACTTCTGCTAACATAGCTTGCTTTGGGACAAATATTTCCCTAGAATCTGTGCTTTTTTTTTTTTTTTTTTTTCCCCTGGCTTCATTTTGAAATTTTTGAGAGCCCATATTTTCTTTTTTTCCCCATTTTTTTCCCCATTTTTGAATAGATAGAATCTCTATTCTATCTATTTGCATGGTTGAAATAGCAAAACAACATGAAAAGGTTACCTACTGCAGAGTCTGGCTCCTCTCTGGTCCCTGTCCTCCTATCTCTCATTCTTTTACAGGTAACCATCTATAGGTTTCCACTGTTACTTTATCAAAAACAAGAAAAAAATTAACATATTTTTATTTTCTTCCTTTCTTATATATTGGGTAGCTTACTATATATGAGAGCTCATACTTTTAAAGCCAGTGGATTTCAATGAAGACAATAATTTTTCTTTCCTTTGAAAAATGTGCTCCTTTAAATGAGGCAAATCTTCCTGTGACATTTGACTGACATTATTAATAATTTACAACTTCAAGGGAAGTCGTTATGAAGATAGCAGTAGGTTTCCTAATTAATTTTATATTAATATACACTAATTAAAATGGCTACTGCTGCTATTTTGAAGATTTTTAAAAAATTGTTTTTAGTTGTGGATGGACCTTTATTGTATTTTTTTATATGTGGTGCTGAGAATTGAACCCAGTGCCTCACACATGCTAGGCTGTGCGCTACCACTGAGCTACAACCCCAGCCCCTATTTTGAAGATTTATTTTAAAGATTTTAATAATCTTAGTACAAGGTGGCACATGGGTCAGAGTTTAGAAATTTTAAGTTGAAGCATTATGGCTACATGGAAGAGAGGAGTACTGAAAATTTCAACTTTAAACTTCTTTAACCAGGCGGGGTGGTGTGCACCTGTAATCCCAGGGACTCAGGAGGCTGAAGCAGGAGGATCGTAAGTTTGAGACCAGCCTGGGCAACTTAGCAAGATGTAACTCAGGGGTAGAGTGCCCCTGGATTCAAACCCCAAAACAGGGGAAGATTAAAAAGAAAGGGGGGTCCTCATGCTTGGTTTCATGCTCTATTGTCACTGTCTTGAAATTCTTAATTATTTTGAACAGGGTCTCACAAATTATGCTCATAGTCCTGTTGTGGGATGTGAAACAGACATCTGAATGAATATTTATAATGTCTCTCACCTGATTTTAGTAGTACAGAAGTTAACTTACTGACTTATTCTTCTCTTATCCTCTGACGTAGATAATAAAGAAAATTAGGTATTTTAACGGTAACATTTCTTTACTATAACAATGCACCATTATAGTTATGATTATTTTATATTGCTTTCCACATTTGAATTATATTACTTTGGACACTGCTAATATTTTTCCTGGTGAGATTTATCTTCCTTGACAATTATGTCGTGTGTTGAGCATGCTGAAGTCCTTCTGATAACCATTCACCACTTCTCCGAATCAGTTGGTGTTTAGAGCCTGCTGAAATTATTGTAGGTGACATTAGGTTCTATACACTCAGCTCCAGATGTCTTATGAGCAAAGTTAGATGTTAAGGAGCCAAGAAACCCACTTCTCGGGTACTTGCTACTTTAATTCAAATTTATCAAGTTCCTACTAGTAAATATGTGTACAACCAAAAATTAAGAAAATCTCTTCTGAAAGGTACCATCAATTTTGACCACTTTGTTAAACATAGTGGAGATGTGGGAACCCTCCAAGTTACCTTCATAATGTAGTACCATCTAAGTTGTCTGCAAAATGTAAGAGATAAGACTCATTTCCCCTCCCCACTTTGTTGCTGATTTTTTTTTTTTTTTTTTTTTTTTTTTTTTGAGATACACTAGGAACTTCTGGGCTCAAGCCTCCTGCCTCAGCCTCTTCCCAGTAGCTGGGGTTATAGGCGTGCACTACCCATCTAACTTGAGAAGAAACTTCTCAGGTTGATCCAGTTGTTTTAGTTTTGTGTGTGTGTGGAAGAGCCAGGGTCTTGCTAAGTTGCTTAGGGCCTGGCTAAGTTGCTGATGCTGGCTTTGAACTTGCGATTCTCCTGCCTCAGCCTCTAGAGTTGCTGGGAATACAAGTGTGGGCCACCACTCCTGGCTGTTTTAGCTTTTTGAATGTGACAAAAGTGGTGTTATTGTATATGAGAAGGTCAATATCCAATAGACTTAAAGGTTCAAGCTCAAGAAAGAAAAACAAAACCAAACAACAAACCCAGAGGAATGTGAAAGAAAAAATAAAAACATTTTTAGGAAAGTATTGTCCCTGTGAAACAGGTGAGCAGGCGACTTTTAGCCTGGATGTTGTGGCCCATGGTGGGTGAGTTTGATTAGTTATGAGAGTCGTGTTAGGGGTTTCAACTCATTAGAACCTCACATATATCCACATTCTGTCTGATTCTCCCCCTACCCTGTCCTTCAAATTCAATTCAATCAAAGAAGTTGATTCCCAAAGTGGCTGATTTACTACCAGACATATTTGAAGGAGGAGCCCCGTAAATTAGCCCCCCTCAACAATTTGGGCCTCTGCTTTTCTTTCATGCACAAGAACAAATAATTATCTCCAAAAATAAAGAAGGCAAGCTTCACTTTTGCTGGGTACAGGGGTGCACACCTGTAATCCCAGCAATTTGGGAGGCTCAGGCAGTCTGGGCAACTTAGCAAGACTCCGTTTCAAAATAAAATAAAATAAAAAGACTAGGGATTGGGGCTGGGGTTTTCAATGGTAGTGTGCTTGCCTAGCACGTGTGAGGCACTGGGTTTGATTCTCAGCACTGCATATAAATAAATGGATAAAATAAAGGTCTATCAACATCTAAAAAAATTAGATATATATAATATTAGATATATATAAAGACTACTGGGCTGGGGATAGCTCAGTTGGTAGAGTGCTTGCCTTGCAAGCACTAAGGCCCTGGGTTCAATTCCCAGAACCACACACACACACACACAAAAAAGACTAGGGATGTAGCTCAGTGGTAGAGTACCCCAGGTTCAATCCCCAGTACCACACACACACACAAAAATATATATATATATAAACAAGGAAACCGCCCCCCCCTCAAAAAAATCCCCTTCATTCTTCTTTCATTGAAATAATGTTTCCTTTTTTTTTTTTTTTTTTTTAAACAGGCCTTTTCTTCAAGTTGAGACATTTCTAGCCAAATTTAGCTAAGTGTATCTTCCTGCCAAATACCCTTTTAGGAATGACTACAAGTGGGAGAGAGTAAATACAGAGTATGGGCAAAGTTACACATTACTTAACGGGAGTGTACAGAAATGTTGTTAAAGCAAACCATTCCATTTTTAGTTTAAATAAATTTTTGAGTAAATATATAGATTATATAGAAATTCCAACACTTTTTTGTAATTATAACGCAAAATGACATACAGAAAAATTTCTAGGCTGATAAAAAGGTAGCACTGATGAAATGAACAAAAGGTAACCAGTTTATTTACTGAAAAAAGTTATGCATTACACAATATTCAGTCGTTAACATAAACCAAGGTATAAGAATCGATATATCGGCTTCTGGTTACTTTCTTAGCACTGGAGTGCCTTTCTCAACCCTTGAGTGCATGATCAGTTACACAAACACAAGCACATGGTGTAGGGATTCTCCCATGAGACATTCACTTAGGATTGTCTACAGTAAAAAAATAAAAAGGAAGCAATAATAAATTCATAAGGATTTTTTTCAAATTTAAAACAAATGCATGTGTCTGAGAATGTTTCCTTTGAAATTTGGACTTTTAAAAATAATTTGCCAACAAAAGTTCCTTAGATCAGTCATTTAGTTATGTTTCCATACTGTATTATTAGGTGGAACACTTCACATCATTTAACCCCAAAAGGCATAATAATAAACTGCAATTAAATGCAGGAAAGCTGAATCATTACAACAATAATCGGACAGTGTACAAATCAGGGTTGGCCACGCATGACACCAATGTAAACACTGGAAAGGAATACAATGTGGGAATTATGTTTGGGTCACTGTATATGCGTAATCATGCAAATAAAAACATTGAGTAGATTACAAAAATGTCATAAAAGATTTCCAAAGAATTGTTGACTCTAACAGTCAAAACCATTGAGCTTAAAAATTCTGTGGTGATGACGTTAAAATGATGCATTTCCTCTATGACTTGCTTCTAAACCATATCTATGAACCCCACATTTACTCTGTGTCTCCACTGTCACCGAATAATGATTTTTCAACATAGTGATGACATACCCTTTTACTTTATAAGGTCTCTGATCTTCGTTTTAAAATGATTTTTTTTTTAAAGAAAGGCATACACTCACACTAAAAAAGTAAACACACAGGTTTACTTCTTAGTGTTTTGATTAGAGTCATGATTACCAGAGAGTAATTCTGAAAGGAAGAAAGTTAAAATAAAAATAAGTTCTCGACAAGTGTTGTATAGCAATTAAACGCCAATCTCAGAAATAATCTGGTTCAGCAGTTTATCCAGGCTTCAGTTTAAATAGGGCAAAATTTAAATAACTCCAGAGGAAAGGGATAAAAATACATTGAAGAGTAGAGCCATGCATTTCAATATGGAAAGGAGACCAGGTACAGGTGGCAATCTCCTTACATTCCTAATGGGGAGATCACAGGAGAAATAAGATTTCTAGAGTGTTCATATCAGGGATATGGGAAGGTTTATATGGTGTGAACTATCTCATGCAAACATCTTACACTGTGTACCTCTGTGTACTCTTGCCTTACGCTAATGGCAGTTCATTGTTTCTCCTCTTCTTAAACAGAATACCATTTCTAGAAAATTCTCAGCTGAGGAACATATCTCAACACTAAATACCTCTTTCAAGTATACTTTGAGTAATAGGATGAAAGAGATGTCTAGATGAAGTCTTTCAGGTGTTAATGGAGCCAACCTACAAATGCAATACATCAGGAACTATGGTAGTAAAATTGGCATCTAAATAAAGGTGAAATTAATTTCAGACACAACTCATCTGGGAGCATTGTTACAGAGAATGGAAAAGGTCACTCAGGAGTATTTATTCTCATATGTCCATACAAATTGATTTTAAGGTAAAAAATGATTTGTCAGAATCAGCACTGATCATGCTATCTATCATGACTTCAGTTTGATGGCTTTCTGGAAAATTATGTTCCCTTTATTTGAAAACATATTCTGTAAAATATTTGCAATCTTAAGTGCAGAATTATTTTAAATCACTCTGGTTTATAAATAACAACAACAAAAATCAGAGAATGAACTTTTTAAAATGGGAAATTTACCCCCAAGAGTTGCTTTCAAATCTAGGTCTATCTACAATATCAATGTATTTGTGGCATCCCTGGATTGAACCAGTACTGTTCCTTCCTGAAAATCCATCAGCTTCTCCAGATGTCTTTCTCAGAGACACATTATGTCTTTTGACTAACTGGAGTATGTCAACAAAATGTGACATTCTTATTCCAGTAGAAAATATATTTCATTTCTTCATTTTCTTATTTTGTAATCTTAATTTGAGAATTGGAGAGAATTTTATTTAATATAGTAGATCAGAAAATTCTTACATCTTAGCTATTTTGTTGGACCACTGTTTTAGCCTTTTCAAAATAGCAGGATTTATCTGTTTTATTTCCACAGGATAGGAAAAGCCAACCATAAAGCTTGAAGATTCTTAAAAGTAAAGATAAAATTCAAGAGGTACTTGTCTCCCCTGAGGGATTGCATACCTTTTCTTTTTGAAGTATTCCTGAGGAGATTTTTTTTTTTAAGATTCCAACAATTGAGGCTTTTTGTAGCAAAACTGCTACATTCTAGATAACTTTAAAGATCTTATGAAATATAGCTGGGAGGAAAAATAATACCAACAAAAGCTTTTTAAACCCAATATGTTGGAGAAAGTAAGATTACTATCCTATTTCAAAGGATAAAATACTTTATGACTATCAATAAAACTATAATGTATTTTAAAAAATAAATCATAGGATTATAGCTTCCCATAATGATAACACATTATTGTAAGATATTTTAAGATATTTTGCCACTTAATGCTTGCTAGCTCACCAATAACGTTAATTTAAGAAAACATATTTTCCTTATGATTATCAATCCCAATGATGAATTTTTCACTGTAAAATCCTCCTTCCCAGAATTAGTATAAATCCTTCACACTGAAGACTTTCCTATTCTAGTCTCAGGGATATCTATCGCCGGTGTCTATCACTTGCTAAAATTTCTCTTTTCTTGAAGATCACTATTGTACATGCTCTTCCTTCAGCTACATAAAGTATATCCAAGTCTTTTCTTAACTGTTTAAGAATTTTCTGTTTTTGCAAAGTTCCACAAATTCCCTTTTTTGGAAAGGAACCTGATAAAATGTGAATTGATTGGAAAGATTCATTCAAGGTTTTTTATGCCCCTGAGCACTTAGGCCAAAGGCAATTTATTGCTCCTTTTAAATTTTATTTATTTTTTTTTTTTAATTAAGAAAAATCCCTAGTAAGAAAGCATTTCTGCATACTAACTATTCTTTTCAGCATTGTAATTGTGCTTCCTTTTTGAAAAAACTGCTTGGGTCAGGAGAGGCAGCACTCAGGAGGCTGAGGCTAGAGGGTCACTGGAGTCTAGGAGTTCAAGACCAACTGGGCAGCATAGTGAGAAAGCATCTCAACAAAGTCAAAAACCAAATCTAAACAAAACTTCTACTTGGTTATTCTGCTAAACACTCTTGCTAGATTCCTTTCATCTTTGCTCACCATGTTTGCAACACTTAGCCACTATATACTGTATTTTCTTCAATTTTGTTTTCCTCCCCAAATGTGTCTTTAATTAATAAGGTTCATCCTTTATGGTTTTCACTAGTTCTTCACTTTTTCAATTTCCTTTTGGATCCTGATGTTATCTTTACAGGTACTGATTCTTACCAACAGTACACATATTTATTCATTTAAAATGCCTATAAATAAATATAAATATGGCTCAATTTAAACTATACTAAATGATGCCACACTGTAAATACATGGTATTCTCTCTTACTGCTTAGGGACTACCACCTAATTTTGTGCTGAAAGTGAAAAATTTATTTCCCAGTTTTTAAATTTTCTTGACAAATTTCCACTAAAATTAGTATTTTATAGTTAATTTTTCAAAACAAGCATTTTCCACTCTATTCAGATAAAGAACTGAAATAAAACTAGTTTATAATAGATTTCATACTGGAAGAAATAAATGTTCTGTATATGACTCACTTTTCACTGGGACCTAAATCCAGATAAGGGAACAAGAATAAATACAGCCCCGGTAACAGGACAGTCGTGTGGTTACACAGAAGCAAGACTGACTGCTGAGTTCCCATCTCACCAGACAAAATCCATGAGGCAAACAGAAAGACGTTCTGAGGTACTTGTTAAAAAGGCATGTTTTCCCTCAGGCACAAAGTCAACTTAGCAGCTATGCCACTTTTCAGGTCCAAACACATGATGCTTGAAAAAGGAAAGAAAACAAAAAAGTGTATGTGTGTGTATGTGTGTGTGTGTGTGTGTGTGTGTGTGTGTGGCAAGCGTTCTTGAATCAAACGCTAATAAAATCCACACTGCCTCACTAATCCTGGTGGAGGTAGATGCAACACCATCAAAATGAGGGATACATGTAGAAACAGCAAGGGAATGCAGGCAGGATCGAGCATGTTAGGTTACTGTGAGGAGGGCTTTCGTGAAGATCTGCTTTGCTTGTTTCTGTACTTGAACCTGAATCTCTCTTTTGGTAAAGATTTCAACTATTTATTCCAAGTTGCATAAGAAAGGACTGTTGAAAATAGCACTTGCACAAGGAACACAAAACCTCTTGGTTGCTTTGGTAATGACCACTACTTATCAGGCAAATGACTGACAGAGTCTCCTGCAATGTGCTTTATGACTGACCAGTGGGCCTCTGATGGGCCCCTTTATGAATGTGTCACCCACTTCCACTCTGTAAGCTGAGTGGCTCCTAAACCTCCACTGCTAGTGTCCTGGACTATGAACTGTCCTTCGTGTTAACAGTGGGACCGTATCCGTCCTGAAGAGAAGTTACATGAAAAGGTGAAACCCTTATGGTTGTAAATAAGTTAAGGCTACCTGACAAAGACAAGGAATCAGGGCTAGGAGCAGTTGTGTGGGCAGCACTTGAGAGTTAAGGAGCCCTAGTGTTAGACCTTTCAGCTCAATTAGCTGTTTCCTTGTTTGTCAGATTATGTGCAAAATAAATTTTGCTATGAAAATCCACTGCCTTAAATCAAGTCATAAAAGTTACCTAGCAGAATCTGTAAATTAACTAGGAACATGTCTTATCTCAATATAATATAATGATTGTAGGCACCTGAGTGTTTGTCAAAAGTAGACAGTGAGCTAAGATTTATTATCTATTTTTTTTTTTTTTGGCAAGGAAGATTCGTTATGAAAAAACCTAACAACAACAAAACATACAATTTTAATCAAAATCTGAACACTTTCTGGTAAATAAACTAGCCAAAGTGACCTTGCATCTCTCTATGTATATATTTTCTCATTTGTTCTTGATACCTTTTAGGAGGAAAAACTCATAGTAGGACCCTGAATTTGGAAGAAGTAAAAAAAAAAAAATTCCGGTCATTAAATAAACACACCATTTTTTCCCTTCAGGTTGTTTAGCCTTCCATAATGTCATCACAACGTACACACGTACAAAGAAGCAGCACCAGTACATCTACGCAACTGCAATTTTAAAAAATTGAAGATGCCATCAAAACTTGAATAAGTCAATGAATCAAAACAGTCTCTTTCTCAGGTTTACTTAATAACGTCCAGTGAAGAAATCTAGTTAAAAAAAAAAGCAGTTAATGAGCTACTGATTAGAAAATAAGTGCATAAATAATCAGTGTAGCAGCAAAATACAGTTATTGTTAACATTCTGATGCACCACATTTATCATTTTGTGCAAGAAAAATGACCACAGTCTGGCCAGCTCCAGATTTCAAACTAAATTAAAACTCATACTTAACTGAGCAAACTATGCTTATTTGAAATAAATGAATAAATCCACCTCTCACAGAAATTATTTTTATAGACATAAATCACATAGCAAATAAAGTACAAAATAAATATCAATGACCAAAAATATCAGAATCAACTTCTACAGCTGAATTTGGAGCGTGAGGAAAGATGATTTTACAATATACGTATTTTACATTGTCTTAGGTCTCTCTTATGCTATCGAGGTAAGCCAGCCATCTGAGATACATATTTCATGTTTCTTTGTAATTTTTGAAATTTAACTGAACGGTAGCCGTTTGATTGGAGAAGTTTATCAGTGACTCTGAGGAACCATAAAACTTTTAATCACACCAGGGTCTGTGCTTTTTTGTCATTCTTCTCAACTTTCTCTCCTCTTCCAAGATGATGGACACTAATCCGAATGTACAGCTAACCACCGAGAAGAACACACCCGCCGGAGCGTGGGCAGTATTCTGCGAGTGGCTACAGAACCTTCAGCCCAGATGTTCATCCACAGGAGCTGGAGACTAGGGGTAAGGAGGCTTGGAGAGACAGTGGAGAGGGGCGCACTGCGAGCTGGAATGTGGCTGCTCCTCGGGGAGAGCTACGTCAGGACTGAAAACGAGAAACAAGCTGGTCAGCAGGAAACGCAACGCCCAGGGGCGGCCAGACCCTCAGGGTCAGACCAATCGTTTTCACAGACATTTTTAAAACACGATAGAAGTTATGCACAGAAAATAGTTTGAACCCAAAGCATGACAAGACAACTGTGGTTTTCAAAACCACGCATTTAAAAAAAGAAAAAACATGTTAGAGACATTACATGTGAACTCTGGCCCCAAAGTCACTTTAATATGCATACAACTTTATATGCATTTCAATTTTAATATGCATACAGATCGCCTGGTGATATTGGTAGATTCTGATTTGGTAGATCTGGGTAGGACCCGAGATTCTGCATTTCTTATAAGCACCCACACTTCAGTGATTTGGTTTGTTTTTACAGTACAGGAATTGGACCCAGGGGTGCACTACCATTAAGGTACAAAGCTACATTCCCAGCCCTATTTATTTATTTATTTATTTATTTATTTATTTATTTATTTATTTGGGACAGGGTCTCACTAGTTGCCCAGGCTGATCCCAGCCTTGTGATCCACCTATCTCAGCCTCCCAAGTTGCTGGCCTGGCTCTCTCCACTGATTTGGGTGATGCTGGAAGATGGACTACAGCCTTAAGAGTTTAGGGGCTTCTACAGTTCTCTAGTGGATCTGAATTCAATGGGATAATTAATTTGCTTGTGGAAGGCTAATTCATTCTGAGTTTCTCCTACCTGCTTTAGCACCTGTGGTATAAAAACAACTGAGGAGTTTTATAACATTTTCCATTTGTTAAGTAAATGATGTGGCCTTCCAAATGACTGACTGTCATCTCTGTGGGTTTCCAGTTTAAACAACTCAAGCTCATCAATATCCTGAGTAATCTTGAAAAATGAGGAAGCAAAATAACTGAATTTCCTAGGGTAAAACTAAAAACTTTTGGGGGTTCAGATCTTTTCAAATGTTACTAGCACTGGGGAAAGGACACCATAGGGATTTTTCTCTTCTTTTTCTGAGATGATTATTGCTATGTTGCCCAGGCTGCTCTTGTACTCCTGGGATCAAGCAATCCTCCTGTCTCAGCATCACAAGTAGCAGGGTCTATAGGCATGCAGCATGAAATACAGCTAAGATGGGCATTTTTCTAAAACTGTTGTGTCCTCATATATTATGAAATGCAGTACCATATAGTTCACTCCCGTCAGGAATGTTTGAGAGAACTATTCAAGGTTTATCAATATTGTTGTTATTATTAACTAATTTAAATACTTTTTAAAGCTAATATCATTGAAATAATTAAAAATTAGTATTAAATACATTTTAAACTGTGGTACAGAAATTACATTCATATCTATCTTGAATTTTAATATAAAATCATAATTAAACCAAATATCTAGTCTGCTTCAAGTTATCTTTACTTCCCAAGTTCTTTGCATGTGTACACTTAGTTTAAAAGGAGAATCATGTCCTGCATTTGTTAGAACCAATGGTAAAAGTTATTCTCCTGCGTATTTTAAAAATGTGTGGTACATAAACACAGGAGAACTGGAAGGTCATCAAAAGAACTTGGTATTATTTATCAATTTTAAAAATCTTTTTAAAAGGAAGAAAACAATGCACAGCAAGATTAACATTCGCAGATGGTCAGTCAGATGGTTGGGAAACAGCAGGTTACTGCTACATCAGACAGATTTTCCCACAGACCTAACAGTTTCTTTCTGCAAATCTGCATGAGTTAGAACTGATTCCATTTTAGGGAATTAAATATGTTATACAAAATAAATTATAGCAAGCAATGCATAGTCACATTGTACAAGAAAGATGCATTTTTGAAGACCTTGTGTGATTCAATACTTTCTTTGATAAAGGAAGGCAAGTTTTTTTTCCGCAGCTAACTGACATGTGTGTCAGCAATTTGGGTGTGGGTTACAGTTCACTTGGCCCTGTACCCTGACATAGTATCATTCATGATGACTTACGATTATTTTCATCATTTCAGACTTCTGACATAAAGCAAGAGTTTAAATAACTTCGTAGTATTACTATTACAAATTTGCGTGAAATGAAATCACACTGCATATTATGTATAAACTAACCTTTAAGAAATATATTCATGGTTTGCAGCCTAAGAAATTGTTCCTTTTTTTCTTTCTTTTAAAAATTTTTTATTGGTTCTTTTTAGTTATGCATGACAGTAAAATCCCTTTTGACATAATTATACAAGCTTGGCATATATTGTGTTCTGATTCAGACCCCAGTACCTGTCCTTCCCCTTCCCTCTCCCCACCCAAAGCATCCTTCCCTCTATTGATCTTGAAGACCATATTATAAACAGTAAACTTAGAAACTATTATTATGTCATAAAGTTGGATATTATTTTGAGAAAGTTGTTCTTTTTTCCTTTTCCAAGAAAATAACTACTTGATAGGAATAGAGATGGGCTGAATACCAAACACCTCTATATATTTAAGTAGTATATCCAAGGCTGCAGTACCTTGGGTATTCCTTTCATATTATGAAATCACCCATATAATTTTTGATAATTTAGCCCTATAATGGAATCAGTTTGTAAAAAGGATGTATGGAAAAATTCTACATTTTCAAATGTGAAATATTCTATTATGAAAAAGTCATACAACTTAAGTTATGTGAATATGGGGCTGGGTGTGTAGCTCAGTCCTTGCCCAGCACAAAATCTTGTGTTGGATTCCCATCAAGTGGGGAGGGAGGGGGGGAGGGCGGCAAATAAGTGTATAAACTAAGGGAAGTACAAAACTTCTCCAAAATGAGCAACAGAAAACACCTAATCAGAAATCGCTCAACAATTTGTAGCAAATTTTCTCATTCTCTCATTAAACAAACATCTCTTTTGAAAGGAATCAACATGGATAATTTAAATACTCTTGCTCCTCCCACTGTAAGTAAAGTGAGGGAGGGGTCCTGCCCTCTGCAGGGCAGTTTCTACATGGCGGGCAGTAGGATGGGTGTTGGGTCATTGGGCTGTTATGTTCAGGATGCGTGACCCTGGACAAGTAATTTGACACACTTTGAACTAAAATGGGTATAACTGTGCTTACCTTATGAGGGAGGTGTAATGATTAATACATGTGAAGAACTTAACCCTTGTCTGGAATGTAATATGAATTATAATGTTGGCTATGTTTTATCTTTTCTGTTAGGAAGGAGTGAACAAGGGTTGAAGGCATTAACTTTTACCCACTTGGTAGTGGGTGTGGGTAGGAACGGAGTCAGTCAAAATCCCAGCAACTCTGCAAAGAAGTCTTTTCCAGTTCATATGTGTTTAAACATTTCTTTTTGTTTTCTTTTCTTTCTTTCTTTCTTTCTTTCTTTCTTTCTTTCTTTCTTTCTTTCTTTTTTTTCCCCTCCAGTATCAGGGATTGAACCCAGGGCACTGCCCCTAAGCTATATATCCCCAGCCCTTTTTATTATTTATTTTGGGACAGTCTTGCTAAATGGCTGAGGTTGATCTGGAACTTGTGATCCTCTTGCCTCAGCCTCCCAAGTGCCTGGAATTCCAGGCATACACCATGCATTTAATCATTTCTCTGTGTCAACCACAACAAGGAATGGAGGAAGCTGGGTCTGGACCACGCCGTATTCATGTGGGCAGAAACTGAAACATTTGTAATTCATTAAATTGCTTTTTCTTTCAAGAAAATCGTCCCCATGGAGGAGCAAACAGCCTACATTCAGTAATCGTAGAAGAGATGGAACTGGGTCACAGAATAATTTAGTCACACCAGTTTTCAAAAAAAAAAGATGAAATAAAATTTAAAACATTTCCTCCCAGACTTTCTGTTTCCTATCTCATTGAAACACTTAAAACAATAGGCTTCTCTCTACTCTGTGTCCAAGCAAATTAGAGAGGTTATGATCTTTTTCTTGAGAATCAGTTAGGTAAGAAGTTAGTACTGATGGGCTGGTGTAATAGCTCAGTGGTGGAACACTTGCCTAGCACATGTGAGGCACTGGGTTCGATCCCCAACACCACATAAAATAAATAAATAAAGGTATTATGTCTACCAACAAAAAGTAAAAAGAAAGAAGGAAAAGGATTTAGTACTGATAATAGAGATTGAGTGGAAAAAACAGGCCATGTCTCACTAAATTCCCCTAATATCTATTCTTCTTCATTTTACAAGTGAAGATACAGAATTTTAGTTGCTGAAGAAACTTCCAAGATTGAGTGTTAGAAGTAGGATTCGAAACCACGCCAACTGAGTCCAGAGTTCATTCACTTATTCATATGATCAATATTTATTGAACATCTGTCTTGTGTCCAGCAGTGTCCTGGGTGACAGTGGATGCTGGACTGTAGAATCCCACTGAGATGGATTTGAACATTTATACTTGAATATTCAACTATTTGCAGAATGAAAATTACTCAAGTGTTGACTGCTGATATTTAATGGCATTGGTATATTAGCAAAGAACCTTTCCGGGGAAACAAAACAAAACAAAACAAAACAAAAACCCTCTTGCTGGAACTAGTGAGAACAGCTGACCAGGAGACATCAATTGGAAGACCCTAGTTGGCGACTCTTTAATAATACTCCTTTCTCTAACTCCAAGTTTCTCTTATATAGCTGGCAGCACAACTGTCTCAGAGTCCATGCCATACTTGGGGTTTGGCTGCTACTGGTTTTCTGTCTTTGTAGTTGCCCGGTTGCCCTAACATGTGACCACAGGTAGCCTGTCACTGATATCTATTCCTCAGACACGCATGGAAATATGTTTGGGTCAGCCTCTGCTCAAAAGAAGCTTTCCCTGGTCAGAAGAGCAACAGATACGTTAAAATACACGAATTAGCAGACCATAAAGACACAGCCAGACTATAAAAGCTTGGCACCAGCAAGGTCAGGTAACGGGAGATGAAGTATTCCATGGAGATGAGGAGGTCCTGACCGATGCCATGACGCTGTGTGCAAGTTCACCCTGGGGGAGGTCAACTCGTGACTGATTTGGAAAGCTTTCATCTGGAATAGGAACTGTCAGCAACCTCTCCAGTTCAGTGTCCAGGGAGTGCGCAAACTTGCCTTTACAATTCTTCAGTTAATCTATGTAAAGTGCCTTTCACTACAGATATCCTTTTTTGAATGTCAATTATAAGGTTTTTCTTCAGCTTTTGAACTCAGTTTTGATGAGGGCATTGAGCAGACAGAAAATAGAATCACTTTTGTAAAGCCATCCTGGAATAGACAGTAGACATGTTTTTATATTCCTCCTGTTGATTTGCCTGAGAAATGCATTTGAAGGACAGAAGACAAGCAGAAGAAAAAGCAGGACAAACATCCTAACAATTCCAGGTTTTAAATTTTGAAAGGCTTTGAAACTACTAATTCAAATACTTGAAATACTAATTCAAGTATTTATTCACAGGCAGGAGCTGAAAGCAGCCTTCAGTCTACCAGCTAGTTGCTGGTGACATACATGCAAGCTGTCTTGCATTTTCTTTGGGAACATATGAACTTCAGGTAATGCAAACTGTTTATGAAGGCCATACATGAAATAATGTGTAGCAAAATATAATTATATATAGGTAGTTATGGCATTGGAAAGGGGCGATGGGAGGTGTCTAGGAATCTGTCATGCAGCTGGGTGGGAAGAGAAAGGATGTGTGAATTTACCTGACAGTTGGGCAGTCTTGCCTCCCGTCTAGTTGTGAGCACTGTGGCGGTACGGAGGCAGCAGGCTGCTGACAATCTACAAGAAACTGATAAATTAGACATGTATACAAAGAGATGACAGAGCAAGGTGTTAGTAACAGTAACTAAAGCAGCTGCCTGAGATTTAGTGAGGAATATGCATTCACACAGAAACAGCTTGATTAAGCCAACAGAAAAGACATAGTATTTTTCTTGATTAAATATTGTATTAAAAAATTAGTGACATAAAATTAGTAGTGAGATTTTTCAAGTACATTAGGACACATAGTCATTCATATTTGGTATTTTGATACCTCTAAAAAGGAAGGAGCTATTAATAAAAGATCTTCAAGTTCTGAACTTGAACATGATGGTGGTTACTTGCATAGCACACAAATCTGCTATTCTAAAATGGAATGTATTGAGATAACTGATCCTATTGTCAGGATGTATGGGCATATTGTCAATTCTACAGATACACTGAGAAAGGCATATAATACAATCTTTTTCATAGAAGGATAATTGGGCAAGGAAATCATCTTTATAGTTTTCTGAAAATTGGTTTTATATATTGAAAATAAGAATTGTCAGCAGAAATCTCAGAATGTTTATTGTATAGCAAATTGTTAGTAACTTGGACTTACAGAGAAAGTTAACCTGAATTAATGGGAACTCCATTCTTTGTCTTGTTTTTACCATTTTGAAGTCACACTAGGTTAACAAAATGATAGCTCATGAAAGTCCATGCTATAGCCAATCAATTATGTTAATCATCTGCTTCAAAGAAGACCGTGTGCCTGGTATTTTAAAAAATCAAACATCAGTCTGTACTAGAATCACCCAAGAGTCTAGTTAGAAACACATACATTATATTTATGCAAAAATATTTTTGCAAATAAGTTAAAATTGGAGTTAGACTTAAAAATTGTTCTTAAAAATTTGAAGCACTTCCTCTTGATAACTGTTTAAATTATGTATTTGTTTTGCAAACCGCTTCCCCTATATTTATGTAGATAACATTTAAACCAAATTACCACAAACTCTGTATTTATAGCCTTGAATGAATGACATTTACATTTAAAAATGTATAATAAGTATCACTTGTTCTAAAGCCAATATATTCTCTACATAGCTAAGGAATACCCAAATTCATGAAAATTGTTGATGCTTTTATGCAAGACTTTGGAAATACACTGAAATTGTACCATATAGAATATGATATAAGGTAGGCTTGAATTTAGTTCGTTTAAGAGATTGTTACTGAAGGGACTCTGTTAAATGGTGACCTGTGTTGCAGAGTAACATTAATTATTGCTTACTATATGATCAAGGAAATCTGATTTTGTTGAGTGGCTGGTGTTCAGATTATTATGTTGGTAAAACCTTTCAAATATTACAAATTTATTTTCTCATATTTGGGGAAAATTTTTTTCTTTCATTTTGTTTATCCATGTTTCACCTTAATTAGCTCCAAAGATTCCCTTTTGTAGAAACTCAGAGTCTTAAGGAATACATTCCTTTGTGGTTTGTTTGCTTTTAATCTTTGCTCCTTTGGTCTTTCCTACTAGCTTTTCTATCTGGCTTGCAATTTAGGCATATCTTGGACTAATTTAGTCACTTTTTTTGTTTGTTGATTGGTTATTTTTGAGAGTGTCTTGCTATGTTGCCTAGGCTAGTCTCAAATTCCTGGGCTCAAGAGATTCTCCTGTCTCAGACTCTCTAGTGCTGGGACTATAGGATGCACCACCATGCCTGGCTTAGACAGCTACTGTATTTTAAATGAGGCCAAGATTGTGCACTTTTGAAGTTAACCAGGTGTGAGTTGCCCTCCTGTGGTGTATTTGGGTAAATGCAATGAATGTAAAGAAACCTGGAAAATAACTTTGGAATCTCTGTTTTATATTGGGAGGGAGGTATAAATGAAGCTCTTCTAAAGCCAAGTACTGCCTCTGCTGAATGAGAATACTACAATTAATTGGAGTATTAAAATACTTAAATCTTTTTTAATATCTTACATATATTATACTTTTTTTTTTTTCCCAATAAAGTCATGGGTTGTTATTCATTCAAAATATACTTTGGGATAAAGTTTAGAAGGCAGATGATCAGGACCACAATGCTCTCCCCTAGTGAACTGTTTAATGTGTGGTAGTTATTCTTTACATTTGTAGCGAACATGATTTTTCCTTCTTTAGAAGTAACACCTCTGGCTAAATATTATTTTACATTTATTATTTTTAAGGACTTAGCTAAGTGCTATCCTCAGAAAATAAAAATCAAATTCCACAGATAAGTTGATGACAGACAAAAATTTTAAAAATTATTTATATTGGTCCCACTCAATAATTATCTCTCTCCTCTGGTCTATGGACCTCCGGTAATGCGCAAATCTAGCCCAGCTGAGCTGCAGCTCTCTCTTAGCATGTACTCTATAAGATGAAGGGGGTGGCTGAAAGAGGGAGACAGTCCCTTCTAGCTGAGATCCTGTGGGCTCCCCATGACCTTCCTGGCTCTGACGAGGACCTCCTTCGGCAGGCTCACTCTTGAAGGAAATAGGCTGAATCTCTTTGCAGGCACTGTGGATCCCCCTGCAGCCACTGCTGTTGTTTGGCCACCAGGATTGTCTCAACCATTCAACACTCAAGTCACTCAACTCCAATTGTATGTCAGAAACTGTGTTAGGCAGTGGGAACAAAAGGTAAGCAGAGAAGATAGTTGCTGCTTAATGGAGGAAGACAAACAGATTCAATGAGCAATCACAGGAAGTGATGGTGATGGTGGTGATGGTGATGGTGGTGATGGTGATGATGATGGTAACAGCATCCCACACTTATTTATGGCTTTGCCATGTGTCAGGCACTGTGTAGGCACTTAATATGAACATTCTCCTTTAATCCTGTTTTATTCATCCGATTTGCAGATGAGGAAAGGGCAACTTATGCAACTTGGCAAATTCACTAAGGGGAAGAAAGGCTTTGAATTTAGGATTGTACGAGCCAAGTGCTGAGCTGAACCTGCAGACACATTAGATTAAATCTAACCAACTCAACTAAAACTATTTTTCTTTTCTTTTTTTTTTTTTTTTTTACCAGTGATTGAACCCAGGGATGCTTTACCACTGACCCCAAATCCCCAGCCCCTTTTATATTTTATTTAGAGACAGGGTCTCACTGCATTACTTAGGGTCTTGTTAAGTTGCTGTGGCTGGCTTTGAACTTGTGATTCTCCTGCCTCAGCCTCACTAGCCTCTGGGATTACAGGCATGTGCCACCATGCCTGGCATTAAGTAAACTAAATCTAAATGGTCAGAGACTGCTTCCTGAGATGTGACATCTGAATTGACACCTAACAGATATGTTCTCAGCAACTACACACTGTTTATGGTCTCTACTGATAGTAATAAGTTACTTCATCATAAGTAAAAAAGTGAACCAAACAGAACCGAATTTGATAATATTGTAAGTTGTCACTCACAGGCCTGAGAAATGTCACAGGATATTTAAGAGATTGTTCGTGCTCCCAGGGTAACTACTGTGCAGGGCCAAGAAGGAATCTTAAAGGGAAAAGCATCTAGAATCTTGATAAGCACAGGAAGAGTATTTTCATGTGACATTCCTCATAAACAAAAGCATCAAGTAGGAAGGAAGGCAGAAAAGAGAGATGTCTTTCAGTGATAGAATGCATGCTTAGCGGAGGGAAGCCCCGGGATGCATCCCCAGGACCAGGAAAAAGGAGAGAGAGATAGAAAACAACAGAGGAAAGTATTAGCTGAATCAACATGTAATCTTTCATACAAATGTTACATTAATCATCTGTTTTCATTCTTAGCAAATTCTGGAGTTTTTATTTTCACTATTCCCATAATGAGGAAAATATTTTCAATATATGGGACCATATTAATATATCATGTATTTTGTGCCTATTCTTTTTCTTATTTATTTATTGGTACTGGGGATTGAACCCAGGGGTGCTTTACCACTGGGCTACATCACCAGTCCTATCCTGTCATCTAGCATTATCTTCTTCCTCTCCCATTTTGTTTTTGTCTCACAAATCAGAAAATGTGCTAATCATGATTTTGATATTTTTTATCTTAAGATTAGCAACTAAGAGTAGGGGATGGCCAATAGAGATCACATTTTATAAATATCCATGAGTTTGGACCCTTTGTATCTGTCATCCAACCAGTTATGAATCAAAAATTATCTTACCATCAGGAATTGATTTCTCTCGGAGTCTCAAAAATATTTAAACGGCTGGGGAGATAGCTCCGTCAGTAAAGTGCTTGCCTTGCAAGCACAGGGCTATGGGTTCGATTCCCAGCACCACAAAAAAAAAAAAAAAAAAAAAAAAAAAATATATATATATATATATATATATATATTTAAAAATACCTAATTGTCTATTAGTCAAGGTTCAGTTATACTATGTTCTACTTTCCCAGGTTTTATGAGAGAGGATGAGGGTAGTCTAGCAGAAACCATTTCCTTCCTTCCTTCCTGCTGTGCTTGGAACTGAACTCAGGGACTTGTACATGATAGACAAACATTCTACCACTGAACTGCACCCCCAAACCCCAAAAGTCATTCTTGATGGGATTCTTGTTGGTATTTAGCAATCCCCATTGTATATGAAACTTGCCTAGGATCAAGTTTGTTAGTCTACAGTTCAGAGAAACTTTTCACTTTTCCACTGTATAAAAACTCTATTTCTACATCTTCTCTCCTGGCGCACTTAGTATTGATCCTCTTCTTTCCGTGCTCTTGTTCTTCCTGGGTACCTCTTCCTTTCCTTTCATATACCCATGACTTTTTAATATCTTTCCTTGAATAAGAAAAATGAAAAGGAAAGGGATGTGTGCTTTCTTGTTTTGAGAATGACGACTCATACTTATTCTTGAAAGGGGAAATGCAAGTTCATGGTACAAAGTGCACACACGCCTCTTGTGAGACTTTCAGTCATCTTTGTTAATTTGGTGTACTGTTTCAAGACTATTTTAAAAAGTTTACTAAGGCTGGGTGGGTGGCACATGCCCGTAATCCCAGTAGCTCAAGAGGTGGAGGCAGGAAGATCACAAGTTCAAAGCCAGCCTCAGCAAAAGCGAGGCTCTAAGCAACTCAGTGAGACCCTGTCTCTAAATAAAATACAAAAATAGGGCTGGGGATGAGGTTCAGCGGTCAAGTGCCCCTGAGTTCGATCCCCTGTACAAAAAAAAAAAAGTTTACTAAATCTCCTTGAACAATTGAATTGCTCTCATAGAATATGACATCACTGTTATGTTCAAGTAGATACCACATAGTTGGAGTAAACGGTTAATATTCATCAAAGACCTTTCACAGATGACTAATTAACAGTATGTAGAAAAGCAAGATTATTTAATTATGAAAGATACTAGATAGGAAATTGACAGAGTTATGGACTGTCTTAAGATCAGCACAGCATGGTTAATGATCAAAGCATAGAGGCATTCTCTTTCATGTCCTTATGGGAGGGGAAAGTATATCCATCTTCTTTCCGCAAGTCTGGGCATGGGTTTTGGGTAATGACGGAAAAGGGAAGAACAAGCAGAAGAAGAGTAGAAGGAAGAAGGAAGGATGAGAAATAATGATAACATAATATCTATAAAGTGATAGATATATGCATACACATACATGCACACACACATGTATATATGTAAATGTATGCATACACATACTTATGAACATCTATGAGGCCAAGTACTTTGCATGCAAAGATTCTTTGATCCTTATAAAAACTCAAAGAGACAGATGAGGCCATTGGCAGGGTGATTTAAGTTAAAATCACACAGTTAGGCTTGGCCCTAATTCAATCTGACTCCTGTCCTTGTGTAAAGAGATTACAGAGACACAATGTTGCTCATGCACAGAGGAAGACCACGTGGGGTTCTAGCAACAGGCAACCATCTGCAAGCCAAAGAGAGAGGCCTCAGAAGAAACCAAATCTGCTGGCTCCTTGAACTTGAACTTCAAACTTCCAGAATTGTGAAAAATAAATTTATTTGTCTAAGTCGCTCTGTTTGTGGTATTTTGTAATGGCAGCCCGAGCAAACTGAAACAGAGCCTTTAGTACTTGCTCCAAAGTGGAAGCAAGGATTACTTCTGCTGCCTCTGCCGAGAATGCTCTGCAGTACAAATAAACCCTAATAGCCACAGTTCTCTCAGATTCTTCTAGTCTCCAGGCTCTCCAAGGATTGAAATAAATGGAAGAAAACTCAAAGCAAAATGATATATACATGAGGCCAGCAGTATAAATTATGAATGAAAATATGCACTCGAATTTCAGCAGATTTTCTTCTTAGCAAAAAGCATGTTAGAGAGAAGAGAAAATGTCCAAATCAGTAGTATCGGGGGAACTAAACTGATGATAGGATGTGAAATTTGAAAATCACATTTAAGGATTTGTAATTACATTAGTAGAAAATATAAATTTCTACATACTATACACTAAGGTGGAGATAGAAAAATTGTGTCATTACAAACAAGTCTTCCAAACTCAGGAATTCTGAATGTTGGTGGATAACAGCACAAAGCACTCTCCATAATTGGTAACTGACAATTTTACAGATACATTCAGATCTTAAGTGAGGATTTTAAACAAGATCACAGTTATGGATAATAGGCTAACCACAGTCATTCCCCCCTCCACTTGCCAATGACGCTTCTGCAACAACTTCTTGGTGGCCTTTGTTGTCTGTCTTTATTCTGCATTTGCAAATCTCCTCTTGGCATGGGACCTGGGGTCCCTCAGAGAGACCTACAAGTTTGGACCACTTCTCTGCCGACCAGTAGTGGAGTGACACTAAAAAATGATGGAAACATTTTAAGCCTCAGTTTTTAAGCCTCGCTTATTTGATAAGTGAGAAAATGAGATATTAGTCTTGCAGGGTTTGCAAGAAGACCAGGGAGAGGATGTTTGTGAAAACATGCAGAGTCTACTGATGAGACAAGAGATAGGAGAATGGGGGGAATCTGGCTTAGCAGTTTTCAGATTCAAGAAACAAAGTTATAACAGCAATCAATCAAGAAAGGCCAAGACAGTCATATGGTGAACTCGTTTCCATGGCCATTTGTTCCTGTCATTACATTCATCTCAAGTGTTCCTGGTCTCTCAGACTTCAGAGCTAACCAGTTCCTGTCTAGAAGGAAACTTCTGCTCCTCTAAACTCCTTCAGCCTGACCTTGTCTCCTTTAGCACTTCTTGTCCCACTTTTGACAACTACTTTCCTGACAGTATGTCTGATCTCCCACAGCAGGCAGGACCCTGTGTAACAATTCTTTGTTTTTCCACAGTCGTTTGCTTAGAGAATTTTCATGTGGTTCAAAAATACCTGCAACCCTTCAAGGATCCTTCGATTTGTTTCATTGTTAGGACTTCATCAAAGTTTGAAAGATCCACCAGAAGGGAGAGCTTTCAATTCAGACATTTCTGTCATCACAACAACATCTTTCAATACTGTCTGATACAAAGTTTTTTGTTTTTTGTTTTTTCCTGTACTGGGGACTGAAGTCAGGGGTGCTCTATCATCACGAAGTTATAGCCCCAGCCCTTTTTTATTTTATTTTGAGAGAGGGTGTCACTAAAGTGCCCGGGCTGGACTTGAATTTGCTATTCTCCTGCCCTAGCCTCCCAAATAGCTGGGATCGAAGGGGTATGACATGGAATCTGGCAAGTTTTTAAAGTTAGTGTAGTCATAACATTTTTTCTTTTCTGATAATTTGAGCCATTATAGTATAAGACTCTGATACATAAATATTGAAGATAATATTTAAACTCATTATTTAAGAAGTGTCAAATAACATTAATACTGAATAATTCCTCACTAAATCTACAAAATGATTAATTGTGTGTTAATGAATTAACAGAAAAGTTAATGGAAAGCAGCATCAAGTATATTCTCCCTATAGTAACAACTTGAACATTTAATAGTCCTATGGACTCCTAAACACATAAATTGAAAAGACAGACATAGAGAGAATTTAGAAAAAAATGAGGAAAACTTGAGATAGATGTGTGATAAAGAAAAGTAAGAAGAACATGAGATAGAAACACACAAATACTAATATTTATATAGTAGTTAGGAAAAGTTGAAATCTTAAAAAATATCTAATGATGAGTTTAATAGTACATTGATACTAATAAAAGTGCATAAATGTGAACAACCTTTGACATTTTTTAATCAAACACATAGAGTTGGCCATCTCATTCCTTTATGACAAACATAATCACATGTCCTGTTAACACATTAGTTTCTCTGAAAGAACCCACGGATAAGACAACAGCATAATTTCCAACTTCTCAGGGGTGTAATCTGCTAATTGATATCACCACACACTTCAGACTTCTCTTTACATCAGTGTTTAACAGCAAATTCCATTCTATGTTTATACCCTTGACAGTCAGAAACAATCGTTATTCGTTAATAACCTTCAGAGAACAAAAAGACAGAATGGTTGAAACACATAATTTTTTAAAATATAGATCATGCAAAAATAAGGCCTGGCGACAAAATCTTAAAAAGCATCTGGCTATGCCTCCCATAAGCGACAACTGCATCTAGTTTATCACAACTTGGTGACAAGCATTAAAATTGTCTTCAACGGTGTAGAATCAGAACATGACTTGCTAAGAGAGAGGGAGCTTTTTTGGATTTGCAGTGATTATTGATTAGACAAAAACTTTCACCCAACTTTCCATTTCCTGTCTTAATGAATATCATATGGCTAGCTGATAAAGCAAATTGGTATTCATAGAAAAATTTACTTTTATTTCAAATTTTTCAGAAGAGAAATATGAAAATGCCCTGCTGTCTAGTCACCTTTGTGCTTCTACACCACTTACAATTAAACCATGAACGTGTGTGTCATCAACAGCCTACGCAGGAGAGACGTGGAGTGTGAAGTGGGAGGAGGAACTGAGCACAGTGGCACTAAGAGGGAAAAGTACACTCTTCTTACACCAATTAATCAGCTTTTAAAACCCAGCCTTTTGTTTGGAAATGACCTTCTCAAGAGCAATGCCAGCGGGCACATAGTTAACTCAAGGTGGTGTGGTGGTCTGTTCTTGGTAAGTCAATAAAAGCAAATGAAGACCAGCTTCTCCTCTGAAATGGCAGAATGAATTCATCATCAAAGACACGAAAGAGAAGTACATTAAACGAGCTACAACCAAGCACCCACTGAAAAGATCACTTGTGAAATTAGACCCCAGACAAGAAAAATATATGAGACACCACTCAATGAAATGTGTTTGATTTTCTTATTTAATATTGTCTTCATTTTTAAAAAACCATTGCCAAAAAAATCACACTAGAATATGTTCTGAGAGACTCAGGGCATCCTCTTCTGTAAATCGATGGATCTGAAAATTATAGGCTTTGGTCAATGTCAGTTTCTTGGCTTTTTTTTTTTTCCTCCCCTTTTAAGAAAAGAGATACTTATCACATGCAATTCACATTTTGGGGGGAAACAATTCAGAAACCCAAAACAAAACTAAGTGTTTCGAATATGTCCTATAAATTAAACCATAAGTACAACTTAAAGAGCAATATATGTAGAGTGGATATTTTAAAAATCCAAGTTTACAGAAGGTGCTTATACATTTTTCAAAAAAGATAAGGATTTACAATTACAAGCTCCCTAATGCAATAGGATTTGATTTATAAAAATTTAATTGAACAAAAGCTATTCAGGAATGAAACTATGAAGGAAAACAAGGTTCACCTACATGTTTATAGCCAACTTACCTCTTTTTGCTTTTGATGTCAAGTAGTGCATAAAAAGAGAAAAAAATTTATGTTTAACTGATTCTAATGCATTACATAATGGCTCATTCCATAAATACCTACTCAGAGTAAAATATTGTACTGATTTTTAAAGGATCCTATGTACAGAAGTGAAGCAAGGACTGCTTGGACAGTCAGAAACAGGGATTTCAGATGAACCCAGCAGCATATTCATTGAGATATCTGGGCCAAGGACCTGGGTACCATTTGACCATAAGCAAAGGGCATGTTTCTACTCTAAATTTCTGTCTTCGGTTCTCACTGTCCACATGGGTAAGAGACAGATTTTCTATTTGTAGTACGCTCTTCAGTGCAATGAAAAACTGGGGACAAGGCTCAGTTTAAAGTAAAAAATGGGTAGATGATCAGCATCAGAACAGCAAAACAGTCCACAGCCTGAGGGAAATGTATCCCCACCCCCAACTAAACACAACAACAACAAAGTTTGGGTTTTTTTTTTACATCCACCAAAAATTAGATAAAATGACAGTCCTGTTCTAGATCATTATTGTACAAAACTGATGTACACATTCTCATATAAATCTTTACCTCCACAGTTTTGGAATTATAAATGTTTCTTTTAATGGTAACCATCACATCTAGTCCATCACCTAAGACCTTTAATTGACTAATGTAATTCTATCAGAGGCCAGCTGTAGAAGCAATTCCTCATAAGACCTTGGGTGGGACACACTTGAAGTGACATAAATAATCTAAGTGCTGAAAAAGAATAAGAAAATCCCTAGGGTCCAAGAATGACTAAAGTCAAGATAAACAAGGCTTTTACATGCACATTTCACAAAAACTTTAAATTTGTGATATTTAGAGTATATGGATGACTTTATTTTTGACTGAGAGTTGACAATTAAAGGACATTGATTTAATGGTTGGACAGCATCTTTATGACTTCACGCTTTTTAAAGGGTACAAAGAAATAAAGCCAATCTCTTAGAGTTGTGCTTTCCCTTTTCTTTCTCATACCGTCCAGGCAGAAGATACACTGGGAAAGGACCAAGAAATCCAACAAGATCACGAGATGCTGCATGAGGAGGGACATACAGCTGTGCTGAGGGAATCTCAGAGGGTGGCAGGGATGCTTCATGTCCTTTAATGAATACAGTGCTGTGCGAATCTTTTCTGATTGATTAGCTGCACAAGTTTAATTACTAGGTCACTTTGATTAGTAATCTAGATGTAAATGCTGTGGAACTACATTTTCTTTTCCTTCCTTCCTTTTCTTTCATACTGGGGATTGAACCAAGAGGCATTCTACCACTGAGCTAAATCTCCCAGTCTTTCTTATTTTATTTTGAGAGTCTCGCTAAGCCGAGGTTGGCCTTGAACTTGGAATCCTCCTGCCTCAGCATCCCCAGTACGTGGGATTTCAGGCATGCACTACCGTGCCCAGATGGAGTCACACTTTCAGTACATTGTTTAAAACCAAAAAGTAGGAAGTAGCAAGCCTAGGCCTTCCATGAGCACTGTACCTACATATCATTCACACCATGGTCACAGGCAGAGCTCAGAATGCTCCTTCAGATCCTGTCCAGCTGGCTTGGAGCTCAGGAATATAGAATATAGAAAGGTCCATTCCCCTAAACTACTTATAATGCCCCAGAGGAGTTTGAATGCCTGCCAAGCTGATGGGCACCAAAGAAACATTTCTGAATTAATTTGATGACCCCAAAAATCAGCATAACAATAAAGGTATATTTTTAGATCATGAATCCCAGAAACAAATCAGAGTGTTAGTACACTGCAAGAATTCAGCATGAATTCAGGAACACTGCTCTTTCCTTCCTTGTATATTCAGTTCATTAACACTACAGTGTTAACGTCAAGAGTTTTTTTTTTTTTAATATCTTAGATCAAGGACATTTTCCTCTTTTTTGGAAAAAATTATCTTAGAAACTATATAGTTCTGTGATTTTTAATATTTGTATGTGTCTATTTAGAAACTCGAGTTTTATGTTAGGGGCTCCAGACCCGCTTCCAAGGATACTGGTTGAAGCTCTCTCTTTCAGATTCTTTGCAGATAATTCTTTCCAGGTACAGTTTGGATATAACTTTTCAGGTAATGCCTTATAATCAGAAGATTTTTTATAATAAAGGGTGTCATGTAGTTACAACAAGGGTGAATAGAATACAACAAACTAGTGCAAGCAGGTTGTACTAAACAGTTTGGGCACAACACAGAAGCTTGACAAAGACCCGGATGGCCCCTTTCCCATGGAGTACGAGGAGGAGGGATCCCAGCTGCCCACCAGAACTCTTTTTTGCATGTGGGGCTTTGGGATATAAAGGCAATAACAAAGGCAGGCCATTGTAGTACTCAATTCCTTGGGAAAAAGGACACCGAAGAAACTAAGAGTCAGGTGCTGTAGGTAAGTAATTAATTGCATGTGGTGGGACAAAGGTTGTTCTCAGACGGGGTGGAGACAGGTTCAGGAAGAAGGTAGTAAGATAAAATGCACACTTGTTTCATTCTGTATTTGGTTGAGTTTGTTATTACTGGCTGCAAGGTTGGTCACTTAACTGAGTCTATAGCAGGGTGTGTGGTCTAGGAACCAACTCTGAAAGTGTCCCTTTGGGTTTTCTAGTGCCCCTGCCAGAAAGCAGAGCCATTTGGGCAGGGTCAGGAGAGGACAGTAGTTATTGTTGGGAATGTCCTGGGCTTTCCATGTGTCACAGCACACCTGTTCCTTCTCATTGCCCTCTGGACACAGCTGTCTCCTGGAGACCCCAATCTTCAGCACCATGTTGGTGGATTTGGGTGGACACAAGTACAACCTAATCACTTTTACTCTGAATATGTAACAATTCAGAATATCAAATAAGTATATTTTCTTTCACTTAATGGATATATTTAAAAATTATAGTTTTTCCCTTAAGGATTTAAATTAGAAAACTTCAATTTTTGTAGATTTAATAAAATTTTAATGTAATGTTAAGCCTTAAACTTTAAGTTTAAAACTTCATAATAACACGAAATAGTCAACATGGATTGAAAAATATGATCTAATCTATGCACATTCCTGCTTTGGAGTTCTTACATGATCCCTTCAGTAATGATGGAATTCCATCCTTTTATCATAGTTTATTTTGCTTACAATGCTCAGGTTTTGAATGTGGAATCTTTTAAGGAAATCCAAGTTCTGGACAGGAGTACCTGATGGAAGAGGGAATAAAAAACAAAAATAAAAACAAAACAAATAAAATGCTGATAGAACTGTGGTCATCAGATGTCCCATTAATCATTGCCTTATTTGTTGAGTGGCTCCAATCTGTAAGCATGAAATAGCTTACTCAGTATTGTCTTCATCTTCTCTGTTATTCTGGGAAGAAGGAAAACATTTGGAACTCACCTTGAAAGAGTTCGATGCATTTTCGATCTATATGTGGCACCATTAAATGCCGCCACTTAAAACTGGCAAGATGCATTTTAAACACTTACAAGGCGCTCCCTGCTTAAAATAAGAAATATGGGATTTTCACAACTTGACTACAGCAATGAAAAAAAAAAAAAAGGTCTTGAAGTCATTTTGTTGTTTTAAGAATATTTAAGGAATGTGTTTGGTTAGCACACACCTAAACAATAGGAATTAAGTTATCATATTAACAAGAAAATCTAGAAACAAATAAAGGAGATGTATAAAAAAGGATATGCAAACATTTAATATTACTTACTATTTTTAATATTAAATGTTAATATTAAATATTTAATATCTATTTAAAACAGAGCTATAAATCAGAGAGAAAGCAGAATCAATTTGCAATGGCAAATATCAGAACCACTATTTCTATTTAACAGAAAAGATATGTGCCATCTTAAATCTTATTTTAAAAATCAGATGTTAGTTATTAAAATTTAGATTTCTGTGTGGCAGTTGTATCTGGTCAAAACAGTTGGTAAGGGAAGGTTTAGAACCGTACTGTCCAATAAACTAGCCATTAGCCACGTGTGGTGCCTTTCATGTGGCTGATCCAAATGAGATGCACTTGTAAGTTCATAATACACACAGAATTTCAAAGACTGAGTAAAAAAAAAGTAAAATATCTCATTAATAACTGCTTCTATGGATTTCATGTTGAAATATTATTAATATATTTAAAATAAAATATCATTAAAATTAAGATCACCTGTTACTTTTTCTAATCTATTAGAGAATTAAAAATTATGTATGGGGCTTATATTTCATTTCTACTGGATAATTCTGGTCTAGGAGGTTAAACAGTCTTATAGCTGTCATTTTGTTATTCAGTAAAAAATGTTCCTATTCTACACATGGAAACATTTCAAGGGGTTTTATTTTATTTTATTTATTTATTTATTTTTTTGGTGGTACTGAGGACTGAACCCAGGGGTGTTTTACCACTGAGCCACATGCCCAGCCTTTTTTAATTTTTATTTTGAGACAAGGTCTTGCTAAATTGCCCAGACTGTCCTCAAGGTTGTGATCCTCATGCCTTAGCCTCTAGAACTGCTGGGATTATAGGCATGCAGCACAGTGCCTGGCTCATTTTAAGTTTTCTTAAAGAATTCAAGCTTATCTTTTTTCTCCTATGTAGTTTCTTCTGATTAAAAATAAAAAGATGAGTCGATATGAAAGAAGAGTTTAGATACATTAGGTGAATAAAACAGCATGCATAACGTTGGTGGATGTGCCAGTGTTGTTAATACATATATAAAATGCACACTTGAGTTTATATATGTATGTATTTATGTATATTTGCTTGCATCTGTACAGAATGTCTTTCTGCAAGGATACAAAAGGTTGGGCAGGCACAGTTGTGGTAGAAGTCTACTTTTGATTGTATACCCTTTTGTGCTTTTTGAATTTTGAAACATAACTATTGAAAAATATACTTAAAAACTCTAACATAAAAAAGGAATAAAATAAAAACAAGGGAAGCTTATTATTTATGTATACCTTTCTAGAGTACTTTATAATACATGGTCCAGATGTTACCATCTAAAGTGGATATTTGGACTGGGGTCTTAGCTCAGTGGTAGTGTGCTTGCCTAGCATGTGTGAGGTACTGGGTTTGATGCTTAGCACCGCATATAAATACATAAAAGTCCATCAACAACTAAATATATATATACATATATATGTGTGTGTGTTAAAAAATAATAAAGTGAATATTATCTTATCTTTGTATTGATTTTTAGGTGTGCATTTATTAAAGCAACCAAATAAACACAATTCAAAATGACAAACATGCTGCCTGACTTAAATAAGGAGAGAAAAGAATAATTCACTTGGAAATTCTCCAAAGGCAATTGTTAGGTAGATTTCACTGCATCAACTACAGTAAACTGCATCTAAAATACATTGTCAATAACATGTACACAGAGGGAACCACACATGTGGAAGACACACCACAATAAAGTATTTTCTGATACTGTAGGAAATATGAACCAATGATCAATTATTGAACAAACTGAAGGCCCAGGTACAGGGCAAGATCCTGTGATTCAAAGACCAAGGAGGTTCTTGACCACAGGAGCTTAGGACTTATCCAGGAATCTGATGCTAACCTCTGTGCTGACTGCAGTGGCACACAGTGGGGCAGCGGCTAGTCCTCCCTAGTGGAGATGGGGTCAGGAAAGACTCCGTAACGTTTGTACTTATGTACACAACAGCAAACCTGCTGTATATGACACATAAAGCTTAAAGTCTTTGCAAAAGAAAATAAGAAAGCAGAAATCTTAAAATTCCAAAATATTTTTTATGAAACCAGTTATCAAAATAAAAAACACTGGGCTAAATTTGAGGACATTTGTTATTTATCTAAACAAAGCAAATGTGGAGCTAGTTGAGAAAAATTGGATAAATTCCTATATTTTTCAGTTTTCTATTAGGTGTCTATCATGAACAGTGACAAAGAAAATCCAATAATGAGATGCATCTCTCATGTAATATCCTTAATAATGCATATTCCAATTCAAGATCATTCTAAAAAATTTCCTGTAAAAATAAAATTATCACTTGAATACTGAAAAAAACAAAGAGATTTCAAGGTTTTGTATATTTCCACTGTAAAAGGAATCATCATTAACCTCCTCAAAGGAAGAAAAAAACCTCCTGCAGCATTTATGATTCACTTAAATTTGGAAATCTGAACCAATTTCTAATTGTATACTATATTGGGGCATATATTTGTATTTTTCAACACGTGTTTAGTAATTTTCTGAATTATTTATTTTATTTAAAAATTTTTTTGTGGTGCTAGATTCTCATGGATGCTAAGCAAGCTTTATCACTGGGCTACACCCCCATCCCTAAATTAATATTTTTGAAATAACTTTTGTTTTAGCAGATCCCAAACTAAAGACAACATATTCTAGCATCAGGCAATGCCTAAGCCTTCCCCCATAAGGAAGAACTCTGTGGAGGCTGTGTTAAAAGAAAATATAAGCCTCAAAGACTACAGGTTTCTGGAAGGAGGTGTAGCTCAGTGGTAGAGTGCTTGTCTACCACATTCAAGCCGGTGTTCCCCACTCCGGTAAGATTACAGGTTTTAGCAGATGCTGTTCACTCCAACTATTTAAAGAATTAAATACTGTGGAAAAAGAAAGGAGAGTGATATGAAGACCTGGAAGACGCAGAAATAGGGAAGCCTCTATAGAAAAATATAATTTACAAAAAAACAAACTACCGAGGCCATTAGTTCAGGAAGTAAATTCAAATAGCATTCACTGAGCTCTTTCCAGAAGAAGAAAGGTGATAAGAGCCGGCCTGTGTACGCACAGGACAGGACTGGATTTCATCCGTAGGGTGGACTTTTTTAACTTCACATACTTGAGAACATTCCTCGCAGTTTTGATTCTGGTTAACAAGCGCTTTCATTTACACATTCCATTAGTTTCCATACCTGCTTCTTTATCTTAGATATTACCCATACCTAATCCATTCTTCACCTTGCTGTCAGGATGGTTTTATATAATGGACCTATTCTTGTGTTAGGTGTGCTCAGTGGGACTGGTCCCTGCCCACTTTTCCAAGTCTCATCTCCCATCATTTCCAAGTCTTGACCTAGGTTCCACCCCCAAGTTTAAGGCCTTTGTACAGTTGACTTCCTTTCCTAGAAAGCTGTCCTCATTATCCACCCCTGCACCTCAGTCTCTAGTCACCATTCACGGCCAGCATGTGCCTCTGTTATGGGAGGCTGTGTCTAACCTCTCTAACTCCTTCATTTATTCCAGGAACACCTGTTAACTCCATTACTTATCTGCCTGCCTTCATCCCATACAAGGCTGTGTGTTTCTTGAAGAACAGGGTTGTGTTTCATTTGAATATCATTGTATATCAAGAGCCAAGAAAAGTGCCTGATACATAGTAGGTACTCAATAAATTTTGCCAAATTTTGATGAATAAGTGAATGAGCAAATGAACAAATGGTTTAATGAAAGAAATGTGGTTTTGGTAGAAGCTTAAGAACATAAGCTTTGAAATACAAACAGAAAAATGTTTACTTGTTTGAATGTAATGAAATGTTAAAGCAATTTTTACTATGAACATGCTTGTAGGTATGTTCACAACAATTTTTTTTTTAAGTACTGTAATTGAACCCAAGGGTGCTTTACTACTGAACTGCATCACCAGCCCTTTTCAAAATTTTTTTTTTAATTTTGAGACAGGGTCTCATTAAGTTGCCAAGGCTGGCCTCAAACTTGTCATCCTCTTACCTCAGCCTTCTAATCACTGGGATTGTAGGTGTGCACCACCATGCCCTGCTTGACTACAGATTTTAAAAGGTGATTATGAATCTAAGGTTAGCACATTTCTCTGAGTTACTTTTAAAAATCAGCAAAATCTAAAATATGATAGAAAAAAATTCAGATTTCAAAACAATGCAATTCTCTTACACTAGTTCAGTAATTATGTAAGGAGCAAATTATTTAGGATAGTACTTCAAGAAAACTTCAAAGTTACTTTTTTAAGTTTGGAATTTCTTATCTTGCACAAATGCTGCAATCAGATCTTTACTACAGAAATAACATCTCTTGCCTGTAAATTACATGGATTCCTTTTAAATATTCTGATAGACAGATTTTAATTATTGATTAGTGGTAAGATGATATTGTTGTTGTTGCTGTTTAAGTCTAGGCAGTTATAACATCAAGATAAAATGTTGGCTACAAAATAGCAATGAGTTAGGAAGATATGCAATTTGCTGCCTGATTATAAATATCTTGATGGCAACAAGGTCTCTTTTGATTCAAGTTCATCAACACTGGAAGGCACTTCTCAGATGAGCTGGTAATTGAGACTGTAAAAACTAAGAAGAGTCGAGGACACGGGAGTTTATATGCCAGGATAAGGATAATGGCAAAAATAAGAAGTCAACAGTCATGAACAGAAAACTCTGGAATTTCAGGGGATGACTCAGCAGAATCAAAGTCAGAGGCAAGGGCCAGAATTTTCCCCCAAAAGGTTGTACTAATGTAACAAACCAATCAGTATAGTGTACTAACCAACTAGCATAAAACTAATATTGTAAATCAGTGTTCTACCCTAGAGTGGATTCTTCAGAATTGAGAAGTTGTGCCTTCAAGAGGATGGGGTTTTTTTGTTGATCAGCTTATAGAAATGAAATCTATTTAAAAGTATATCTTAGGGTAAAAACATTTTATGTCTCATGTTTTTAAAAAAACTAATATAATTAACTTATTGATATAATTATTTCAATGATCCTCAATAGAAAAATAATGCTGACATATCTGCTCATTAAAATAATTTAAATTGCCTAAAAATATATATTAATATTTATTTTAGAAAATACATATTAATTTAACAAAAAATCCTGATAAGTGAACAGGGAATGGTACATTAAAAATGGCTGATATAATTTGTTATCAGTCAGTAAATTTTATAATAATCAATAATTAATATTAAACTCATGAATAAAAATCTCAAAATCTACTATTACTTATAGGTTTAAGATACTGCTTGCATAGAATATAGGACTGGTTATAAATATGGCATATTTCTCCTTTTTTGGCATAATGAAAAACGTTTTATATAGTAAAAGCATTCTAAACAACATTCAATATATTTTACCCATTATAGTTCAGCCTAGGAAAAGTAATATATGTTATCAATAATGCAGGTATTTTTAGGAGCTACAGTTTGTTTAATGTGATCAATCAATTTTTATAGTAATTGATTTAATTAAGATCTTTTAGAAAACACTGTTGGTTGACCTAATAATTTGTTAAGAATCTAATTGACTATGTTATGTAATTGAAAGCTCTGTGGGATATAACAGCTTTACTTCTTTTCCTCTTTTATTATTATAACTTCAAATAAAGGGTTAGAATTATAAAGTTTACTTGTAAGTTATCATTAAAGTGATTTTTTGGTCTAGTAATGTTTCTGAAATCCTTATTATTTATAGTTATAATCTTATATATAATAACCATTTCTAAGGCCAACCATATTTTCTGGTTACTCGAAACTAAAGAATTTCAAAAAAATAATGGTACTTTAATTCACATAGGCTAAGCAGTCTTAGAGCTGAAGATATTTACAGTGTGTGTAAAGTAGCAGAAAGATTTAGGTTTTGCAGAAGGGGAAACGCTTGTGGGACAATCCACACACTGATATACCCTTTTGACAACAACATCAAAATGTAGCAAAAGTTATAAAGATGTTCAATTTCTAACCCGTGATTTCATTCTTGAGCAAAAAAATCAAGTACATGGGTAGTAGAATGCATGCGGCTATTCCCAGCAGCATTCAATAATATACCATTATCCATCCCAGTGGACAACCACAGGGGAAGGAGTGACTAATGCAATAACAACATCTGAAATAAAATTTAAGATACAATAACCTTAAAAATAACAATGACCAAGTAGCAACATGGAAATGTTTATGATATAATATTAATGACTTCCACAATGTAATGATAATGACGTAAAATATATAGTCATGTACACAAGAACCAAGCAGTCATACAAAAATGAAAATAGCTATTGTTAACTTTTATTAATTTTAGTCTTATTGCCATACCACCTTTTAAAGTGAAATGCAACAGGAGTTACTTATTAATCATATCATTTGTTTTCTAAGGTCTGGTAGACAGTGCTACTAAATCCATTTGTTAACACTAAAAAGAAGGCTTTTGAGGGTTTTCCCCAAGTTAGATGCTCTGACATATCATTACCCTTTTGGTGACTCACAGAATATCTCAAGGTACCTTCCAAAGGTGTCTAAAAAATAGAAAATGAGTTATGAAAGTAGAAGTGACCAGTGGAAGGATTACTTTCGTGTGTGCACCTGTGCATCTTGGGCTGTTATGCCATTATAATTCACTATCATTGCCGATTTCCTCAACATTCCCCTAACATTCTTAGAATGTAGAATATGTGGTATAAAATATTATAGCACATCTTTTAATCCCAGCCAGTAGGCTGATTAAATGAATCAGATAAGAAAAATATCAGAGATCTAATGGCTGAGGTTTCCAAAAAGGAATTAAGGTAAAATTGAAGTAAATTAGGTAGGAAAGTAAAATTGAAATTAATTAAAACAAACAGACAGACAAAACTCTCACAAAGGTGGCAAACTCAAAGGCTACAGTAGAGGCCAGAAGGTAACAGAAAAGGTACAGCAGGCTAAGTGTCGGTAATAGGGAGTGATGTGACCAAGTGCCAAGCTCACCCTGTCTACCAGCGGCAGCCACCACTGAGCTCCAACAGGTTGTTGGCATGCATGAATGCAGACCAAGGGCTGCCAGATATCCAGAATCGTTTGAAAGAGTTCAGAAATAACAGGCGTTCATATGAAATCCCTGAGTTTGTAACTGCTGACAACTAACTTGAATTTGTTTAAATTTTTTGTTCCCTGTAATAGACAAATAATAGCTGCCCTTGGGCTTATTTTCTTTCATGGGCGTCCTGTTTGGCATCTCTAACTTATACTTAACATTCATGGGTTTTGCAAAAGGATAATCTTTATTTGCCAGAAGTCCCATTTTCTTTATTTGCCATAAATCGTGCTTTTGATTTAGGCCTTTTCATAGGTAAGGTTAAAAAAAAAAACCCAACAGTGACACTAAAGTAAAGCATATTGGTAATCATAAATAAATGGCTTACAAATGACAAGAACCTTATACTAACACCTAAATGTTCCTGAGGAGCAAAGCCTTCAAGGAGTTCACTTTAATTTTCTGTATAATTTTCTGTATAATGACTGACTGTATAATTTTCTGTAGACATGCTGAGTCACTACAAAAGGAATTAGTCCGAAAGCCATAATATAAACAATGTGGCTCTCTGCTGAAATTACATTAAACGTGGTAAGAGCCAAACCGAAATCTGACCAAGATGGAATCGCCACGAGCTACCAAACTGCAGAGAGGATTCAGGTGTGCGCACCTCGGTGCACCTCTCCCTAATTTCCCTTTCACGCTCCCATTCCTTCCAGCTCTCAATTTCCATCCTTGGCTGCTGGAAGGAAGCCCCTGCAGCCTTCTCAACAATGTCTGGCTGTGGACAAGGAGGAGACAGGAAGCCAAGTGCAGAGGAGTATTTACTTCAGTGGTGGGAATTCACACATCATCAAAGTCCTCAGAGTTAGACTCTGTGGATGGGTGAGCGTGAGCGGCTGGAAGGAAGGGGAGAGTTGTCTATTCAACTAGACATTTGCATCACATGCACCCAAGGAAAAAATGTTTACCTGGTGGAGCCACGGTTAACCTTTTTTCCTTGCTGAGCCGGTGCCCTTGGATGAATTCACTCATGGAAGGGGGGCCCTTCAGAAGAAATGATTCTGTGGAGGTGGGATCAGGGGGAACTCTTAATAAATTCTGTAGGTAGGAAGCCCCTGAAGTCCTGGGACGGCTCTGATCACAAAGGGAAGGTGAAAATTGTCTTGCAGGAGATCCAAGAAAAATACATATAGGAAACAAAAAAGTTTTACTTTAATTACCTTTCAACACCTCACCAGTGACAACATTATTTATATTGGCATTTACTTGTTTTAATATGTAAATCAAGATTTTTGCTAATTTTTTTTTAGTTTCCACATCAGGATACAACCCTATTTGGAAACTGCTTTGGATACTGGAAAAGATATTTATTACAGTTAGTTTGACCCTCAAATAGAAAATATATGTATTATTTGATTCTTAAATGAAAGCTCATAAAATAGAAAGTTTTACTATATTAACAGAAAACATAGCGTTAGTAACTCAATAGCCAGGACTTGGGGGAAGAGTCATGAAATCAGGTCACCAAAAACCTTACAAGTGGTTTCTCTGTGAAAGTCACATGCCAAGTGAAAGAGCACAAAAACTTGCTTTTAAAGAAAAGGACTGTATGTATTCCATTCCATTTTACCTAAATACAGGCATGCCCTTTCAGTCATCAGTTTTGGTCATATAGACAAAGTTCCCTTAAGAGAACATATTCATATCCTTGCCCCATGAAAGAGAAGCTGGTAAATAGCACCATTTCCAGAGGTACAATGACTTAAAATTATAATCCAAGTAGAACACAGCTTCATTCTTAATATCCACCTTTACCGATTTTCCGGTTGGAGGTAAGGGAGAGGCATATATGCATACAAAGAGCAGCAAAAATATTAACAGACACTTTGAAAATTATATTATGGTCAAAGCGGTAGGGATGGGGACAGAAAGGAATATAGTAGCATAATTATCACAAGGAAGACAAGCATTTGCGAGGCCCCTCTATAGCGGCTCCCATTTTTTCTTCTTCCCCTCCTCCAGCCACCACAACAAGAGCACATTAATTTTTGCAGTTAACTAAAATCTGGCCACTGCACCATACTATGAAGATCGCTGCATGCATACCTTTTCCTCTGAGTGCCACTGCTGACCCGAATGGTGGGTGTCTGTGGGCCCTGACTATGCAGGAGGTAAGTGTCTATGGTGGGCACGGTGACTGATGCCTCCCCACTTACTTTAGGGCTGCCGATCTTGCTCTTTCCAAGTTTGCCTTTGCTGCGTCGGGACTGCTCATGGTCAAACTCTAAGTCCTCCAGCCGCTGGGTCAGGGCGAGTTTTTGCTGGATTGCCATTCGTAACAAAGTGTTTAGAGTCTTCTTCTCATCCTCTGCAGCTGCTAACTGTCTCTGCATCTCATCCAACTGTGTGACATATTCATCACATCTGGAACCCAAACAGAAAGGTGGTGAGGGGGACATCTTGGTGGACTGACCTGGAACTCAAGTTGGAAAGTACAGTGCTCCTCCCTTAACTATAATTTCACTTCCCCACAGTTTCAGTTACCTGAGGTCATCTGTGGGCCCCAATTTTATGTGTCTTAACTCAAAAGGTTTTTCTTTGAAATTATTTAATCTTATGTTTATTTGTGGTACTGGGGACTGAACCCAGGGACACTCTACCACCAAACTATATCTCCAGTCCTTTTTTATTTTTAATTTTTAATTTTGAGACAGGGTCTCACTAAGTTGCTGAGGTTGGCCTCAAATTTGAAATCCTCTTGCCCCAACCTGCAGAGTCACTACAAATATAGGCAAGTACTATCATGCCTAGCTCAAGAGAGTTTTCCATTCTCAAGATTTTATTACACTATATTGTTATAATTGTTATATTATTTGTTATTGTTACTCTTTTGCCATGCCTATTTTATGGATGTATAGGAAAAAAACATGGCATGTAACCTTTATTACAGTATATTGTTAGAATCGTTCTATTTTCTTATTGTTAACTGTCATTGTGCCTAATTTATAGCTTAAACTTTATAACAGATATAGGGAAAAAAACACTACACATCAGGTTTAGTATTATCAGTGGTTTAAGCATCTACTGGGTTTCTTGGAATATATCTCCAACAGATAAAAGGAAAACTATTGGAATGAATTTGACTAGAATTTAGATATACAGATATATAGAACACTGGTCTTCCTACCAGTGGAATGAATATAACCTTATAGTAATAGAAAACTGGGAACAACAGAGCATGTTCAATAACCCACACAATGGGGTACATATGGGAGCACTCTGAATAGGCATCATGAACCCCAAGGACAGAGTTCTTTGGAGGGGCTGCTTTGTGGCAGTAATGTACAGTCTCACATGTCCAAAGTACCTTAAGTGTTACAATGGCTCTTTCTGCTGTATAACATTTGTCTTCTTTGCAGGAACAAGACAAGTTTGTCATAGGTTATGTCTGTGGCATCCGAAAAAAACAATAATGTTAATGAAGAAAATATTTGCTTCTTTATCTCTATTTATAGGTTTTATTTTAATTTAGTACAGATTGCAGTTGACACTGTTTTCAATATGGTTAATTTGTCTAAATTAGAAAATGGTGTTTTCAATGATTTCTCTACCAGTTGAGAAAGCAGAGAGTTGTCAGAGAAAACTTGCACAGGTTTGATGGAGGTAGAGCCGATCCTCAGAAACATCTTCATTTCAGCTTCATGCTTGTGCTAAGCACGAAGGCAAGCTCAGTGATCTATTTCCCCACCCACTGGGAAACCTGAGCCCATCCGTGTGCATTTGGAAGGAAGAAGGAGTGTGGGAAAAAAGCTTACGCTGAGATTTTGCTGTTTATTTACCCACTAAGATATTAATAACAAATACTCTGCATACACCAGCAGATGGTTAACGACCATCTTGGAATTATTCAAGATGCATTATACAAACTTGGAAATTAGCACAAGCCTGGGGTAGTATTTTAAAGAAGAAAACAGGCTCTGTGTTAAAGAACTTGAAATCTAGGGAGTGCCATTCTCTTTACCTTTGAATGTCAGGAAGCATAGATCATAAGAAAAACCAGAGCTTAGTAAAACACAAAGTGAATTTCAGGACCCTGGATTAATCCTTACTGGCCAGATAACAATATTTTATACAAATAGCATTAGGCAGTTACTGTATCTGAAAAATCAAATGTCTATGAAAATGAACTAATTAGGGATACAGGTTATCACTCGTATATGGAGACTTCAAATATCCCTTTAAAATGTTTTCAATTCCTTTCTCAAAGAAAGAATTTATGTTCTCTTAATTCTTAACATAATCCTGATTTCCGTCATTGGAAGCAGGACCATTCCTGTTCTCTATCCTGCACCTCCGTAGTGGCCACAAGTACATGTATTACACTTTCCAATGCCACTGTGCTCTGAGTCTCAGAAGCCAGTTCCTCTCCACCCCCATGGTCCCTCAGGCAGGTGCTTAGCCTTTTCTCTGTCATTTCCAAAAGATTCAATTACTTAGGACCTTGAGCCTTTTCTTTCCCAAGTTTCGAAGAAAGTTGCACAGATCCCTGGGACTCCCATAAAGCCCAAGTTATTTTTTTAAATTACATTAGCTACATGTAAATCATTTACTGAGTATGCAAATAAAGTCAAAGTTATGCTTTGTGAATTTTGCACCAAATTTCTATCAGAGAAGATATATATAATCGGTGCTTTCTTTCTTGGGGGAGGACTGCATTGTGACAACAAAAAAGGTATTTCAACAGTATATTGAGAATCTCCAGATTTTGAAACCCTCAAATCATTACATTATAATAATAATAGTTATTATTATTGCAGTACTGGGGATGGAACCCAGGCCCTTGGGTATACTGGGAAGAGCCCTACCTACTCCAGAGCCATATCCCAGCCTAATACATCCTCCCCCCCGTCATATTTAAAAAATTAGTGCATTATTAGTTGTACTTAATGGTGGGACTTCTTGTTACATATTGGCATATACACACAATATAACAACATAATTAGGACAGTATCACTCCCTGGTATTTCCCCATTCTCTCCCCTAGTCCCCTTCCTCTAGTCTACTGATCTCCCTTCCATTTTCATGAGATCCCCCACCCACCTTTCTTTTAATTTTTCCTCTCTAGCTTCCACATATGAAAGAAAACATACAACCCTTCACCTTCTGAGTTTGCAGTCCAAATATTCTTTTTTTTTTTTTTTTTTTTGGCGGTGCTGGGGATTGAACCCCGGGCTTTGTGCTTGCAAGGCAAGCACTCTACCAACTGCGCTACATCCCCAGCCCTCCCAAATATTCTTAATAATCACTTCAAATTTAAAAACAAAAGCACTGCCTCATAATAAAATGTCTGTGGGGGGGATAGATACGAATATTTGTAGAATTATTGGGCAATGTGAAAAATTCAGCAATATACACAATTACTATTTTAGAAATAATGTAAGTAGAATTTAATTCACAGTGTATTAAAGTTTCAATATCAGTTGATTTGATGAATATTAATCTTCATTATGGGGGAAATATTGGTAAGCCCCTTTATATATTTTTATGTACTTTGTCACAGAAATATATTTTAGGGACCATAATATTTAGCTATTTTAAGAAGAATTTTTTCCTTTATGGGAAGCTTTAAAAAAAATCTAATATTTGGGATAGGGTTGCAGCTTAGTGATAGACCTCTTGCCTAGCATGTGTGAGGGCCTGGGTTCTTTCCCCAGTATCCCTGATCCCAGCCCAATATATAATTCTTTTGAGCATAAAATCTCTAGAAAAAGTTTATTAAATTAATTAACTTTTTTGTTGTTTGTTTTTGAGACAGTATATTGCTGTGTTGCCCAAGTTGGTCTGGAGCTCCTGGGCTCAAGTGATCCTCCTGCCTCAGTCTCCCAAGTGGCTGGAAAAAATATTTTTATGTAACAGAATTGCTTGATGCAGTGTGTCCAGTAGAGGGCTCTGGAATTGAGCACCTAAGATTTTGCCTTACATTTGTCAGAGTGGAATCTCATATATTTTATTCCTGCTTTCCTGTCCCAGATCATAGTCCGATACACTCAAGATGCACCAAGACCCACTTGTGAGTGCCACAGTCTTTTCTCCCGTGGACTACAATTTTAGGAAGAAAACCCAGTTACCTTGTTGCAAACATTGCTCTCAGGGATGAGAAGGTGGCTGCATCTTCTTTCAAAGCCTTCAGTTCGTTCCTCAGTTTCGTCATCGTTTCTGTCACCATTGCTTTCTCATTCTCATATTTGTTCTTCAGATTAGCTAGGGCCACCTCAGCTGTCTGAAGCAGAAAAGTCACAATGCTCACCCCGTTTATATCAGGAACACTGGTCATACACACTTCTTCATGCTGGGTCTATTATTTCCTCTCATAAATGGAAAGTGAAATTGACTTGGTTAGACTTTACAGAAGCATATGTACATACAATGGATATAAGGAAGGTTTTCTTTAATGTCAAAATGTGTTGTGAGGGCTGGGGATGGAGCTTGGGGGTAGAGAGACAGATTGCCTCACACACATGAGGCTCTGGGCTCAGTCCCCAGTGCTGCCCAAACAAACAAAAACCCCACATAAACCAAAACAGCAACAAAAAGCAAAACAAAACCAAAAACCTGGTGTGAATTCATAATGTGGTAAACTGTCCTAGAAGCCAACTGTGAGCCAGTCAGTATGAGGAGGGAAGAGACTAACTGCAGTCCAATAAGTACTTCATGTAGATTGTTGAAGGTGCAGGAATTTCAGAGCTGGAGGGAGCCAAAACGAAACCTTACAGAAGATGGATTTTATTACGAAGTTAGTAAAGAAGCACAGCTTCCAATTGAAATACATTAGAACTCAATTATTTTTGCATCCTCTGTGCTCCTACAGGCCTAACACCTGAAATAAAAGACCATTGTAATCTATAACATGAGTATATGATACACCATAAGCCTATGTTATTATATGTTTAAGGAAAAGAAGTAACAAAGAATCAGTGAATTATAGTTAAATTTAATTATTCATAATCTCCAAGAAAGCAAAACTCCAAAATGTAGAATAAGTTAAAATATTTGTTTGGATTTGGGAGTGTGGCACATCTGGTTTCTAGAATTAGTAGTGTCTCAAATCAAGAGCTAACCTGGCACGGTAGAAAGTAAAAACACAATGACTGAATCCAGAACATAAAATTGGTGCATATTTAGGACTGCCTGTTTGATGCACAGCACGTGGCACTGGGAAGTCAACACGGAAGTGTGGCATATGGCATGCACTGTGAAGTCAAACTGGAAACAGAATTTTTACGGACTCTAGACTACAACTTTTCAGAGGGTGTAAAAATATCCAATACTAGTGAAAAACCCATTACTAATGGAATTCCCAGGAAGACTACCATTATATTTCTGTGCTTGAAATGGAGAGCTTCAACTTTCTTATGCAAAGTGTCAACTTCTATAGAAATGGATGGATTCATTTTTAATTAAACCAATATCAGGATAGGGGTATTTCATTAATATTTGATTCCAAATTAGTTTCTTATTGGTTTTGACTAAATTTAAATTCAGATTAAAATGACAACTTATATAGCAATTCTGTATGTTCTGTAATACTAATAATCAATGGAATCTTCAGAAAGAAATATTAATATCAATGGAATCTTCAGAAAGAAATATTATAAATTCAAAAAATTATCCAGAATAAATTGACCTGGGGAAAATGTCAGAATGTCAGGTTTTCTCTCTCTCTCTCTCTCTCTTTCTTTTTTCTTTTTTCTTTTTTTTTTTTTTTTTTGAGGTACTAGGGTTCAAACCCAGGACTCACATGTGCTAGGCAAGTATTCTAACACTGAGCTACATCTCTAGCAATGGTTTGGTTTTCCAAAAAGTTTAGACACATATTCATTTTGAACAGATGATTAAGTTTAAGTCATGCAAATGTAGGTGTAAGGAATTTGTAAGCACATAGAGTCATATGGTCAGTTTCTAAGGGGTCCTCCCCCTTAGGGGGATGACAGAAAGCAGGATCTGAAATAGAAGAACTCACTTATTATTTGTGAGAAATGCCCAAAAGGAATCAGTTTTATTTGTAGATTTATTTGTTCATAGACTATGCAAAACTTTTTCAGAATTTATTTAAAGCATCTAAAAATTCATTAGATTTGTTGATATCTTACTTACTTAACTTTCTCCTAGTCACAATCTGAAGTTAACTTAAAAAAAATTTTTTTTTCTATCCTCAGAGACCATCACAAACACACAAACATTCCCTCAATACATCTTCCTGTTTTGTCACTCTTGACCCACTGTACCTAACTGTTTGTCTGTCTGGGATTATTTCTTCTTGCCCTGGGAAAACACTTTCTTATCCTTTAAGAACAAAAGAAAAAACTCAATAATAATTGTTCTTTGAAGTCCTTTCCAGCTTCTCTAAGAAACATCGTTTGCTTCCTCTGCAATGTTCCCATAACTTGTATTACAGCACATATAACATAAAACTATAATTATCTGTATTCTGCCATTCCCAGGGGGCTGTGAGTCCTCTTCTGGCAGGCAGAGACCACATATTAGTCTTATTTGAATCTTCATATCTAACACATTTTAGTACATAAATGATGCTTTAAAACCAAATTATTCCATCAGAAGATACCATGCCTCTGAAAAAAAAATCCTAAACTATAATAAAAGATTCATAGATGGGCTGGGATGTAGCTTGGTGGTGGAACACTTGCCTAGGATATGCAAGGCCCTGCATTTGCTGTCTAACATCACGAAAGAAAAAAAAATTCATTGAGAATACAGAATGCCCATCTCAAAACAAGATGATTCCCTTTCCCCCTAAACCACAGAATTCTCACCTTAGTCTCAATAATTAACATTTCACAATGTCTAAATATAACGATGTTATCTGCTGATAGTCAAAGCTATTTATGGGCATAAGCATCACAGTAACAGGCCCACTGTTATTTAAATGGGCTAGAAATGTGTTTTCATTTGATTTACTGAGCATACTACACAGGCTGTGACTCTGTTGCAATGCAAATGATACCATTAGCACTGTGAAAATAAAATTCAGCTAGGCGTGCTTTGCTCTGCTCTAATTTCTATGGCACTGTTTATACCACTCTAAAGTGTTACACCTATTTTAGCCTATAATTACAAGCATGCGTTGAATTTGTACTAGATTATTAGTCATTTTTTTTTACTAGTTGTTTATTTTTGGATCCCTACTTACTATCTCCCATAAATTATGTGTATAGTCAATGAATGTTGGCTCACAAATTAGTTCTCTCTTGGCTGATCAACCAACTTTACTATTTCAGTCAAATCTCTTGACATTTTCATTGGTCTAGTTTTCTAGGTTGATTAATATTCAACCCTTAGGTAATAAATCAGAGAAGTTATCTGATGACTCAACCAAGAATGACCCCAGGATATTGTGCTCTTGGTAAAGATTGTGTAAGTCTTGTCTAGTGTGATTTTGATCCATGAATTAGCACCCATCTGAAACTCAGTTTCATATATATGGTCACTAGAGTTCATTCTCCCTCTCTCTCTCGCTCTCCACTGCTTTATTTTTATTTTTACTTTTTTAGTTGTAGATGAACACAATACTTTTATTTTACTTATTTATTTTTATGTGGTGCTTAGGATCAAACCCAGTGCCTCACACATGCTAGGCAAGCACTCACTACTGAGCCACAACCCCAGCCCCTCTCCCTTGCTTTTTGATTTGTTTTTTGCAGTGCTGGGAATTGAACCCAAAGCCCATACATGGTAGGCAAGCACCCTACCACTGAGCCAAATCCCCAGTTCTCTTCTCCTCACTCCCCCACTGCCACCACCATTTCCTTCTGTCTCATTTGCTTGCTAGTGTGGGCACCAAACTATTTCATTTGTTGGTAAAATCTGCCTGGTCTTGTTTTTATCACATGGCTTCCCGCCGCTGTCATGTTCTTCATCCCTGAGTCCATGACTTGATCATTTATCTAATACTCTTGTTTCCCTAAGTCTAGTATTAAAGACAAGACACCCATTTTCTGTCTTGTTACATGCCCAGAACTTGAGCCTTGAAGAACCCCCATCTCTAAAGTTGAGGTCAGGTTGGTGGCTCTTAGATCTCCTTTAAACCTGTCTGTACCCAGACTCCTGGAGCACCCGGCTGCCTGCCAGGTGTCTGTCTTTCCTGCCATAGCTCCCTGGTAACTGTTGTAAGCTGCCATGCCCAGTCTCTTCTGCCACTCTCCAACTCTTGCTGCCACACTCACAAGACTGGGGTCCTGTACTTGCAGTTGGGTCTTCTCTTCTGCTCCTACTTTTACCTTCCTCACCCCTTCCTCCACCTAGTTGGGCACAACTACTCTCTGTTCCACCTATTCACTCATTTAAAATAATATCACATTCTGATCTGGCACTAGGATGTAGTTTGTTTTTTTACTCCACTGACCAGTAATTTGAATCTTTGTCTTGATAGTCCTGGAACCTCAACAAAATGGGGCGGGGGTGTAAATTGGTTAAGAAAGCTTTTGACTAGCATGCTTTCACTGTAGAAGGAGGTTACCTGTTTGTTGGCTTTCAACACTGCCCTCAATGTGGCGATCTGTTCCCGTTTAGTGCTCAGCAGGGACTTTAGCTTGAGGATCTCTTCCATTAAGGCCTCCTTGTCTTTATCAATCATGGGGGCCAACTCCCGAGCCGCTGCTCTCTGACGAGACAGTTGCAAGGACCGGTCCACTGCTTTCTGCAGATGCTTGATTTGGTCCCGGATTATGGCATTAAGGTTGTAGATATTCATTGGCTCTTTGCGGATATCACTTGTATCCAATACTGGAGATGACGGTGGGGCAGTAATAACAGGAGAGATCGTGGGGGTCTTAGTTGGACTTGGTTCTTTGCTGGCCTCTGTGTTTTCTTTTGGAACAGGTTCAGATGAGGTCCTTGTTTCTACTGGGGATGACACACCCCGTCTGGCCAATCGTGGAGACAAAAGTCCCCTGGGATCATCAGGGCCTTTCAGGCTGCCACTGCGGGTAACTCTGCTTTGCCTGTAGTAGTCCAGCATGACCCTGTTGGGAGTTTCATTATTACACAGACATACATGGTGGTAAAGCTGAGCTAGCTCCTCACTAAACGTCACCAGCTCATCCTGGGCTGTATTAAGGGTATTGTGATTTTCATTGGCTATGCTGGTCATCTTTTGCAACTCCTTCTCCATGTGGGCCATCTTCTCACCACTTTCCTTGGTGTTCTTCTCAAGGCTTGTCACCTGCTCATCATACATTTGGATCTTACTCTCATACTTGGCCTTCTCTTCTGTATAATTTTCCACAGATTTATTATATTTCTCCTTTAAGGCCTTAATTTCTGCTTTCAAATCAATCACCTCAGTCACTGCCACTCTGTATTTGCATTCAAGGATCTCTAAGCCATTGATGTCTACCTCATAGTCATGGGCCTCCTCCCCTGAGTCCCGGCCCTTCTCCCCGTCCAGCTCCGCCTTGAGCTCCTTGCTGCTCTGCAAGCCCCTCATGGCATTGACATGCTCTGTGAGCCGGTGCACCCGCTCGTGTTGCTCTGTCAGCGCCCCCTTGGTGTGTTCCAGCTGTGTCTGTGACTCCTGGAGATTGGCCAGAAGAATGGCCTTCTCACGCTCTACCTGCAATGAAAAAGAAAGTTTCCAAGTAACTGCAATGCAGTGCTGTGGGGAACTTAATCCCCTCAGAGTAGGGCATGGGCATATTTAAAATAACAGCAGCACAATCAGTGTTCCCATTATTTCAAATTAAATTGGAGTGTTGTTTTCTTATTCAGCACTTCTGGGAAGTCAATCTAGAAGTACATAATTCATAATATGGTATTGATAAAAGTGGAGCCATTTGAATTTTTCATAAAGGAGATAGAAATCTTCTGAATATTCTATTATTGGCATTATGTACGATCCCAGTGAAAATGGATTTCAGCAGTGTTTTATTCTTTTTCCCTTGAAAATCTAATGAATTTCCCTGGAAAAGTCTAAACATTATTTGAAGTGTACATGATTATAGATAAAACCATTTCCAAAAAGCTCCCAATAGGAAAAAAACTTTTGATAAAATAAAAATTGATCAAGACAAAGTGTACTGAATGTGCCTCAAACTTTTTTGAGACAAGTGTCATGATAAATGAGGTAATGGGTTTGGAATGGTTTTCAAGCAGTGCTCTGCCAGTTCATACTTAACATAAATATATTCTAAGCCTAAAAGGATAAGCACACCATTCTCTTCATGATAGCACCTCCAGAAAACATCACACAGAACAGTTTCATGTGGGTATGTCCATATACAGAATTGCTTTCCACGCCCAATGTGTTTCTGATAAGATCAACTGACTACGGAGTGGTAGCTTTTTTTTTTTTTTTTTTCCCTTAAGTGCTACTGGGGATCGAACCCAGGGTCTTACATGCTCAACACACCCTCAGCCCTTTTTCCTATTTTATTTGAGACAGGGTCTCGATAAGTTGCCCAGGTTGGCCTCACACTTGTGATCATTCTGCCTCAGTCTCCTGAACAGCTGGGATTACAGGTGTGCACAACCACACCTGCTATGGTATAAATTTTATATGTATGTATATATTGAATAGGGAGTGGTGTACACACACACATACACACACAACTGAACCGGCAGTGGTACTCAACTTTTTACATATACATATGTATATATACATATGCATGTATATATACACACTACATATATGCAGAGTATATCTATATATCTATATTTACACACACACACGTAATTCTACTCCTTTCCTCCAGACAATTAAGGTTGATCTGACCAAAACGTGATTACTGAATTATTACAGATAATTTTTATAAAATTCCAGCATTATATTCTCCTTTGGTTATTAAGGATTGTAGTACCTTAATGTATTTGGATTTCAAAGAGCAGGCACTTAAACTATTTAAGATTCATTGTGGCTAGAATTAATAAATGTAAAACACTTAAAAGCTTTAAAAAGACTATACATTTTATGTGTCATTATTTTAATCTCCATTTGTGAAGAACTTATTCAAGGGAGATTTGCTGAGTTGATTATAATCTTCTAGCACCAAAAGAGTCACCTTATTTTTTCTTATCCTCTTCATCTTCTATCTGGAACTGGGAGTTTTTTATTTTTTCAAGGTAGGGCTGAATGTTTTATCAGAAAACCTAAATGCCACATTTGTAATCTATTGAGTATAAGTATACAATCTACGTGAGCTATTACTGTTGTTGTTATATCCCATACGTATTTTTAATTTCACTGAGTGTCTGCTATTCATTTATTTCTTTTTGGTACTGGGGATAAAACCTAGAGCCTCCCACACACCAGGGAAATGCTCTATCACAGTTACCTCCCCAGTTCTTTCTTTCTTTTTAATTTTGAGGCAGGGCCTAAATTGCTTACAGTCTTGCTAAGTTGCTGAGACTGGCCTCAAACTTGGATCCTCCTGCCTCAGCCTCCCGAGTTGCTGGGATTATCACCTGTGCCACCATGTGCCCTGCTTGCCTTTTAAATAAACATATTGACATGTATTGTGAACCTATAGAGTTTTTGTGAAAGACCAAGAAAAGATAATTACAGTTAGTATTAGAATTTCTATAGGAAAAGAAATCAAGGCTGTTTTCTAAGCTATCAATTTCCATAAATTTCATTTTTTAGCAATTTAAAAGGATGAGTTTTCTTATTTGTGAATTTTATCTCAATGTGTAATTTTATTGTTTATATTAAAAATAATAATTGTATATATTTTGGGGGGCAGTGTGATGTTATTATACATTTATGTGTTGTAGGATGATTAAATCAGGCTACATATTAATCATTGCACATAGTTATCCTTTCTTTGTAGTAAAAATATTTAAAACCTACTTTTAGCCTGGCACTTTGGTACATGCTTATAATTCCAGTGACTCAAGAGGCTGAGGCAAGAGGACTGCAAGTTCAAGGCCAGCCTTAATAACTAAGCAAGTCTCTAAGCAACTTAGCAAGACCCTGTCTCAAAATAGAAAAATAAAAAGGGTCGGGAATGTGGCTCAATGGTAAAGTGCCTCTGGGTTCAATCCTTGGTACCCAAACAAAACAACCTCCTACTCTTAGCAATTTTTGAATATACATTATTCCTAACAACACCACCACACTGTACAATGGGCTACTAGGACTTACTACTCCTCTCTCACTGAAGCTTTGATCACCTCTCCCTTCGCTGTTCACCAGCCCCCTCCACGCCTGTGGTGACCACCATTCTACTCTAATTCTGAGTTTGATCTTTTTAAGATTTCATAGGTAAGTGAGATCTGTGCCTGCTTATTTCACTTTGCAAAACATCCTCTTGATACATTCATGTTGTCACAAATGACAGGATTTCCTTCTTTCTAAAGAACAAATGGTAGTATTCCCTTGTGTACATAACCCATTTTCTTTATTCATTCTTCCACAGATGAACATTTAGTGTGTTTCCATATCTTGGCTATGGTAATAACATGGTAATGAACATGGGAATGTAGTTGTTTCTTCAACGTATTGACTTTGGTTCCTCTGGATACCAAAAGTGGGATCCAGAAATGGGATTGCTGGAATCTAAGTAGGATAATTCCATTTTTACTTTTTTTTCCCCCCCATAAAATCTTAATTCTAGTCATTTGACTCAATTTGACACTTAAATGATCAATGCAATTCTTATAACAGGATATATGGTACCAGTATGTAAAAAGAGAACTCAGAAAGAAGTAATTTATTCTTCTCTGCCTGGCAATGAGTATCTGCCCTAATGAAAGAGAACGCTATAAAAAAAGGTCAACAGAGATCAAAGGTGAGAGAATCCATCATAAAAATGCATATTTCAAAGGATGTGCTGAAAATAACTCACAGACACAGGCACACAGAAAAGTAAGTCAGGTGGAAAGGACTCAAAAAAAAAAAAAAAAAGGTGAGGGGGGCTGGGGGGAGGCACACTTCCCAACTCATTCTGGGATACTAGTATTACTCTGATACCCAAACCAGACAAATATATTACAATTAATGAAAATTACACACTGATATCAATTAGGAATATAGAACAAAATACTAGCAAACTGAATCCAGTAACATAAAAAGTATTAGACAATACAATGAAGTGGATTTTTTCCTGGGGATGTAATGTTGATTTCACATGTAAGAATCAATAAGTGTAATACCCTGTTTTAATAGAACACATGACTAAAACCACATGATCATCTCAACACATGCAGGAAAAGCATTTGACAAAATGCAAGGTGCCTTCATGGGGGCGGGGGGAATGTCAATGATCTAGGAATAAAAGGAAATTTCCTTACACCAATAAAAGGTAACTATGAAACAGTTACATATTATACACTTCTGTATATCAGCTTTCTGTCACTGTTGACAAAATATGTGAAAAAAATCAACCTGGAGGAGGAAAGAGTTACTTTGGCTCAGGGTTTCAGAGGTTTCAGTCCATGGCTGGCTGGCTCCATTGGTATGGGCTTGTGTGAGGCAGAACATCATGGTAGAGAGGACATGGCAGACCAGAGCTGCTCACCTCATGACGGTCAGAAAGCAGAGGGAAAGAAAGTGAGGAAGGGCAAGGCACAAGATCTACCCTTCCAGGATGCACTTCCAGAGACCTGCTTCCTCTAACTAGGTTCCACCTCCCACAATTTCCATCATCTCCTGATAGTCCATTCAACTGTGAACCAGTCAATGGATTACTCTAGTTTTTGTTTTGGTTTGATTTTGGTGCCAGGGACTGAATCCTGGGACAACTAACAACTGAGCCACATCCCCAGGTTTTTTACTTTTTGAGACAGAGTCTTGCTAAGTTGCTTCTTGCTATTGCTGAGGCTGGTCTTAAACATTCAATCCTCCTGCCTCAGCCTTCCAAGCTGCTGGGATTACAGGGATGTACCACCATGCCTAGCTGGATTACTCTAGTGATGAGATCAGAGACCTTATGATTCCAGTCACTTCCCCAAAGTCTCATCTCTGGACACTGCTTCATTGGGGATTACGTTGGGGGATATTCCAGATGCAACTATGATGAAAGTTAATGGTGAAAGACTGAATCCTTTCCTGCTAAGATCAGAAACAAGACTATGACTAATTGCTTCTACCACTTTTATTCAACATAGTACTGAAAGTTCTAGCCAGGGAAATAAGGCAAGAAAATGAAATAAAAAGCATTTACATTGAAAAGGAAAAAGTATAATTATCTTTATTTGCAGATGATGTGATTTTTATATAGAAATTCTTAAAAAGTCCACTTTTAAAAAACTATTAGAACAAATACACAAGTAGAGTAAGTTTCCAGGATAAAAGATCGATATACAAACCTCTAATGTATTTCTACATACTAGCAATGAAAAATCAAAACTGAAATTAGTAAAATGATTGTATTCACAACACTATCAAAAAGGAAAAAATATTTAGGGAAAGTTTAACAAAAGAATGCAAAATGTATACTCTGAAAGTCATAAAGCAAAATTAAAGAGGACCTAAAGCCAGGCATGAGCCAAGTCCAGAGACTTGGGCGGCCAAGATAGGAGTATTGCAAGTTCAAAGACAATTTCAGCAACTTAATAAGGCCCTAAGCAACTCAGTCTCAAAATAAAAAATACAAAAGTTGGTGATTTAGCTCAGCAGTAAGGCACTCCTTGGTTCAATCTCCATAACCAAAAAGAGAAAAAAGACCCGAATGGAAAAATAAATATCCCCTGTTCCTAGGCCAAAGACTTAATGTTAAAAGGAAAATATTCCCTAATTAAATACATATGCAATGCAAACCCTACCAAAACCTAAGCTGAATTCACAGAAACTGACAAGATGATCATAAATTCACATGGAAATGCAAAGGACACTGAATAGGTAAAAATGATCTTAAAAAGAGTTTCAGAAAAGGACAAACAAGTTGGGGATGGTGGTACACACCTGTAATCCCAGTTCCTCAGGAGGCTGAGGCAGGAGGATTGACAGTTTGAGGCCAGTCTGGGCAACTTAGTGAGACTTTGTTTCAAACTTTTAAAAAGGGTAGGGCATATAGATTTAGTAGTAGAATACCCCTGGGCTCAATCCCCAATACCACAATTAAAAAAAAAAAAAAAAGAAAGAAAGAAAAGAAAAGAAACAAAAGCAAACTGCACAGTTTACTATAAAGCAATAGTAAGGTAGTGTGGTACTAACATAAAAGTGGATATGTAGATTAATGGAATAGAATTCAAAGGTAAAAAATAGACTCATACATCTATGGTACATTGATTTTTGATAAGGGTGTCAAGACTACTCAATTAGGAAAGGAAAGAACAGTCTTTCAACAAATGTTGCTTGGATAAGTGAATGCCCACACGTAAAATAATAACAGGAAACCCCTACCTCACATCGCTTATAAAAATTACATCCAATCATATCAGAGACCTGAATGTAAGAGCTAAACAGTAAAGTTCTTTGAAGTAAACCTACTTACAAAACTTTATGACCTTAGACCAAGCAATAGTTTAATGACATCAAAAGCAACATAACAACAAAATAAACTATAAACATCAAAATTAATTTTGTGTGTGTGTCCCCGCTGTTGAACCCAGTGACTTGTACACGTATCAGTTCTACAACTGAACTATACCCCTAGCCCCAGATTAAAAACTTTTATGCATCAATGAACACCACCAAGGTAAAAAGTCAACCCACAGAACAGGAGAAAATATTTGCAAATCATATATCTGATGAGAATTTTCTATCCAGAATATATTTTTTTAAAAAACCCTCATAATTAAATAATAAAAAGAAATCACTCAGTCAAAAAATGTGCAAAGGAAGTGAACAGGCATTATTCTAAAAAAGATTTACAAATGACCAATAGGCACATGTAAAGATTCTCAATATCATTAGTCGTTGAAGAAATGCAAATCAAGATCATAATGAAATGCCACCTCACACCTGCTAGGATAGCTACGATTGAAAGGGCTGATAACAACAAGTGCTAGAAGAATAGAGGAATCAAAGCCCTCATATGGATGTATAAAGTGGGGCGGTCACTTAGGAAAACAGTCTGGCAGCTCCTTGGAAGGTAAACAGAGTTAACCATGTGGCCCAGAAATTCTACTCCTAGAATTCTACCCAAGAGAATTAGAACATATGCACAACCCAAGTTTGTAGGTGAATGTTCACAGCACACAGCAGCATAATTTATTCATAATAACTCAAAACTGGAACCATTTCAAATGTCCATTAACTGATAAGTGGACAAATAAAGTGTGATACATTTATGCCATGGAATATTATTTGGCAACAAAAAGGAATAAAGTGCTGGTACATGTTACAGCATAGATGAAGCTTGAACATGTTAATGCTAAGAAGCCAGTCACACAAGACAATGTGCTATATGATTCCATTTATATGAAACATTCACAATAGACAAATCTACAGAGACAGGCAGTTCACAGATGAGTGGCTGCTTAGGGCAGGGGTTTCTGGCAAAAATGCAGAGTGGCTGTTAATGGATACATGGTTTCTTTCTTCTCTTTTTGGTACTATGGATTGAACCCAGGAGCACTTTACCATTGAGCTACACCCGCTGCCTCAGCCTTCTGAGTCCCTGGGATTACAGATGTGCACCACCACACTTGGCCCACGATTTCTTTTTGCTGTGATGAAAATGTTCTGAAATTGACGGTGGTGATGGTTGTTCAACTTGGTGAACCAACAACCACATCAGACAGAAGGATTGTTTGCTCCATGAATGGTAAATGGTATCTCCGCAGCCCTGGTCTACAACAAAGACGAAAACAAACAGCAACAACAAAATACTACCCAGAGGCTTTCCCTGATTGTGATTAGAGACAGTCTTCTAATGTTTGTTGATATGTAATAGAAAAAGTAAGGCTGTGGGAAATTTGCTTCCCTACAAATTTATGAAGACTCTAGAGTCTGAAGTTTAATCACTTAAGTGGTACTAGGAAGGTGTCTCTAGGGTTTTAAGAACCAGGACGGACCAAACTTGTAATTCACTTCATCCCATACATATGGAATGAGTCCTTGCCAAGCAGAGATAATATTCAACTGCGTGGGGCAGCTCCCCTGCTAGATCTGTGACCTTGAACACATGATGCAACGTGTTGTACCCTAGTCCCACATCTGTACCGTAGGGACGACATGATCTTCCCCCTATAGTGGTTATAAGCACCAGCCAATGAAGCAAATAAAAATTTGAACTCTTATCAGACAAATAGCAAGCCTACGAGGCTCAACAAAATGTATTAATTTCAATTTTATAGAAACATTGAAGTTTTCTCACACCACACGTAAAATTATCCAATGTGATACTAAAATATAAATCAATTCATTTTTAAGAATTGAAAGTCTTGTGCTGCACTGTATAGAGGGAAAAGAGGGTGTGAAGGGTGGGAGGGAAGGGAAAAAATAACAGAATGAATAAAACAACATTACCCTATGTAAATTTATGATTACACAAATGGTATGCCTTACGCCATGTACAGAGAAACAACATGTATCCCATTTGTTTACAATAAAAAAAATAAATAAATAAAAAAATCACAAACCCAAACTAGAAAGAATGAGAGAAAATCAACAACAACAACAAAAAGAAAGTCTTGTCCTGCTCAGACTCCATATGGATGTAAAGTTAAAAAGAGTTTTTTTTAATCAGAGGTGGAAATTTCAGCACAAGCACAGACTCCTTGTATAGAGTAATTTAGTTAGTTTTTCCAGATAAGATCTACTAATTTTCATTCTAATAAAACTAATTAAGGTCCTTCACTGTCAATGGAAAATGTCAATTACAATCTGTTTGAAACAGAAAGGTCCTGAGGGCAACAAAAAGCCAAAATAATTTATCCAGTAATACCCTCAAATTTTATTCTAGTGAAGAAAGAAAAGATGACGCTAATGGAGCTGTTTACTGTCAAGGCCTACTGTCAAGCATATAGGGACTCTCAGAGGAAAAAAACACCTTTCCTTACTATATTATTATTATTATTTTGTAGTGCTGGGTATCAAGCTTGGTCTCACACAAGCTTGTCAAGTGCTGTACCACTGAGCTACACCCCACCCCTCTTGTATTTTTTGTGTATATGCTTCTGTGTTAAACAAAAACTGGACTAATTAAATTTAAAATTTTAAATATTCCTGTAATTTATTCCATAGTCTTAGAAGACCTAGAGCAGTAAAATACACCAATTTGCTCTAGGAAGAAAAGCACCCCCTAAATTCAATCAGGTTACCATCACCTACCTTTTCCCATACTTTTATGGTTTATGTATTGATTGTCTAAATCAAATAGTAGGGGAGACCTTGACACCTCAAAAACTGATGATAGTTCCAGGACAGTAATGATAACTTAGTTTAGAAATTACACATAGTTTCATATTTACCCTCCCATTTGTTTCTCACAGTTCTACAAAGGAAGCCTGGCATAACTACTGGGGCTTCAAAGTATAACTGTGCAGATTGTACACAGTGCAATTCTAGGAAGAGGCAGGATTTAAACTGTAGTCCCTGTAGATTTTTTTATATCTTATTACCATTTCCCAGCAGATGGCAGTATGACCTCTTAAAGAAGGAGACCTGGTTTCTTTTCTTTTTCTAACAAAGGCCTGGTAGGGACTAGTGCTATGCTAATAATGTATTGCCTTCCTCCTTTGTGAAGGAGTCTCAGAGAAAACAACTACCCAGCATTCCTGACATCCAAGGCAGAAAGATGTGCAGATTTTTTTTTTTCCTGGAATCAGGTTAAGTAAATATCTAGAAATGGGAAAACATAATTTATGTACATAGCTGGAGCCTTCTAAGATAAGAAAAGGCCAACAGGGTAGAGCCTACATACACTGTTTTTAAAGGGGCTCCTTTTTATACAAAATTTAATTAACTTTAATTGACAAATAAAAGATTGTACATACTCTGCATGTACAACAGGATGTTGTAAAATATGGATACATTGTGAAATGGCTATATTTTGAGCTAATTAACGTATGCATTGCCTCCCATACTTATCATCTGCAAAACATCTACTCTCTTGGTGACTTTTAAGAATATAATGCACTGTTATTAACTATAGCCACCACATTGTACTGTACATCTCTTGAACTCATTCCTCCTATCCATCGAAAGGGTTCTTAATCATGAGGAAGACAGTCTTAAAAGCTGCACAGTACACCTCATTTAGGAAGTTGTATCCTGGCCTGTATAGCTCGACACTGCATGGTGTCGAGCTAACTAAGGATAGATGTTGGATTGAAGGTACACGGTTTTCATTTGGATGCAATGCTTTAGACTTGCCAAAAAAAATCCTTAGAGACAAGGGGACTATGAAATACCAAGTACACTGATGCTCTAAGCTGAGGCATACAAAATTGAGACCTGCTTAACAGTGCAGCCTGAGCTCTACCTACAATGGCCACAATTTCAATATCCAAAAAGCTTGAAATGGAAGTTATGTCATAACTCACATGGTGGCAACATTCAGACAGGCCTAAACTCCTGTGGAGCAGCAAAAGTGCACCTGACCAATCTAAGGCCTTTTATATGAAAAATAAGGTTCTCATTTTTTTCTCTTCATGAGTACTAGCATGCTTTACTATAGAAATTTTAATACTAGTATTTAACATTTAGTATTAAGTTTTTAACATTAGTATTAAATTTTTCCACATTTTTATGGGTGCATTATAGTTGTACATAATGGTGGGATAATTTGTTACATATTGTACATTAACATTACTATTTTAACATTAATATGTGATTGTTGGGTGCCACATGTGACCCCATTGGGGATGACACAATATGGTGTGTGCTACATATTATCTTTCTATATTCTGAAAATTGAATTTTAAAAACATGTGGCCTCAAGCATTTCAAGTAGCAATACTTGAAGTGCATTTTATTGGCTTCTCTTCAGAAGCCTAGAACAGTGCTACTCACTATTTTCAAGCTTCACATCAAGATCAATTACAATAATTTCTTGGCAATGTATCCTGTAATGTTTTTATAATTTACTTATATAACAAAACCCAGAAGGATGCACAGCTAAGGAAAAACTACCACCTCATTAAGCAATCATTTATAAGAAGATATACACTGTTTCACTTGTACCCACAGGTTGAATGAAAGGTATTCCCTGAAAAGTTGATATGGTTTCTAAAAAAATGCTGGTCATGCTGGGCATGGTGGCATTTGCCTGTAATCCCAGCTATGTAGGAGGCTGAGGCAGGAGGATTGCAAAGCCAGCCTGGGCAATTTAGCAAGAACCTGTCTCAAAATTTAAAAGGGCTGAGACTGTAACTCAGTGGTAAAGCACACTGGGTTAATCCCCAGTACCTCCACCCCCAACACACAGCTAATTAGGAGAAGATAAATGATTACTTTGAAAAAAGAAAAAAAATTAGATGTTAGTGTTGTTGGTGTGAGGCTGGAAGCTGCAAAGTCCTTCCTGTGCTGAGTCTGGTTTTCATTACTCAATTTGGAGCCAACTTTGTGATCCAGTGCCTGCCTGGGCCCCTCTCCATCTTTACGAACTGTCCCTATTAACTGAATGCAGGTGAAAGACTTGAAGGCCCACAGCCCTTGGGTATATTCGGAGGAAGGGTTTATTCCAGTTTTTCTTACTCTAATGTTTTGCAACACGAACATCCCTTTTCAGACCTTTCCTCTCAGTTGCACATTTCAGTCTTCTCCAAGGTGACAGTTCTTGAGCTAGTAGCAAAAATAACAATACTTAAATAAGCCAGGTGCTTCAAAAACGGAAGGCACTATGGAGTTGGAATAATAATCATAGTTCCAAAGAACTGAGCATTTACTGTGCACTGGGTTCTGTTCTAAGCAATCCACATATATTAATTAGTTCATAATCGTTCACAACAATCAAGAAAGGTATTACGGCTCCCCATTTAATAGAAAGAAAAATGTTGTAGCTCTAAGAATGAATCTCATCTAGCAGCTGACAGGGCATTTGAAATGTGTGGGACATTTTGGTTATCCACAATGACTAAAGAGATGTAACTGGTACTTAACAGGCTGGGGCTGGAGATGCTAAACCTCCTGTAACTTGGGAGACAGTCTCAGAAAGTGAGGAATTGTCCCACATGCATATGTCACTCTGTTGACTTATTATTTTTTTCCCACCACTCTTTTTTATTAAACTACTTCTCTTTTTTGGACTTTGTATTTCCCAATTCTGATTACATTTAAGGTCAAGTGTGAGAAGAGCTTTGAGTTTTCACCCAACAAATGACCTGGTTGAAAACTTTTGAGCTGTCTTACAGCTTGAAGCACCAATTCCTAAAATCTTCTACCCTGCCAACAAAATAAAATAGAGAAACAAAAGCCTCAACTCACTTCTTTTTTATTCCAAAGTCATTAACATGATACTTGAAAATATACTAATCATATATTTAATGCTATTTAATTTGTGGCACAAATTTTTGTGAATATATTTATCATGTATAACTTTTTCAAGAAGAGAGATGTTTTGTATTTCTATCAACCTACTTGTATTAGTATAAACTGAGCAAAAAGATATAGAAAAGTATTACACAGAAAGAACTGGATTTTGTGGTTAGGAGAAACGCTGTATGAAATTGGTTTTCTTCCACTGGTCATGTCCTCTTATCTTGATTCCAATTAAATAAGGCAAAAACAAATTATCTTTTAGCAGCCACAAGCACTGGGGTGGTAAAGTGTAGGGCATGCTAACTCTTGATGCAGTATTAAAAATAAACCTATTAACAAATTAACTTTATTGGCTCTCTAGTCTTTAATTCTGCTAGTTTCATTCTTTGGAAGAAGAAAATTAGAAGCTCTGTTTGCTATAAAATACATGATTGCTAGAGTCTTAACAGTCTCTCATTATCAGCTATACATAAAAAATCTTGGAGGCATGAGACTGAAGATTTGTCCCAAATTTAACCACCTAACAAGCCAGATTCCTGGATCAGTAGATCTATATGGGTCCAGCAATTTGTAGTTCAAATAAACCCCCAGGCAACAGCGGTACCACTGTTCTGTAATATTTCCAATGGCATTGGATTAAGAGATGACAAAGGGGAAGGACTCTAAATAAGAAAATCCTATTACAGTGAAATAAGGTAAAGTCCCTGACTCTTCTCAATACATATGATTTGAAGATGCTAAAAATTTAAGGTTTAGTTTATGTTGAAATATCTAGAATCTGTTGGTTTCAGATTTATACCTGTTCTGTGGTTTTAATCATACAGTATCCTAGCCATTTTGTATACAGAAGGTCCTTGTTGTTTTTTAAGGCTTAAAGTACTCCTGGGAAATGTAACCATTAATCTGGAAGCTAGAAATACAGCTACTTGTGATGGAAAAACTGCATTTTCTGATGTTTCACTTGTGTATACATGACAGTAGGATATATTTTGACATATCATACGTACATGGAGTATAACTTCTTATTTTTGGTTGTACATGATGTGGAGTTACACTGGTTATGTATTCTAAATGAACATAGGAAAGTAATATCCAATTCATTCTACTGTCTTCCTCATTCTCATTCCCCTCCTTCTCCCCACTCTCTCCTGACCTGGTCCAATCCGGTGAACCTCCACTCCGCACCCCCAACAATTATGAGTCAGCATCCACATATCAGAGAGAACTATAGGCCTCTGAGTTTTTGGGATTGGTTTATTTCACTTAGCATGATAGTCTACACCTCCATCCATTACCAGCAAATGCCATAATTTCATTCTTCTTTATAGCTGAGTAATATTCCATTGTGTATATGTATCACATTAAGAAATTCATTTCTTAATGTGATACAAATGAGAGACTTCTTTTCAACATCCCTTCTGTCATGTCTTTCTAAAATACTGTGCCTTCAATTTCTGTTTGAAGAAACAATATTTTTTTTTTCCTTTTTATTTTTTTATTTTTTTAATTAATTTTTTTATTATTATTGTATACAAATGGATACCATGTTGTTCTCTCTATTTGTACATGGAGTCAAGGCAAACCATTGTGTAATCATACATTTACATAGGGCAATGATGTTTGATTCATTATTTTTTTCCTTCCCCCCCACCCCCCCCCCCCTCTTTTCCCTCTATACAGTCCTTCTTTCCTTCATTTCTTACCACACATCCTTATCCCTAACCCTAAACCTAACCCTAACCCTAATGCTAACCCTCCCACCCCCCCATATATGTCCTCATCCGCTTATCAGCGAGATCATTCGTCCTTTAGTTTTTGAGATTGGCTTATCTCACTTAGCATGATATTCTCCAATTTCATCCATTTGCTTGCAAATGCCATATTTTATCATTCTTCATTGCAGAGTAATATTCCATTGTGTATATATGCCACAGTTTCTTTATCCATTCATCAACTGAAGGGCATCTAGGTTGGTTCTACAATCTGGCTATGGTGAATTGAGCAGCAATGAACATTGATGTGGCTGTATCTCTGTAGTATTTTAAAATCAATTTGGAACTAAAACATGAGAATCAGAAATCCCACAAACACACTACATGCAACCTACAATAGTGCCATCTACAATTCTCGCAGACCTAAGCAAAGTTCTACCTGCATAAGCTGCTGCTTCAACTTCTGAATCTCCGAAATGTTCAACTCACTGAATAAGTCAGAGACAGGGTGCAGGACTCTCCTTTCCTTAAGGCGGGTGTCGGTAGTCTCCGTTCAGTTTCACTAGCGGTCCGTGGATGTGCCCGTTCATTTTGTCGTCGTTGTTCGGTTCACTCCCGTCCTCAGCAAACTTGAGCCATCTACCGAGATGCTGATGTGGTTATCGCTGAGGGTGATGTACTGGGAGAGCTCCTTGCGCAGGTTGTTCTTTTGCTCCCTTTCATTTTTCAGCGTCTCCAGCGCTTCTTCCAGCTGGTGCTCAGCGATCTCTTTCAATCGGATGGCATCTTCCAGCTGGCTGTTCAGCAGCACTGTCTCCTCTCGAATCGCTTGATCTCATGCTTTAAGCCTTCGTATTCAACCTGAATTAGATAGGATAAGAAGATTCATAAAACTAAAATTTGGGCCTTACAAAACTGCCATCAAACACTCTAGTGGACCTAATCATTAAAAAATTACATTAGCCTGCAAAATAAAACCATATATATATAATTTTCTTTGGATGCTAGGGATTGAATCCCTAGCATGGGCCTTGTCCATGTTAGGGAAGTACTCTACCACGAGCTATCCCCCCAGTCCAAAATAAATCATAAAAAGCAAAGTATACCCTTCAAGTAACACTGGATGGTTTCCTTAGAAATTATATATGTAATAAACATATATATATACAGAATTATATATAATTAGCATTTAATAGCATGATGTCATTGTTACTTTTTCTAATTTATGTTGGTAACAGAAGTATATAAATATAGGGGCTGGGGATATAGCTCAATTGGTAGAGTGCTTGCCTTGCAAGCACAAGGCCCTGGGTTCAATCCCCAGCACCGTGAAAATAATACGTATACAATATATTTAATTCTTAGTAGGATGAAAAGGTGTCTACTGTCCTAGGATTTCTTTTATAAGATCCAATAGTTAGGGGGTGGGGTGTGCTCAGTGGTAGAGTGCTTGTTTCGCATGTGTGAGGCACTGGTTTCAATTCTCAGCACCACATATAAATAAAATAAAGGTCTACAGACAACTAAAAAATAAACAATATAAAAAAAAGATCCAATAGTCAAAAGAGGAGGAATTGTTTGTCTAATAGATCAGGATTTTTTTGGTAATAATTTATCCAAATACAATCCATGGAAGATTTTATCATCAGTGTTACTTCTAAAAATTTCACTTTTAATAAATAGGAAAACTTCTATACCCAGGGATAAGTTAGTTAAAAGATTGTAATAAGAAATAATCTCAATAAAATATGTTTGAGATTAAGATGAGAAAGCAAGAAACTTATATAGGCTTAAGGATCAAATCTGAAAGAACAATGGGGCATAGTGGCACACGTCTCTAATCCCAGCAACTCAGGAGGGTGGAGGCAGGAGGATCACAGGTTCAAGGTCAGCCTCAGAAATTTAGTGGGGCCCTAAGCAACTTAGAGAGATCCTGTCTCTAAATAAAATATGAAAAAGGACTGGAGATGTGGCTCAGTGGTTAAGTGTCCTGGGTTCAATCCTGGTATGAAAAAAAAAAATCTGAAAGAATGGTGACAAATTACCCAATAACAAAACAATATCTACAATGTTATCAATGTAATATTTTTTTAGTGTAATCAAGTCAGAGCCAGCTCAGATGACCTCTTGGCCATGAAAACCCACAGGTAACAGGGGTCTCTCTTCTGAGTTGCTGTACCTTCCCTGGGACTGTTTCCATGGCACTTGTCACATGCCACCGTTTCCATAAACATTGTATCTCTACACCTACCTTGAAATCTGCTTGCAGAAAGTACTTTTTAATTCACCGAGGTGTCCCTCATAGTGCTTCATTGTTCCTTCAGTGTTATAACACAATTCTGCTCTTCAATAAGCATTTGCTGAATAACTGTGAGTGAAAAAATAAACTAGAAAAAGTAACAAAGACATCAGGCTATTAGATGCTCACATAAAACTGTTTTGCTTTATATTTACTTTTGTATTTATTCATCTGAACTTAAATTTTATAAATGATTTTAAGTATTGTTATCTTACAAATATTAAAAAATAGGTTTGGTGGGGATGTAGGTTTGGCTGATGTAACAGAAACCTACATGAGAATAAGTCAGTCAGATGGAAGATTTTCTCTCTCTGTACCAGAATGGAGGCAGTAGTCAAGACCAGTGGGGAATCTCTGCTCCAGGAGGTTATCCAGGAACCAGGCTCCTCCTCTCTGTTGCCCTGCCTTCTACTCGGTCCACATGAGCCGAGCTAGCTTGTCATCTGGATCGTTTGTCCAGCAGTGGGCTGAAGTGAGGGAACACGCCCTCTGCCTTTAAGGACATGTTCATTGCTCTCATATTGCTTTTTCTCGTATTCTATTGGCCGTTGTTGGTTGCTGCAAGGGAGGTGAAAGAATGAAGCTTTACTCTGGGCAGCCTTGTGCCCAGTTAAAACTGGGAAATGGGGAGAAGTGAAAACCAAAACTTGTTGTTACAGAAGGTCATTGGAACACTGTGGGGCATGGTCTGTAAAGACACTGTATAAAGAAGTTTTCTAGGAATACCAGTTACATAAGGGAATAAGCATAGCGGTATTTCATTAAAGAATGTGTTTACCACATTATACAGCATAATAAACTCTGTAAGGAACATGAATAAAAGATGTTTTTAAGAATGCTATTTGTATATATGAATAAGGAGAGTGGTTATTTCAATAAAAGGAAGTGTTTACCATATTGTGGTGCCTGGAATACATTATGTAAAAACGTCCTATAAAAGATGTTTCTAAAGGAAAAAAAATAATTCAAATTTCAACATGTCAATGATAGAAACACTCAAAAGAGTCAATCAGGGAGACATATGTCTATTATTTATAATGGTAATTATAAAATGCTAATGTTCTACCCTAAATATATCTTTGAATAAATATAAGGAAATACAACAAATCAATTCATGTCATACTACCAATAACTGGCTTCTAAACGAAATTTTGGTGTTTCATATTAACTATAGTACTTAAGATTGTGGGTACTTGATGGGAGAATAAATTGCCTGATGGGGAAAGTACGTAACTGAGCTTTAATTTTGCTTATTTTAAGGTTTATGAATGAAGATTAAATATGACCATTTGACCTAACAGTGCTTCCTCTTTTTTTTTTTTTGCGGTACTGGGAATCAAACCCAGGGCTTCATGCTTGCAAGGTAAGCACTCTACCGACTGAGCTATCTCCCAGCCCTGTAACTGAGCATTTAAATAGTATACAACAGCTATGATGTGAAAATAAAATATATGTGTGTGTGAGTGTGTGTGTGTGTGTGTGTGTGTGTGTGTGTTGCTGGGGATTGAACCCAGGCCTATGTGCGTGCAAGGCAAATGCTCTACTAGGCTACACCCCCCATCACTGAAATATACTTTTCAAAATTCCAAGGAGTTGTTACCTAGCCTAGAGTATTCAATAATTTGACAGTCCCTGGCTACCAACCAACCACTTTCCCAAATGTGTTCCTGTGTTTGCAGTCAGTACTGTAGTGGGCACCATGGGAAGGGACATGTTCTAGTGTTCTTTCCATCAATTCAGACATCAAATGCTTTCAGAGTAGTGTTTACTAAAGTGGCCCATAGACTAACTAGCCTGTAGATGTCTTAGGTCTCACATCTTACTTTGGCTGTAAAATGTTATCAAGTTTTTCGATTGGTAGCTTAATACTAGGAATATCTGACTTCACAAACAGTTTTTTTTTTTTTTTTTTTAAATCTCTAGTTTCTCTTAAAAAAAAAAAAATCAGAAATTCAGGCCTACCTTCCCAGAGGACAAATATCATCTCTAGTGAGCAGTGACTTGACTAGTCCTTTAATGTCTACCTTTTCTCTACATCCCTGTATTTACTAATGCTATTTACAATCCCTTGTGATCATTTGAGTTTGCTGATCCTGCCCTGTACTCTCTTCAGCCTTCTCTGTCTACTAAAGCTAAAGGATTCAACTACATGCTTGCCGACTATCTGTGCTGGAACTAGGTGTTATTTCACACAGGAAGTGCATCTTTTCACCTTGTCTCTGGGAGTGGAAAGGAAAGCTCATTCCTTGATTATAGGAATCCCAGTTGTTGGCAAGGAAGCAAGGGAAACTGAGATGAACTAGACAGGAAGGAATCTATAAAACCACCCTCAACATGATTTAGTGCTCCGCAAATGCCTTGGGATTAAGGGAGCTTGGAAATCAGAAGGGCCTTAACCCTATATGGGAGGAGAGGCAAAGGTGACCTCAGTGTGTTTATGGAAAAGCTAGCCTGACTATTGCTTAGGACAACAGAGTTGGAATTCTTATGACATGGGTTCTTCCAGGCTGCTTATGTTGAGATAAAGCCATCTTCCTCCTCACTTCTTTTCTTTCCCTGGACAATGCAGGACACCCTTTTGCCAACCTAGAATTTAAACCAACCCTCTGACTATCTCCAGATGATGAGATAGCTTATATTTGCCAACACTGATTTAGTTTGTATTGTAAATGTTTTATTCTGTAATCTTTGTTAAACTAATGGGGCAGACCAAGGGTTGTTAAATATTACTATGTCTATGGGCCAACTCCAGCCCACTGCCTTTTTTGTAATAAAGCTTTATCGGAACAAAGGCACAATAATTGTTTAGGTATTGTCTATGGCTGCTTTTTCAGTGGGGGTAGTTGTATGATAAACTGAATGGCCTGCAAAACCTAAAATGTTTACCTTCATAGAAAAAGTTTTGCTAACTCCTATACAGACCTCAAGACATGAAATCAGTTTGCCTTATAGATTTTTAAATTCTGTGATCTTTATTCAATTCATGGCCTAGATTTCCTATAAGACCTGATCTATTTCCATCTGGGCAAGCTTCACTCACAGCACTCACTCAGACGTGGTGCAGGCTCTTAGTGTTCATCCAGCTGCTTCCCGTGGCTCTGCCTGGGCAAAGGCTGCCATCTGGAAAACTCCTCTTCCTTTAAGACCTAAGTCTGATCCTCACTCCGAAGTCTTTGCTACCCACTGAGGCAAACTGGTCACTCTTTCTGGCACCAATGTTGGAAGACTGCATCATAGGACGGGGGCCCCAGCGAAGGGCAGGAACCAAGAAACGGAATGAGAGGGCCTTAAAACTTCATGTCTGACGGGCTGAAGGTAACTCTGTTTGAATGCAGATTTAGCACATGGGAGGCCCTGGATTCCACCTCCAGCATCATCCTCCATTGTGTGTGTGTGTGTATGTTTTTAAAGAGAGCACCAAAGTAGTTATCATGAGAAGAATCAGTAGCTTGTTAAAGATTCCTTATAGCAACTTCATAGTTTAATTTTTATTTTAACTACCTGAGGGTCAGGGGTAGGTGCTATATAATCTTTTTAGGGCTTAGGCACTCTAACAATTCTAATCTGGTGCTGTATTGCTAAGCCTAGCATTTGTTTTCAATAATCACTTACATGGTTGTCAAGAGTTTATTAGTTGCCTTCCCTACTGTCAATATAAGCTTTTTGAGACAGTGACCCTAAGTTTTGTCTTTAAAAAAGTAAATGGGGGAGAAAAAAGCACATGGCCTCACAAAAAGATGACCTTTGAAATACTGGTTAAATGAAATAAAACTGAACTGAATATTTTTCCTAGATCTTTTAGGATATTATTACCTCATATAGAAATCCCTGGAGAAAATGTTCTTCTGGGGGGAGCAGGTACTAGGACTTGAACCCAGTGGTGCTTTACCATTGAGCTACATCCCCATTGCTTGTTCTGTTTTTGTTTTTTGAGACTGGGTGTCACTACATTGCTTAGGACCTTGCTGAATTGCTGAGGCTGATCTCGAAGTTGCAGTCCTCCTGCCTCAGCCTCCCAAGTCACTGGGATTTCAGGCATGCACCACCTATAAGGAGATATTCTTAATGACAGAAGAATGATTGAACTGTTCATTTTAACAAGGTTTTTTCAATGCTTAGATAACAAATATTGAGTGTTTTAGTTCATTATATGAGATATAAGGGGTGTGGGGTTTATTACTTCTTTCCTACTGTCACACGACACCCCTAAAAACTGAAAATAACATAATGTCCTGCTCTTTGTTAGTAATACTGGAATCAGGCAAAATTTTTTGTCCCTATGCTAAATAATACTGGGAGCAGACATAAGCAACTTAGCTACTGGAGGGCACTACTTCTACTTACTCCTGGAAGATAAGACTGAGACCCAACTGAAACACAAAACTCACTTCGAGACCCTCATTTTAGGGGCTGGGGGCACGGCTTGGTGGTAGGCACTGGCCCAGTAGGCATGAGGCCCTGGATCCCATCACAGCATGGAATCCTCTCTTTGCTATGTTTTCCAGCTGAAAGTTCAGTCATAAACTCTGTGTCAGCTAGTTTCCAAAAGGAAGACCCATCTGAAAATCACCTAGTCCAGTTTCTTGAAACCCTATGACCTCTACTCACCCTAAATACCTCTCTTTGAAATGTTACTATGGCTCTACCCAGGAAATCGCTAATTGCTTGACCTGTGGATTTTTCTGGCCATCTGCTGAGGAATCGACAGTTGAATTGACTTCTCATGGCTACTGCCTCTTTCTACACTTTTTTTTTCAGATATCTTGGTTTGAAGAAGTATGAAGTGCAAAATATGTTTATAAGGTCTGATTTGATTTTACTTTGGGTACAGAAGCAAATCAGCATCTAGAGGGATATGGCTAAAGTTTTAGAGCCAACTCTTTAATGCTCCCACTTTTCATATCTAGGATCATGAATGAAAATTGATAAGGTTAATTATGATCATCAACATTAGCTCCTTCTCTAAAATGAAGTGTGTATATTGAGAAATACCAGTTTTCTCATTCTTCCAGCAAGTATTTAGTGAATAGATGCTTAGAGAGGGAGTAGGACATGTTACTTAAATATTATTTAGAAACAGAAAAATAAAACTTCAGAAGGGAAAAATCCCTGTGAACCAAGCATTTTACAATGGCCAGTAGCTTTGCTGCCTGGAGAACACCCAGCCAGGCTGGGGATTCATAACACGGGGGAGCATCAGTAAAAAGTAAATTTCAGACTGATTTTGTGAATGAATGCCAGTTGTCTCTGAACAAAAACGTGTGGCATTTGTGCACAAAATACTTTGCTCGATTCATTAATTAGAGAATTTATGATGCTGATGTCTATAAATAAAGGCCAATAGTAGGGGAAAACCCATGGCATTTCCTTATCTGGGGCAGACTTGGAGCTACAGTATACCCATGTGTCAGGGAACAGGCCTGAACAGCGTGGTGTACAGAAAATGATTTTGAATTAATCTGACACTTAATTGGGGAAATTATCATCTGACATCTAGAAAATAAAATTGAAGAGATGTATACATTTTCCTTTTTCTTCCTTGAAACTCTTGAGTGTCCATGTTTCAACTCCTGAGAGAAGGAACTGGGTAAATGGTAAACAATGATAAGCCATACTGAGAAAATTAATTCCCTTAGAAACAACTTCCAGGTTAATGAACACAGGCAGGGTACTCCGGCAGTCTTTCAAGGACCCCTAATCCTGGCCTTAATTAACCCCCTGGGTGAATCAGCCAGCTACACAGGACCACAAGGAGGCTGTCTGCTCCTGTTCCTGCCTGAGCAGAGGACAGGGAGGAAGGAGGGCAATTTAAATATTTGTATTCCAAGTAAAGTCCTCTACATTCTTCATCAGTGACAAAAAACCAAAACCACACCAAAAAAAAAAAAAAAAAAAAAAAACACAAAAGAACCCCTAAGTCCCTACCCACACCCACCCAAAAATCCTTCTTATTTTAAGAAGTATTTGAGAAGCATTTTTTTTCTAGTTGTAGATGGACACAATACCTTTATTTTATTTATTTATTTTTATGTGGTGCTGAGGATTGAACTCAGTGCCTCACACATGCTAGGTGAGAGCTCTCTACCACTGAGCCACAATCCCAGTCCTTGAGAAGCATTTTTTGAGGGTACTAGGGATTGAACGCAGGACCTTGCACATGTTAGATAAGTGATCTACTATTGCGCTTGTCTCCAGCCCTTTTTAAAATTTTATTTTGAGACCAGATTTCACTAAGTTGCTAAGGCTGGCCTTCAACTTTTAATCCTCCTGCCTCAGCCTCCCAAGTAGCTGGGACAAGTGTGTGTGCTACCATACCCAGCTGAGAAGCATATTTTAAGAATTCCTCTTAAGTATTAATTTCTCTACTGCAAGCTCACTTACCCCAGCCAAATCCAGACCTGGGATGCCTGTATGTTAGGCAGTATTTAGTAATGAACAGTGGAATGTTAACCAATAACACGGCATGGTCATGGGTTTTCTTTACCTTTTTTTTTTTGTATCAGAGATTGAACCCAGGGATGTTTAACCACTGAACCCCATCCCCAGCCCTTTTTATTTCTTATTTTGAGATAGAGTCTCACTGAGTAGCTTAGGGCCTCACTAACTTGCTGAGACTGGCCTCAAACTTGTGAGCTTCCTGCCTCAGGCTCCTGAGTTATTGGGATTACAGAACATGTACTACTGCATTCTGCTTCTTTAAATTACTTTTAAGGCAAATGAATAGTTGAGTGACATAGAAAAATAACAGGTGCATAAATCCTGAGAATAAATTGGTGGAAACAAAGAAAGCCAATTAAATAGGTCAAGAAAGAAAGATCAATGAGGTTAACTCCTGACAGGCAGGGTCCATTGGGGTCACTGTGAAGTGAGGATTTGTGGCCATAAGTTTCTCAATATATTTCAGAAGAGAAATTTCTTTAATAGTGCAGGTACCCTAAGGTAGTTTGACTGGCCACCAACCCCAGTACGCACATTAACACAGGACTGACTTGTAGATGAAGCCACCCTGAACAGGATGGCCACACCACAGTTCTGGAGAGGACCAACTAGGGTCAAAAATTCCATTGCCCAATACCAAGGAGGAGTTCAACACCCGACTCGGGAAGAGTACAGAAGGGGAACCCCAGTTCTCAAGGCAAACATAAAACAGCAATGCATTGGGGGCAGCACTGTTTCCTTTGTCATTCTCTGCTCAGAGACCACCCATCTTCTCGAGAGTGCTATCTGCTTGAGCCTAACTTTACTTTTACTCAGAACAGAATTTTCTTGCATGGCTTTTCTTTAAATTCTTTAAATTTTCTTTTGCTGGAACACAAGAATGGAGGTTTGGAGCTTCAGCTCCCTACTTTCCTGTGACATGTGGATCTGTGGCTTTTAGTGCATGGGGTGTTCAGTGCTCAAAGGGGAAGGAATGAGGTAAAAACACATGGAGATTTCCTGACAACCCTTGTTTTTATTTACTTATTTTTTATTTGTAGATGAACACAATACCTTTATTTTATTAATTTATTTTTTTATGTGGTGCTGAGGATCAAACCCAGTGCCTCATGCATGCTAGGCAAGTGCTCTACCAGTACTGAGCCACAACCCCAGCTCCCTGACAACCCTTGTTGATGGGCTGAATCTACACCCTGTTCTTGTCAGTAGACAACTTGTTCCCCCAGCAACTTCAAAGCTGGGGGAGGTGGCAATGATCAGAAACCAAATTTTAATTGTGTCAGTCCATGAATTTTTCTTTTTTCCTTCCCCCTCATGTTAGAGATCAAACCCAGGGCCTCACAACAGCCAAGCAAGTGATCTACCACTGAGCTAAATCATAGCCCATTAACTCTAAAAGCATAGACTGGCTGTTTTCCAAGTTTACCAAGGTCAAAAATCATGTTTTATAGATTCTTGTATCTCTCCAGCCTTGCACAGTGCCGGGCACATGGATAGATGTGACCTGAACTGAAGGTTACGATAGCATATAGACCAAAATAGAGGTTATGGCTGAGGAAGCTCCTTAAAAAGAATGTGGATATCCAAGTTGCCTTTGCTTCACTACTTGAAACAGCTGTATTCATTCTCATATCACAGATTCAAGAATGTAATTAGTAATAACTATGCAAAACCACAATGCAAAACAATTAAGAAAAAACTAAGCCATCTAAGGCCCGCTACAGAAAAAAAATTACATAATTATGTAAATGTACACCTTTAGAGTTAGGTTACAGCTGAAAAAGAAATCAGGCACTTGATTTCTTATGCTTTTGTTCCTACTAGTATATACTTCATAATCCCTTTCCTTCTACGATTTGAAAGCAATTTACCAAAAAAAGGAAAGTTGAGAGGAAGGGAGGAAAAAAGGGGAGGAGGAAGGAAGCAAAACCAATCAGACAAGTGATTGTAGGGAGACCTTACGCTTGTAGAAAAAACTAAGCTTACAGACACAGGCTTTGAACTAGAAGTCTTCAGATTAGTTTACTGCAATGGGCTTAATTACTGCTGAAACGAAATTAACACAGAGTTAAGGTAGAAACTAAAATTCTTCTTCCTATCAAATAAAGCCTTATTGTAAATTATACTACTTATACATGTATTTTTTCCTTGGACATTTTAGCTGACATTGGAAGGTTGGGAAATTTCAGTACATAAATATTACAGGGAAAAAATTAAGGGATTACAAAATATTTGACAAACTCCTTCCTAAGAAATAGAGGTGGTAGAACCCTAGGTGTCAGAATCTGTGGATCCATTTGCGTATATCTGAAAGAAACCTTCTTAAGTCTCACCTGATTCTGCTTTAACGTGGATACTAGTTTCTGCAAAGTGATATTCTCTTCTTCAAGTTCAGTGTAGTCCTGAAGGAGCCGAGCCTCCCGGAATTTATATTCTCGAATTTCATCCTTCATTCCGTATTCTCTGTAGCTCCACCATCTCATTGTTCTGAAACAACAGAATGAATAATCAATACAAAACTTCCTCATTCTAGATTTTATAAAGTGCAGAGACAGTTCTGCTGTTAATAATAATAATAATAATGCCCCCTGGGGTAAATTGGCCAATTGCCTTTTCTGAATGACAATGTAGTGATATATATATATATATATATATATATATATATATATTTTTTTTTTTTTTTTTTTTTTTTTGAGATGGAGCCTTGCTGTGTTGTCCAGGCCGGTCTCAAACTCCTAGGCTCAAGCAATCCCCCACCTCAGCCTCCCATGTAGCGGCCCTATAAGCATGCACCACTGTGCCCTGCCTATCTGTCAAAAATTTAAAAGCACATATACATGACTCACCAATTCAACATCTAAAAATCATTCCTAGATATATTCTCATATAGGTAAATAAAAAAAAATTCATGTATGCTTTCACAAAGAATTAGAAATAGTTCAAAGTTCTGCTAATTTGACAAATAAGGGAATAAGTTATATATTCACTGATTGGAATGTTACAAATTATTTTTAAAAAGAGAAAAAAAGAATGAGGAAGAACTCTGTTTTACAAAATGAAAATATAGCTATAATATATAATTAAATATAAAAACAAGTTATAGATTAGTATGAGTATTAGGATCCCAGGTGTGTTAAAAAACAAAGTGTACAAATACACACACACACACACACACACCACACCACTTTCATGTCATAAATATATTTGTAAGAATACCCCCCCAAAATTGTCAATTGTTATTTAGAAGAGGTTGGACTGGACAAGCCATACGGATGAGCAGAGGAGTCCATTACTTAGATGCTTACATTCTTCTGGGTCATTTCAAAATTTTTTACAACAAACATGTACTGTCAGGTCTTACGTGTAAAGATTCAGGATAAATAAAACAAATAAATAAATAAATAAAGCAATTAAGGAAAATATTTAACTTTTCCCCTAAACTTGTGTGCAAGTATAAGCTGTTTTAATACAAATATGTAAGGATCTCGAACAGGTATTTACATTTATACATGCAATATATTCATAACCATGGAGAGAAGAGTTATATTTTCTTTTAATTCAGGATCCATGAGATTATTTTCCTATTTGAATAAAGAGAAATATAAATCTATTTTTAAAAGGTACTGTAGGAAGGAAAGACTTTTTTTTTTAATACTTTGATATCTATAAGTTAAAAAATGAATCATGACCACATTTGGTCTTTGGGTTTCATTCTGCTAACTCATGATATAATATTATATAGGGTTGACAATGAATAAAGTACTGCTATTTGAAACATGAGTGAATCTCATTAATGTATTGTTGACTGAAACAAATCAGGTGCAAAGACTGTATGAGTACATGTATAAAAGTTTTTTTGTACTTTATGCATCTTTTTAATAGAAATTAAATTAGTCACTATATAATAATGTAATTATTATATACATTATTATATACACATATATTATATATAATTATTATATACATATATTATAATATAAAAAATTATACATTACATTATATAATAATGTAATAATAATGTAATTATTATATAATGTAATGTATATATAATGTAATTTTTTTTTCCAGTTTAGTATCTTTTCAACAGTCACTTCTAAGTCTTATGGGAAATGTTCTTCAGCATCAAGATGTGGTTGGATGAGTGAGCAATGTCAACATCAACTGAAAGATTTGGAGTTCATCTCTAGTTAATAACTTGGCAAGTAGGAAGAAACCCAGACCCACAAGAGTATTATGCATTATTAGGCCAAGATCAGAGTTAATCCAATCCACACAGACTTTTTCTAAGTTGAGAGTACACATGAGAAGGGATGACTTTATTGAGACTAATAGCCACGTTACTAAGGTTCATCAGGGCAGAATCCATAAGTTTGGTAGTACATCTAAGAATGCCATCTGGTTGGCCAATGTCATCCATTCCAAGACTGCCAGAAAATAAATGCTGCTCAACTACATCTCCACTTTGAAGATGATGATCATTGAAGAAATCATGGCTCCTTTGGAGGCAATTAATTCACCTGAACTATAGAAATGGTCAAGTCTTTCAAGAATATCTCTGTCGGGCTGGGGAGATAGCTCAGCTGGTAGAGTGCTTGCCTCGTAAGCACAAAGCCCTGAGTTCGATCCCCAGTACCGCAAAAAAAAGAAGAGAATATCTCTGTCATGGAAGTATGCTCAATTTGATCATCACTATACAAGTACTGCTCACTCTCGTTCATCTGGTGGCTCTACACCATTTCCAGTCACTAAGAGTTATCCCAGTGAAACTTCTCACTCTGAATTTTCTTAGCCCATTCTTCATCATATTCCACTACAATATACAGCATATTATCACAGACCTCTCAGATTTCATTATTTTTAATCATGCATCATGTCTATAAGACATGCTGAAGCCTGGGTCTCCTTGATAATGATGCTTCTCGTGGCTTGGTGGAAAACTAACAGATAGAAGACAGATTATCTGACACACAAACTCAACATCTTAATATTGAGCAATTAGCAATTTGATGTGTGCAGGGACTATCCAAGATTTAGCTAACACTGCAGCATAAGAGTCATTCACATAAACAGTTCCAATCATTATAACCACTTCTAAAACAAAGTCATTTTCTGCAGCACTTGGTTTTAGTTTATACTTGAAACCAACTGGTACTACTTAAGAACCAATTCCCATCTAATTCTTTAATGATCACACTTGCAAGAGTTCCCAAATATTCAATCACAAACTCTTCCTCTTCATTATTAGAGATCTGGGCTACAGGATCCCAATATAATCAACAAACAAATTTTCAGTTGGTCCATCAAGCTCGGAAATGTTTCTAATCATTTTCATCAGCAATGGATCCTTAAACTTCAGAACCCTTTTCATAACATCTTCAACCCATTCCTTCAGAAAGGACCCAAACAAACAACCTAATGATGCACTTCAAGGCCCTTGAAAAAGAAGAAACCAAGTCCGAAACCAGCAGAAGGAAGGAAATAATTAAGATCAAAGCTGAAATCAATGAACTGGAGAATAAAAAATAATTCAAAGGATTGATGAAACAAAGAGTTGGTTCTTTGAAAAGATAAACAAGATTGATTAAGCCCCTAACCAAACCAACCAAACTAACCAAAAGAAAAAGGGAGAAAACCAAATAAATAAAATTAAGGGATGCAAAAGGAGCAATCACTACAGACATCTGAGAAATCCTGCAGACCATTAGGGACTATCTTGAAAACTTACACTTCAAAAAATTGGAAAACCTAGAAGAAATGGATATATTTCTAGACAACTACAATCTGCCAAAACTGAATCAAAAGAACATAAAAAACCTAAACAGACCAATAAGATATAAGCATAATAAAAAACCTTCCAACAAAAGAAAAGCCCAGAACCAGGTGGATTCTCAGTTGAATTCTACCAAACCTTTAAAGAAGAACTAATACCAACTCTCCTCAAATTTTTCCATGAAATACAAAGGGATGGAACACTTCCAAATTCATTCTATGAAACTGTTATCACACACCCAAAACAGATAAGGACACATCAAGGGAAAAAAAAACTACAGACCAATATCCCTGATGAACTTAATTGCAAAAATACTTAATAAAATATTAGCAAATCATGTTCAATAACATATTGAGAAGATTGTACACCATGACCAAGTTGGTTTTATTCCAAAGATGTGAGGATGGTTTAATATATGCAAATCAATAAATGTAATTCATCACACAAACAGAATTAAGGACAAAATCATTTAGTAATCTCAATAGATGCAGAGAAGGCATTTGACAAAATTCAGCACCATTCATGATAAAACACTGAAATAACTAGGAACAGAAGAAACCTACCTCAACATCACAAAGGCTATAGATGAAAAACCCAAAGCCAAACTCATAGTAAATAGGGGAAAAAAAGAAAGAATTTCTTTAAAATTTGAAACAAGACAAGGATGTCCACTCTCATCACTCATATTTAATGCAGGAAATTCTAGCCAGAGCAATTAGGTAGGAGAAGGAAATAAATGCAATAAAAATTAAAAAGGAAGATGTCAAATTATCATTGTTTGCAGATGATATGATCCTATACCTAGAAGATTCAAAGAACTACACAAAAAGACTGCTAGAGCTAATAAATTTGGCAAAGTTACAAAATCAACATTTAAAAAAAATCAATAGCTCTCCTATATACCAACAACAAATCTGCTGAGAAGGAAATCAGGAAAACAAACCCATCCACAAGCCTCAATAAATAAATAAATAAAATACCTAGAAGTAAATCTAACCAAGGAGGTGAAAAACCTCTACAATAAAAACTATAGAACATCAAAGAAAGAAACTGAATAATAGAAGTTAGAAAGCTCTCCCATGTTCATGGATAGGTAGAGTTAATATTATTAACATACTATCAAAAGCAATATACAGATTCAATGTAATCCCCATCAAAAACCAAAGACATTCTTATTTTTTTTCAATTATATAAAAGTTCAAATTTAATAAATAAAAATGGACACGTCAGAAGATAACAACTCAAAATATCCTTTTTTATAGAAAGACCTACAAAACTCACAAAGATCACCTCTGTGAACACCACTTGGGAAGCAAAGCCTAGCTGCCTGGCACCTCCCTCAGGAGGCTCGCCAGCACAGCCAACTAGCAGACTGTCTGAAAACGCAGGCCCAGGTCTCCCTGCGACTGACACTGATCACAGATGACCACAAGGGTTGGGAGGCTGGAGTGTGGGCAAACTAGTTTTGGCAGATTCCAGTTGCGGAGAGGCGCAGCAGGGAGTCGGATGGAGACAGTCCCGCTCTCCAGGCCGCAAGGCCCCCTGCTCAGCACACTGTGGATGGGGGCAGGTGGGGCGGGGGGCCAGGTTCTGCTTGCTGACTACTAACTTCTGATGCTGGTGGGATATGTAGCCTTTAACGGGACCCGTGTATGTCAGGTTGGCCAGGATGCACTGCGCCTCGTCGATGTCCACATCCTCCACGTGCATGAACTTCAGGTCAACTAGGAAGGCCTCCAGAGACAACTGGTATGTTCTGAGCCACAGATACACTTTCTTGAAGAGGTTCTGGTAGGTGATGCTCTTCAGCTTCTCGAGGATGAGGAAGATGCCGCAGCGATGAAGAAGGTCTCTGCCTTGCCAGTGCCTGGTTGAGCAGGAGCAGGTTGCCCTCACTCACAGCTTTGGTCACAGCTGTAAACTGCATGAGATGGTTCTTCCTCAAGAACTCCACAGTCAGCATGTGGCCCAGCAGCATCTTCACGGGAAGCAGGTAGATCAGGATCATTCTCTTGTTCTTCCGGCTGGCCTGGTGGCAGTGCTCAAAGGCGAATGACAGATGCTCCTCAGCTTGCTTAAAGTCACTGCTGAACAAGGCCTTTTGTCAACGTAGTATTTGTACCTCACTCTTTGTGCAGGGCTGTAATCGTCTCTCAGATTGGAGCTGTGGATGGCTCTAATCAGGAGTTTATACAAACGGAGTTTGTTGACCTTAAAGTAGATCTTTAAAAACTGGTTCACCAGGAACAGCATCCCCCACTTCTTAGAGTCCTCTATGCCAGTGCGGGTGTTGCTGGCACAGATGTGAAAGCAGCTCATCAGCAGTTCAGCAGCTTTTTCCAACATGTGTCCAACTTTGCTCTTTCCTTTCTTCACCAACTGCTGATATGCATTGTTGGCAAACATGCGAAGGTCCAGGGCTACTGCGTACATGACTGGTAGCCTAGTTTTCTTTTTGGGCCTGGAATGCCCACAGGCGTGACTGGACTTGATTGGTGTGGCAGTCGTAAGCTTCCACAAAGTCGCGGCTCCCCACAGCATAGGTGCACCTTAAACGAGCCGCAAACATTTCATCATGAGGGGGTTCCAAAACTTGTTGACATTGCTCTTCTGGAGAAGTCATCTGCAGTCGTGGGTTTGTAACATGAAGATGCCTGAAACACACCAGCTCTGCACAGGAAGCCCCATCTCTGGTGTCAGGGGCTTTGTACACCTGCTGTAGGTACTAGTTGATCATAATGTGCACCATGGCAGAGGCTGCCCAAAGACATTCTTTACAGAAGTAAAAAAAAAAAAAGTCTTCAAATTCATTTTGAAGAATAAAAAACCCAGAATAGTAAACTAATTCTAAGCCAAAAAAGCAATGCTGGAGGCATCATAATACCTGATGTCAAATTATACTACAGAGCTATAGTAACAAAAATTGCATGGCACTGGCATTAAAAGAGACACATAGACCAATGGTATAAAAGAGAAGACACAAGACAAAACCACACATCTACAGTCATTTTTTTTTTTTTTTTTTTGCGGTGCTGGGAATTGAACCCAGGGCCTTGTGCTTGTGAGGCAAGCACTCTACCAACTGAGCTATCCCTCCAGCCCTCCTACAGTCATTTTTGACAAAGGTGCCAAAAACGTACATTGGAGAAAAGAGCCTTTTTAACAAATGGTGCTGGGAAAACTGGTCATCCATATGTAGAAGAATGAAACTAGACCCTTATCTTGTATCCTGCACAAAAAAGCAACTCAAAATAGATCAACCACCTAGAATTAGGCAAGGAACTATGCAACTCCTTGAAGAAAACAGAGGGTCAACATTCCAACATATTAGGCACAGGCTATGAGTTTGTCAACATGACCCCTATAGCTCAGAAAATAATGCCAAGTATTAATAAATGGATGGCATCAAATTAAAAAGCTTTTGCATGACAAAGGAAACAATTAGAAATGTGAAGAGAGAACCCACTGAATGGGAGAAAATCTTTGGGACATATTCTTCTGACAAGGGTTAATATCTGGAATATATAAAGAGCTCAAGATACTTTACACCAAAAAATCAAATAATTCAACTAATAAAATGGGTAATTAATTAAATGGACACATCTCAAAAATAGAAATACAAATGGCCAATATATACATGAAAAAATGTTCAACATCATTAGCAATTTGGGAAATGCAAATCAAAACTACACTGAGATTTCATCTCATGCCTGTCAGAATGTCAGCCATCAAGAATATGAACAATAATAAATGCTGAAGAAGATATGAAGAAAAAGGAACATTTTTACACTATTAGTGGAATTGTAAATTAGTACAACCACTATGGAAATCAGTATGGAGGCTCCTTAAAAGACAAGGCAAGGAACCATCATTTGACCCAACTATAACCACTCTTTGGTATTTATCCTGAAAAATTAAAGTCATCTTACTACAGTGATAAATGCACATCCATGTTTACAGCAGTGTAATTCACAATAGCCAAACTATGGAACCAGCCTTGGTGTCCATCAATGGATGAATGGATAAAGAGAATGTGTAATTTTATTCTATCATAAAGAAAAATGAAATTATGGCATTTATAGGAAAATGGATGGAACCAGAAACCATCATGTTAAGTGAAATAAGTCAAACTCAAAAGGTCAAGAGTCAGACATTTTCTCTCATGTGGAAGCTAGAAAGGCAAAAAGAAAAGAAATGTGTGGGAGGGGGCAGGGATCTCTTGAAAAAAATCAAAGGGAGATCAGTAGAGGAAAGGAACCAATGGAAATGCTGGGGAGTGATACTGGCCAAATGATATTATGATATTGTGTGCATGTATTAATGTGCAACAATAAATCCCTCCAATATGTAAAACTACAATGCATGAATAAAAAAAAATGTGGAAACAATTTAAAAAGTTCAAAAACATGCTATGTTGGTTGATCCCAAAACAGATATGTCAATGTCCTGAGGTTATTGGGTTGGTCCAATCCAATAGACTGGTATCTGTATAAAAAGGGGAACATGGGCCATTGAAGCATACCACACACAGAGGGCAGACTACGAGGAGATGCACAGGGAAATAGGCAGCCCATGACCACAGCTTCTACAGACAAGGACACCAAGATCACCAGCAAACACCAGCACTAGGAAGAAAGAAGGAAAAGTGTCCCCTTGGGCCATCAGAGGGAGCACTGCCTTACTGACACCTTATCTCAGACTTCCAGCTCCAGAACTGTGAGACAATAAATTTCTACTGTTAGTAAGCCGCCAGTCATGGTAGTTTGTTAAGGCAGCTCTAAGAAATGACTGCACATGCAAAACTAGTTGGTGACAGAAGTTGGCATAATATTATCTTTACAGGAAGAGGAGCAACATCTGCAAGCACTAGAAAGAATTTAAAGGTCTCTGTCCTAACAGAAGGTCATCCCTAAAGATAATGCCTGATTTTCCTCTATATACTTTCAAATGTCCCTTATCTTGCTTCACTTTCTGTAAATCTTGATTTCAAGTCGCCCCTTGAACTCTGGTTTTTATATGTACCTCTGTCTGAACATGGTGATTTTTTTCCCCTACTGACTTGATTCCTCAGTACAGCTTTCCCTGGTTCTGCTTATGCTTGTGTGAAAACAGCAAATCATAAACTCAGAATTTTTCACGTACGGAAAACTCAGCTACAGGATCCAAGATGGCAGACTTGAGGGTGACTGCAACTCCAGTCACTCCAGAAACCAGGATTCAAGAAGGGGAGGCATTGAGAGATTCAGACTAAAATAGAACCACGGGGTGAGTCTCCCCACTGGGTGAAGCTCGGCCTGGGCGGCAGGCCCGGATAGGGGTGGCATATCAGAACAGGGCAGGGCAGCTAGAGTCTTCCAAAGCTAGCCCTGTTCACTCCGGCAGTGGACTCCTCCCACATGGCCAGCTTCTCCAGCTTCTCGGAGCAGGCCCCCCAGTGAGAGCCTTTCTGCACAGAACCAGCTCCAAGTTCAGGAGCCAGCGCAGTGAGCTCCGGCCTGCAGGCACCTTCAGGGACCAGGACAGGGCAGCCAGGGACTTCCCAAGCAGCCTGGCTCCCTCTGGCGGGAGGCACCTTTCAAGGCTAGCTTCTCAGAGCAGACCGCCATCTACACAGAACCAGCCACAAGTCCCCGAGCCAGCGGAGAGCTCCAACCCACAGGCAGCCTCTGGGACCAGGGCAGAGCATCAGAGACTTCTCCAGGCAGCACCGCCCCCTCCAGCCACAGGCTCTTTCCACGGGGTGGCAGGCCCAGAGAAGGGCGACTTATCAGAGCAGGGCAGGGCAGCTAGAGTCTACCCCAGGTAGCCCTCCTCACTCTGGCGGTGGGTTCCTCCCACATGGCCAACTTCTGGGAGCAGGCCCACCAGTGAGAGCCTTTCTGCACAGAACCAGCTCCAAGCCCTGGAACCAGTAGCAAGCCAGAGACAGCTTTCTTGGGAAGCACTGCATTATCAAGTTCCTCCAAGACTTCAGGCTACTGAAGGCTGGGAGTGATACACCGGAAATCTACAGGGACACTATAAGTCAATAGAGGAAATCTGCAATATCTCAGAGTCTCACTGACATCTGACCAATATGAGAAAACAAGGGAAGAAAATGTTCCAAATAAACTTAGATACTATATCAATAAAACCCAATGACAGCACAGCAGAAGAAATGTCAGAAAGGGAGTTCAGAATGTACATAATTAAAACAACCAGAGAAGCAAATGAAGAGATGAAAGAGCAAATGCAGGCATTGAAGGAGGAGATGAAAGACCAAATACAGGCATTAAATGATCACACCAATCAACATTTAAAACAGCAAATATGGGAAGCAAGAGATCATTTCATAAAGAGTTAGAGATACTGAAAAAAAAAAAACAAACAAACAGAAATCCTTGAAATGGAGGAAACAATAAACCAAGTTAAAAACTCCCTAGAAAGCATAACCAATAGGTAGAACACCTGCAAGACAGAACCTCAGACATTGAAGAAAAAATATTTAATCTTGAAAACAAAGTTGACCAAACAGAGATGGTAAGAAATCATCAACAGAATCTACAAGAATTATGGGATATCATGAAAAGGTCAAATTTAAGAATTATTGGGACAAAGGAAGGCATAGAGAAACAAACCAAAGGAATGAACAATCTATTCAATGAAATATCAGAAAATTTCCCAAATCTGAAGAATGAAATGGAAAACCAAGTACAAGAGGCTTATTGGACTCCAAATACACAAAATTACAACAGACCCACACCAAGGAACATTATAATGAAAATACCTAACATACAAAATAAAGACAGAATTTTAAAGGCCGTGAGAGGAAAAGAATCAAATTACATTCAGGGGGAAACCAATAAGAACATCAGCAGATTTTTCAATCCAGACCCTAAAAGCTAGAAGGGCCTGGAAGAACATTTACCAAGCCCTGAAAGAAAACGGATGTCAACCAAGAATCTTATACCCAGCAAAACTTACTTTCAGATTTGACAATGGAATAAGATTCTTCCATGATAACAAAAGCTAAAGGAATTTACAAAAAGAAAGCCGGCATTACAGAACATTCTCAGTAAAATATTCCATGAGGAAGAGATGAAAAAGAACGATGCAAGTCAGCACGAGAAACTAGCCTAAAGGAATAGCCAAATAAAGGAGAAAGCAAGTTGTGTCAAAAACAAAAAAAAATGAGTCAAATGACTGGGAATACAAATCATATCACAGTAATAACCCTGAATGATAATGGCCTGAATTCATCAATCAAAAGACATAGACTGGGAAATTGGATTAAAAAGAAAAATCCAACAATATGCTGCCTGCAAGAGGACTCACCTCATAGAAAGAGATACCCATAGACTAAAGGTGAAAGGATGGGGAAAAACATACCATGCACATGGACTCAGCAAAAAACTAGAGTATCCATCCTCATTTCATATAATGTGGACTTCAAGCTAAAACTAGTCAGAAGGGATAAAGAAGGACAATACATACTGCTTAAGGGAAGCAAAAATCAGGAAGACATAACAATCATAAATATCTATGCCCCGAACATAGGCTCATCCATGTGTGTCAAACAAATCCTTCTCAATTCCAGAAATCAAATAGACCACAACACAATAATACTAGGCGAGTTAACACACCTCTCTCACCACTGGAAAGATCTTCCAAACAAAACTTGAATAAAGAACCATAGATCTCAATAACACAATCAACAATTTGGACTTAACCAACATATATAGAATATACCATCCAACAAAGAATGAATACACTTTCTTCTCAGCAGCACGTGGATCCTTCTCTAAAAAAAAAAAAAGAAAAAAAGAAACTCAGCTACAAAATCAATGATTGAATGCTGGCTAACAAAAAGGCCATCCTAAGGCAGACACTGCATTCTCTGTAGAAAGGTTGTTAGCTCAGAGTCTTGGAAGGATGAGACGTTGTTGACTCAAGTGAGAAGACAGATGACAACAAAAAATCATTGCAACCTTTATTAAATTAGTAAGGAAGACTATTCAAAACCACTGCAACTGAAAGGAAGAGAGATTGGCTCAACTCTGAATATAGCAAGGGGAAGTAGAGACTTAGAGTTAAGGACCATGGTAAGGGGGACAACAGAGGGGAAATGATTAAAGGAGATATCAAGGGTAGGACAGCTCTTGCTAAACTAGACCAAGAGAACTCCTGCTAATGGCATTTCAATGACCAAGGCATCACAAAGTAGGGTTGAAGAACTTGACTGGATGTGAAAGGTAATCAGGTTATCAAGGGTCCGGGCTAACTTAGTAGGATTTTCTGTGACAGCTGGCTGGCAGGCCAGACAAGACAGGAGGGAAGGGCTGAGGCCTAGGCCAAAAGAGAAGTCAGGGGAGCTTAACTGAAGTTTGGTCAAGGAGAGAGTCTATGTCATAGACAGTCATACTCTGCACTATGATAAGAGAGTTCGCAAAACATCGGACTTGGTGTCAAGAGAATGTAAATTCTAACTTGGGCAGGGCCAAGGCCCTTTGGGTATCAAATTTTGATCTATTCTGTGTCTTGTCATCATAAAAGTTAGATTTTAAGGGATTTTCTGGAAGTGTACAGACCTTGTGAATTCGCTGTATCTTCTGTGGAATGTAATAATCAATCCTGGGGCTATCCCAGCTAATGGGCTGCCCTTGAAACCTGCGTTCAACTTACTCTGTGTCGTATCACTTGTGCATGAGCAATCTAAGCTTCTTGTTGGAATGCTTCAGACGTCTAGGTCCTCTCTCCTTAGATCTCATTATGATAAATTAATAATTCCAACAGTCACTTCTTCAGTATCTTAATAATTCACCTGTGTCTGCTCCACTAGTTGACTTCAGCTTAATCTCCCTATTGAGCTTCACTCTCTGCATCAATGACTCTCAATGGGATCCTACCCTACTGTAAGCCACGAGTTACTACAGCACAGAAGTGTTCTGAAGATAGTTTGCCAACTCAAAAGAACCTTAGGATTGGCTTCTATGAATTTTCTAAAAACTAAAAGGTGAACTTCTGCTTTCTTGCCTTGCTACAGGAGACATTTCAAGCACATATGACCAGATTTATGAAATAGTAAATACTGGCATATAATCAGAATGTGGTTTTCCCAGCTCTGGAAAGCTATTGCCCAAGCATCCAATACAAGCCAAACTCTGCTATCATAATAGATGGATGGAATAGCAAAAAGAACATTCTTATTCAGCCAAGATCACACAGAAGAGTTAGCAATGACCAAAAAGGGTCATAAAATACAATTTAAACACAAGGCCTGCTTTTCATATGCTGGGGAGGCCCTTCTGTAAGTTTCAAAATCTCCCACAGGGCCTGGCTTGCCTCTCCCTCCACCACTCTGCCCTTTGGCACTCAGCTCTGGCCCCAGATCTTCCCTTCTGTTCCTCCACCCTGTGGACATGCCAGCTGTGCTGCTGCCTTCAGCTTTCTTAACTCCGCCTTCAGACAGGGGGCTCTCAGGCTCATCTCGTGCCATGTCCTCTTTGACAATGTGGGAAAGCTGTGAACCTCTTCTTAGAATATCACTTTAAAGGTCATGAAAGTCAGGGTTATAAAAGACACTGGTTTTGTTAAAATTTTACAGTAACTTAAAGAGTCATGAAATGGTATCTGGGTAGATTAATATAATAATGGCCCAATTACTTTCCTATAGGCAACCTGTGGAGCCTCTTTTCAAAGCAACTCTGAACAGGCCTTTTAATTTGCTTTGACCCACACAACACAGAGGAGGTGCTATGGGACTTCTGGGTCCAGGCCTCCAGGGGCCTTACAGTCATGCTCTTGTCTTATTACAACTTTGCTACCAGGAGAAGTCACCCAGGTTAGCACATGGGGCCACGGGGCCCAGCCGTGGTCAGCACAGCTAGTAGGCTCAGTAGGCCAAGTTGGACTGCTTGGCCTCAGTGAGCTGCCTGATGACTGCAGCCATGCCAGTGAACCCAGCCAAGTCTGTAAGAACTTTCCAGCTGAGCACAGCCCAAACTGCTCACTACAGAATCACGGGTTATTATTTCAAGCACCTAAATTTTGTGGTCACTTATTATACAGTAATACATAACTGGTACAGTGATACGAGCTTCTTTATAAACACAATGTAATCAGATTTTGTGGCAGATCTAGAAATATTATAATGGTGAAGCAATGGCATTGCAAGATACCTGCAAAATCTAAGAAAATTACTTTCTACTGATTACAAAGACCAGGTGCTGCTAATATACCACTGGGGTTTGTTGCCTATATTCAAGAGAAAGAAAATGCCAAATTTTCGTCTAACTTTAGTGAAAATTAAAAAAATAATTATTTTTCCCACCCAAGTTTAGAGATCTCTCAAATTCTATCCACAAACATCCAGAACCTCTGTTAAGATACTTCTGCTGCTTCTTGCCATTCAGGTCTCAGTTCAAATGTTCTCTCCTCCGAGAGGCCTTCCTGAACAACTAAGGACAGCCCCCACCCCCAATCACCCTACATGACTCACTCTATGGATCAATATTTAGCACAGAGTATGTACTAAAAAATATTGTTGAAGGACTAGTGCTAATCATTATTTGAAATTAGCTATTTACTAATTTTTATGCATTTTGCATTAGATGATTACACTTATTTTTTGTTTCTGAATATAATGGACCTTTTCTACCTTGTTCATGGCTGTGTCACTAGTACCTGGCACATTTTAGTCCCTTGTAATTGTGGAATAAATAATCACACAGGTAATGAAGGATTTAAACACAATTTTGAAAATATATATTATTGCATAGATGATGGATGTTGTCTTGTGTTATTTTAGAGAGGGATAAAGGGAGAACAACACACCTTGAAGAAAATATACCCAAATCTGTGAAATAATAAGTAGGATTTTGTATAATGCTTCCTCAATATACTGGTAAGCTACTTGGAAGCAGAAACATTATTTCCTGCTCTTTGGAAATATGCTTTTGCAACATATGTACTCAATTAAATACAGATTAAAAATCAGTAGAGTTCCTCTAATTTAGTTATGAAGTTAAATTATAATATTTTATGGAATTATTATATTTCCAGAAACATGAAATCCTAATTGTTTTCTGTTATTTGAAAATCTATCATTAACTGGGTGAATGATATACATTTATTTACTTCTCCTTATTTAATATGTATAAAGATACCAGGAAGTTCAATAAATTGCATGCCCAATCACTTATATAAAATTGTAAAGAAAAATGTTAAGCTATAGAGCTCTGTACATGAGAATACATACATTCCAAAAAAAAAAATTAATGGCCAGAAATCTGGTTTATATACACTGGGAATTAACCATAAAATCTTAGTAAAACAGTAAATGTCAAACAAATTTAAGGACCATAGCAAAAGTTAATGAGGATCCACTAACAAATAACTCATAAAATAAACTAATGAAAAATGTGGGCTTATTAAGGAAAAAGGAAGAGCTTGGAGCTAGCAGACCAGTTAATGTGGAAGGTACACCAGCAATAACACAGGCACTGGCCCAGGGAAGAAAATGAGTCCTATTTATGTCACTTAAAAAACCTTGCTTTTTGAATTGCCAAAGATCACACTCTATGAGGAAGGTTTTTAAATTCCACAATAAATCAAATAACCATGGCTTTTTTGTTGCACCATTCATGAAACATTCACCTCATGATTTTTTTTTTCTTCCTGGGATAAGGAGTTTTGAGCTCTACTAAAAACTCCCAATGAGAAATATGAGGCATGAAAAATAAAACAGGGGAGGAGAAAGGGGAGGACAGTGGCCAAGCAGAGGATGCCTACCAGACTCCCCTCCTCTCCAGCTTCCTCAGAGAGCAGGATCAACCTAAGATGGTAGCGTGGAAAGAAACATCCTCTTTAGTTGCACTGCACTATGTGTGGCTGCATTCCTACAGCATATTTTAATCAATATTAAAAAGATTTCTTCTTGTATCATCATAAATTCCCTCTATTATTGGTAAGCAGTTAAAATTAAACATGAACCCACACAAAATTAAACATCATCACACAAAGAATAGATGAGAAATGCACGTAAAGTATGTAAAAATAATAATGCCTTCCAGTTGAAATGTTTAGTGTCTCATCTATTAATTAATTTTTGCAGTGCTGAGGATGGCACCCAGGGCCTCACGCATGCTAGGCAAGTTTTCTACCACTGACCTATGCTCTGGTCCTCTCAGTGCTCTTTAAGAATAATTGGACTCATGGCCACACTAGATTTTTTCAAAGTTTTATTTATTAACTTTTGAGATGGGGTCTCAGTGAGTCACCAGACTGGTCTCGAACTCCTGGCTCAAGCCATCTTCCTGCCTGAGCTTCCTGCCTAGCTGTGACTTTAGGTGTGCACCCCTGTACCTGGCTCACACTAGCTCTGAATGACAGCTTGCATTGAGTTGGAGGAGAGAGCTTCAGTTTATTGGCTGCAAAATGGGAATCTAAATTCATAAAATTATATGGTCGCTGTGAGGATTCAGTGATATAACAAGGAGAAATAAGCAGGGATGCCAGACAAACAGATAATTTACCATAACACAATGGGTCCACACACAAAACCTGGGCAATTATTCTGGGTTTGTTGGGCAAGTTTTAGAAAGGAAGTTACATTTGACTGGAACCTTGAAGGAAAAGTAGTTAATGGAAATGAAAAAAGAGTAAATTAAAAAAGAAATGAAAAGAGTAAATGAGGAAAAAGTAAAGTAGAACAAGGAGGACAGATATTCCAGTCAGAGATAAGCCTTTGAACAAAAGCCTCATATTGTGTCAAAGGCAACATTAAAATACCCAATCATCAGACTGAACTTTTCCTTAAGGCCCCAGAGAAGCTATAGCCCTGACAGAAAGTCAAAGAAAAGAGAGAAAGTAGAAAAATCTAGAAAACTGTTGTATGTTTTCAGCATATGCTTAAGTTTGCCTGCTATCTCATAAAATACAATGTTAAATTATAGTCTAGTGTTTGCTAACCTTTGGGAGAGTGGGAAAAGCCAAAAATATTTTCAGTCCTTAGAATCTTTAAGGTTCTTAACTAGGCTGTGGTTTGGGAATAATGCAGTTGGTGTGGTTGGAGCAAAGTAACTTGAAACAGATTCTGTAGGAAATTTTTGTTTAAACCAAGTAATGTGGGGAACCATTGAAGTCTTGCAGGCAAAGCAGCCACGTGATCAGACCTGTTTTGACAAGTGAGTGCAGAGTGCAGAGACTAAAAGACAAGAGTCAAAGACAACAATAAGCAACTGCTTCAACAGCCTCAAGTGATAGAGAGATGAGGAATTTTGAGGAGTGGACAGATCAAGAAACGGCTTAGTTGGAATTAATGAGACTTTGTCATTGATTGATGTAACAGCAAACAGGAAAAAAAAAAAGTAAAGAACAATGACCTAAAAAAGGATAAAAGTACTGTGTTAATCAGCTTTTTGTTTCTGGGACAAAAATACCTGAGAAAAACAACTTAGGAGGAAAGACTGATGATGGCTCAGGGTTTCAGAGGTTTTAGTTCACGGTTGGCTGGCTCCAAGGCAGAAACATGGCAGAAGGGCATGGTAGAGGGCAGTCGCTCCCTTCATGGCCGCCATGAAACAGAGACGAGGAAGGGTCTGGGGCAAGATGCACCCTTCCTAGCGCACGCCCCCAGTGACCTGCTTCCGCCACGAGGGCCGCATCTCCTGCAGTTCTCACCAATTTCCAATAGTGCCACCAAATATTAATTAATGGCTTGATCCACTGATGAGGTCAGAAGCTCATGATCCAAAGACTTCCCAAGAGCCCCACCTCTGAACACTGCTGCACTGGGGACTGAGCCTTCAACACATGGGTATTTGGAGGACATTGCTAATACGAACCATAACAAGTACCTAACAGCTGTTAGGAAAAAGGAAATTTGATATAGAGTTAATGTGAGAGTGAATGATACATCCTGTAAAAATTATAAGGGGTATTTATTTGGAATGTCATACCAGAAAATTTCTGGACCCATGAGAAGAGTAAAGGAAGAGAGCTGTTCAGGTCCAAGTGGAGAAGTTGGAAAGGGGAAGCTGAATAGGCTTTCTGCCAGTCCCAGACTATAACATGTATTTTCCTTCATTTGGGCAAATATTAACCCTTTTCTTATTGGAGAGAGGGGTGGACAATAGTTTTCCTTACCCCTCCGGTGTCTCTTTACCCCTCCAGTATCTGCCCTGGAGTTAAGGGAATTTTGAGGATTACTGGTGGGCAGGGATGGCAAGGGGCTGCCCACTGACCCAAGCGAGCCTACCAACATGGTTGCCTGTACTGCTCCTACTCTGCACCTGAGGACAAGGACACACTCTACTTGTGGATTCCAGGAGCACAAGGCTCTGACTTTTCTCTTTTGCAAGGAAGAAGGATGGGAGCACAGAAGCGTGGGGAGGCCCTGATCTCTCAGTTCCTCGACCTCCTCAACTCAGGTGGTTCGTCTTCCACTCACACCAGTCACTCATTCCCATACTGTCTGTCGCACCAATGCCAATAAAGGCACCTCCTGTTCTTGCAAATCCCCTTCTCCAGTTCTCCCAACCCAACCACTCTTCCACCTCATTAGGGATTCCTGATCTTTGATCTCCAACTTGGTCATTATCTACAACTTCGGTTCCTCCCTCCTCTCCTCAGCCAGCTTCCATTCCACTGTCCTCACATTCTTCCTCTCTTGCACACAAACTTAATTCCCTGTGCCTCCCGCTCCACCCCCCTCTCTGTCGTTAATGAAGCCTAACTCTCTGCCTTCCCCATGTATGTCCATAGCTGAATAGAACTAAAGAAAATATGAATTGGGGTGGACTAGTTTCTGCTCTAATTCATGAGAAGGCAATGTAGTGTAGTGGTTAAAAGCCCAGACTCTGAACCAGACTTCCCTGGGTTCAAATCCTGACTAATACTTATTGATCTTGTCAAAGTCACTTATTTCTCCTTGTCTCTATTTCTTTTTTACTGTAGGGGAATTAGTTTGTGGGTCAACATGTAGATTAGAAGATTGTTTTGTATACGTGATTGATTTAAGGAACAAAAAAAGCATCCTGAATCTCTCACAAATGGGCCTTACATACTGTCTAATGGTCATACTGTAGGTTTAAGTATAGCAAGTTTTCTGCTTCTCTCTCTTCAATTGGTTCCTTCTTCCCTCCCTGAGAATCTTGATTCATAATTCCTTAGGGGGAGGAAGAACTTAAGGAGATATGGCTTCTAATCTTGCTCCTATTTTGATCAATTTCCTCTATTCTACCATAAATCCAGTTTTAAGATAAATCTGGACCTCTATATTCATGCTTCCATTTCTCCAATCACATGCCTCCCTAGTTCTTCCGATGAACGTGGAACCTGGTCCTATCAAAGTCATCAGCAACTTGCACCTTGTCCCTGGATTTGGCTGCCACTTCTGTTTTCCTCTTACTGGACTACGTCAACAGTGTCTACTACCTTTCAAATATTTATTTATTATTTTTGGTACCAGGGATTGAACCCAGGGGTCCTTAACCACTGAGCCACATCCCCAGCCCTTTTTATTTTTTATTTTGAGACAGGGTCTTGCTAAGTTGCTTAGGGCCTTGCTAAGTTGCTGAGGCTAGCTTTAAACTCATGATCTTCCTGCCTCAGTCTCCTGAGCCACTGGGGTCTACTACCTTTTGAAACACTTTCTCCTACTGGCATTCCAGATGCCTAAAGTCTGCTTCTGTATGGCTCCTTATCGCCCCCCTGGTTCTCTGCTGAGCCTCTAAATGTTGAGTGTTTGGGGTCTGCACCAAGCCCCTGCCCTTTTCTGTCTACTCATTCTCTCAAGGCAACCTCATCCAGACCTTGGAGCTTCAAATATCCTCCTATGTGCTGATGATTTGCACATTCACCCCCTGTGGCTAACCTTACCCTATGCACCCTGAGTCTGAAACACTTTAAAAAAGCTCATCACATATCTTTCTTCTGCTCATCCACTGAGCTCCCTTAAGGCCTTCTTTTGTTAAAGACCTCAAGCTGGGTCCTGCTTTAGAGGTTTTGCACCAGCTGTCTCCTCTGCTTGGATTTATTTCCTTCTTGTTCACACTGTTCTGTCTTTTAATTAAGATCTCATCCTGAGCATCATTTCCACAGAAAACTTTCCCAGACCATTCAATTTTAAGGAGCCACCCAGTCATACTTGCTTAACTCTAATGATAAGAAAGCATGTATCACTATCTGATGACTTTATGTGCGTGTTTCCCACTAGATATAAGATTCACTGCCGCAGGGACTTAGTCAGTCTACCACTGTTTCTACACCCTACCCCATCCTACCCTATGCATGGTGGTTGCATCCCACAGCTCAGTCCCACCATTTCCAGCCTGGATTGAATTGGCAGTGACTTGAAGAGGGTTGGTGTATTAATCAGTTTTTTGTTGTTGTGACCAAAATACCCCACAAGAACAACTTAGAGGAGGAAAGATTTATGTAGTCTCACAGTTTCAGAGGATCAGTCCATGGTCAGCTGGGTCCAAGGCAGAAACATGATAAAAGGGTGTTGGGACTAATGACAAATTAACTAATTAAGGCTGACTCCTTACTACCTGGCAAGTGAGCAAGATCAAGGCCTCAAAGGCAGTTTCAATAGTTAATGACGATAAATCAGACCACCGTCAGGGATTGGTTAACAACAGTTCCGCGAACGTGATCAGCTGGTGCTTGCTTGCCATATAGTCCAATGGGACTCTCGCCTGCGTGAACACCCCATGCCTTGCTGACCTTTAAGCTGACTGGTTCCCGCCTAGCCCCACCCTACATAAAAGCTGTGTGACTTCCTCAATAAACGAGTTCCTGCTGTGACTGGTCTCCCTGACGTGTCTGATTGTCCTCCGCCTGGAGGGCTGGGAGCGGGCGGTCAGCTGGCCTTACCTATCCTGGTCTGATCTTGTTGGGGAGTGTCCCCTTCCCTTGTTGCTGGTTGAGAAGAGCAAGGGGGCTTAAGACCCCGACAAAGGGCACAGTGAAAGACAGCTGCTTAGCTCATTACTAATGAGAACAGAGAGAGCAAGACAGGAAGGGACAAGAGCAGGTGTAGTCTCCAAGGCCCTGCACCCAGTGGCCTACTTCCTCCAACCATGCCCTACCTGCCTCCAGTAACCACCTCCCAGTAGTTCATTCAAATTATTAATCATCAAATGGATTAATCCACTGACAAGATCAGAGACCTCACGATCTAATCATTTCACCTCTCAACATTTCATCTATGAACAATGTTGAGTTTATATATTGAAAAGAAAAAAAAAAAAAAAGGGCCTTCCTACAAAGCAGGCCTTGTGTAAAATTCTCCAGTGTTTAAAAACTTTATTGGTGATATCCATTTCATGTATGTTTATACTTTATTTTCTCTCTGTAGAAATATGCACTAAGGAAAAGAGTCAATGAATTCACTCACTGTAAGGTACACTTGGCTGAAGTGACTTGTTATCTCTCTTAAGGATGGGTCCAAGTAATGAGGGAAGAGAAGCACATCTCTGAAATCAGTCAACTGAAATCAGTTCTATCAGGTACAGATATGGGCATCGCAAATCTTGAAGAGAGTTACAGACAAAGAGAACAAGGTATTCAGAGCCCCAAACAGTCGGCATCTTCCCAATGCAATCCAGGCTTAACAAGTGGGCAATAACGAGGAAAGACAAATTTGGCAAGTTTGGAACGTGGCTTAAAACAAATATGTTAAGTAAAGGAAAAAATATAAAGAGATTCGTCAAGGCTGGGAAAGAATAAAAAAGGAGGTGAGAATTAGAACTTCAGGACAGTCAGGAATGGATGTTCTTCGGTTCTGTGTTGTTTCACTAGGAATTACTCACAAGTTTGGGAAACACTAGGTTAAATGAAATTACACACTTTTTTTGGCTTCTGAACTTCTCAGAACCTTTAATATGCTAGTGTATATTGAGCATTCAGACTTTGTAAGAGAAAGATACGGTATATACTGTATTCTAAATTTATTTGACCACAAGAACTTTGCCCCTTCCAAGGAGCATTTTAAACAATTCATAGATAAGATCATCAAAAAATGTTCTGATAGTAAAAAAGATGATAGTATTTGTATAGTGGGGTGGGGAAAAAACCCAAAGCTAACCTAGGATTCTTGCAATTGCAGGTAGCTGAATGGACCATTTGTTTTTGTCTTTGCTTTTTAAATTTTTCATAACATTTTATTTAACACTGTATCTAAAAAACCTAGCATTAAACATGTGACATAAAAATATCAAGATATTCTACATTCTTTCTCATATTAAATCTTCAAAATTCAGCACTTATATTAGAACTGATGCATGAACCATTGATTTAATGATTTAATTTAATGGCATAAAATTAAAAGTAGAGAAGTAGTTGAATGTGAAAGAGAGTGAAACAGATGACCAGATCCTGCACAGCAATGAGTGAGTAAACAAGAGAAGGAGTTCAGAACGTGTCCACCCTATAACATGCCACTTTGGGATATTGGTTATTTTGAGTTGAAGGCATTGGAGGAATAGCAGATGCTGGAAGGGCTTAAGCCCTTTCCTTTTCTTCCTAAAAACCAGCCATAAAATTTCCCAGAGAAAGGTACTTCCTGTGACCAGGAAGAGAAATAAACCCTTATCAATGGACTGAAATCAATGCTGAAATGGATCTGTACAAACAAATTAAACTAAAATAACCCTTATTTTCTACTAGTTTTCCCCACAATTTACAGGTCCTGGCCCAAATGCCATGGTCTTGTCATTTCTTCACAGATTTATTATTTCTTCATCTATGTATAAGTCTATTTTCTGTTCCAGTAACTTTGGGGAGGTCTTCATTTTCTTGTAAGGATTCCCCACTGCAAATGTAAAATTATAATAAAATGCGTATGCTGCTCCAACCATCTATTCTACATCTGCAGAAACTTCTCCTCTTCTTTCCTGCAGAATTGTTTTATTGTTCTTCATTTTCACTTTAAGGTTTGTGTAAATATTGCTCTAAAGAAAGTGGCATGAAGGGTTAACCATCTTATTCTGGATTTGAAGCAATACAGTCTTCTCCCCGTGGGATCACTGCCTCCATTAGAAGCTAAGGACCATCTCATCTCACAAGCAGTTCACGCTTCAGTGCCTCATTTTAAATACTTATCATAGGCAAGATCTTGGCAGCAACACAACATCTGTCCTTTTAAACAGTTGAAATAAATGGTGCAAAATAAATAATATAGGACGGGTCTTCATCTTATATGCTGCTTTATAGATTTTTTGTGTGTAAAAGGACATTAAAAGAATACATGTTATTTTAAACAATAAAACAGATCAATAAACATTTAAATTGCATCTTAGTTGGGCAGAAACATGTATATTACAGGAAAGCTTTCTGTGCAAGATCTTTTCTTTGTATCAACTTTTTGAGATATAAATCACATCTGTATAATTCACTCATGTAAATTTTACAAGTAAATAATTTTTAATACTGTTACATAGTTATGACCATTACCACAATCAATTTTAGTACATTTTTATCACCTCAAAAATAAACTCCATACCTTTAGCTATCACTATTGCCCTTCCTCACAATGCATGGAATTCTCTCAAACCCTAGGCAATCACTAATTATTTTGTGTCTCTATAAATCTGTATACTTTAGACATTTCATATAAAGAAATCATATAATATGTGGTCCTTCGAGAAAGCAAATAAGATTTTAAACAATTTAGTTACTGCTGATAAAATATTTGTTTTTTCAAAGTCGATAGCTTTGCTGCTGTGCAAAATATATTTAAATATATTTATTTAAATATATTTTAAATTACATCAGCAAAGTTACTACAGGGGCTGGCATTTGCTCAGCTTACAGTAGATCCAGTAATTGAGATACTATGTTTCATAAGGTAGTAGGGTCATTTAAAGTTCACTCAAAGGACTGAAAGTTATTTTTTCTTAATAAAAATGTGACTTTGTGACCTGGGTATTGTAACCTGAGTATACTTTGTTTGTTTTGGAATTAACTTCTGCAGATGTAAAATACTGCAATCTTTTCTCTTTTCTATAATCTACCTTGAAGTCAGGAAACCACTGATTAATGTCCCAAAGTAGAGTGGTATTCTCTTTGCTTACTTGTTCAACTTAATTTCTTACTCTTTCTTTTTTTTTTTTTTTTAATTAAAGATGCAAGGCAAACACCATACTGAATGATAGCATAACAAGGTTCTTCTCTGATAGTATCCTTGCATAACTGAATATGTGTTCTTCTTGATACCACCATTACTTCAATCAAAAATCATTAAGTGGAAAAGGGAAATTTTGGTAATGCACTAATAGATTTAAATCCTAGGTTGTACAATGAAGGTGAAAGGTGAATTCACAAACATGTACAATAGTTCAATCTGTAGCAAATATCCTTTCACCTCAGCTTCACAGACTTAGTAAAGAATGATCTAACCCAGAAGATAAATGGCACCAACAGTCTGAAAATCATTGATCCTGATAAGTAAATTTAGGGAATACACTATATATGGAGACAGAAGAGACACCGTGAAAGGGAAATGAGTGAACAAAAAGAGAGGTGATGGTATGCAATAAAGTGATTTGGTACAATGGAGTTAAACATTGAAGTAAACAAGGAAAGAAAAAAATATAGAGGGATGAGAAAGGAGAAAGAACAGACAGTAACAAAATGTGAAAGCAAAGCTTGTGTGGAAAGGGGAATACTGATATAACTTGAGGTTGATTTGAAAGATAAAAGTTAACCGCTCAAGAGACTTAAAGTTATTAGTGATGCTATTTTTATTTTTTAAATAAAAAATTAAAAATTGTGTTTACTTAGAAGTATTCAGACTATCAACAAAACTGCAACTCTTTTGCAATTACAGAGTGCTACACAGTTAACAGAACCACAATTATTTCATATAAGCTGTATCAGAGACAATGGAAATGAAAAAAATCTAATATCTGTATAGATAACTAATTTGTGTTCTCCACCAACAAGAACATGCTTTAAATTTCCATGCTAATTTACAACCCCCATACTGTACTGGCATCTACTATTCCTCTAATGCCTTCAGCTCAAAATAATCAATATTCCAAAGTGGCATATTTTAGGGTGATAAGTTCGGAACTTCCTCCCTTGTTTACTCACTCATTTCTGTGCAGGACCTGGTCATCCGTCTCACCCTTTTTCACATATGACTACTTCTCTGCTTTTAATTTTATGCCATTAAATTAAATCAAATGGTCCATGCATCAGTTCTAATATAAGGGCTGAATTTTAAAGATTTAATATGAGAATGAATGTAGAGTATCTTAATAATTTTATGTCACATGTTTAAATGCTAGATTTTTAGATCTAGTGTTACATAAAATGTTATGAAAAATTTAAAAAGCAAAGACAAAAAACAAATGGTCCATTCAGCTCTCTGCAACTGCAAGAGTCCTGGGTTGGGTTAGTTTTGTGTTTTACCTGTGGACAGGCGAGATGTTCTCCTTTTACTTAGGGGTGCTCTTCAGAACAGAACAAGAAGGCCCACAGAAGCCTCTTGGGTGCCTTGGGATTCCTGAACTTTATTTCCCATTTAGGGGGGATACAGGGTTTCATTTCTCTTTCACAGTGGGCCTTGTTTGCCATTGCCATGTCTTTGGATTTTCCCTTCTCATCATAGACATGGTCTTCCACGTCTCTGAGCACGTCTTAGAAATTCTGAGCTTACTAAAACAGGATGACATTTTGCCTCTTAGCTTCATAGGATCTCCTTTGCCCACGTTGCTGTTTTTCCTCGACAAGGCTGTTGCCAGTGCCTGTCCAGCTGTCACCTGCCCTAGCGCTGTCTCTATAGAGCTCAGGATACCATAATGGCTCTATTTTTGTTTATTCTAAGTATGTGTGTAGTGGTGACTGACTGGCCATTTTGATCCAGATAGTTTCTGAAGTTTTCATAGGGTACCTCATTGGTCTGACTTAGCTGTTTATTTTTGCTGCTATAAAACGTGTTTCTGATCCAGGAAATAAAGTTTAGCCTAAATATTGGTAATGAATGAAAAAAGCTTAAAATAATAGTGAATATAGTTACTCCAATACAGACTTCAATATAAGCAATAATATGAAAATAATAAATAGCTCCAAAGAGCAGTCATTTATATAAAGGGGATGGGAAACAATGCTGAACATGGTCATGGGCTCAAATACTGGAGTCCTGCCCCCAAATGTGTTTCTGGAATATTCCCTGTGAAGGCTTTTGATGTTCTGGGAAGGGAGTACTGGAGGGTGATTAATACAGAAATTCAGTTGTGATGTGCTTATTAAAATTGACAGACTTAGAAGTATTGATCAGTCATAAATTAGCTGGTATTACAATTTTTGACAATCACATCAAAATGCTAAAAATTCAAAGATGTGAGTTTCAAGTAACTTTCCTAAAGATTATCTATCTTCTCCTTTTAGAATCTACATTAGAGTTTCAACAAGAACTCTCCTTAACAAGGTCTTCCTGGCATTAGCTTTTCCCTTTTGCTTTGAAATAAGTGGGAAAACAGGATTTTGGAATCACTTAAAGAGAGGGTGACAAAGGGGTGATAGCCTGGGATATGAGATAAAGCCTAGATAGCAAATTTTTTTAAATTATTAAGGTCTGGGTGAGAAGGAAACTATAATTATCAAGAGGTATGGGCTACTGTGTACAGATGGAGTTAACATAGCATGGCATAGCTCTAGAAGTCAGGACTGACCCTCAGTCATGATAAGGATGAAATAAACTAGCCAGTGATTTATAGGTGTTATTTAAAGTCTGCTCTGAAGTACCCTCTACTAGTTTGTCTACATTGTCTACAGCATTTATAGATTGCTTGGAGGCTGGTTTAATTGTCCTGTTTGAGCTATGTGAGCAGCAGGGCAAAAAGGCCTCTCTGTACACTTTGTGCTTTGGCTTCCCTGGAAACAGGTATCACACTTAACCCTTGGTGGTTCAAAGCCTGGACACAAAGCACGTCCACTGAGACTGAGGAAGGGTCCTGGCACTGAGCCCAGACAGCCCAGCCCTCTCTGTGCCTGCCTGTGCTTGCTCTCTCCTGCTGAACCACATCCTTTAAATTATCAAACCTTCCACAAGTAGGCCCTTTGGAATTTTGTGAGTGATCTGACCTGTATTTATTGCAACTTCCGTAAAAGCAAACAACAGAAACTGAGGCTACAACAGTTTGCAATAATTATGAATTCCAGCAACCGCCCAAGAGGATACTACACAAAAGAGAAGAAGGCACAGCCTCTCTTGTATCTTGCACACTCAGATGAAGCTGAGCTGCAATTCCCAGAGGGCGGATTAGTCACATCAGCCCTAAAGTAAAACAGTGGTGACAAAGGATATGAACTGCATCTCAAAAATGTTGCCTTCCTAAGAAGATATTCTTCGGTATTTTCTTCAAACACTCACAGTAAGAAACATTTAGGATACCATTTTTTTTCCCATAAATTATCTTTGCAAATAGAATTCTAAAACCAAATAAAGTAATATGGGTAAGCTGCACAGAAAGAAACATCTAAGCACTACTTTCCTTACAGCAATTCAATTTATATTTGAAATATATATGTATGTATACACAAATATATATTCAATGCTTTTCCTTATTGGCAGGTAAAGAGAAATAGATTCCTAGTCTTGTGGTTTCTTTCTTTTATACTAACATAACTATATTACTATAATTACTTATTTTTATAACAACTCAAAATGTACTTTTCAATCAATTACAATGCCACTTAAGTGGATAACTTTAGTATTTTAAAATGTTAATAAACATGTTTTCACCGCATACATATCATTTAGACATAGGAAAGAAATTTCTTGGGCATAAAAATGTAAGAGAACATCATCATTCAAACATATATAACTAATATGAAGTATCGGTATTTGGTAATTAAATATAGGTAGTAAAAATAACTCGCTATTTCAATATTTTACTGAAATAATGAGTAAACTGAGGTCCTAATCCTAATCCCAGAGACATTAAGGAGATTGAAATTTCTGAATGAGTAACAGCTAAGAAATGATAGACCTAGGTTTTGACCCAGAGACCCCAGATACCTAAGTCTGAGCTTCATTAAGACTTACTTGTAGGCTCTCTTCACGGGGCGATCCAAGATGGCGGCCTAGAGGGAGACTGCACCCCAGTCGCTCCAGAACCCTGGAGTTAAGAAGGGGAGGCATTGAGAGACTCGGACTGAAATAGAGCCACGGGTGAGTCTGCCCACTGGGTAAAGCTCGGTCTGGGTGGCAGGCCCAGATAGAGGTGGCTTATCGGAGCCGGGCAGGGCAGCTAGAGTCATCCACAGGCAGCCCTGCGCACTCCGGCGGTGGGCCCCGCCCACACAGCCAGCTTCTCCAGGTTCTCAGAACGGAACTGGCCCGCTAGTGAGAGCCTTTCTGACCAGAACAAGCTCCGAGTCCCGGAGCCCCTGCAGTGCAGCGTACTCCAGCAACGAACCAGCGGAGAGCCGCGATCTGCAAACAGCCTCTGGGATTAGGGCAGGGCAGCCAGAGACCTCTTCAGGCGGCTCTGCCCACTCCGGCTGCAGGCTCTCTTCACGGGGTGATCCAAGATGGCGGCCTAGAGGGAGACTGCACCCCCAGTCGCTCCAGAACCCAGGAGTTAAGAAGGGGAGGCATTGAGAGACTCGGACTGAAATAGAGCCACAGGTGAGTCTGCCCACTGGGTAAAGCTCGGCCCGGGTGGCAGGCCCAGATAGAGGTGGCTTATTGGAGCCGGGCAGGGCAGCTAGAGTCTTCCCAAGGTAGCCTTCCACACTCCGGCAGTGGGCTCCTCCCACACGGCCAGCTGCACGGCGCAGGCCCACAGTGAGAGCATTTCCGCACAGAGCCAGTTCCAAACCGTGGAACCAGTAGGGGGTTAGGGGCAGTTTTCTTCGGATGAGCTGCTTTATCAGATTCCTCCAAGACATCAGGCTACTGAAGGCTGGGAGGTGATACACTGGAAATCTACCGGAACACTATAAGCCAGTAGCGGAAAACTGCAATATCTCAGGGTCCCACTGACAACTGACCAATATGAGAAAACAAGGGAAGAAAATGTCCCAAACAAACCTAGATACTACATCAATAAAACCCAATGACAGCACAGCAGAAGAAATGTCAGAAAGGGAGTTCAGAATGTACGTAATTAAAACGATCAGGGAAGCTAATGAGGAGATGAAAGAGCAAATGCAGGCATTGAAGGAGGAGATGAAAGAGCAAATGCAGGCATTAAATGATCGCACCAATCAACAGTTAAAAGACCAAATACGGGAAGCAAGAGATCATTTCAATAAAGAGTTAGAGATACTGAAAAAAAACCAAACTGAAATACTTGAAATGAAGGAAACAATAAACCAAGTTAAAAACTCAATAGAAAGCATAACTAATAGGATAGAACACCTGGAAGACAGAACCTCAGACATTGAAGAAAAAATATTTAATCTTGAAAGCAAAGTTGGCCAAACAGAAAAGATGGTAAGAAATCATGAACAGAATCTACAAGAATTATGGGATATCATGAAAAGGCCAAATTTAAGAATTATTGGGATTGAGGAAGGCTTAGAGAAACAAACCAAAGGAATGAACAATCTATTCAATGAAATAATAACAGAAAATTTCCCAAATCTGAAGAATGAAATGGAAAACCAAGTACAAGAGGCTTATAGAACTCCAAACATACAAAATTACAACAGACCCACACCAAGGCACATTATTATGAAAATACCTAACATACAAAATAAAGACAGAATTTTAAAGGCCGCGAGAGAAAAGAATCAAATTACATTCAGAGGGAAGCCAATAAGAATATCAGCAGATTTTTCAATCCAGACCCTAAAAGCTAGAAGGGCCTGGAACAACATATACCAAGCCCTGAAAGAAAACGGATGCCAACCAAGAATCTTATACCCAGCAAAACTTACCTTCAAATTTGACGATGAAATAAGATCCTTCCATGATAAACAAAAGCTAAAGGAATTTACAAAAAGAAAGCCAGTATTACAGAACATTCTCAGCAAAATATTCCATGAGGAAGAGATGAAAAACAACGATGCAAATCAGCAACAGGAGGCGCTAGCCTAAAGGAATAGCCAAATAAAGGAGAAACCAAATCATGTCAAAAACAAATATGAGTCAATTGACTGGGAATACAAATCATATCACAATAATAATCCTGAATGTTAATGGCCTGAATTCATCAATCAAAAGACACAGACTGGCAGATTGGATTAAAAAGAAAAATCCAACAATATGCTGCCTGCAAGAGACTCACCTCATAGAAAGAGACACCCATAGACTAAAGGTGAAAGGATGGGGAAAAACATACCATGGACACGGACACAGCAAAAAAGCTGGAGTATCCATCCTCATCTCAGATAATGTGGACTTCAAACCAAAACTAGTCAGAAGGGATAAAGAAGGACATTACATGCTGCTTAAGGGAAGCATAAATCAGCAAGACATAACAATCATAAATATCTATGCCCCGAACATTGGCTCATCCACGTACGTCAAACAAATCCTTCTCAATTCCAGAATTCAAATAGACCACAACACAATAATACTAGGTGATTTTAACACACCTCTCTCACCACTGGATAGATTGTCCAAACAAAAATTGAATAAAGAAACTATAGATCTCAACAACACAATCAGCAATTTAGACTTAACGGACATATATAGAATATACCATCCAACAAAGAACGAATACACTTTCTTCTCAGCAGCACATGGATCCTTCTCTAAAATAGACCATATTTTATGCCACAAAGCTACTGTTAGCAAATACAAGAAGATAGAGATACTACCTTGTACTCTATCAGATCATAATGGATTGAAATTAGAAATAAATGACAGAATAAAAAACAGAAACTTCTCCAATACCTGGAGACTAAATAATACACTATTATATGATGAATGGATAACAGAAGACATCAGGAGGGAAATAAAAAAATTCTTAGAAGTAAACGAGAACAAAGATACATCATATCAAAATCTCTGGGACACTATGAAAGCAGTACTTAGAGGAAGATTTATTTCATGGGGCGCATTCAAAAAAAGAAGTAGAAATCAACAAATAAACGACTTAACACTACAGCTCAAAGCACTAGAAAAAGAAGAGCAGACCAATACCAAAAGTAGTAGAAGACAGGAAATAGTTAAAATCAGAGCCGAAATCAACGAAATCGAAACAAAAGAAACAATTGGAAAAATTAACAAAATAAATAGTTGGTTCTTTGAAAAAATAAATAAAATTGATAAACCCTTAGCCACACTAACAAAGAGAAAGAGGGAGAAAACTCAAATTACTAAAATTCGGAATGACAAGGAAACATCACAACAGACACGAGTGAAATACAAAACATAATTAGAAGCTATTTCGAAAATCTATACTCCAACAAAACAGAAAACCTCGAAGACATCAACAAATTTCTAGAGACATATGAACTACCTAAACTGAACGAGGAGGACATACACAACTTAAATAAACCAATTTCAAGCAATGAAATAGAAGAGGTCATCAAAGCCTACCAACAAAGAAAAGTCCAGGACCAGATGGGTTCTCAGCCAAGTTCTACAAAACCTTTAAAGAAGAGCTCATTCCAATACTTCTCAAACTATTCCATGAAATAGAAGAGGAGGGAACCCTACCAAACTCGTTCTATGAAGCCAATATCACCCTGATACCTAAACCAGACAGAGACACATCGAGGAAAGAAAATTTCAGACCAATATCCTTAATGAATATCGATGCAAAAATTCTCAACAAAATTTTAGCAAATCGCATACAAATATATATTAAAAAGATAGTGCACCACGATCAAGTGGGTTTTATCCCAGGGATGCAAGGTTGGTTCAACATTCGGAAATCAATAAATGTCATTCACCATATCAACAGACTTAAAGTTAAGAATCACATGATTATTTCAATAGATGCAGAAAAAGCATTTGATAAAATACAGCATCCCTTCATGCTCAAAACACTAGAAAAAATTGGGGTAGTGGGAACATTCCTAAACATTATAAAGGCAATCTACGCTAAGCCCATGGCTAATATCATTCTAAATGGTGAAAAACTGAAAGCGTTCCCCCTAAAAACTGGAACAAGGCAGGGATGCCCTCTTTCACCGCTTCTATTCAACATCGTCCTTGAGACTCTAGCCAGAGCAATCAGACAAACCAAAGAAATTAAAGGGATACGAATAGGAAAAGAAGAACTCAAACTATCCCTGTTCGCTGATGACATGATTATATATTTAGAGGAACCTGGAAATTCCACCAGAAAACTTTTAGAACTCATAAGTGAATTCAGTAAAGTAGCAGGTTACAAGATCAATGCTCATAAATCCAATGCATTTTTATACATAAGTGATGAATCTTCAGAAAGAGAAATTAGGAAAACTACCCCATTCACAATAGCATCGAAAAAAATAAAATACTTGGGAATCAATCTCACAAAAGAGGTGAAAGACCTCTACAATGAGAACTACAGAACACTAAAGAAAGAAATTCAAGAAAACCTTAGAAGATGGAAAGATCTCCCATGTTCCTGGATAGGCAGAATTAATATCGTCAAAATGGCTATACTACCTAAAGTGCTATACAGATTCAATGCAATTCCAATTAAATCCCAATGATGTACCTTGCAGAAATAGAGCAAGCAATTATGAAATTCATCTGGAAGAATAAAAAACCTAGAATAGCTAAAGCAATCCTCAGTAGCAAGAGCGAAGCAGGGGTATTGCAATACCAGATCTTCAACTCTACTACAAAGCAATAGTAACAAAAACGGCATGGTATTGGTACCAAAATAGACAAGTAGATCAATGGTACAGAATAGAGGACATGGACAGAAACCCAAATAAATACAATTTTCTCATACTAGACAAAGGTTCCAACAATATGCAATGGAGAAAAGATAGCCTCTTCAACAAATGGTGCTGGGAAAACTGGAAAACCATATGCAATAGAATGAAATTAAACCCCTATCTCTCACCCTAAACAAAACTCAACTCAAAATGGATCAAGGACCTCGGAATCAGACCAGAGACCCTGCATCTTATAGAAGAAAAAGTAGGTCCAAATCTTCAACTTGTTGGCTTAGGATCAGATTTCCTTAACAGGACACCCATAGCACAAGAAATAAAAGCAAGAATCAACAACTGGGATAGATTCAAACTTAAAAGCTTTCTCTCAGCAAAGGAAACTATCAGAAATGTGAAGAGAGAGCCTACAGAGTGGGAGAATATCTTTGCCAACCATACCTCAGATAGAGCGCTAATTTCCAGAATCTATAAAGAACTTAAAAAACTCTACACGAAGAATACAAATAATCCAATCAACAAATGGGCTAAGGAAATGAACAGACACTTCACAGAAGAAGATGTACAAGTAATCAACAGATATATGAAAAAATGTTCAACATCCCTAGTAATAAGGGAAATGCAAATCAAAACTACCCTAAGATTTCATCTCACCCCAATTAGAATGGTGATTATCAAGAACACAAGCAACAATAGGTGTTGGCGAGGATGTGGTGAAAAAGGAACACTCATACATTGCTGGTGGGGTTGCAAATTAGTGCAGCCACTCTGGAAAGCAGTGTGGAGATTCCTCAGAAAGCTTGGAATGGAAACACCATTTGACCCAGCTATCCCACTCCTTGGCCTATACCCAAAGGACTTAAAATCAGCATACTACAGAGATACAGCCACATCAATGTTCATTGCTGCTCAATTCACCATAGCCAGATTGTGGAACCAACCTAGATGCCCTTCAGTTGATGAATGGATAAAGAAACTGTGGCATATTTATACAATGGAATATTACTCCGCAATGAAGAATGATAAAATTATGGCATTTGTAGGCAAATGGTCGAAATTGGAGAATATCATGCTAAGTGAGATAAGCCAATCTCAAAAAACTAAAGGTCGAATGATCTCGCTGATAAGCGGATGAGGACATATAATGGGGGTGGGAGGGGCTAGCATTAGGTTTAGGGTTAGGTTTAGAGTTAGGCTAAGGAGAGCGGCAAGAATGAAGGAAAGAAGGACTGTGTAGAGGGAAAAGAGGGGTGGGAGGGGTGGGGGGAGGGGAAAAATAAAATAAACATCATTACCCTATGTAAATGTAAAAAAAAAAAAAAAAAAAAAAGACTTACTTGTCTCCTGGCTTCAGGCAGAAAGCCAAAAAAAAAAAAAAAAAAAAAAAATCAGATGGAACAGAAGCAGAACAAAATATGGAAGGAGAAAATGCAGGGTTCTCTGGAAATCAAAGAAATAAATTCCTCATTTGAGGACCTCCAAATTGGAAGCCCTGTGAAAACAGAAAAGTAAAGATCCATGGTCACAAGTTCTGAGCAAAGTCTTATTTGGCTTAAAGAAAGGACACGGATTCAGGAGAAAATGCAGTGTTTGGAGGACGAGAACATGCTTTACCTCTATGGAGACTCGGAGACGAGAACATGCTTTACCTCTATGGAGACTGGGAGCTCCACACTGGGGCTCCCTTCCCCCAGCCCTGGGAAAGAACTTAGGGAGGTGCAGGCCCCTTCTGGGGCTGCCTAATTGCCAGGGCTGAGACAGCCGTGGAGCCGTACTGTGGAGCAGAGTGCCCAGCAGCTTCCGGCTGGTGAGCAACTGCTCTCTCTGTTGTTGCCTAAAGATCCCCCAGAACACACTTCACACACAGGGCTCCTGCCAGTGTGCAGAGGAGAAGAGAAGCCTTTATACTGAGAAGGGCCCAATGAGAAGGCCTTTCATAAATACACAAAGGCCAATGATGTATTCTTCCCTGCCTAGAATTTCAATTAGCACCTCAGCCAACAGACCTGAAAATGACCAATTGAGAAAAGTCTGCATTTAATTTGCAGGCCCAGGCCAAGGAAATATTATAAAACATATGTTAAGACTCAATATTAGTCAAATGAGTTTTTTGTGTGCATGGGATTCTATGGGAGTTCATATCTTGTCATGGTTTTACCTAAAAAATCCTAATAATTACCTTTTTGTTTTACCTATTTCACAGTTTAGTGAGTTGAATCGTGAGATAAAATTCCTATCTCCCATCTAATTAATCAGTATGTGTCAAATATCTTTGATCCTTCAGTGGTATCTCACTTGTTCAATATAACTTTTATTGAACTTTTATACTTTCAGTAAACTTCACATTAAAATGGTAGACACCCCCCACAGTGCTGGGATTGAAACCAGGACCTTGCACAAGCTAGGTAAGTGTTCTACTACTGAGCTACACCCTTAGCCCTTTGATAGGCTTCTAAATGTGAATTTTCTGGTAAGCCAGGGTTGCTTTTCATAAAGAACCAGCCATGACACAAATATATTCAGATATGGAAATTTATTTTATTACTATCCATATATTTAATGTTTCATTCATCATAATTTTCATTAATAAATTTAGAATTCAAAACTATATAATGGTATTTTGGATCAATCACAATTGTAAATTAACATTTATCCTGTCCCCATGATAGGACAAGACTAGGACAAATCAATTTTAAGCAAACGTAAAATGAAACAGCAACTTTAAAAAATCAAGCGGCACATGTCTGTAATCCCAGCTATTTGGGAATTTGAGGCAGGAGGATCACAAATTCAAAGTTAGCCTGGCAACTCAGTGAGAACTTGTCTAAAATTAAAAAAAAAAAAAAAAGGGCAGGGACCTGGGACTATAACACTACTAGGAAAAAACAAAGTCAAAGTCAACAATTTAAGCATATATTCCTAATGTGTTATAGGCCAGTTTCTCAGCAATCAGATTTATGACATAGGAAGGCAAGTTAACAATGTTATAACACAGTTTAACATTTCACCTGTATCCAGGTGTGGTAGTGCACACCTGTAATCCCAGTGACTTGGAAGGCTGAGGCAGGAGAATCGCAACTTCAAAGCCAACCTCAGCAAAGTGAAGCACTTGCTAAGCAACTCATTGAGATCCTGTCTCTAAATAAAATATAAAATAGGGCTGGGGATGTGGCTCAGTGGTGGAATGCCCCTGAGTTCAATGCCCAGTACAAAAAAAAAAAAAAAAAAAAAAATCATCTGCTTCAAAATTTCATTTATTTCCAATAATACTATTAGAAATACTAAAATGAGTGTACATCCACAAGACTGGGATCCTAATTAGAATAATATATACCCATAAATATGTCAAAATATACTCTACTGTCATGTATAACCAAAAAGAACAAATACAAATTTTAAAAAAAGGAATACTAAAATGATTCCTTAAGTATTAACCAATCTTTGAAACATTTTCCCTATAATTCTCTGGGTTTTTTGATTAAAAAAAAAAGCTATAAATATACACTAGTAAAAATGCCTTTTTGCATATGGCAAATTACTGTTGAATTAGTCCTAAGTACTCTAAAAGTGTACAGTTTTCATAGTCTAAGAAAATAATTTACCTTAAGAAAACTGAGCCAGACATAATGGGTCACTCCTATAATCCCAGTGGCTCAGGGGGTTGAGGCAGAAGAATTACAAGTTCAAAGCCAGTCTCAGCAATTTAGCAAGGCCCTAAGTGAACTTGGTGAGACACTGTCTCAAAATAAAATATAAAAAGGACTGGGGATGTGGCTCAGTGGTTAAGTGTCCCTGGGTTCAATTCCTGGTATCCAATTAAAAAAACAAAACAAGGGCTGGGGATATAGCTCAGTTGGTAGAGTGCTTGCCTTGCAAGCACAAGGCCCTGGGTTCAAATCCCCAGCACTGCAAAAAAACAAAACAAACAAACAAAAAAAAACCTGAAACCCTACTAAGTTTTGGAGGACAGCATTTATATTCCTTAAAAAAAAAAAAAACCCACAGCAACATTTAAGTCCAAAATATTATGTACTCATGTGACTATTTCTAGTATTAAGCTTTAAATAAATCTGCCTTTCTAATATGATGTTCTATATTAATATATGCTACCATTTAAATTTATAATATATTAATTATGGGAAAAATTATAAGCATGTGGGGCTGTGAACATATTATTAATAACAAAGATTCTCAAAGAGTAGTCTTAGAACCATCAGCGACATCAATATCACCTGGCAACTTGATAAAAATACTCATCTTTAAATCTCAACCCAAACCTGAATAAGAAACTCCAGCAGTCTAGTCTTCTGATGCACAACAAACTGACAACCTGTGGTCCGCAACAGAAAAATTCACTTAGGGCAGCTTAAGCACAGTCAGACAATGGATGTTCACAGGAGACTGGCTTACTTGTTATTCAATGACGTCTAGTGTTCATCGATAAAAACAAATACCCATGCGTATTTGACATTCGTCAGTTTTCATCACAGTCACTCCTGTGTTGGCACGAAGAAACCATGAATGTACTGCAGGCTCTTGTCAGTACATAATAAATAAAATTCAAGTCTCAGAGCCAGGGCTCTGGGGCAGGGCTCTAATTCTATAAGGAATAATAATTTCTTACCAGTAAGTAATCATTATTCATTGTTGTGAATAACTAATGAATAATGAATAACTGAATAATTATTCATTGTTCTCATTATAAATTCTCTCTCAGATGCCATTAGTGTGGATTTTAGATCATAGGTGTTCCCAAGGTATTTTTTAGATGACATGGTTCAAATGCCATTCTGGAAGATATTAAGAAGTTGTAATTAACAAGCATAAGAATTTTCAGAATGTGGCCTATTCTCACAATTATAGCACTGTATTGATAGTCACCATACTGACAAAAGAAAAACCCTTATTGTAAACTTGACAATTTTAAAAATTTTCAAAATGCAATTTCATGTGTGTTTCTAGGGCCAGAAAATTCTCTAGGTGATATAAGGAACTGTTCTGATTAAATGACCTGCACCCGCCTCCTACTACCACGGCAAGGTTCTATTACAATGGATGGTTTTATGCATGATAGAATTATAGGGCTGTGACCTGGGAAGGGGAAATGACTAACTGCACAGAAATGACCTCAACAGAAATGGTTTCTGTGCTTAGGCAAAGAAATCTGTATGCATCATCATTAGAAGTTTAAACCAATTTGTGAAAAGCCATGGAAGACCCTACAGACAGTGGCTGTAAGAATGCAGGCACAAATCAATGTAAGAGATGACACACTTCCTCACCATCCTGCCTGACAAGCTAAGAGACACCTGATTGGGGAAGGTGACAGTGTACATCCTTCATACTTTAGAATTCATTCTCCACTTTAATTCACTTAAGCTGGGGATGAAGATGGAAGGGTGTTTTTGAAGGAAACCCAACCTTTGCTCAGAAAAGTCTCTTGGAAACTGAGGAATGACGCTAATTCTCTATCAGCAAAGAACCATCTGAATGAATTTAAATGTCTTAGTTTATAGTAACCTATACTGTTTTCTTTTAACCGAAACACTTGCATGAGCACTTCTAAAGCTGGCTATGATGAAGAGGGAAGGGATGGACTTGGCTCTTCATCCTGGGCAATCAGAAACTGCACAACAGGCCCTAACAGGACTGATATCTAGGACAGGAAAACTGATGAGCTCAATAGGAGGAAATTTCTGCCTAAGGGCCCTGTAGGAGGTACAGAGGAAGGGGTGGAACCCAGAGAAGTCTAAGGCCTAGCTGCGTGAGGAGTTCAGACTCAGGCAGCTGGAAGTTGCCGGGTAAGTACTGGAAAGGAGACAGCTATGGGCTACGCAGAAAGAAAACTCCACAGATCTGCCTATGGGCTTCCTCGAACCCTTTCTGTCTACAAGAATGTGTGCAAAACATTATGCAAAGGCTGGAATTACCAAGAAACAGGGCCCAAAATAGAGTTAAGAATTTCGCATTGGCAGTCATTTCCTTTTCTTTTCTCCTTTTAACTATATTTGTAGTTCTTTGACAATTTAAGATTAATTTCAGAAAACAATTTTTACTGAAACAAACATTAGAACTTTGTCAATGCTACAGGTATTTGATTTTTCAAGAAGGCATTGTAAACTTAACAACCAGTCATTCATTCACTCCTTTTAGTAGTTCAATATATACTCACTGAGTGCACACAGTATATAAGAAATTGTGTAGGTGCCAAGATTATAAAAAGTAAAGGACATTGTCCCTTCCTCAAAGAGTTTTAAATTGAGTTTATAATTGAGTGTATAAGAGCTAATAACAGTATTTAACACTTATTGAATCCTTATGTGCAAGTACAGCTCTAAGTTCTTAATATGTAAGAACTCGTTTACTCTTTACAACAGCATTATAGGATAGGTGTGTGTGTATAGTGTGTATGTTTTGGTGGTGCTGGCCTCACACATGCTAGGCAAGTACTCTACCACTAAGTTATATCCCCATCCCTTTTCAAATTTTCTTTTAGACAGGGTCTTGTTGAGATGCCCAGGTTGACCTTGAACTTAGTGATCTTCCTGCCTTAGCCTCCCAAGTAACTGGGATTACAGGCGTGCACCACTGTGCCCAGCAGTGGGTATTATTATCCCAATTTTATAGGCAAATAAATTGAGATACAGAGAGATTACACAATTTGCTTATTTACATTCTGTGAGTGACAGAATCAGAATTTCAAGCCCTGCAATCGGACTTGAAAACAGTTGCTATTAAACATTAGCATATGCTGCTTAAAAAATGAACTATACCTGAAGTGTTTACTGACAGGCTACCAAGTAGGAATCTCTTTGTTAGGCAGCCAGTTTTAAATACATATAGGATAGCCCCTAGCTTGAATAAATTTATGGTCAACCATGATTAGCATTAAAATAAATACTATGGATTAATCTCTGAAAACATTCACAATACAACACATGACTCCTGCAGGAAAAAAATGCATTATGAGTCTCAAACAATTTGCTTATGAGTTAACTTCAGGAGCACTTTATTGCCAGCTAAAAACTGGCTCTTTAATGTGTGATAAGTTATTAATAATTCTTCTCAGATGAATACTTTTCTTTTTGTGTGTGTGATGCTGGGAATTAAACCCAGGGCCTCCTACATGCTAGAAAAGTGCTCTACCACTGAGCCACATCCCAGTTCTTCTGCTCCTGTTTATTTATTTATTTATGTATGTATTGAGACAGGGTCTCACTAAGTTGCCCAGACTGGCCTCAAACTTGTGATCCTCTTTCCTCAGCCTCTTAAGTAGCTGGGTGTTATAATTTGGATCTGGAATGTCCTCCAAAAGTTCATGTGTTGAAAACTTAGTCCCTAGTTGGCAGTTCTATTGAAAGGGGCTGGAAACTTTAGGTGGTGGGGCTTACTTGGAAGAACGGTGTCACTGGAAGCATGGCTCTGAAGGGTATAGTTTGTCCCTGGACCCTTTCTTCCCTTCCTTTTTCTGGCTACCATGTGTTCCCCTCCATGATGTTCTGCCTCACCTCAGGCCCAGAATCAATGGAACCAAGTGACCATGGACTGAAACTCCTGAAACCATAATCTAAAATCAACCTTTCCTCCTCTAAGTTGATTTTCTCAGCTGTTTTGTCACAGTGACTGAAAGCTGACTGACACTGGAGTTGTAGGAACACACCACCATACCTAGCTTACTTTTTTTCCTTCTAAAAATTTCATCAATCAGGAAAAAAAAAAAAGTACTTTTGGTGCTATATGTTTCCTGCTGTCTGAGTTTCCTGGAGTTGCTGTCACAAATTACCACAAGTGTGGTGGTTTGAACAACAGAATTTATTCCCTCATGGTTCTGGAGTCCAGAAGTTTGAAACTAAAGTGCTGCCAGAGCCTTCCTTCTGAAGGTTCCAGGGATGAATTCTTCCTCACCTTTTCCAGTTTCTGATAGTCCCTGGCATTTCTTGGCTTGTGGCTGAAAAATTCCAATTTCTGTCTTCTTTTCTGTCTCTTATAAAGTATTAAATTTAGGGCCCACTCTACTCCAGGACTGTCTCATCTTTAGTTCCTTACCTTAATTATATTTGCAAAGACCCTTATTCCAAGATCATATTCTGGGGTACCAAGAGTTAGAATGTGTTGAGCTGTGTGGCAGATGTTTTGGGGGCCAATAATCATTCCTCTATATCCATTCTACTCTTATTTTTGTTGTTTGCGGGATACCAAAAGGGGTGGATGACAAGGACATCAGGAAAAGACTTGTTAGTAACGAGAATGGAGATAGAGAAGGACATGAGAGAATGAGTGGAGAAAGCAGGAAGAATATAAGACATCAACCACAGAGTGGGTAGCCAAGGGTTCATGACTCTTCTTCTTAGGCTCAGATGTAGAGAGATCATGGGCAGAGCAGCCAGAGAAGACATTATTAAGAAAAAGATAAGAAACAAATGTCAAGGCAATGGGGCAGCTTTGGGGATAGTGCTCAAAGCTCTGGGTAAAGAGTTGCATTTACATTGTTATAAAAACTTTAAGACATTTATAGATATAGCACATTCATGGACAAGCATAAATAACCTTGTTATATAAACCCAGGATGTAAAACAGGGTCACATTTAATAGTAACAACCCACATATTTCTGAATTTTCCCCTTACTGTTACTGTAACATCTCTAACCAAGTACAAACTCAGCTCATACCCACAATTATTTCTGAGAGTCTTCATGAGTTGACCTCCTGGGATTATAAACATGTCCACCAAGGTATTAGCCATTTCTGGATCTCTGCTACCTCCCCGCTGGCATGAAGGGGCCTCTTATGGGCCCCCTCCTGCCATGTTCCACCAGGACTTGCTGCCTGAATCTGCTGGGTATACCTGGTGCCAATACTGCTTGAGTGGTGGAATCTCTTTCAGATGCCAACACCATGGAAGTGGTAGAATCATCTGGTTTCAAAACAGCACTGGCATCAAAGTGCAAAGCCTCCTGGAACTCCAATGGGGCAACACTGCTTACCTCCCCTATAATATTACCCTCTTCCACTGGGATTTACAGCAATGCTTCTTGTAGACTTCACATCCTTATATACTCTCCCCAGCACCAGGCACACTTTCATTCCACACCACTACAGAAAAACACCAGTGAGATCCACACAGCTGAAGGACACGAGTGGGTAAAGCACCAGGCCACATGGATGGATTTCTGGGTCAAGGTAAGAAAATAAAAAATAGGAACAAATGAAACATAGAAAAAAATGATTACTACCTATACACTGTACATCTAGGAGATGTGTGCACAAGTTTTGGGTGAATTCCCTAGTCTGGCACATGGGTAATCCCTAAGTATTTGTTAAATTAATAAATGAGATAAAGGAGTCAATTCTATGGAAACTACACGATTGGGCCTCCCTAGATAACAAAGTTCACAGTCATCCTTTCTTTCCTGCACCTACAGTAAGACTTGCTTACATCTGCTGTGGATTCCCCAGACTCAATGGGGATTTACGATTTTTGAATCAGTATTTTATTTGCCTAAAAGGCTATTTTTATTGAAATAGAAAATCCAGCAGCTGGGGTTGTGGCTCAGTGGTACAGCATTTGCCTAGCATGTGTGAGGCACTGGGTTCAATTCTCAGTACCACATATAAATAAAGAGAATAAAGGTTCATTGACAACTAAAATACATATTTAAAAAAAAAAAGAAAATTCAGATGATGGAAAAGTCAGTAGGGAACCTATCAGGTACTCAAACAGTTTAAGTTTTAAGACCCTTGGGCAAACCCAATAACTCCACAGGTTTGAATCTGTGGGTTCAGTGGATGCTGCTTACCCCCACAGCACATGGATCTGAGGATTCTGAAGGGCTTCAACAAAAGTTCAGTCTAGAAATCTAATCAGCAGAAGAGAGCAGACAAACCACATGGCTGAAAGCAATGTTTTCAACTAAAGGGCTGTGACTCAGAAGTGGCTTGTGAAATTGATTTAGGGGGCTGATTCCAGCATTAAAAAAATAATAAAAAAATAAAAGAATAGCATAAAGCAGAAGAGAACAGAGTAGCACACACCACAGAGAGTAAAGGTAAACATTGTTTTAGCAAAGTATTTTGCTTTGGGATGTTACATATATGCGTATCTATGACTATGTATGACTGCACACACACATATGCATGCATGTGAGTCATGGTAACAGCATAAATTGTATTGTTTATAGTGGGCTATGAATAAAATGTCTGAAAGACACCATTACAGAGAAGGGAGGCCGACAAGAGTCATGAAGAACCAGAGAGTATTCCACCGAGAAAGGCAGCTACTGCTCAGCTCCAGAGGATTCTGGCTATAGCTTATGATTACCAAGAGAAGGCAGAAATCTTCATCTTTGTAAAATGTCTTGCTTTTTAAATGTTGGCAATTAATTCAACCAAACAAAACAGAATAGATATATGTGTTGAAGACAGTCCTTACACAAACAGTTTGGTTTCTCAATTGTAGACTAGTATTTTAAAATATCTACTGTGCAGAAAGAGATGTTATTGGGCACCCTCCTGCTCACAAATATTTACTGCTATTCTTATGAGGCCCTCCTTTTTATTTGTTTTTATTTTTATATTTTGCAGTGCCAGGGAACAAACCCTTGAGCATGCTAGGCAGGAGCTCTCCCATCGAGCTCCACCCTGGTGGTCCTCCTCTCAGGAAACTGTACGATCCACTCACAGACACCAGTCTTAGACAAATGATCTGCACTGGTCAGTTCCAGGTGAATGGAAGTGAAGGGCTCGTCACTTCTGAGCAGAAGTGTTATGACCCAACACATTGCCACCTCTCTTCTCTGTCTGGAAGCCAGCATTGCCCCATATTGGGGCTGCCTCTTCACCCAAACTTCCAGAATGTTAGTTATGTGGAACAGACCCACTGCCTGTTGGAAACAAACAAGGAACAAGAACAAGAGTTAAACCTTGTTGTTTTAATCTACTGAGATTCTCAAATCATGTGTCTCCGTGGGGTAATTTAGCCTGAACTCACGGACACACTGCTTTTCATAAACTACCTTATTAAATTCCCAAAGATCCTTTTATTAATAAATATCTTGCCTTAAAATAACAGCATATCATATGACCAACAGACACTTTAGAAGTCTGCAACTTCATTACTTTCAGTAAAAGATACAGTACAACCATAGTACACCACCACTGCACAGTCACTAGAATGGCTTAGATGGAAAGGAGAGAACATACCCAAGTACTGGCAAAGAGGTGGAATAACCAGACACTCACATATTAGATGTGTACACTGGGGCAATCACTTCCGAAAATTATTCAGCAATCTCTACTAAAGCTGAACAGGCATATCCCACAGTGACTCTAGACAGATAACTAACAGAAATGTCCACAGACATGCCCCAAAATACACAAACAAGAAAGTTCATAGCAGCCCTACTCATAGGTGCCAAACATCTAAAACCATTTAAATGTCAAATGACAATGGAATGGAAAAACAAACTGATCTATCCATACAATGAGATAAAACTATACATACATGCATAGATCACTGATATGTATTATATGTACCATATGTATGAATATGAACTAATGAACCACAATCACCTGCAACCACTTGAATAAACTGTACAAATGTGAGCTTCTACTGTTTAACTATAACACTCATTTTACTATGAATGGCAGTTGGGTAGTTCCTAGTTTCATCTATTACAAACAGTGTTGCTATGAATTTTGTTGTTCATGCCTTCTTACTCAAAAATGCAGGGTTTTCTGGGGTATATACTTGGGATTAGAATTGTTAGAGCTTAGAAGCCAAACATCTTTAGTTTTACTAGACAAAGTCAAATAGTTTTTCTAGGTGATTTTGCCAAATTACAGGCCTACTGTCAGTATTGGAGACTGACTGTAATGGTTAATTTGAATTGTCAACTTGATTGGATTAAGAGATGCCGATGATTAAGAGGCTTCTGGGTATGTCCATAAGGGCCTGTCTAGGAATGACTGGAATGTGGGATAGTGAACTGAAGTGGAGACCTCCATAAGCATGAGCGGCACAGCACAATAGGATGAAATAAAAGCTGGAAGAACGAGGAAGCAGATGCAGATGCAAGCTCTGCTCTTCTTGAATGGGTTCTTGGTTACTGCTTCAGTCGTCTAAGGATATTGGACTCTCACTTCTTCACTCTTCCAAAGCAAACTCTGCCAGTGATTCTCCAGGGAGTTTCCAGAAGCCTTGGTCTCAGACGAAGGTAGCACTGTTGATCCTCCTTGTTCTGGGGCTTCCGCCTCTTGGACTGCACAGCTGCTGGTTCTTCCAGCTCTTTAGCTGCAAATGGCCATTGTGGACTATCCAGTTACTGGTCGTGTAAGCCAATCCAATAAATCCCCTTTTATAATCATACTTACTGTTGATTCTGTTCCTCTAGAGAACCCTGACTAATACACTGTTGACATCTTCCCAGCATTTGGTATAATCCATATCTTTTAGAAATCTTTCAAGAGACATAAGGGCTTGACAAGATGTTACACAAGTTCTTATGATCACTGGATCATAAGAGCAAGGCAGGTAACATACTTTGTGTTCCAGAACAAATAATTTTCTGTATATATTATATATATTTCTACTTCCCTAAGAAGTAATCTGATCTCTTCTCCATAGTTCTGAAACTTCTGAAAAATTTAAATTTCTAATCCTAATGTTGCTTAGAAGAGATTTTACACCACTGAAAAACATTGTCACATGATAATTTGCATTTGATGCTGAACTGCACAAAGTAATTAGATACTGAATTTTGTTAATGTTGTTCAAGAAAATCAAACTAATATTGAATGAAACTGTTTGTACCAGTGTTTCTTATCTCATGTAATCTTCTAACTTGCCTTTCCACAGATAAAATAAGAAATGTCTTTAACCCACAATGACAGAGCCAAGTGGTAGCTGGATCACAATTCAAAACCAGGTCTGTCTGATTACAAAAAACCTTTATTTCTAATAACCATCTTTGTTTCTTTTTGTAATTTCCTTTCTGAGCTATTATTCTTTCAATTTTTCAAAGTAAGGACACTTTGTGCTGTTGATTTTTGATTTTTCTTTTTTAATTTGACAAAAGGGAATTCTTGCTAGCTTTCTGAAGCTTAATGAAAGCAGGTAACACTCTGTCACCTCACTTCCTCCTGAATGTTCTTCAGCAAGTGAGTGGACCTCCCTAAGCTGCAGTTTTATGACCTTTTATAAAGTAGGAATAACAATCATGTGTTTATCAGAGAATAGCTGTGAGGATTAACATCGATAGATAATGGCAAAGCCCTGGTGTAGTGCCTTGCAAATAGTAAGTGGTCAATATTTGCTGTATTACTAATAACACAGACACAGGCCAACATTTATTAAGAACAACACTTTAACAAGCCTGTCTTCACTACTGTTCTCTGTTGTCTTCATATCCAGCAAAGTTTCTGGCTCAGACCAGCTGGCCCAGGGAGTAGTTTGGGTAGGTGTCAGGGATGTCCTATGAGTGGTGACAGCTGAGATCTGAATGGTGAGAATGTGTCAGTGGTCTGGGGCAAAGCATCTCAGTAAGAAGGAGACGCAAGAGCAAAAGCCCTGAGGGAGGAAGCAGCAGCCAGGAGGCCAATGAGGGTGAAGCAGAGCAACACAGGCATCTGGGAAGTCAGCAGGTGCCTGACCACAGCCTTGCAGAACACAGTACGGGTGACAGTCCCAACTTAGGATGGTGTGGCTTAAGGTTTTCCAACTTTACAGTAGTGCAAAAGCAACGAGCTTTCATCAGAAACCATAACTGCAAGTCTGAACTGCTGTCCCTATGCTAGCTTTTGTGGTAAGATATTCTCACAACGCTGGACAGCAGCAACCAGCCGCAGCTCCCAGTAGCCCCAGTGCTGTGATGGAAATAATGGACATTCTACAATGTACTGTGTCAGTAAGCTACCACGGTCACTTGGTTAGGTGTGTTGAATGCATTTTCCACTTAGGATATTTTCAACTCACAGTGGGTTTATCAGGACAGGATAACATAGTGAGTTAAGAACCATTTGTTTGGATGCTTTCTCCAAATTCAGTGCCTCATCATTAGAAGATTTTTAAGGCAGGAATATGGCACAAACAAGGAATGTTGGTAGAACAAATAAGTATTAAGAGAATCACACTAGCAGTTATGCCTTTTAAAAAGAGGCAGGGCTTTCACATGAGTAGTTTTTTCAAACTCTGTCCAGATGATTGGCATGTTATGGGTTTTTATGAACTGAAAGTTTGCTTTCCCCCAAAGTTCCTAGGATGAAACAGTGACTACCAATGGATATGGGATCTTTGGTAGTTAATTAGGTTTAAATGAGGTCATGAGGCTCTCATCTGATGGGATTAGTGTCCTTAAAGACACCAGAGAGTTTGTACTCAAAATGATGTCTCTGTCTCTCTCTCTCTCTCTCTCTGTCTCTCTCTCAAAGTCATGTGAGGGATATGGCAAGATGTTGACTATCTAAGTAGGAAGTGGGCCATTACCAAGAGCCAAATCAATGGACATCCTGATCTTGGATTGGATTCTCAGCCTCCACAACTGTGAGAAATAGATTTCTGTCCTTTAAGCCACCTGGCCTATGGTATTTTGTTAAAGCAGTCCAAGTAGATTAATACAATAGCCAAGATTTAGTCCAAGGAAGAATGAATGGGTTTAAATGAAAGCACTGAATTCATCTTACTTAATGCTTCTATTTTGGGAGAAAAAAAAAATGCCTCTGGAGAGCTCAAAGAGAAGAAAACTGACTAATTAAACAAGAAGAATAGTAAAGGAAATTGCTTTTTAAGCAATGTTATCTATTGGTTCATTGCTCTTTTCTAATTGTACCCAAGAGAAACTAGACAATAGTATTCATTGAATTCCAGAGGATGGGCCCTGATTTTGCCCCTGTGATTTAAAGCTCAATTCAGCAAGAGGAAGACGATCTGACTGTCCATATTGAATGAGACAGTGGCACACACAAATGCATCACTGTTGATAGCAGCATGCTAAGCAGAGGAGGAAAGATCTTGGAGAAGGTCAGTGTTTCATTTATTTGCTAGTGCTGTTTATGGATTTCCAAATAGATGTTACAAGGAAGTATGTCAAAATATGGGACCTGTTAAGAGGTTCAAATGTCTTGTTTTGCTTATGCAGCAAATATTTCCCTTAGCAAATATTCACTGAGCATCTGTGAGTGCCAGACACTCTTCTGGATGCTTGGAATATAGCAATGAAAAAGATAGGTGTGGTCCCTGCCTACAAGAGCCTGCACAGCACTTAGAAACAGAAAATAAACAAGAAAAACAACCACCCCAAAATCTCACACAGTGGAAGATGCTAAGACTGAAATAAGCAGGAATCCACTAAAAAGGGCTGAGGGAACTATTTCCATCATTAATCATCTACTTCTTGGAATGAATAAATATTAACTGGAATCTTAATATTCATCTCTGCTTTCTTTTTGTGCTCGGAAGAAGAAATGTTTCCATCACTTTGAGTATTTAAAATAACAAAATAAAAATCCATCGTCTTTCTATTGTCATTCAATCATATTTGTGCAGAGTGAGTCCTTTTGAAAGCAAAATGGAAAGATTGCTGAATAAGTCCAATGAGGCACTGAAGTGCATAAAATGTAAGTAGTGTAGCACAGGGACCCTCATCTCTGCATCCTGCACAGCAGCTAGCATAATCCCTGGCATTATTAATATGCTGAATGTAACAGAAAAGTGGGCAAATATATCAAAAAGTAGTTCAAAGAAAAAAAGGAATCCAAATGGCTAATAAACACAGTAAGATGTTAAAACCAATTTTGTAGCATATTCTAAGAGACATATTATGGTTATAACATCAACGATAGCCACAAGGCCCACTCAAGCATCATACAGAGCTGACATTATGTGTCACTTGGCAATAAGAATCAACCTGGCCCAGGGATTCCCAGGAGACAAGGATGCTTCAACATATTGTACCTCTCATCAACCATAGAGCAACCCTGACAAGAACAGCCTAAACTCCCTTTGTGAAAGAAACACTCCGAGTACAGCCAGAACAGCCTGGTAAAGAGGTCTAGGACTCATCTTTGAGGGGAATCAGACGGAAGGGGAGAAGTCACCCCTGGGAAAGCTGGTTAACTAGGACCACCCAGAATCCCAATGATACCAATTAAAGAAAATCAAAGTAAAAAGAGAAGTGGTTTAAAAAATTAAAATTTATCATAGTAGTTAAGTTGAGAAACTTTTGTAAAAACAAACCTCCAGGGGTCTCCTAAATTATGTGGAATCATAAACTTTTACTTATTATTGGAGGGAGATTTAATAGATGCAGTCTTTTGAGAAGGCAATTTGGAAAGAAATATCAAAATATAAGTGTACATCCTGCTTTATATGGAAACCATACCATAAACAATTTATGCCATGTATATATTGCATAAATATGAAATTACAAAGATATTCCTTATATATATTTATAACAATAAAACCTGACAATAAACCAAGTGTCTATCAACGTGGGTGACTGCACTCATAAGCTGTGGTATATGCATACAGTAAAATAGTATGTAGTTGTTTACAAGAATGGAGAATTCCACAAAATATATAATTAGGTGAAAAAAAATCAAGAAACATTAAACATTTATGAAATAATATATAAGTGTATTAGTCTACTTTTCATCACTATGACAAAATACCTGAGAAAAACAATTTATAAGGAGGAAAAGCTTATTTTAGCTCATAGTTTCAGAGATTTCAATCCATGGTCCGCTGGTTCCATTGCTAATTTTAGGCCTAGGTGGCACACACCATGGAGGAAATGTGTGTAGAGTGAGGCCTGTTCACCTTATGAAAGCCAGGAAGCAAACAGAAAGGAAGAAACCAAAAGCCCCTTCTGTGTCGTGTTCCTAATAACCTAACTTCCTTCCACTGGGCCCCATCTCCTAAGGATTCCTCAACTTCCCAAAAGCACCCAGACTGTGTAAGCACAAAACGACAGGGCAGACCTCAACAGATTCAGAGAAGCCGTTTATTCATTCGCGACACGGGATACAAAAATGGCTGTCAGTTACAGAGGGGATTTTGGTTTTGTAGGGTACAATGAGGATGGTTTAATCATTGGAAGCTGTGGACGTGCAGTTTGGACAGTCAGGGCTAGTTGGGTAGGTAGGAGGGTAGTTATAAAAAGGCTGAAACTCATTGTTATGCATTGTTATGGGGAGATAGGAGTCCAGATCCTGAGGGATGAGTACTCAAATCTTGCCCATTGCTTTTCTTTCTCTGGGATCCATTGTTTCCCAGAGTTTTGATATTTGCTATGTCTCCATTTAGGACTAATTTGCATGGGGGAAGGTCAAAGTCCAGGGCCCAACATTCAGTATGGCCCCTTTCCTTCAGGGCCCGTTGTAATTAGGAAAGGATTTACTGGGAGGTTAAAGCGTGGCTAGTTTCACATCTCTCTGCTTTTCTTCGGAGGCTATCTTGTAGGAATATTATTTCCCATAACCCTTCAGGCTGGAAACCAATCCTTCAACACATGGGTCCTTAGGACACATTCAAGATCCAATAATAAGCAAGTGAACTGTGGGGTGGCAGAAAGAATAATAGCTTCCCCAAAGACGTCCACATCCTAACCTTTGGAACCTGTATATATGTTAGGCTACGGGACACAGGGAATTATCATTTGATCATAATCATTTAATCATGTGATAAGAGAAGAGACTAGATTACCCAGGTGGGCACAGTGGAATCACAGGGATCCTCCCAAGTTGAAGAGAGAGGCCAAGGAGGGGACCGTGGAGTTGGCAGTGAGGACACAGCTTGATGTTGCTGACTTTGCAAATGGAAGAAGGGGGGCACAGGCTAAGGAATGTGAACAGCCTCCAGACTCAGGAAGGGCAAGAAAAAGGATCCTTCCCGGGAGACCATGAGATAAACACAACCCCATCGACTCCTTGATTTTAACCTATGAGATGCACTTCAGACTTCTAAACTTTAAGATAGTAAGTCTTTGTGTTTTGTTTTGTTTTGTTTCATTTTAGGTGGTAAGGCTTGAACCCGTGGCTTCATACATGGTAGGTAAATTCTCTACCATTGAGCTACACCCCAGTTGCACTTAAATATCTAATATCCATACATATAACTTTAAAATTATATAATAATAACAATATAGAATTATTTCTAATTGGCATTTTAAAACGTATAATTCCTTTTGTAATGGTGATAATTTTAAAGATAACTTTCTATTCTAGCCAAGAAATAATGGGAGGTATATGTAAGAAAAATAAAATTCAAAGGGGGAAATTTTATCTATGTTCTAGTTCACTCAAAAGGACTAAGAACTGCCTGGTGCAGTGGTGTACACCCGTAATCCCAACAACTGGGGAGCGGAGGCAGGAGGACTGCAAGTTTGAGATCAGCCTGAGCAACTTAGACCCTGTTTCAACATAAAACAGAAAGAAATGGAGCCGAGGAGGTAGGCACATGTCTGTGAGCCAGTGACTTGGAAGGCTGAGGCAGGAGGATCACTAGTTCAAGGCCACTCTTGTAACTTGGTGAGACCCTCAGAAATTTAGTGAAACCCTGTCTCAAAATAAAAAACAAAAGGCCTGAGATGTAGCTCAGTGGTAACAGTTCCTGGGTTCAAGCCCTGAGATGTAGCTCAGTGGTAACAGTTCCTGGGTTCAAGCTCCAGTACCAAAACAAAGCAAAACACAAGTGTATCTTAGTGGACGAGAGTCCCTGGGTTCCATCCCTAGCACCCCCAAAATAAGACTAGTTCATCCTTACAATTTTAGATATGGTGGCCTAAACTTACTGAGAATATGTCTGTATGTAATAAAGATTTAGCAGTATATTTCTGAAAATTAGGTGGGTCCCTAGTAAAAGGCAAAAACAAAACAAGATACATCTGGAGTCTCATTTCTCCTCCTGAGTATCTGAATATCTAATACATCTGCCCCTCATCATCCCCTGGTTTCTCTCTCTCTCTCTCTCTCTCTCTCTCTCTCTCTCTCTCTCTCTCTCTCTCTCAGCCCCAGGGATTGCTTAACCACTGAGCCACATTGCAAGCCCCCTTTTCTATTTTATATTTTGAGACAGGGTCACACTAAGTTGCTGAGGCTGGCTTTGAACTTGTGATCCTCTGCCTCAGCCTCCTAAGCCACTGGGATTATAGGTGTGCACCACCAAGCTTGACCCCTTTCTTTTTTATTTTGTAGGGAGAGGCAATGGGGATTGAATCCAGAACCACATGCATATTGCAAGGAGCACTCTACGACTCACCCAGCTACATCCCCTGACCACCATCTCTTCTAACACAAAAATAAATGTGCACTGCAAATCCCACCTAAATTTTCTAGTCATAAATCACATGGTAATAATAATAAAAATATCTGAAATTGAATGAACATTCTGTTTCCCAAGCATCCTACCAATAGTTTTATGTGTCTGTATTAATTTTATCTTTACATTCAGTGATGAGGAATGAAGGTCACATCACTGAGGTAGGTACAATTTTCATTCCTCTTCATTGCCCAAGGTCCATGCAGCCAAAAAGTGACAAAACCCAAATTTGAACAGAAGCAGGGTATTTGCAGAGTGTGCAATCTTGACCATTTAATTTAATCTTTTATTCAATACAGTCAAGAAAGCTTGACTCAATGTGTAAACAGAATTTCTTGCAATCAATATAGTGTAGGCAAGCTTTAGCTCTAGCATTGGGGACCTAAGGCTGTGGAATTAGCATAATAATGGTCCTTTCATTCCAATAGTTCAGTCTGTCCACCACAATGGCTCACACAACATCTTTTCTTGTGTCTCTAATTTGGTCTCAAGGAATGAATGGGTCACTAACAAGAAAAACTAATCCTGACCAAGTCCCTTATGTTCTTTTAAAAGTCTGTTCTAGGACCTGTGCTTTAGTATCCCTGGGAACCAAGGTCATGCCACAATAAAATCACTTGCAGATTATAGGTATTATCACATTATATTATTACATTGGAATTATGACATAGGAAGAAATTTGCACATAAGAATGAACAAAATGTAATAAGGAAACAACTGAATTATCCGGGCTGCCAATTAACCAAATGCCTTTAAAACACCAGAAGCAAACAAGCAAAGGAACAACAACACATCCGCAGGACTCTGGAAGCCCTTAGTGTTTTCTCTAGGAAAACTCATCCAAAGATGCAACATTTTTAACTAGACTCCATTTGAATGATGTCAGACACCCAGGAAACGAAGGAATCCTCCCTCCCCAGCCACAGAGATCTCTGTAACCTTCTAACAGGGACTTTAAAAAGCCTAGTATGTGTGAGGTACTGGGTTCGATTCTCAGTACTATATATAAATAAGTGGATAAAATAAAGGTCCATCTGCATTAAAAAAAAAAAAAAAAAAAAAAAAAAGGCTAGCTTTGGCCAGGCATGGTGGTGTACACCTGTAATACTAGCAACTCAGGAGGTTGAAGCAGGAGCATCGCTAGTTCAAAGCCAGACTTAGCAACTTATCAAGGACCTAAGCAATTTATCAAGATTCTGAAAATAAAAATAAAAAGGGCTGGGGATGTGGCTTAGTAGTAGGGTGCCCCTGGGTTCAATCCCTGGTACCAAAAAATTAAAAAATAAAAAAGGCTGCCTTTGCTAAAAGTGAAGCAGTGACTCTTTTCTTAGGCCTGCAGATGCCCTGTGGGTAACCAAAAGCAGGATGCAGTGTGACACTTTTGCCTTCATTTAGTACCTATCTGTCTCCTTAATTACCTTGTGCTTCGCTCAGTTGTGCACTGGCATGTTAATCATTTAAGCAGGGTTCATCTAAACTTGAGTAATACAAGGCTGATTAGCCCTAAATTTACCTAACCTACCTGTTCCTCTTCAAGTCTGAGACAAAATTTACAGGGACATTCAAGTTCAGCTTTTATACCATCAGGACCCCTGGAGTGGCACCTTAAAGACTTGGTCATTCTCCTACATCTTCCAGCAACAGCAGAAGGATGAGGCAGTACCCAGGCAGGAGCAATCCTCTCCTGAGAATTAAATTGCCCCTTCCCGATAACGAGTCTGATAGATGAACACCCCAAGCAACAAGTGAAATTGCCTCACGTGATCAAGACTTCTCAGAAGCCACCTTGCAGAAACAGAACTGTAAAAAATGATCCACCAGATCACAGTTTGACCAACACTGCTTAATCACACAGACCTCTCGCCCTGGTCACAGTTCTTCTTCCAGTCAATTCTTCTGTTGGCACCCTGAAGGCAGGGCTGAGATGCTGGATTTCACTTTGCCTTCCCAATATGGCCATATTCATTAAAGTTTCCTTTCCTTCTTTTCAAAACTACCTTTTCTACTTGGTTTTTGAGATAAGTGTTTGGACCTGGTTTGTGGGGACCCCTGGAGTCAGGCCTCTGGCTTAGGGTTCCAATAACACTTTGCCTATGAAGATCAAATCAGAAACTCTTTTCTCTTGTTTAAATTCTAGGTGAGAGGGGAAAAGAAAAGAGAAAAGGCACATTCCCAGGCCAGCCAATTACTTTTAAGAAGATTTGCCTATTGTTAACTAAAGTTTATAATTATTTCAAAGAACTTGTATAAATAACGTTTTCGGTTTCAGAGATGGCTGTACACTTCAGGACTCTTGCCAGTTAAGCCCAGGTTCACTTTTCCAATTCAGGTCTGTTCCTCAGGGCACCAAGAAGTCTGTTCCTTCAAATTGAGATAGAGGGAATAAAAAATATTTAGAAAGGAGATATATAGGAAGGATAAGGAAAAAAGATTTTAACAGAAGTCCCACATACTTTTCCAGATCTGTCACTCCCAAATTCCTGGGAAATCTGTAAATCTTCAGGTGGGCTCCTAATGACTCCCCCAAATAGACTAAGCAAAGAGAAGAGATATATCATATCTTGATGATTATAATTTAGAGAACCTTTCAGCATTACATATTGATCAGATAACGAAGACCATGTCTGCCTGAGGATCTCAAAACTGACCAGATCACTAGAACCCATCTTGAGATCACTGTACTGATGTCATTCCTATAAACCTTTCCATGCCCATTCCTCATCATATTTCCTTTAAAAGAGCCAGGAACCCCAAAACACATCCCTTGCTCCCAAGATGAGGGGTGTTCTCCCTTGAATGTGTATTCCTTGCTTTATCTGCAAAGGTGTCCCTCTCAAGACAACCCAGGTTCTCCATTAGATGTGTACACACTTTCCTAAATCAACCTCTGTCTATGCTTATGACTGACACTTGCTGAAATTCTTTTCCATCACATATTCCAGGAACCTCACTGGTCCTGAATCAGGTACCCGCTTCTCTCTAGAATCTCCCTAAAATTCTCTCTAGAATCTCCCTAAAATCTCCCAAAATCCCTCTTCGGAGATATCTCTTCTCTGGTGACAAAACCTTTTTCTTTCCTTTTTTTTTGACAGCTGCTACTGCCATCAACCCTATTCATCCAGAGTTCCTTTCCCTGAAGCCTGGTACTGAATAATAAAAAAGTTCCCCACTTACTTAGTTTCTCCAGACCACCATCCCACCCTCTCCTAACTCAGAATTCTTAAAATCAGCACAGTAGTCTTTCTTTCATCTCAAGGTTTCCATCTATACAAATAATGAGAACGGAGATCTCCCCTGCTGGAGGACATCACTCTCGAAATTATCCCTCCCACGGCTCTCCTTCACCATCAGTTTCCTCTGCTTGAAGGATCTTCAGTTTATAAACACAGACTACCACCAAGGCAGAATTTAACGACAAAACAACATTAAAATAAAGATGTCCCCATCCTTCTGCTGCCTTTCTAGCAAAAACCTCCAGCAAAATCCTCACATGGATGCTGACACTTGCCACTTCCATTTCCTCATGTGCTCTTCAGCTGTGGTTCCCATTACCCCAGGGGAAACTCTCCTGCCAAACTCATCGCAACTTCCATCTTGCCAAATCCCATAATCAATTCCTGAGCTCATTCTACTCGCGTGGTTCTTCATTTCTTTTTTTGGGGGGGAAACATATTTATCTCTAGGATTCTAGGATTCTAGGCAGCTGCTTTTATCTTGGTCTCTTAAACGCCTCCCTGTCTTCGTGACTTCTGTATGTCAGTGTCCAACACTAGATCCTTGGAGATCTTCTCCTGTCACTCCTTAAGTGATCTCCTCTGACTCAAGGCTTTGAATGCCACCTATTTACTGAAGACTCCCCAGTTTCTTTCTCTAGCTTCAGTTCCTACCCTGATCTCCAGACTTTACATCCAATTATACACTTGTCTTTTCACTTGCATGTCGAAAAGTTTGCTTGAACCGAACACGACTGGAAGTCTGGATGTGCTGCCCACTCTCCCGGCCAGAAGCCCAGTCACTCCGTGAGGGTCTCCCACAGAACAACATGACATCGTGTGATGATCATGCTTTTTACTTGTCTCACTTTAATGTAAGTTTCACGGGGAGAGGGGTGTTGTCTTGAGTTTTGGTGAATTTTTGCATCTAGACCAGAATCTGGCAAAAAGACTGTGTCTAATAAATATTTAATGGATGCAGAATAGCGAGAAAAGAGAAATGAAAAAAATAAACACTACAAAAGCTGCAAATATCAAATAACTATAAAGATGCTTTCTTAAAAGTTCTTTCTAATCAGTAGAAAAGGGTAAACATACCACATTTTTTTTAATGCTCTGTTGGAAATCTGCCATGTATTATGGTGTTATGTCTGGAGGTGGAGATGTTTACTTCTTTTCCTCCTTAGTGTCTCATGCCTCCCATTATTTTCCTAGCTATGTGGTAATCCTGAGAAGGAGAAGCCATAACTAGGAACTAAGAGGACACTGAAGGGATTCAAAGGTATCACTTACATCTCTGGAGGCCAATGCACCGTTGTTTTCCTGTCTAAACACTCCTTATTATATACTAAAGTCAACCTAGGCTATAAAAAAAATAAATAAAAATTTAAAAATAAAATAAGCTCACTGGAAATTTTTAACATTCCTTTTCCACACTTGCCCCTCAGAGTTGTAAGTCTGTACATCTCCTGGAGAGGGAACAGGAAGCACTGATGCCTGGTCCATAGATGTTCTGGTTTTAAGACTTTAGTCCAGTAATTCTCACATCTGTCTCCAGATCTCACATTTATCTCTGGAGAATGAACTCTGGAATTAGATCTTCCCAAGAGCATTTAACCAAATTAGGGCTTCGTGACATTCTTTAAGCAATTCCTAAACTTAAGAGGAGCTATGACAAAACAAGGAACTATTTATCTACTATATTTCAAATTTCTTGATAAGAAAAGCCGAGGGATGCTTTTTCTTTCCAGACGTCAATCTCGCTTCAACCCAACACTCAAGTCCTTAAAAATGCCGCTCCATGTTGAGATTTCATTCTCTTTTCTTAAATATCTGTTTATTGGGCATTTATCCTACTAACCACTCTAAGAGCCTTGCATTAGTTCATCTTCAAAGTAACACTATCTTCAGTATTTTTCTCATCTACAGATAAAGAAACTGAGGCAGGGAGAGGTAAGTACTTGTTCAGGGCCAGATCTTACGCTTTGACTACTATGTATTTTTTGTCCCTGTTGATAATTTGGACTGCATTATGATTGATATATATCATTATTATTTATGCTGTACATATTTAAGATATTTGAAAGCACTTTTAATGAAATTATAAATGATAAAGGAATTAAGATAAAATAGTAAACTTTTTAAACAAACAAAAAAAATCCTTGAGAAATATGATGTAGCTATCAGGTCTAAGAATGGAGATTCCTCTAAATCAACATGACTTAGTTGTTTGCTCCACAAAAACTTTGCCCAGTACAGATGAAACCATAAACCAGTAGTTCAATTTTGCCTTAGGAAAATCACTTAAACTTAGGTGATAGATTGATTGCTCACCTGGGCAAATAGCTCACATATCAAATAACATCAAATAGCCTGACCAGCCCTCAAGCAGTTACTTGAACTGAGTTTTAAATTGAGTTCTTGAAAATGTGGTATATATACACAATGGAATTTCATTCAGCCATAAAGAAAAATGAAATTATGTCATTTGCAGGAAAATGAATGGAACTAGAGGCCATCAAGCTAAGTGAAATAAGCCAAACTCAGAAGGTGAAGGTTATGTGTTCTCTCATATGTGGAAACTAGAGAAGAAAAAGGAAAAGAAAGTGGTGTGGGGGAGAATCACATGAAAATCAAAGGCAGATCAATAGAGGACAGGCACCAGGAGGGTAGGAAGAAGGGAGGGAGGGGGAAGTGCTGGGAGTGATACTGGCCAAATTATACTGTTATATTGTGTGCATGTATGACTATGTAACAACAAATTCCATCATTATGTACAACTATAATGCACCAATAAAAAATGTGGAAAAAGAAAAAAAACTGTTCTTTGATTCCTAGCAAACAAGTAAAAAAGGAAAAAACACACAGTCATACAAGTCTAATTATCTGATTAAAAGTGCTACAAGACATTCAAGAGAAAGGCATTACCTATTATTTTTATCACTATTATACAGATGAAGAAACTAAGGCCTAGAGAGAGTATACGATTTAGACAAGATTCCACTGAAACTAAGTGGTGCGGCCTGAATTTGAATTCAGGTCTTAATCTGACTTCAAAGTGCAGTGGTTATTTTGTTTTTTGTTTGTTTATTTTTGTTTTAGTGAAACTGGGATTGAACCCAGGGGCACCCTACCACCGAGTCATATGCCCAGTCCTTTTTATTTTTTATTTTGAGACAGGTCCTGCTAAATTGCCCAGGCTGACCTCAAATTTATGATCCTCCTGCCTCAGTCTCCTGAGCAGATGGGATTATAAGTGTGCACCACAGTGCCCTGCCAGAATATGTATTTTAAAAATCACATCATACTGTTCATAAGAATGTGCAACTTTTAATCTCCTACATCAAGAGAAAGTCAAAACTTAAGAAAAACAGAGGAGTGGAGGCACTGCAGGACACTTGGGCTATGCTGTGCTGGTTTTGGACAGCGGTGAAATAAAAAATAGGCAATTGGAGATAACTCTGATAATAGCCTCAACTATCCTGTGTCGTAGACTGAAGGGGATGCAGATGTTGTAGGTACCAGTGAGCAGGTATCCTGGGATGATCTGATTGGATGTGGAGGTCATCTTATCTTCTGACAGGGAGACACAGGGTCAAATAGACCTTAAGAAGAGCTATGTCACACTTAGAAAATATTTTGCAGAAAAAAAATGATGCTGAAATATTTGGGTATTATTAGCTCTCTATTTCAAATACTAAAGAAGCTTAATATCAATTTTTCCGATATTTGGTTGCAAAAATAATAGCTTTCTATATTTCATTTTAAGAGACTATCTATGAAAATTAACTATGCAATAGTTGATAAAGAATTATTCTTCTTGGTTAAAGACAACTGAACTAATGATTTTTTGAAGTTACTCTTAGAAGAGATACTAAAATTAGCAGTTTAAAACAAAATAAAAGCCTGAATACGTCTTCCAAACTGCTCTATTAAGAATACACACGAGGGAGATCCAAGATGGTGGACTACAGGGAGGCTGCGTTCCTTGTCGCTCCGTAACTCCGGTTTCAAGCAGAGGATATTTGTTTCTTGGTGAGGCAGTTTTTGCTGCTTATCGATCTACTGCTGTTTACCCCATTTGTCTACTGCGATCACCTGCAGTCTGCCAGTATATCGATGCCTTTTTTGAGTGCAGATTGCTCACTGTCAGGCGCCTATCATCCACCATTTGCCTGCCTCTTGCCTGTCCATCGCCTGCCTTTCACCTATCCATCACCCAATGCATGAGGTTCACCTCCTGATAGTCCCACACCTGCCAGCAGACTGACTGTAGACTGCCAGTGGAGCCCCAGCTGCCTGCTGTTGCCTGGAAGTTCACGGTTACAGTACCTGCAGGTTTGATTACACGTGGCTGCTGCCATTTTGAGACAACAGCCAGGCCCTGTAGGACCCCTGGCTGGACTGACTGAGCGCCATCTCCAGGATCCCTCAGCCCGACCAATCACTCCCTGCCTCTGGGGCCCTCACATTGACTGACTGCTCCCTGCTGCCAGGACCACCAGACCAACTGACTGTGTCCTATCACTGGGACCCCAGACCGACTGCACCGGGCCTCCAGGATCCCACAACCACACCAAACACACCCCACCTCCAGGACCCCTGCCTGACCAATTGCACACCACCTCCAGGATCTCCAGCCGACCATGTCCACACCCCGAGCTGCAGCTCCCCATTTGCCAACACATTTGGAAGCCACAGCGACCATCTTGGATAATCCTGGAAGCCCTAGCTCCGATCTTTAGGTGGGGCAAATCCCATCCTGAGATGCCTGCTGGAGACTTGAAGCTCATTGTCAGGTACCTCTCATGCATCAGGCTACTGAAGACTGGGAGGATTGAATACTATATGACTGTTATAGTGTAGATTTTCTTTCTTCTCCTTATTGAACAATTTTAAGTTTTTATTTCTTTACTTTTTTTGGCTCTCTTTTCCTTTTGTTTACCTGTTCCGTCAGAGTCTCTTTCTCCCTTTTTGCATGCTAACATCCAATTTCTTTTGATTACATTCTCACAATTTCTATTATCTAGAACTTCTATATATTCTTTTCTTATCCCATTAACAGATACATCCTACATCCCTCTGCATCCTCTTTGTCCTCCATTAGAAACTGCAGACCTTATTGCATATCTGATTGTTATACTGAAGATAATATTTGAACTCCCTCTCTTTATTATGACAATTTTGTTATTGTCCTCATAGGGGCTATTTGGTCTAGGATTGCATAGTGTCTGAATTGGGCACCGCTAATATTGATCTCCCTTTAAAGAAAGGGTTTTGGAAATCTATAGGGCCACTATAAGCCTATGGGGGGAAATCTGCAATACCCCAGATCTACACTGCTAGAGGGGAAGATACATGAACAACATGAAAAAACAAGGGAAGAAAATAATCCAAACAAATCTGGATTCTATATTAATAGAATCCAATGACAGTATGATAGAAGAAAGGTCAGAAAAGGACTTCAGATTATACATGATTAAGATGATTCATGAAGCGAAGGATGAGTTAAGAAAGCAAATGCAGGCAATGAATGATAATACCAATAAGCAATTAAAAGAGCAACTGCAGGAAGCAAAAGATCATTTTAACAAAGAGATAGAGATTCTCAAAAAAAACGAAATGGAAATCCTTGAAATAAAGGAAGCAATAAACCCAATAAAAAACTCAATGGAGGGGCTGGGGAGATAGCTCAGTTGGTAGAGTGCTTGCCTTGCAAGCACAAGGCCCTGGGTTCGATCCCCAGCACCCCCCCCCAAAAAAAAAAAAAAAAAAAAAAACAAAGTTGCCCAAACAGAGAAGATGGTAAGAAATCATGAACAGAATCTCCAAGAACTATGGGACATCATGAAAAGACCAAATTTAAGAATTATTGGGATTGAGGAAGGCACAGAGATACAAACCAAAGGAATGAACAACCTACTCAAGGAAATAATATCAAAAAATTTCCCAAACCTGAAGAATGAAATGGAAAATCAAATACAAGAGGCTTACAGAACACCAAATACACAAAATCACAGCAGATCCACATCAAGGCACATTATAATGAAAATGCCTAAAACATTCAAAATAAAGATAGGATTTTGAAGGCTGCGAGAGAAAAGCATCAGATTACATATAGGGGGAAACCAATACGGATAGTAGCAGACTTCTCAACCCAGACTCTAAAAGCTAGAAGGACCTGGAACAACATATTTCAAACTCTGAAAGAACATGGTTGCCAACCAAGAATCCTATACCCAGCTCAGATATGAAGATGAAATAAAATCCTTCCATGATAAACAAAAGTTAAAAGAATTGACAAACAGAAAGCCTCACTTCAGAATGTTCTCAACAAAATATTCCATGAGGAGGAAATGAAAAACAACAATGGAGGTCAGCAAAGGGAGAAACTACCTTAAAGAAAAACCACTCAAAGGAGAAACCAAGCCAAGTTAAAAACCAAAAATAAGCCCAAATGACTGGGAATACAAATCATATCTCAATAATAACCCTGAACATTAATGGCCTAAACTCATCAATCAAAAGACATGGACTGGCAGAATGGATTTTAAAAAAAGAACCAACAATATGCTACCTGAAAGATACTCATCTCATAGATAAGGAGATCCACAACTAAAGGTGAAAGGATGGGAAAAAACCTACCATGCACATGGACTCAGTAAAAAAGCGGGGTTTTCCATCCTTATATCACATAAAGTGGACTTCAAGCCAAAGTTAGTCAGAAGGGATAAAGAACATTTCATACTGCTTAAGGGAACCATAAATCAGGAAGACATAACGATAGTAAATATTATGCCTCAAACAATGGTACATCAAACAAATGCTTCTCAATTTCAGGAATCACATAGAACACAACACAATAATTCTGAGCGACTTTAACACACCGCTGTCACCACTAGATAGATCTTCCAAATAAAAACCAACCAAAGAAACCGTAGAACTCAATAACACAATCAATAACCTAGACTTAATAGACATATATAGAATATTCCATCCATCAACGAGCGGACTCACTTTCTTCTCAGCAGTACATGGAGCCTTCTTGAAAATAGACGATATGTTATGCCACAAAGCAGCCCTAAGAAAATGCAAAAAAATAGAGATACTGCCTTGTGTTCTATCAGATCATAATGGACTGAGAGTAGAAATCAATGACAAAATAAAAAACAGAAATTACTCCAGCACTTGGAGACTAAATAATATGCTATTGAATGAAACATGGATAACACAAAACATCAGGGAGGAGATAAAAAAATTCTTAGAGGTCAATGAGAATGATGATACAACATGTCAAAATCTCTGGGACACTATGAAAGCGGTACTAAGAGGAAAATTCATTGCATGGAATGCATTCCGGAAAAGAATGAAAAGTCAACAACTAAATGACCTAACATTACAGCTCAAAGCCCTAGAAAAAGAAGAACAGAATAACAGCAAAAGTAGTAGAAGATAGGAAATAATTAAAATCAGAGCTGAAATCAATGAAATTGAAACAAAAGAAACAATTCAAAAAATTGACAAAACAAAAAGTTGGTTCTTTGAAAAAGTAAACAAAACAGACAAACCCTTAGCCACACTAACAAAGAGAAGGAGAGAGAAAACTCAAATTACTAAAATTCATGATGAAAAAGGAAATATCATGACAGACACCACTGAGATACAGAACATAATGAGAAGCTACCTTGAAAATCTGTATTCCAACAAAATAGAAACTACCGAAGACATTGATAAATTTCTAGAGACATATGCTCCTCCCAAACTGAACCAGGAGGACATACACAATTTAAACAGATCAATATCAAGCAATGAAATAGAAGAAGCCATTAAAAACCTACCATCCAAGAAAAGCCCAGGACCAGACGGATTCTCAGCCGAGTTCTACAAGACCTTCAAAGAAGAACTCATTCCAATACTTCTCAAAGTATTCCAGGAAATAGAAAAGGAGGGTGCCCTACCGAACTCATTCTATGAAGCTAAAATCACCCTCATACCCAAAGCAGGAAAAGACACATCAAGGAAAGAAAATTTTAGACCAATATCCTTGATAAATATAGATGCAAAGATCCTTAACAAAATATTGGCAAACTGTATCCAAAAACATATTAAGAAAATCGTGCACCACGATCAAGTGGGGTTCATCCCTGGAATGCAACGATGGTTTAACATCCGTAAATCAATAAACGTAATCCATCATGTCAATAGACTTAAGGATAAGAATCATATGATTATTTCAGTTGACACAGAAAAAGCGTTTGACAAAATACAACACCCCTTCATCCTCAAAACACTAGAAAAAATAGGGATAGTAGGAACATATCTGAACATTGTAAAGGCTATTTATGCTAAGCCCATAGCCAACATCATTCTTAATGGATAAAAACTGAAACCATTCCCTTTAAAAACGGGAACAAGACAGGGATGTCCTCTTTCACCACTTCTATTCAACATTGTCCTCGAAACTCTAGCCAGAACAATTAGACAGACTAAAGAAATTAAAGGGATACGAATAGGAAAAGAGGAACTTAAGCTGTCACTATTTGCAGATGACATGATTCTATATTTAGAGGATCCAAAAAACTCCTCCAGAAAACTTCTAAACCTCATCAATGAATTCAGCAAAATAGCAGGCTATAAAATCAACACACATAAATCTAAAGCATTTTTATACACAAGCGATGAAACATCTGAAAGGGAAATGAGGAAAACAACTCCATTTGCAATAACCCCCCCCCCAAAAATAAAATACTTGGGAATCAATCTAACCAAAGAGGTAAAAGATCTCTACAATGAAAACTACAAAACATTGAAGAAAAAAATTGAGGAAGACCTTAGAAGATGGAAAGATACGCCCATGTTCTTGGATAGGCAGAATTAATATTGTCAAAATGGCCATACTACCAAAAGTGCTATACAGATTCAATGCAATTCCAATTAAAATCCCAATGATGTACCTTACAGAAATAGAGCAAACAATCATGAAATTCATCTGGAAGAATAAGAACCCAGAATAACTAAAGCAATCCTTAGCCCGAAGAATGAAACAGGGGGTACCGCAATACCAGAACTTCAACTATACTACAAAGCAATAGTAAAAAAAACAGCATGGTATTGGCACCAAAATAGGTAGATCAATGGTACAGAATAGAGGACACAGACACAAATCCAAATAAATACAATTTTTTCATACTAGACAAAGGTGCCAAAAATATGCAATGGAGAAAAGATAACCTCTTCAACAAATGGTGCTGGGAAAACTGGAAATCCATATGCAACAGAATGAAACTAAACCACTATCTCTCACCATGCACAAAAATCAACTCACAATGGATCAAGACCTTGAAGTCAGACCAGAGACCCTGCATCTTATAGAAGAAAAAGTAGATCCAAATCTTCAACTTGTTGGCTTAGGATCAGACTTCCTTAACAGAACTCCCATAGCACAAGAAATAAAAGCAAGAATCAATAACTGGGACAGATTCAAACTAAGTAGCTTTCTCTCAGCAATGGAAACTATCAGCAATGCAAAGAGAGAGCCTACAGAGTGGGAGAAAATCTTTGCCACTCATACTTCAGATAGAGCACTAATTTCCAGAATATATAAAGAACTCAAAAAATACTCTACACCAAGAATACGAATAACCCAATCAACAAATGGGCTAAGGAAATGAACAGATACTTCACAGAAGATCTACAAGCAATCAACAAACATATGAAAAAATGTTCAACATCTCTAGTAATAAGAGAAATGCAAATCAAAACTACACTAAGATTCCATCTCACCCCAATTAGAATAGCGATTATCAAGAATACAAGCAACAACAGGTGTTAGCGAGGATGTGGGGAAAAAGGCACACTCACATATTGCTGGTGGGGTTGCAAATTAGTGCAGCCACTCTGGAAAGCAGTGTGGAGATTCCTTAGAAAACTTGGAATGGACCCACCCTTTGACCCAGCTATCTCACTCTTCAGCCTATACCCAAAGGACTTAAAATCAGCGTACTACAGAGATACAGCCACATCAATGTTCATTGCTGCTCAGTTCACAATAGCCAGATTGTGGAACCAACCTAGATGCCCTTCAATTGATGAATGGATAAAGAAACTGTGGTATATATATACAATGGAATATTACTCGGCTATAAAGAATAATAAAATTATGGCATTTGCAGGCAAATGGATGAAATTGGAGAATATCATGCTAAGTGAGATAAGCCAATCTCAAAAAATCAAAGGACGAATGATCTCACTGATAAGCAGATGATGACACATAATGGGGGGTGGGAGGAGGACAAGAATGGAGGAAGGAGGGACTGCATAGAAGGAAAAGAGGGGTAGGAGGGGTGGGGGGAGGAAAAAATAACAGAATGAATCAAACACCATTACCCTATGTAAATGTATGATTACGCAAATGGTATGCTGTTACTCCATGTGCAAACAGAAACAACATGTATCCCATTTTTTACAATAAAAATTTTTTAAAATTTTAAAAAAAGAATACACACATATGCCAGGCACGGTGGTGCCTGCCTTTAATCCCAGCAACTCAGGAGCCTGAGCAGGAGGACTGAGAGTCCAAAGCCAGCCTCAGCAACTTTAGCAAGGCCCTGTGCAACTTAGTGAGACCCTGTCTCAAAAAAAAAGTTGGGGGGCTGGGGATATGGCCCAATGGTTCAGTACCAAAAAAACAAAATGAAAAACAAAAACCCATATGCATAATATTGATAATCTACAAACTGAATTACATCATTCAAAGACAAATTAAGAGCCACCAAAATAACTGAAATAGGAAAAAAATAAGAGGAAATAGTATTTTTAAACTTTACATATAGTATTAAATGGCAATAATTAAATAGTGCATCCTTGGAATAGAGTGGGTAGAGAGAATAACATGTTAGGACAGAAATAAGACAGACACAATAATAGAAAATCACAGGAAAGACAGAATGATGTGGAATTTCTCTTAGAAACACAAGTGTCCTTAAAGGAGGAATAAATTTAATTAAACGGAAATTATGAAGAAAATAACTCAGACCAAAAATTGTTTTATTTATTCATTAACTATATATGGAATTACCTTCTTGGAACTGATAAGAAATATAAAGCCTACTGAATATTTAGAATGCATGAAGGTAATCAAAACCTATGTCAGACCAATCAGGCTAGGGGAAATGAGATTACATTTGATTATACTTTGTGGTGCTTTCCTGACCATTTAAAGTAATCATATTGACAATTTAACAAGAAATGTAAACTCTTAGCCTCCGGATTTGTGCCAATTTAAAAAGTTTATAAATGATGTTTTATTCTTTCATCTATTTATTTATTTTTGGTTCTGGGAATTGAACCCAGGGGTACTTTCCACTGAGCTGCATCTCCACCCAGACCTTTTAATTTTTTTTATTTTGAGAGAAGGTCTCACTAAGTTTTAGAACTGGCTTCAAACTTTCAATCCTCCTGCCCCAGCCTCCCAGGTAGCTGGGATTATAGGCAGGCACTGCTGGGCCCAGGGAACAAAGCATACTTCTTATTCATTTCTTTCTTTTTTTTTTTTTTTTTTCTTTCTTTTATATGCCAGGATCCATGCCAAGTTCAAATTGATAAATAAGACAAACTATACCCCTACCCTCAATGACCTTACAAATTCATGTCAAAATATCATTACTTGCCTACCAAATAAGCAATCTAAAAAGAATTATAAAGCTTAATGCTCACCTGATGCTTTCCCAAAGGTCCTGTGTATAAAGCTTGGTCTCCAGCTGTGGCTCTGTTGGGCAGGGAGGCAGAGGACCTGTAAGAGGTAAGCCTACTTGGGGAAAGTCAGGACACTGAGAGCTGCCCTTGAAGAGGAAATTGGGACCTCAGCCCTTCCCTCTATTTGCCTCCTCTCTGTCATGAGGTGAGCAATTTGTTCTGCTGTATGTTCCTGCTAATGAGGTGCTACCTTGTCACAGAACTCAAAGCGAAAGGGCCAACTAACCATGCACTGAAACTTCTGAAACCGTGAGCCAAAAATAAACCTTTCCTCCTTATTAGTTGCTATCTCAGGTATTTGGTTACATGACATGAATGTGACAAACACATCGGGTTTTGTTAAAATGGAAATTTTATCTATTATTGGAGCATAAATTGGTTTAATGCATTGGAAAAGCAATGCAGCTTTCAATAGGGTCTTTTAAAAAAAGTCTTGCCAGGCTCAGTGGCCTACACCTGTAGTCCCAGTGGCTCAGGAGGCTGAGGTAGGAGGATCACCAGTTTGAAGCCAGCCTCAGCAATTTAGCAAGGTCCTAAGCAACTTAGTGAGACCCTGTCTCTAAATAAAATACAAAAAGGACTGGAGATGTGGATCAGTGGTTAAGTGTTCCTGGGTTCAATCCCTGGTGGAAAGAAAGAAGAAAGAGAAAGAGAAAGAGAGGGGAAGGAAGGAAGGAAGGAAGGAAGGAAGGAAGGAAGGAAGGAAGGAAGGAAGGAAGGAGAGTCTTGTACCATTTGATACAGTAATTCTACTTCTGAAATGCTATCCTTAAGAAAAAAACTTAGATATATTTAATAAATATACACACACAGTATTGAAATAATACAATTATCTAACACTGACTCAGCCTTAACTCTGTGCTAGGTACTATTTCAAGTGTTCCGCATGTAAGGAGGTGAAATGCTTGAAATCATCCTTAAAACATCCCCTTGAGGTAGGTATTGTCATTATCCCACTTAACGGATAACAATATTAAGGCCCAGAGAGGATAATTTAGTTACCTAAGGTTACTCAGTTAATATGTACATAACCCATGTCAAACCCTGTGAATGTGGAAGTAACACACTTGCAAAATCTGTACTTAGCTCTAAAAACAAACTCCAAAGCTTTTAATTTCTATTATTTGTAAAGTTTTAAGTAATAAACTTATAAGCAATTCTACTTAATACAATTTTTTGTGTGCATCTTCTTTATCCAACATGAAGTATTTTATTTCTAGACTTCAATAAAATTTCCTGACAATCTAGTTAAAAAAAAAAAAAAAAACGGGTCCCAGGCCCCAGAATAGGACAAATAAGACCATTTTTAGCTTGCAATTTGGTATAATGTGTCGGGGAAAGTCTATCTCTAAAAGCAGTTTGAGCAAAGCACCAATAATGTAGTTACACTTCATAGGAATTCATGCTGAATCCAACCTTCTTAACTATCTAAGTCTGTTTTGCGCTACTATAACAGAATAGCTAAGACAGGTAATTAAAAAAATTGTTTTGTTGTAGATTGACACAATGTTTTTATTTTTTAATTTATTTTTTATGTGGTGCTGAAAATCGAACCCAGAGCTTCACACTTGCAAGGCAAGTGCTTTACCACTGAACTATATAACTCCAGCCCCCTGAAGTAGGTAATTTAGAAAGAAGATAAATTTATTCCTTCTGGAGCCTGGCAAGTCCAAAAGCACAGGACCAGCATCTGGAGAGGGCCTCTGTGTCTTCACAACATAGTGGAAGGCATTATATGCAGCTCAGGTCTTTCTTCCTATTATAAAACAACTAATCTTATCATGGGGCTCTATCCTCATGGCTGCATCTGACTCTAATTTCCTCCCAGAAGCCCCACCTCCTAATACTACCAGCATCTGAACTTGGAGATGATGTTTCTAACATATGAACTTTTGGGGAACACATTCAAACCATAGCAATAACCCTGACTTCTACTCATTTCAGATAGGAATACAAGGACAGATTGCTCATAGACAACCAATCAGTTTCAAGGTCATCTAAGATATGCATAGAAAAACAAAGGACCTGGTGTTAAGTCTTTAAAAAGATTTCTCTCGGACTAGAGAGCTAAGTGGTGTCCACCTGGATGTTTCCCACAGGACATTAATTCAGGTGTGTATTTGGAGAATACTAGCTAAGTGCTTTCTGCTTTGCAACTGCCCCAGGAGGAGCAGCACATGGGCAGAGAATTGTCTTCCCCCATCAGAATGAATTGTATATTCATTTTATTCCCCTCAGCAATGTAATAAAGGTGGACATTGCCTTACACATTCTGCTATTTCCAGCAATGTCTGGCACAGTATTTGCAGAGTAGGTGCCTAACCGGATGGTCATTCCTGAAGGAGGCATTTTACAGCAAATGAAAATACAGCACCGGGTTTCCATTTCTCTTTGCCGGAGTCTGGAAACTTGTGGTTACATATGACTCTCTGCACGTACACATGGAAAGCATTTGCCAACTCAATAGTATTTCTCTCAATCTGAAGCTTAATGGTGGATTTGTCCATCACAATAAGAGGGTAATAACACTGTCTGACCTTGGAATGACTCATTGCCCTTCTCTGCTGACTGGCCCCAGGCAGGAAGGGGAATACAAAATAAATGAATGGGTGAGTACACCGCAATGAGATGGGCATCGCCACTCTACTCTTCTGAATCCAATTGACTTTAAATATATCTTCTCTCTTTGTCCTAATAACACATGCCCCATATAGATTGAGATATGATAAAGAATTGAGTATTAGACAAAGTTATATACTATCTCTTATTTCTCTTATTTTTAAAATTTTTTTTCAAACTAATATAGAATATGCATTTCTAAAGGGGGATGGTATGACCCCTGAGGAGGACCAACTAATGACCCCCAAAGATATTCAGGTCCCACTCCCTGGAACCTGTGAATGTTACCTCATGTGGTAACAGAGACTTTGCAGATGTGATTAAGGAATTTGAGATGGAGAAATTGTCCTGGATTAGCTGGGTAGACCCTAAATGGAATCACAGTGCGCCCTTCAGAGGGAAGCAGAGGGAGGCTTGATACAGAAGAAGGCAACGTGATACTGAGACAAGAAGCCATGCTGCTGGCTGGCTCTGAAGGATGGAGGAAGTGGCCATTAGCCAATGAATCCACGGAGGGCAGACTGGGGACTTGGAAAAGGCTGTGTACACTTCCCCAGCACCTCCAGAGGGCGTTTGGCCCAACCAGCACCTTGACTTTAAACCAGCAAATTGAGGACTTCTGGCCTCTAGCACTGAAGAGAGAAGTGTGTGTTGTACTTAAGCCACAAAATTTGTTGTGGGCCAAATTTGTTATACCAGCCACGCAAAATCAATACCATTCCAAACAGGTCAAAATTGGCCCTTGGAGAATCCAAAACTTTCTTAGATATTATAATGGTTTGTGGACTTCTCAATTGACAGGAAAAATTAGGGGGAAAATGTCCAAAAATGCTCCATAAAGAGATGGCAATGCAAAGAAAGGTTGTGAACTATTTCATTGGCAAGCACTGCCAATGAGAGAGCAATTCAAATACGATGCAACATTTTTATCAAACTCAAGACCCAGTATTATTATTATCATTAATTGTTGGGATAAAGAGGTAAATTAGTATTCTGTTAGTGTTTTCTGTTTTGTTTTTCTTTTTTTTTGTACTGAGGATCGAACCCAGCGGTGCTTAACCACTGAGCTACATCCCCTGCCCTTTTTGTCTTTTATTTTGAGACAGGGTTTCACTGAGTTGCTTAGGACCTCACTAAGTTGCTGTAGCTGGCCTCGAACTTATAATCCTCCTGTCTCGGCCTCCCTAGCCACAGGGATTACAGGCAGGATTACCATGCCCAACTATCATAAGTGTTTGTATTGTTTGTTTTTGTTTTGTGGGTGTGTATATGTGTGGCAAGCATGTTTGTGGATATGGAGGGGCATACTGGGAATTGAAAATAGGGGCACTCTACCACTGAGTTACATTCCCAGTCTTTTTGTTTTTTATGTGGAGACAGGGTCTCACTAAGGAGGTTGCTGAGGCTGGCCTTGAATTATGATCCTCATTCCTCAGCCTACCCAATAGTCTGTTATGTTCTTTCACTTCTTTCATTTCTTTTTGTTCTTTTTAGATATACATGACAGTAGAGTATATGTTGACATATTATACATACATGGAATATAACTTCCCATTCTTGTGGTTGTACATGATGTGGAGTTACACTGGTTATGTATTCATATATGAACATAGGAAAGTTATGTCTGATTCATTCTACTGTCTTTCCTATTCCCATCCCTCTCCTTTCCCTTCATTCCTCTTTGTCTAATCCAATAAACTTTTATTCTCCACTCTGCTTTGTGTGTTAGCACCCACATATCAGAGAGAACATTCTGCCTTTGGTTTTTGGGGATTGGCTTTATATCTTTATTTTAACTCCTGAATTAGCTACTCAGAAAAAGCTTGCTGATCACCTTTTCATACAGGTAGAAAATGTTTAGATAGATATTCTCTTACATGTGCTACATTAAGACATTGTAATAATTTTGCCTAAATATTGTCAATCTATTAATATGCATATCTAAAAACAATTGCATACCAAAACACTGGATACCAAAATACCTAGGTATCAGGAAATTCATTTTGATATTCTAGATTCCTATAATCTGATGTAGGCTATGAGGTCTCTGTAATCTGTGATGGCTTCAGAAGAGATGTATGGTTACAATTCTGCTCTTTGAAAAATTGTTTTAGTAAAACCAAAACCCTCTCAGGAAACTATTTCTCAATAAGTACTTTTAACATTACCACACAAGTGATGATATATAAGACAGCTGAGTAATCAGTATGCAGACTTTTTTCTGGAATGCACAGTATTTTACTTTAATTCAAATTCAAAGTTAAAGTTTCTATTAATACATCTAGTATGATTCAGTCCACAGGGTTTATTTTTGAAATATCTGTGTATAGTTCAAGATATATATAAAAATTCATTATGATAACTCAGCTCACTCCTTAGGTTGCTCAAGTATAAGCTTCCCATAACCTTCAAGAAATTAAGTCCTGAGTGGCTTCGGGTATCCTTGATTGTGAGATTAAGCTATAAATTCCCTTAGGAGAATTAAATGCCTGGACAGAATCTCAATCAGGCTGGACCTGCCAATTGGGATGTTCTTTGGAGATAGAGGTCAAGATATTAAAAAAAAAAAAATGATTAAAATTGCACACTAAGCGTTCCAGCTGAAATGCTGACCACATTCCTTCTCCTTCTGCTCAGTCTGCACAGGGAACAAAATCTGAGCCTAGGGTGGGAGAAAACGTTTGAAACAGAACCAGGCTATTTTTAGTCCAAGAATCAATGTGTGCTAAATGGATTGTGCATGGATCCTTATTCTTATGTTCCAAGAGGTATAAATGACCCTGTTCAAAAGATAAGAAAGGGAAGGAAAGGGAGGGAGGGAGGGAAGGAGAAAACAGAAAGGGAGGGAGGGAGAAAGAGAAGGAAAGAAATGTTCATGTATATGCTGAGTATGCACCAGTTCTACAGTTTACAGAGTGGGCCGCCTCTTACTGTTTTTTATTTGTAAATGGTGAGTGAAAATTAATAAAAACTTAATGACCTTGAATAAAGTAAAGAGGCTGTGCAAGATTATTTAAAAAGATTTTTTTTGTTTTTTTAACCTATGTCAGCTCCAGAGCTTCCATTTCTACAGCATGTCCTGAGCAGGGCAGTCTTGCTATTTCTAACTGCAGTTTGACCTTCCTGGCAGTTTCCCATTTAATTCTCCATTTGGCACTGGTTTAATGACTGGCTATCACACAGGAAATTGATGTAACTGTCACATCAGACCAGAAGTCTATGGCCCTTCTCATTGTCTAATGTAGAAATAAAATAGTTACAAACAATAATGATAATATTTTGAACTATGTCCAAATCATATCTAATACCTGGATGTTGGGACTATTTAAATATGCTTAAGTTTTTGAAGTTTTTCCCAAAATATTTGGGATTATGAAAATGCAAGTCCTTACTACTACCCTATAAATAAGCTCAAAATACTAAAAATATTTTTAAATGAAGATCAGAAGACATCATTTTGAGAACTATTAAAAAGTCATATTATGTCTCATTGACAACTATAATAACCCAACTTTCTAAATAATTGAAAAAAACATTTCCAATCCTTATGTAGAGAAACTGAGTGTATATGCTCTTGATAAGGATGCATGCATTTTATGGCCAATCTATACTCACTGGCTCTCTGGGTATATGGGATTACAATGGGCAACATGATACTTCACAGATCTGCAGGATGCACGCCTCACCTTCCTCTAATGGAAACCGGAGTGTCCCCGAGGGACGCTATTTCCCCCACATCCCTCCCAAGTGCTGACCACTGTATTTCTGAAGTCCCTCTAACCCTGGGCCTGGGAGTGGGACTGCTGCCCCTCGTGGCTCTTCTCTGAGCATTCTCCCTTACTCTCCCTAAAACACTTGTGCCTTAAATCTTGTGTCATCAGACTGCACCATCCACTACCCGGCCCTGCTACTGTGCCAGTTCTTCAGTCCCACCAAACGTCCACTCATTTCCCTGCTGTCACCTTCAGAACTTCTGGTCTTAATTCGGGGCAATCTCAATACGCATGCTCTTGTTTGGATCCTACCTGTCACTTAAGTTCCCAGCTTGCTGCTACTGGGAGGTGGGAGGACCTTTAGGAGATGGAGCCTTGTGGGAGGTGTTAGGTCTTTGAGGTGTGGCCTCACAGGGGGCTGAGAGCCTGTTCTCATCCTCTTTCCTTTATTTAATTTCCTGGCCAGGAGGGAAGTGTTTTTGCTTCACCGTGCACTTCTGCTATGGTGTGCTATACTTCCCCCGAGAGGCCCAAGAGCAATACATCCACCCCATCATGGACTAGAACTTTCCAAACTGTGAGGCAAAATAAACCTCCTCTCTCAAGTCGGAAGGTAATCTCTGATCGCTTCAGGTGTTCCTCAATGACAGAAAACTAGCACGATGCACATAGATGATCTCATTCCCGCAGTTCCTCTTCTCGGGGATCTTCTCCTACCACCCTCACTCACTCCCCCACTTCGACCTTAGTGACCCCTCTCCAGGTCACGATCGCCCACTTCTCCCCTCAAATCCCAACACCTCCCCAACTTCCCTCTCAACTGTGGCTCTGTCCTCCCACTTCAGTGACGTGACTGAGGCCAACCAAAGACGACTTACAGATTCTCTTCTGCATCTATGGATGTGGCAGCACCTGTCTCCACATATTCTGCTTTTCCAGGCATTGCCACAGATGAGAAGCCCTTGCTGACCTCCAAAAGTAGTACCTCCACATTTTTTTGGTAGGGGAGGGTACTGAGGATTGAACCCACAGGCGCTTTATCTCTGAACCACATCCCCAGCAACCCCCTTTTTTTGGTACCAGAGAATAAATTTGGGGGCACTTGACCGCTGAGCCACATCCCCAGCCCTATTTTGTATTTTATTTTGAGACAGGGTCTCATTGAGTTGCTTAGTGCCTCACTTTTGCTGAGGCTGGCTTTGAACTTGTGATCCTCCTGCTTGGGACTCCCGATCCACTGGGATTACAGACATACCCCATTGCGCCTGGTTAATCCCTTCACTTTTGTACCAGATTCCATCTCTCTCTTCTTTGCTTAAGGAGATCAATTGCGCCATGCATCGTTCCCTGTTCTTGGTACAGCCTTAAAGTTCCCCTCTCCAGTGAACGTGCCTATCAGCATTCACATATGCTGCTACTTCATCCATCTTAAAACAGAACAGAACCACCTTGCCCTGAGCCCATTCCCTCTCCTGGCAACCTCCTCATTTCTTTCATCTTCTTTACAAACTCCAATGAAAACATTGCTTCTATCCCGCTTCCAGTTCCTCACCTTATATTTCCTCTTATGTCCACTCTAATCAGGCTTTGGCTCCCACCATCCTCGGGAAATTCTCCCATGGGTAACCAGTGACCATGCCGCTAAGTCAAGGTCAACTCCGTTCCCTCGTCTTGCTCACCCTGTGGGCAGTGCTGGCGCTCTTGGCCGCTCCCTTCCAGCTTGCCGCTTTCTTCACTTGGCTCACATCCTCTCTTCATTTTCTTTCTGCCTCACTAGTATTTTTTAGGGTTTTTTGTTTTTTTTTTTTTGTCTTTTTGTTTGCTGGTTTCCCTTCTAGTCCCCAACCTCTTGATGCTGAGGGGGCCCAGAGTTCAATGCTTGGTCCCTTTCTCTTTCCTGTCTACACTTCTGTCCTTAATGATCTCAACAATACCATGACTTTAAATAGCATCTGTCTGTTGACAACTCCAAAATGTGTAGCTCTACCCTAGGCCTCTCTCTGAACTCTAGGTCCTCAACTCCCACTACCCACCCCACACCTACGCTTGGAGATCTAGCAGAAACTGAAAACCTTATGTGCTCCAAACTGAGCTTCCGATGTTCCCTCATGGAACCTGTTCTATCTGAACACTCCCTGCCTCAACTGATGATAATTCCACTTTTTAAGTTGGTCAAACTAAAAGCCTTGGACTAGAACTATTTTTTTCCTCCCTAACTCTGGTTCTGTACAGCCAACCCATTAGAAAGTCATGCTGGCTCCTTTCTCAAAATATGTTCAAAATATGATGCCTGTTCCCCACCGCCACCTGTCCCCATGGCCTGAATCACCATCTTCTCGTGTGCAGATGGGTCATCTGTGATAATTCTCACTTGTGGCCTTGCCCCAATAGTCCCGTCCCTCCTGTGCTCAATACCTTCCATAAAGTAACAAAAAAAAAAAAAAAAGTTTACCAAAGTAAAAACCAAAACCTAGGCAACAGTCTATAAAGAGCTGTGTGATCTGGCTTCCTGTTTCCTCTTTCTCTTCATCATGCTGGTGTGGTATTGGTGAAGGGACAGGCGCAGAGATCAATACAAAAGAATACAAAGTCCAGAAACAAACCCCACAAACACGGCCAGTCAACCTAGACAAAGGTGCCAAGGCAAATCAACAGAGATAGGGTAGTGTTTCCAACAAACCATCCTGAACAATTGGACATATATATGCCTGAAAAAATGAACTTCAACTTGAACCTCATGCTTTATATAAAAATTAACTCAAAATAGACTGTAGATCTACATATAACACTACAAAGCTTTAGATGAAAAACTAGGAGAAAATCTTTATGACTCAGAGATAGAGAAAGAGTCTTAAACCTGACATCAAGAGCACAACATGCAAGAAGCTTATTGCTGTTTTCAGTGCTAGATGTTGAACCCAGGGACTTGGACGTGCTAGGCAAGTGCTCTGCCACTGTTCCCAGCCCTCAAAATTAGTTTGTTTCATATTTTTACTACCCAGTGTCTACCACTGTCAATATTTTATTGAGTTTTTCTAATTTTTACTTCTATAATGTCAGTAAAGAGCACGCTGTACAGTTTTCGTACTGTCTTTTTTCTTAGTTACATTTATGTGTTTGTGTGAGCATAGGTGTTCATTTTTGGTCTTACTTACATTTATGTGTTTGTGTGAGCATAGGTGTTCATTTTTGTTTTTTTTGCATACATTAGACTTAATCACAGTAAAAAACTTTTTCTTTGTGTTGTGGTTTGAATGTGGTTTATTTCCCAAGGGTTCATATTGGGAGTTTGGTTGTCAGTGTGGCAATGTTGAAGGGACTCGTGGAAGGTCTTTAGGTCAGCTGGAGGTGTACCCTCAGAAGGCACTGTGGGACTCCAGTCTTTCTGGCTTCTTGTTAGGTAATATAATCTTTCCCTCTTGCAGGCATTCCTGCTATCTGCCATGAGGTCCTCACCAGAGCTGAGTGATGCCAGTATTATGCCCTTGAATCTCCAGAACTGTAGTTAAAAAAACTCTCATTTATTTAAAAAGTAGCCTGCCTCTGGCATTTTGTTACAGTAATGAAAAACAGACTATTATACTCTGGCAGAAGGCACTTTTAAGAGAAAGAAAAGATAAGCTGCATACTGGGAGAAAAATATTTGCAAATCACATTTGACAAAAGGCTTGTATCCAGAATATATAAAGAATTCTTAACATTTACCTAGAAAAGAAACAACTAAATTAAATTATGGGCAAAAGCCTGGACAGACATTTACCAAAGAGAATATGTAGAAAGCAAATAAGCGTAAGAAGTATTCAATAGTATTATCCATTATGAAAATGCAAATCAAAACTACAATGGGATACCACAACATGCCTACCAGAGTAGTAACAATTAGAAAATACTGACAATACCAAGTGTTGAAAAGGATGAAATCCAGGCGACAGAAACTTGTGCAATGCTAGGGGGAGTGCAAAATGGTATAGTTACTCTGGAAAAGCTACACACACCTTACCTTATCACAGGACCTGGCTTCACCACTCCCCTAAGTAGTGACCCTGGAAAAATGAACACCTATGCTCACACAAACACATAAATGTAACTAAGAAAAAAGACAGTACGAAAACTGTACAGCGTGCTCTTTACTGACGTTACAGAAGTAAAAACTAGAAAAACTCAATAAAATATTGACAGTGGTAGACACTGGGTAGTAAAAATATGAATGTGAGTGATTTTAAATGTATAAAAATAACATTGTATACCTGTAACACATATAACTTTGTATACCTGTAACACATATAAATTTAAATGATTTGAAAAATAAGCCTTTTTGTTTCATCCCCTATTCTTTCCTTTTCAGCCGGTCGTTAAGTTCTGCCAACTATTTTCTGTTCCCTTCTTACTGATTTATTAGCTCACCTCTAACCATCCACAACCTGCCACCTGCAGCCCTTGAGTCCCTACCTGATAACCACCTGCCCAGCTGGCCCTCCTGAAAGGACACTTCCTCAAAGATGGCTGGGATCATGGGAGTCCTCTGAAATGAATTTGGTGTGATCCTTCATCCTCTACAACATTATGAGCTTTTGATCATGAGCTGCAAATTTGTGGTTAGCTTCTGGTTACAAACCACTGTATAATATCCCTTGGTTCCCACCACAGACTCATATCCCCAAATCCCCAAAACTGCCTTTCTCCTTTATCTGAACAGGTCCTGGTTTTTCTTTGCAACTCCCCTCTACGATCATCTTCCTCAGAAAAGTATCTTATTCCTGTATCCACCTTTCTCCAAAGAACTGTACGGTCACCCTGTTCCAGCAAACCTTCTCTTCCATATACTTTTGGCAATTGTGTGTTTGTTGTTTGCAATCAGACTTGAAATATGGATGGGAATTCCTCTTGCACCAAAGCACTGCCTATACAGCAAAGGTTTTGAGTGTACTATTTCTGTAAGAAAATGAGCAGTGGAGTATGTGCTTAGCATATGTGAGACCCTGGGTTCAATACTCAGCACAATTAAAAAATAATAAAAGGTGATATATCAGTGAAAAAACATAAATGCAAGCGAATGTGTACAGAAGTTCTATTTATCACCACCAAAATCTGAAAATAACCCATGGTTTCTTCAACAGGTGAATCAAGTAAACAAGTTGCAGTGTATTTACACAGTGGAATGATACCCAGCAATAAAAAGGAATGAACTTGACGGATGCAATGACTTTGATGAATCTCAAAGGCATGATGCCATTTTCAAAAGATTACATATCATAAGGTTACATTTTTGTGACATTCCTGAACAACAAAACTTTGGTGACAGAGAAGAAATTGCAGGCTATCAAAAGCACCTAAATGGCATCTGGCTTCACCACAGGCACTGAAGATGTGGAATGAATGAATAAATAAAGTTGAAAATCCAAAAAGATTAAAAACCTATAGAGGAATGCCTAAAGAGAAACTCAATACTAAGGTCTGACAGCTCAAATTTTCAAGGATTCCCAACAGGTGTAACAACAGCCGATAGTGTCGTGTGTGTGTTTTTGTTTGTCTGTTTGTTTTAAGAAGATACACGTGTCAGTCTGAAAACCAGGATGCTGAGGCATCCTGAAACCTGCCACATGAGGAAGTACTAATAATGGATCTAGATATGTTTAGTCTGAAAAAAGAAATGACAAGACAGCTTTTTCTAAATATGTGAAATTGTTGGGCATGGCCTAAAATTGTCAAGTGAAATAGGAAACAACAACAAAAAAATCAATCTCTGTAGAGCCAGAGGCTAGAAATATGGTCACCTGGTAAGAAGTACATGGACCAATGTTCACTTAACAAAAAGGAGCAGCTGAACAATTAGTGCTGCCACACAACAGGATGGGCAGCCTTGGGAAGGAGGCAGATGACAGGAAATGAACAGTTATTTTATTATTTTTAAATTTCAATTGATTGATTGATTGATTGTGGTACTGGTGAGTGAACCCAGGGCTTTCCACATGCCAGGCAAGCACTCCATTACTGAGCTACAGCCAAAGTCCATGCACAGTACTTTAGCATGTTCATAGTACCTGTCTTCTTACACAGGACTTTAGAGTTAGTACTGCCATCTACATGTTGTAAGTAAAGAAACTAAAGCTTAAAGACTATTATAGTTGAGATAAGTGTCCCCCAGTGACTTACATGGTAAATAAACTTTTGGTCTCCAGTTTGGTGTTATTGGGAGGTAGCAGAAACTTTAAGAGGTCTAGTGGAAGATCTTCCAGTCAATGGAGTTATGTCCTTGAAGAGGGTAGGGGAATCCCAGCCCCTTACTCTCATCATGTTTTTGAGTCCCAGTCAAGAGATACTTCACAGAAGAAATACAATCAACAAACATATGAAAACATTTTCATCATCTCTAGCAATTAGAGAAATGCAAATCAAAACTACTCTAAGATTTCATCTCACTCCAGTCAGAATGGCAATTATGAAGAATACAAGCATTAAGTGTTAGCGAGGATGTGGGAGAAAAGGTACACTCCTACGTGGCTGGTGGGGATGCAGATTGGTACAACCACTATGGAAAGCAGTGTGGAGATTCCTCAGAAAACTTGGAATGGAACCACCATTTGGCCCAGTTACCCCACTCCTTGGCCTATACCCAAAGAGCTTAAAATCAGCATACTACAGTATGCAGCCACATCAAAGTTTATAGCTGCTCAATTCACAATAGCTAAACTAAGGAACCAACCCAGATGCCCTTCAACAGATGGATGGATAAAGAAAATGTGGTATATATACAATGGAATATTACTCAGCCTTAAAGAATGAAATTATGGCATTTGCAGGTAAATGGATGGAACTAGAGAATATCATGTTACGTGAAATAAGCCAATCCCCCATATCCAAAGACTGAATGTTTTCTCTGATAAGTGGATGCTGATCCATATTGGGGGTTGGGAGGGAAGAATGAAGGACCTCTGGATTGTCCAGAGGGGAGTAAAAGGAGGGGTAGGGTGGTGGGGAAGGGAAGGATGGTAGAATGAGACAGACATTATTACCCTATATACATGTATGACTACATGACTAGTATGATTCTGCACCATGTATAGCCAGTTATGCTCTGTTTGTGTACAGTGTGTCAAAATGCATTCTACCGTCATGTATAACTAATTAGAACAAATTTAATTTTTTTTAAAAAAGGTAAGGTTTTGCTCTGCTACTCATTCACTACGAGATGTGCTGCCTTACCTGAAGTAAGGGAGTCACTTGATCATGGACTATAACTTCCAAAACTGTGAGCCAAAATAACCTTTTTTGTTTTTATAAGTTTATCATCTCAGTTATTTGTCACAGTGATAGAATGTTAACACAGAGAACAAATGTAACTTGCCTAATATCACAGAATTGGCAAGTGATATTCACACAGAGATGGCTAACTTCCAAAACATGTCCTTTCAGCTTAGTTTAATTCAAATGTGACTCAATAAAAATTATTTTTTAATTTTAATTTCTATTATCTGATTTTGGTTAGGCTTGATATTAGGGATAACAAGAAAAAGGATGGACAAAATATAGTCCCTTCTTTGAAAGGGGATCACAGGTTCTCTTTGCCATGATTCTCGGACTGTCTGAATAACAAGTACATGACCATTTAGGAATGTTGAAGAAATACTCTGGTTCTGGGGGAAGTATATACCAAATAACCACTACAGTACATTCCCACTGCAGAATGTTATGAGTATGAATTCTTTATGGTAGAAGAGATGTATTTTTTAAATGTTCAAATAACAGATTTCTGGAAATTGGGCTACTGGTCTATTATGAAATTTGATTTTCTTATTCCACTGAGGGAAAAATTTGGACTTTCAAATGTGATAAAAATCATATGGACTAAGCATCTTTAAAATTATGCCAGTGTCATATCCCACTAAAATGTTAATATCATTCCAATAAGTTACAGATTAAATTATTGTCAAGCCAGGAAAAGTAGTAGTTATATGCCTGCAATTCCAGCTACTTGGGAGCATGAGGCAGGAGGATTACAAATTCAAGGTCAACCTGGATGACTTAGCAAGACTCTATCTCAAAAACTGAAATGAAATGAGGTAAAGGGCTGGTGAAGATAGCTCAATGGCAGAACATTTGCCAGGAAGACCTAAGTTCTTGGCCTGGTACTGCAAAAAAAAAAAAAAAAAAAAAAAAAAAGTTTGGCTCTTGTCTTAGTCTTAGTCTATTCCTGTTGCTAAAACAAAGTACCTAAGACTGGGTAATTTGTAAAGAACAGAAACTTATTTCTCACAGTTCTGGAGGCTAGAAGTTTAAGGTCAAAGCCCAGAAGCTTTGGTGTCCAGTGAGAACCCAGTCTTGACTCTCAAGATGGCACCTTATTGCTGCATCCTCTGGAGGGGAGGAATGCTGTGTCCTCACATGGAGAAGGGCAAAAAAGGCCTACCCAGTTCCCCCAGTTCTGTTATAAGTGCTAATCCCATTTATGAGTGCACTGTCCTCATAACTTAATCACTTCTTACCACATTATTAAGTTTCGATACATGAATCTGAAGGAGACACAGTAAGACCACAGAAGCTATTATGCTAGTGCCTGTTACATTCTCCAAGAAATGTCATTCGTTTGAGGCACAATTCAGAAGAGGGTGATGCACTTTGGGCAGCTACCATGACAAAGCTACGAGCTTATAGATCAGAGCCAGTTTTCCTGAGTTTAGATCCTGGCTTATCACTTAGTACAAGTACACTGGACAAATAACTTAAATGTCTCTTCAATTCACATGTCCCATTTCCCATTTGAGTAAATAAAATAGGATAATCTACTCATAGCACCTACCTCAATACAGTTGATACAAAGATTCAGCAAGATAACACATGTAAACAATTTAGAACTTTAAAGTATAGGCTTAATCTCTACTGAGGTCAATAAATTTTGACCTCAATTTTGACTTAAAAAGAGGGATTTTTTTTTTTTTTTTTGGTTTGTTTATTTTTTTGCAGTGTCAGGGTTTGAATGAAGGGCCTCACACATATTGGGCAAGCACTTCACCCCTGAGTTATATTCCTGGCCTAATTTTTTCATTTTTTAACTCCAATCTGCTGCATTCCTCCTAAGAGGTCTATCTTATCTGACATACCAATTCTGTTTAGAAATACTGATACAAATGCTTTATGTGCTTTGTAACTACTACAGTAAGTTCTGGCATACCTTACTAAGCAAGCTGTAGGTAATATAAAAAGTTTAATTATCTTACTTTATGGTTTCATCAGTGTGGATTTTAATTAAATTTAGTACAAAGAAATTATTCAATAAACACTGTCCAAATAAACCTACTTAGGTTATCTCTCTTAGGCCTAACACACTGAAGGTAGAAAAATGAAATCCAAACTTGTTTTAGTAAGCTCCGTTTAGGAACTACAGTAATCTATCTGCTTTATGTTCTCACCAAAGTGATGCAAATTAAGATAATGCAGGGAGAGACCCTGCATCTTATAGAAGAAAAAGTAGGTCCAGAGCTTCAACATGTCGGCTTAGGACCAGACTTCCTCAACAGGACTCCCATAGCACAAGAAATAAAAGCAAGAATCAACAACTGGGATAGATTCAAACTAAAAAGCTTTCTCTCAGCAAAGGAAACTATCAGCAATGCGAAGAAAGAGCCTACAGAGTGGGAGAAAATCTTTGCCAATCATACTTCAGATAGAGCACTAATCTCCAGAATATATAAAGAACTCAAAAAACTCAACACCAAGACTACAAATAACCCAATCGACAAATGGTCTAAGGAAATGAACAGACACTTCACAGAAGAAGACCTACAAGCAATCAACAAACATATGGAAAAATGTTCAATATCTCTAGTAATAAGAGAAATGCAAATCAAAACCACCCTAAGATTCCATCTCACCCCAATTAGAATGGCGAGTATCAAGAATACAAGCAACAATAGGTGTTGGAGAGGATGTGGGGAAAAAGGTACACTCATACATTGCTGGTGGGGTTGCAAATTAGTGCAGCCACTCTGGAAAGCAGTATGGAGATTCCTTAGAAAACTTGGAATGGAACTACCATTTGACCCAGCTATCCCACTCCTTGGCCTATACCCAAAGGACTTACAATCAGCATATTACAGAGATACAGCCACATCAATGTTCATTGCTGCTCAGTTCACAATAGCCAGATTGTGGAACCAACCTAGATGCCCTTCAGTTGATGAATGGATAAAGAAACTGTGGCATATATATACAATGGAATATTACTCAGTCATAAAGAATGATAAAATTATGGCATTTGCAGGCAAATGGATGAAATTGGAGAATATCATGCTAAGTGAGATAAGCCAATCTCAAAAAACCAAAGGAAGAATGATCTCGCTGATAAGTGGATGATGATACGTAATGGGGCGTGGGAGGGGTTAGTTTTAGGGTTAGAGTTAGGGTTAGGGAGGGGGGGCAAGAATGGGGGAAAAGAGGGATGGGAGGGGTGGGGGGAAGGGGAAAAATAACAGAATGAATCAACCAACATTACCCTATGTAAATTTATGATTACACAAATGGTATGCCTTTACTCTATGTACAAACAGAGAAACAACATGTATCCCATTTGTTTACAATAAAAAAAAAAAGAGAATGCAGGGATTCCCCATGCATACGGTCTATTATTGATCTTATAAGATTAACTTCTAATTTGTTTAAGATTAACTTTTAATTTGGTTTTTTGATTTGGATGATAACTTTTATTCTTACTGCCCATACTTTTAAATACTCTTTAAAACAGTTTGCCATTACAGACATGTTTACAGTAAGGCTGATAAAATGTCAAATGTCTTAAAAATTGAGAGGAATTATATGCAAATATAGGTTAGTTTTTAACAGTTAACCATAGTCCTGAGGTTTCTTAACAACCAAGGCAGAAAGAGAAGCATATTGTAATTCCTCCTGCCGAACCTGAACCACAATAGAAAGGATTTCCATGATGGTAAATTCAGAGACCTTTATCTAATGTTTCCTTAACCTAAGAATATAGCTCTACATAATGAGTGATATCTTCATCGACTTTTATGGGGAATGTAGAAAATTATTAATGATAATAGCATATGCTTATTACAGATTTATTGTATGCCAAAATAACCTTAAAATAAATTTTACCAATATCAGGAATATAAACTATTAGCAGAACGGAGAAAATTGATTTCCAAATACTTAATTAGGCAATTTTTCCATTTCGCCACTATACTTTCCTACAACTACCATATATGCAAGACAATTTGACCTGGGAATAACACACACATATACACATACCTATATGTGTAAAGCTACCCTACTGCACACAACTTCAGAAACACACCTTTGCCAATACCAACAATAATGATCCTACTGAAACAAGAGATGAGCCCTTTTAGTAACTGCACATGATTTCATTAATTATTAAATTCACACACAGCATCTATCAAGCTGAGGATTTACTAAACTTTGGTTGCCCTTGTGTATTTCTTATGGTCTATTAGGCATATTTTTTTTCTAACTTGCATGATCTCTCTTCTAATCACTATGTATCAGAGTGTACAAAAAATAAAACTGAGCCTACAAAATCAAATCTGAAATTTCAATTTAATATCAGTCACCAAAAGTATGTTATCAGTTAACTAAAAAATATATAATTTATTTCTATTCTCCTTTTATTTTATTTCTATTCTCCTTTTATAACGTGTTCTGCTCTAAATGCTAATAATAATGTTGTTAAGGGCATCAAACAACTTGAAGCCTGATGAAAAACAGCAGGCCCCAGAGACACAGTAATACCATTAGCTTTCAGCCTGTCAGAACATCAACAAACACGTCCTGACACACTTAGGAAATGAGAGAACTAATAAGTTTTTAAATTTTTTTTCTTTCAACTATCTGACAAATCTGAATGAATATATTCATAGCCTAAATTGCCTTGAGTTGCTTTAGATTAAAAAACAAAAACAAATTTGTATGCCCCAAGCTAGTCTATTATTGCAAACCAATTACCCAAAAAGCATAGAAATCTAAGGGTTGTCGAAGAATTCGTTCAGGAGATCATGGTGCTCAGCAATTATCCAAATTGTGATTCTTCTGATCCTCCCTTCCTCAGCTTTGGGCAGATCAAAAAGTCTGAATCAGAGGTTCTTAAAATGCTTCCAGAGCAACAGCCACAGCATCACCTGGGAACTGTTAGAAATGCATATTCTTAGATTCCACCTGACCTACTACATCAGAATCTCCAGGGATAAGACCCAGGATTCCTATTTTGCTGAGTTCTATGACAATTCTGATGCTCGCTGAGTTTTGAGATCAGTTCTCAAACTTCAGTGAGCATTGGAAGGAGTCCTCAGATATTTTTCCACCTGCTGCCTCAATTCCTTGCTAGCCTATGTCCTCATTCTTAATTAAATTTACTCATTGGAAACTACTGTGCATGAGAATGCTCTCAACCCCCACTGCCTGGACTCACAGAAAACTTTTATGGATTCCCTGCCCTTTCCCAAACCTTAGCTGCTTTTTCCTCAGGCAGAGCCATCGCACACAGTAGGGATGTACAGCAGACTCATCCACTGGTCATCAAGACTGCTTGACTCGCGGGTCATAATTCACATAAACCACCTACGTGGGTGCCCATGGTCCTCATGTTGTTCACAACACTCACCGCCCTCTGCCAACCTGCACACAAACCTGCCACTCATACTCAGGTTGCTGCCTATAGATGTCCAGTGCTTGCTTAATCCAGGTGGTGGGCAGTGGCACTACCTTTGGTCTACTTCTGCAGGGAGGCTGAACCTACGGGGAAGTTGGAAGGGTGAATGGCAATTCCTTAGGAGGAGGAGGGTCTAGTACCCTAAAGGGTGAACAAGCAATAGCCAAAAAAAGCACTTCAGATGCTTTAAAATGAAGAATTGGAGAGCAATTTGCACTGGAGGAAAATGAGGCCAGTACTCTGAAAATTGTTTCATGTTCAACACTAGCCTCCACTTGATTTGCTCTGTTCTCAGTTTCTAGAAGTCCTGTCATGTATTTGGGCATGTCCAAAGATAAGGAGATGGGTAAAGCAGAGACTTTATTGTCAATATTCATTTCATTTATTATAATTCATGTGAAAATGTAAATTATTTTTTAAATTTCAGTAAATCTTGGAAAATTTGTATCTCATAATAAGGGGATCCTATCTGTCATATGTCACTACTTCTCTTATATTTAACAATATTTGAGAGAAGGGATTACTTTCTTATATTTCAGAAGATTGAGAAATTTTCTGAATTACTAGATGTTCAATTCAGGAACCTAATTGGTGTGATTCTCGCAGCTGCATGTCAATCACTCCTGCATGGGTGTGGGTGCTAAAGGACATCAGCACCTCTTCTACAGATTCCATATGTGCATGCTGTGTGCGTGTGTCAAAATATCACACTGAGCCCCATTAATAGGTACAGTTAACACATATTAATAAAAAGTAAAACATATTGCTAAAAAATGGAGTGAATGATAGAATATGAAGTTTCCAAAAATGGTCTTATAGGGGTTTGATGAATGAGGCTGCATTTGGCTACCTCTCTCCTTATGCTACCCCTCACTAAAGAATGTCCTGGCAGTCTGGAAAGGATATGGTATGTGATGTTGCCTTGAAAAGGCTGGTGAGGATAGTTTGGTGGAGACTCAGAGTCTGATTGAGATCCCTTGATCTAATTCATACTGGCTATCATTTGCTGTCTTCCTTACAACAAGTAAAATGGTTTAGAGTTCTGCATCACAAGACTCTAAGGCCCTTAGAACACTCCCCTGGGATCTCATTCCCCAGTGAGGAGCATTTTGGGCTAACACTGCTGTCACTTTCAATTCACACTGCTACAGAGGATCACAACCCAACATTCTTCTCTAAATTAAAACAGGCAATGGGGGAAGGAAGTGCTAAGGTCACTGTATTTTTTAAATACACCTTGGCAAAACGGTCAAAGTCATTCCCAGTCCATAAAAATTTTAATTCTTAAAAGACAATAAAAGAGAGGAAAGATCATGTCAGAACAAGCTGCTGTCATTTGCTATAAAGGCAGGAAAATTGCTAGCATCAGTATTATGTGCTTTTTGCTTAATACAGTTCCTCAGATGAAAGCAATGGTTTTGTTGTCTCTCCAGCAGAGAGCACTTTATCTTATTTCTCTCTCCCACACAAGTACTGAGGGAATTGGTTTACTTGTTTACCTCCTTCAGATCCTGCACAACGGCCGTGAGCCTCTCATTTTCTGCTTGGACATTAGTGACCACAGCCCGGCTCTGTTTCAGTTCGTTCTGCATCTCCAAGATCTTGCCCAGGTAGTAAGCTTCCTTCGATGCAGACTCCTGCAGAAGCGTTTCCTCCCGGGTCTCTCCATCCTCGGCAACTTTACGATGGATGGAGAAGGACTGCCCAAATGCCTGTAGATTATTTGTAAAGAAAAAAAGTACACAATGAAATATATCACAGCACTCTAAAGTACACTTGGAAAAACACTTTGGCTTTGCGTATAAAAAAGCTATGCTGAAAGACCTCCAGGAGAAACAAAGAAAAGTAATAATAACCAATAAAAAACATAGGTAACAATCTAGCGGCCCTAATTGGTACTTGAAATCCTTTTTGAATAATTCAAATCCTTTTTGGGGAAAGTGGTGCTGGGGGATCAAACCCAGAACTTCCTGTATGTTAATAAGCACATGCTCTACCACAGAGCTAAAGCTTCAGTCCCTTCAAAATCCAATTTTAAGGAGAAAAAAAATTTTAATTATCTTACAAAAATAGCTATGTGTTAAGGAAATACTTTACTTTAAGGAAGACATCACTGTTTGTTTTGTGTTATTTTTGTTTAGACAGATTCTATTGAAAAACAGCTGAGTTCTAATCAGCCCATAAAAATTCACATTGTCACCTTTGTTTTAGGAAAAAATCCATAGCCAGGCATGATGGTGCACACCTGTAATCCCAGCAGCTCGGGAGGCTTAGACAGGAGGATCCCAAGTTCAAAGCCAGCCTCAGTATTTAGCAAAGCCCTAAGCAACTTAGCAAGACTGTCTCAAAAAAATAAACCAAAAGGGCTGGGGATGTGGCTCAGTGTTTAAGTACCCCTAGGTTCCCCTATGTTCAATTCCCAGTAACCTGACTCAAAAATCCCATAATATTTTACCAAAAGAAAATAATAGTTTCATTAGCTTTCTAATACATTAGCAGTAATGCCAGACCAATTATGAACAAATGCCTTTAAGAGAGAAAATCATCAAAGAACATTCAAATGGCCCAGTACCACAGACATTGAAATGTCATCTCTGTGTAAGAAAACATGTATCTATTTATTTGGGCAGAAAGGAATACAGAAGAATAAACCAGAAACTAAACAAATTGGTTGTCTCCAGGGGATGTTGGAATGGGGTGGAAAGAATAAGGGAATGAAATGCACCGGAGGAACAATGGGGTGCGAGGCTTTTCTGGGTATGCCTTTTCACATAGTTCTGACTCTCAGAACTACAGTTATGTTTCACATGCCCCACAAATACACAGCAGAAACCACATCTTTATGTGTGGTGAAAACCCAAAACAGAACACGAATAGTAAAAGACAAAACTAACTGTATTATAACTGAACAACAAAGTCACACCAGAAGGTATATGGACTAAAAATCAAACCTTAGTATTTTGGAAAACAATATTTTTACTTTATATGAGGTTAAAGACAACATAGTCACTGGGTGCAGTGGTGCACACCTGTGATCCCTGCAGCCGGGAGGCTGAGACAGGAAGACTGGGGATACGAAGCCAGCCTCAGCAAGTCAGTGAGGCCCTGTCTCTAAATAAAATATGAAAGTGTGGCTCAAAGGTTATGCGTCCCTGGGTTCAATCCCTGGTACCAAAAAATAAATAAAAATAAAATTTAAAAAAATTTTAGTTAAAAAAAAGACAACATGGTCTGTACCAAAACACTATATAATCTAGCTAGTGGTGAAGTTGTTTCTCATAGAGATTATGAAAGCAAAGTTTCTCATTGTTGGAGAAAGGAGCCACAAATAAGGAAGGGAGAAATTGAGAAGGAAACTAGCAGTATTAGGTTGTAATGGAAATATCAGGATAAACATAATTTAATGGGTAAATAAATATTCATAGGTGGAGAGAGAGAGAGAAAGGCTTCCCATGGATGTGCATATTCATACACACACACACACACACACACACACACACACACACACACACTTCCCAGCTCTGTCAGCTGTGGGGCCCAGAAGCAATATCATGCCAATAGCAATAAGCACACCCCGCACCCAGATTTTGTTTCTCAATATCAATCTCCAATAAAAAGAACAAGGCGCTTTGGAAAAATTACTGATTCTAGGACTGGAGCACAATGAGTTTGGCATATTTGCGGAAGCCAAGAGTGGTAAAATGCTTTTTAAAAAATGACAGGGAGCCAGGCGCAGTGGCACAAGCTTGTAATCCCAAAACTCAGGAGGAAGGGCAGGAAGATCACAAGTTCATGGCCAGTTTGGGCAACTTAGTTAAGACCGTCTCTCAAAATAAAAAATATAAAAGAATTGGGTGTACATGCAGCTCAGTGGTAGAATGCTTGCCTAGCATGTGCAAGGCCCTGAGTAGAATCCCCAGGACCTCAAAAAAATAAAATAAAAAATTATGGGGATGTGTCAAAAGGACATAGGAGCCTACCTGAAGGAGTGCCCAATGACCAAAATGAATAATTATAATAATACATTATAATCCATTGAATAAAGTATATATTCATGAGCACACATTAATATAATAACTGAATAAATGGGGGAAGAATAGTTCTTTCTTATAGTAGATTCTAATAACATAAAAGGAATGATAGAAATAAATTATGTCAGCATTTGAGCAAATATCAAGTAATAACTATTGAGGAAAAGAATCATCCTTATCATCCATATAACCTAAAATGTTGGGGAAAAGTACTATGAGAAACAAGGTATTTGTCTTAAAGTATCTCCCCTCACGATACTTACTAAATTCCATGGGGAAAATAGTAAACTTATAGTAAAAAAGAATTGGGAGACACCACCTTAACTAAGTGACCAAAAGTTAGATCAACTATGAGACACTGATATCATGTACCCACTAATACAATATGTTGAGAAGCACAATATCACTTCAGTGGTACTCCTGCCCCAAAGCATAAGCCAATTCTTACCATAAAACATCAGACAAACCCATACTGGGAGACTTTCTACAAAACCGTTGGCCAGGACTCTTCAAAATTATAACGGTTATAAAAAATGGAGAAAGACCCCTCCAGATTAGATAAGACCAAGAAGACATGACGTGCTGGGTGGGGTCCTGGATGGGATTCTGAACCTGAAAAAAGGCACTGGTAGAACATATGGTCTATATATCCAGTGGAGTTTTACTCAGTCAAGAAGAAGAACGAAATTTAGGCACTTGTTGGCTAGTAAATGGTTGGAACTAGAAAACATCATGCTAAGTGAAATAAGCCAGACTCAGAAGGTCAAGGGTTGAATTTTTCTCTCATACGCAGAATCTAGGGTGGGGAGAATTTTAAAAAGGAAGAGAGTCTCACAAACAGAATGGAGACCAACAGAATAGAGAAAGGGGACAGAGAGGAGGGGAGAAGGCAAAGGAATGGGGAAGGACTGAGGAACAAAATCTATCATATGCTGTGACCATGTACAAATACACTACAATGTGTATTATAATCACATACACACAATTATATAATTAATAATAACCATACTGTTAATATAATTAATTACTGATTAATATAATTACTAGTAATAACAAGGGAAATTGGTACAGCAGAGCATGCAGATCAGAGGAAGGAAGAGGGGAGAGAAAGGGAAGGTACTGGGAAATGGGATTGATCAAATTATATTATAAGCACGTATGAATAGGCATAATGAATCCCACTATTATGTATAATTATAATACACTAATAAAAAAAGGCCCTGGTGGGACAGTTGATAACACTGGGTAATAGACTGGGTAATCATATTAGATCAGTGTCAATCTCTGGCTTCCACAATTGCAGAGTGGTTATGTAAGATGGTAACATTTAGGGTATAAAGAGTATGTGGAAATTCGTGTAGTATTTTAGCAACTTTCTCTACATCTAAAGTTATTTCAAAATAAAAAGTCAGTACATTCATGGCCTCTGCTCTAAAGGACTTTCCAGGTCTGATAAAATACTGGCACAGAGTTATGGAACAACATCAAGGGCATGAACACCAAAGAAGCACTATATTCAATGAGAATACTATAGCTTTATGGTGTGCCACGATATCATTACATTTTGAAATTTAAAATGCTCCTGGATCATGCTGTAGTCCATGGAAATACAAGACCATAATCAGCCTATGAAACTCCATCTTACATTTGTTATACTGTTACTCTGAAGGCAGAAAAGATATGTGTTAATTATTATAAGAGACATCTGATAATAGGAGGAGATATCATGATTTAGTGATTTTAAAGACAATTTGGGGCTTCTCTTAAATAATACTCATAGAATAAAACATTTTAAAATAATACCCTGAAAACGTGTGTCTTAGTAGACTATATTTAGAATGTCAACAAAATCAAATATGGCTCCTAAGCACCAGCTGAGAACCAAGTCTTCCAAAATAGATGTTCCTCTGTGCACAGAATACTCCTGGTGCTTGGCTTGTTAGATCTCAGGACAGAAAGGAATTCTTGAGTAGTTAGATACCCATGTATGGTGATAAGCATATAAAATCATGAACAGATGAAAAATTGTGTTTGGAGGTCATGTTAATTCTATTCTTCAGTTGGTAATAAACAGATTCTGTGAGGTCACTTCTGAATTGATTACCCATTGAAATACTTCCAGAGCAAGGGAGATTCTGGCAGCAGCTATCACCAGAGTGGGCTGGTGAGCCTTCTGTAGCCTCTCACCCTGCTAAAGGATTCTAGATTCTATAGTCAAGTATTGGTAAAATCTAAAATTATCATGAACTGTGTCAAGAACCGCAGCTAGCTTGTTTTGCACAATGATTTCCCCACTTCTGGGTACAGAAAACTTGAAACATCTGCCAAAGGGTCGTTTTCTTTACTCTGCCTCAGTAAAATCTGTAGGCTTGGGCATTTCTATAGCCCTTGGTTGAAACAACTCCTAACATCTTCATGGGAAGTAAATTTATTATTCCAACCTTCATGTAAAGTTTTCAAAAATCTGTACTCTAGATTGAGCACCAAAGGAGAAAAAAAATTTTTTTCAGAAATAGACATTGAACAGGTTTTCAAAAAACGATCAAGAATTAAAATTGCAAATACAAAATCTTGATGAATATTTTATTTGTTTTTATTCCAGCCCAGAAACTTCAACTAAACATATGGGTTTCTGAAATAAGTCATTATTTTAAGAACTTAGCCTTTCACTGGACCTGATGTGAAAGGTGATCAAAGTGCAGAATGTAATCTAAGGACATTACTGGTGTTTTTTACTTGAAATAGCAAAATAATACCTATTCTGCACAGGCCAGAGATGCCCCATGGTACACATTTGCCAATGAGAACTAATACCACTCAGAAAATATCTGCTTTTCTTAAGAAAGGGAGGGTGAGCCAGGTAGCGTAGTGCATACCTCCAACCCCAGCTACTCAGGAGGCTGAGGCAGGAGGATCACAAGTTTGAGGCCAGCCTGAGCTACTTAGCAAAACCCTGCCTCAAAATAAAATAGAAAAGGACTGGAGATGTAGCAAAAAAGTACAATGCTTTTGAGTTCAATCCCCAGTACTGAAAAAAAGAAAGGAAAGAAGAAAAGGAGGGAGGGAGGAAGAAAGAAAATGAAAAAAAAAAAAAAAAAAAAAAGAAAGAAAGAAAGCGAGGGTAAAGAAGGAAACACTTCCATTTTCCTAATTGCCAGTGGCTGGAACTTGGCATGACAGTCACTGACATTCATCATTTAGTCACTTGCTAAAATTGATTTACCAGACCTGTCTGACTCTCCCAGGCATCTCCTTCCTCTATAACCAATGGTCTCCTGACAAGAAGACAGCAATCTTTTTCAAGGTTATTGAAGCTACACTCTGTGTTGAATCACAAAACCAGCTTCAATGTCCACTTACAGGCAAACTGAGGGTAGGTATGCTTCCAATTATTTTTTGTTGCAATAGAAAATTCCTTTTAGGTACTACAGTAATTTTTTTTATTTTATTGTAAACAAATGGCGTACAACTTGTTTCTCAAGGTACTACAGTAATTTCATGGGTAATTTTTATTTGAAGTCAATTGAGGCAAACTAATATTTCTGTACAGTTTCCGCATGTCCTATGATTTCTCATCAAGTTAGTGTAGCTATAATTGCACATTACTTTTAATATATTCCATTGCAATGGACCAAAATTGCTTTATTTATTAGCATAAGTCCAACTAGCTAATAACAAACACTTTTTTTGTCCTATTATATGACTTCTTAATCCAAAGAAAACTGATATTTTATGTCTTCATGTTCAGGATAACATGTTAACTAAGAAATAGAATTTTCATAACTCTTATTCTTCACAAAATGAAAGGTAAAATTTTGGTGAGAATATTTAACAATATCATTTGAACTTCAATAAGCATGCTTGTTTACAAAATTTTCATTCTTTCATCTTAAAAACTGTGGCAGAAAGTGTACTAGGTCACCCAAGGACATGAGACAAAATATTTTTAATTTGAAACTGCAAAATAATACTGAAATTCGCTCATTCATTCATTCATTTGTTCTTCACTCCACAGATTGACAGAACACTATACTACACCAGGAACTACTTTAGGCACTGATACCACAGTGTTCTAGAAAATCTGTGTCATCCAGAGCACACATTCTACTGAAACATAAACAAATAAATCGATAATAACTGTGTGACATAATGATGGAAAAGTTCTAAGAAAAAAATGAAAGGTAAGCCAGACGCAGTGGCCCACGCCTGTAATCCCAGAGGCTCTGGAGGCTGAGGCAGGAGGATCATGAGTTCAAAGCCAACCTCAGCAAAAGTGAGGCGTAAAACAACTCAGTGAGACACTGTCTCTAAATAAAACACAAAATAGGGCTGAGGATGTGGTTCAGTGGTCAAGTGCCCCTGAGTTCAATCCCTGGTACCCCCCTGCAAAAAAAATGAAAGGCAAGATAACAGTCCAATGGAGCTTTCTGCAATGACATATCTGTGTTGTCCAATGTGGTCACTGTGCTCTTCAAATGTGGCTAGTACAACCAAAGTACTGAATTTTTAATTTTATGCAATTTAATTAATTACATGGCTAGTGGTTACTGTGTTGAACAATGCAGGGATTGAGGGTAACATAGGGCAGGGAGAGGGAGCCTCATTCAGAGATGGTGGTCAGGGAAGAGATTTGAACAGAGTGAGAGAATGACCTAGAACTGGCCTTTCCCCAGAGAAGCCAGCCTAAACTTAAACGTTGCTAAGCAAAAATTATAGCAGTGCCATGGTATCTCATTAAGACTGTCAGTGGCCAGGCATGGTGGTACACAGTTGTAATCTCAGCAACTCAGGAGGCTGAGGGCAGAAGAATCACAAGTTCAAGGCCAGCCTCAACAACTAAGCAAGACCCTGTCTCAAAATAAAAAATTAAAAAGGCTAGTGATGTAGCTCAGAGGTAGAGTGCTCCTTGGTTCAATTCCCAGTATAACACTATCAATGGCAGTTCATGAAAAGCTTTCCAATAGTACTTCATAAACTGAGTGCTCCAGCAAATATTTAGAAATGATTCAACTTGCCATTTCCTTCTTATAAATCCAAATGAGCTAGATCAACCTCCCCAATGAACTGGTTTACCTTCTGTGAATACATAACAAACATTACTTGACCAATTATATTTCTGTTGCCTCAGTTTCCAGGAAATTCAGCATTAAATGAAAAATAGCAATCACAAAATACCTTATGTTTTCGGTATAACTATCTCCTATTTTCTCTATTATAATTTGAGTTTCATTGCATTTATCCCATTGTGTTGTTTTCTTTCATTTTAATCTACTCTGAATACTTTGGGAGTAGAAATGACATGAGTTATAATCCCATCATAAGTTAAAATGTTTAATTACTGTTTGTTTTAAATGAAGTATTAAAGAAAATAGTCATGTTAAAGGAGTCTGAGAGTTTGAGGACTGAAAGCTCTTCCAAGGATTCATTCTCATTCCTTGGAAAATACTGAATCCAAAGGATCTTATGAGGCACACACAAAAAATGGAAAGAATCTAGCTTAACTTGCTACAACTGACTGAGAAGGGTCTCCCAAACACTATATTCCCGCAGCAGAGACTTAGAAGGTAAGATCCAATTGGAAAAGAGCACACTGCAGGTCAGGCAACCCAGAAATATCCAGTTAGTAGAAATGGGTTTCCATGCTTACAGAGTTCAAAAGTTATTAGGCAACATGAGGTTTCACTGAAAAAAGCAAGCCTGATCCTTGAAAAAGGAGATGCACTCATAAGAGACCAGAAAAGGTTAAGAGGATGAGCTCCTGAACCATAGTAAATTTGCCCACTTAGTAACTGTGGCACTGGGCAAGATACTCGACATTCTGCACTCAGTATTCTCATCTGTAAAATGGGAATAATAATAGCTTCTATTTCATAATTTAATTGTGAGGCTTAAAAGGGAAAATCTATGTATCACGTGGAACAGTGTTGGGGACAAAAATAGTAAGTGCTCAATAACTATTCGTGCTTTGAAATCAAGTGCATTTGAGTTTAAATCAGCCTCCTCTGAAATCCTTTTCTATTTTTTGCAGTACTCCAGATTTAACTTGAGGGTGGCCTACCATTGAGTTACACCCCCAGTTCTTTTTATTTTATTTTGGGAGACAGTGTCTGGCCAAGTTGCTGAGGCTGATCTGGATCTTGCAAGCCTTCTGCCTTAGCCTCCAGAGTTGCTGGAATTACAGGTATGCGCCACCACATCTGGCCTTCTTTGGAATTTTTGGCAACATTTAATTTCTGTTTCAGTTACTTCATGTGTGAAATAAGAGCAGTAACATCTATCTAAAAGATCAGACTATCCTAGTTTAGCTGGATGTAATGGCATGGGCCTTGGGAGGCTGAGGTAAGAGGATCACTTGAGCCCATTAAGTACAGGCCAGCCTGGCCAACAGAGCAAAACCATCTCTTAAAGAAAGAAAATACCTAGCCCTTAGGGATATCTGATAAGAGGTGTAAAACTCAGAGCAAATGCCTATGCACAGTAAATGCCTATTTAGTGTTAGACCCCATCCCCTTCTGTCCTGACCATAGTAAGTCTCAGACCTGACCCCTGCAGATCACTGCCTTCTCTGGTGTTAAGCTTCTACTTGGACTTGAGACCAGCTCCATACAGACTTCTGAAACATTAATCCTCTTACTGCAAGGGGACCTCTGATGTATCTTTCTTCTCTTGAAGTGACCAAATATGTAAAAAGACTAAGAGTAATTTCTTAAGGTATAGGCTCTTGAGATATCTTACTGCTGACTTTTGAAGCTGGTGGGTCTTGGTCTATTTCTTAAATTATGGAAATTAATTTTTGTTATATTTTGTGCTTATATCACAAATTTTCTTTTATGTGTATTTAATATATAACAATAAAATTTAGAAAAATCAGGTCAAAAGAGTTTGTTAAGCAAGACAGAAGTGCCAATTACAAGCCATCAAGTATAGAAAAACAATCCAGGCTTTAAGTAAATGCACGTTTGAATAAGAGGCTGTTAGGTGTTACATTGTTGCACAGTTTTACATTCTGCAAACCATTTTTCAATGACCATAAAACTGACAGATATGCATTTTTAATTTGATTACGTTTTTTTTAAAATAATAATACATAACATATTATTAACTGATTTAATCATCACACTCTATGGCTACAGAACATTATTCTAAATAATAACATGATATTTTCTATACTTCCAACAAGTTCTGCAATAACCTGGTTTAATGACCCTGATTTTTCTCAGTGTAACACCTAACAGTCTCTTATATTCAAACATGCATTTACTTAAAGCCTGGATTGTTTTTCTATACTTGATGGCTTGTCATTGGCACTTCTGTCTTACTTAACAAACTCCTTTTTTAACCCAATTTTTCTAAATTTTATTGTTATATGTTAAATACACATATAAAAATTTATAATAAAATATAAGCACAAAATATAACAAAAATGAATTTCTGTAATTTAAGAAATAGACCAAGACCCCAAAAGTCTCTCTGCACCCTCCTTGGTCCTACCTTCTTCACCCCACTCCCCACCCCTCTCCGAGTAGACACCATCCAAAATTTGGTATTTATTACTTTATTTATAATCTACCCCATATGCATTTATGTGTAAACAATGTACTGGATAATATTGTTTTTACAATTCATACAATGGAATACTTCTATATGTATCCTTTTGCAATTTGCTTTCTAATGCAAGCTTAAATTTCTACAATTTATAGATTTATTAGGTGTGCATTTTACATTTATTAGTTTATACATTTATATATTTATACATTTATTAGTTGTTCGTATGTATAGTTCTTTTTCATTGTTATAGTCTCATACATAAATATATCTTATTCTAATAAACCATTCCCTTAACAATGGATGACTGCATTATTTCAAGTGTTTTGCTGTTACAAACAATGTAGCTATGAACAACATTCTCATGCATGCCTCCTAGCAAATGTATTTCTCAAAATACATTTGGAGAAGCAAGAGTTTTATTTCCAATCTTTGGTAAACTAACACTTTTGCAAAACACAATAAAAATAAGTTACTACAAGCCTACACATACCATGTGACTCTCTCTTCCACTCTTAGGTATATATTTACCCAAGATAAATGAAAGTATATGACCACATAGAGATCTGTACACAAATTTTCATAGCAGCTTTATCTGTAATGGCCCCAAACAGGACCAACTCTGACTCCATCAGTAGGTGAGTGGATAAATGAGTGTGGTATATCCTCACAATGGAATATTTGGCAACACAATGTTATGATCTACTGATAAATGCAACCACATGGATGAATTGTAAAATAATTATGCTTAGTAAAAGAAACCTACAAAAGTATAATCTGTAAAAATCCTATTTATAGGAAATTCTACAGAATGTAAACTAATCTACAGTGGCCAATAAGAGTATACTCTGTAAAAATTCCATTTATAGGAAATTCTAGACAATGTAAACTAATCTACAGTGACAGAAAGTTCTGTGGTGGCTCTGAGAAGGGGGAAGAGAATAGGAGCTGGTAAAGGGTGTGGAGCATCAAAAAGGAAAAAATACAAAGAGGCAAGAAATTATTTAGAGAGTGACAGATACGTTCATCACCTTGGCCATGGGTGTATGCTACATCAAAATTTATACAACTGTATATTTTACAAGCTGGGGATTCAGCTCAATAGTAGAGCATTTGCTAGCATGTATGGGGTCATAAGCTCAATTCCCAGAATCACACACACACAAAATGTATACTTTAAATATATGCAGTTTATTTTATGCTACTAACTCAAAAAACATAAAATAATAACTCACTAGAAAAAGGCAGAAGTCCTGGTCTTTTAAATTAAATTTGACAAAACTCTATTTCAATAAACTTAATAAGAAAAAAAGAAAAAGATTATAAAACTTTACCATTATTCACTAAAAGTAGGATTAATATAACTTGTGCTTATCTTGATGCAGACCTGTAGGAAATCATTTCCAAGCCAGCACTGGTCCCCAGATAAAATTTGAGAAGCAGTGTCCTAAGCTACATGAGCAACAGGTTCTTTAGCAGTGCTTCTTCGCCTTATTTGGCTGTTAGAATCACCCAGGGAGCTTTTTAATATTAACTTCATTTTTAATCTTTCTTTTTTTTTTAGGGTCTCTCTCTGTTCCCCAGGTTGGCTTTGAACTCACAATCTATCCTCCTGTCTTCAGCCTCTTGAGTAGCTGAGATTAAAAGTGGAGGCCACCATGCTTAACGCAACAGGGAAACTTTTTAAAAACAAAGACATAGGCCTGGGGATGCAGCTCAGTCACAGAGCATGTGCTTAGCATGTGCAGGAAATGAAGGAAGGAAGGAAGAAAGAAAAAAGGAAGGAAGGAAGGGAGGGAGGAAGGAAGGGAGGAGGAAGGAAGGAAAGAAGAAAGGGAGGGAGGAAGGGAAGGAAGAAAGGAAAGAAAAAGGTTCCATCTCCAAATACTCTGAAGTAACTTATTTGGGATGGAGATTCCCAAATATTCTTGGTTCGAGGACTGGCATGTCAAGTTTTTCATAGCACCCCTGGAATCAATATCTAATAATTCTGTTGAAGTAGTTAGTGCCAAACAATTTACGTCTTTATGTTCTAACAACATAGGAGCTGTTTGAAAAAGCTGTATAAAAAATTGAAAAAAAATATTTTTATTTCATTCTTAAATAACCACGAGTACCTACTAATGAGATGTGTGCACCCACAGGGCACTCTACAGCTTCTAAAACCCTGGTTGGATTGAACTCCATCACCCTGGTTTCCTGTTCCACAGCAGTTTTCTTGAGGCATCTGAAAACAGCAACCACCAAAAACCTTTTATATTAGAAAGGACTGCTGGGTGGACTAATACTGAATCTGCGCTTAACTGTCTTGAGCTAGTCATTCACATAACATCCAATGGAGAGATGCCAAGTGTCACTGAGTTCACTTGAATATTTAAAATATCCCACAGTCCTCTATGGTTTGCTGCGGTGCCCAGGACACTTGGAAACACAATTGAGAACCACAGGTCTGGTTTAAGGCCCAGTTATGTTTTTCTTTGAGATCTTCACATGGCACTGAGAACCACTGCTCTAGAGCCTGGACCAGGAGCTGAATGGCTGTACTGTGACCGCATCAGTTCTTGACAAGGCTACCCAGTTCTCCAACGCCTTTGTCCTGATTCATACTGCCATCAGCAGTGCCCGAGAGTCCCTCTTGCTACATATCGTTACTGCTGGTGTGGAGACTTTAAAACTTTTGCCACCCCAGAGTCTGTGAACTAGTACCACAGCTTTAATTTGCATTATTAGTAATCTTTGATTACTAATAAAATTAAACATTTTCATACTTTTATTAACCATTCACTTTTCCACTTCTGTAATTTCTATCCAAAGCTTCTGTTCATTTTTCTAGAGTGCCTTTTTTTCTTTATTAATTTACCAGTTATATGTTTAACAAATACCTTCTCCCAGTATTATTATTATTATTATTGGTACTAGGAATTGAGCCCAGGTGTGCTTTACCACTGAACTACATCCCCAGTCCTTTTTTATATTGTATTTAGAGACAGGGTCTTGCTAAGTTGCTTAGGGCCTCACTAAGTTGCCGAAGCTGGCCTTGAACTCACAATCCTCCTCTCAGCCTCCAGAGCCACTGGATTACACACATGAGCAACCGCACCCAGCTCCTTCCTTCAGTCTTTATGGCTTGTTTCCTCATTTACTTTGCAATGCTTTTGATGAGATGAAGTCCCACTTAAAAAGGATGAGTTTCTGTTTCCTAAGCTTTCGTCGGTTATATATATGACAAATATTTTCTGCCAGTTTGTGACTTCTTTCCTTCATCCCTGCCCCCACTCTTTTAGATGTGGCTTTTGATAATGTCCTTGCTTTTAAAGTAGTCTAATGACCGATCCTTTCTCTTGTGGCTAGCATTATCTTTGTTTCATTTAAGAAACCCTTCCCTCCCCCAAGGTCATAAATCTATTCTCCTTTATTTTCTGCCAAAAGTTTAAAAGTTTTGCCTTTTAGATTTAAGTTCCTTAATCTACCTGAAATTGATTTGTGGATGAAATGAAGTACCGATCTATTTTAATTATTTTCTATATGAATAATCAATTTCCCCTGTACCATTTAATGCACTGCCCCTCCCTTCCCACAGAGGTGGGCTGCCAAGTCAGCCGTGAATCATATTGACAGAGTGTGTCTGTTTCCAGGCTAGCCTATAACATTCCACTGATGTAGATAAGGTACTGAGGTAAAGGACAGTTCCTCCGAGAAGAACGTTACATCATCTACACCTTAGTCCATAAGTTTGTTACACTTTGAATTTTCTGCATCAAACTGGATGTTGCTACTAAGGTAGCCTAAGAGCAATCTATAGATGAAAACTGAATTTGAACAAAAGGAGCAAAGCCATAACGATGCTGAATGTCATCAATGGATATATCAAACCTAAAATTTTTATCATTATGTAAGTAATGTATATTATATATACATATATGCATGATTAAAGAAAATATAATACACAAATCAGCAAAAGAAAAAAATTACCCCTGTAGCACCTTTTCTCCCCTACCCCCACAAAGTAGGTAAGTTCAGGATCTCCACATCTTTGTTTACCGTGGTCCACTAGGCCCTGGGTGTCCTGAGTATTTCTTCTTCCCCATGTTTGAGCCTCGAACTAGGATCTGGTCTCCTATGCCGGTGAAGTTGTTTCAACTACAAAGGACTCCACGCGCCCAAGGTGATAGCCTCCCATGCTTTCTCTCACTAATTCCTCCCTGGGTTCCTAATTTTTTGTTGCTGGCAGTGTGATAAATGTCAAAAATCTTGGAATCAAAAATTGTTGGACAACTACTGTCCCATAATTATTTGTCTATGTTTGATGTCATTTCTGAGGGTTCGCATCAACTTCTTTTGGTTGGGGTAGAAGCTAGTCTCTTAGTACTACAGCCATGATCCAAATGCAGACTTCAAGAATCAGCACAAGGAAAACTACATGTGCTCAGCAAGAAATTCCAAAAGAGACTGCTTGCTTTGCAGAATGTCAGTCCAGAAGCAAAACTGAACTGCATACATTTTCTGATTATTATAACCAGAAAGAAATTCTCTACATGCCTAATAAATCTCATCTTTTTTTGAACAAATATATACAGAATATATAGGCAAACTATTTTTCCTGGGTCTTGTCTCATGAATGTCTTTGTCTTTATAATGTAGATAAGAGGAAATTATTTAAGTCATTGTAAGTTATATTCTGGGTATCCATGTATAAAGGTTTTAAGTGATAAGATTCATATTCCCTTTCCTAATGAAAAAATCAAACCTCTCCACCACTGAAAAATTAAGGAATGAATTTTTTTCCCTTGTTTTCCTTTTCTTTCTTTTTATGATCACTCTTCCTTCCAATGAACATTCATTGCATGCCCTATGCATTTAGGTGCCAAATTGTTGGCTTCATTATAATGTATGAAAAAAATCTGGAGGATTTATTTATATGCATGTTTTGTATAAAAGCAAGTCTGTCCTGTTCAAAGACAACTTGTTAAGCCATTCATTCCATTCAGCTCAAGAAAACAGATTGAAATCAGCTGAGGCTGTGACCTCACTACAAGGCCCCAGATAATAGGAATATCTCAGAGGAAATTATTCTAGCTCAGAGCTCAGAAAATGAAAGCCTTGTTTCAGAAGAAAGAACCATAGAAAGGAGGCTTTCTTTTAGGGGAAAAAGGTTGTTTCATACTACTCCAGAAAAAAAAAAAAAGTGGTGTCTCTTCTGAAAGCCAAAGAAGAAAGTAATTAGGGATCATTCCAGATCTTGTAATTACTAGCAAAAAGCATTATATGACATGAAATTATCAATGTGACCTAGATTTTTTCCTTTTTCCATATTTTTATTGGTGCAGTACAGTTGCACATAATGGTGGGATTTGCTGTTATGTATTTGTACATGTACATGATATAACTATATAGTTTTGTCAATATCCTTCCCCAGTATCCCCAGGATCTCACCTTTCCCTCCCCTCCTCCATCCTCTGGTCTCTCTCCTCTCTTCTGATCTCCTCTGGATTTTCATAAGATTCCCCACCACTACCACCTTTCTTTTCCTTTTTCCTTCCTATCTTCCACATTTGAGATAAAACATCAAACCCTTCACTTTCTTAGTTATTCCACTTAACATAATGTTCTCAAGTTCAATTCATTTTCCTGCAAATGACATAATTTCATTCTTCTTTATGGCTGAATAAAACTCCATTGTGTGTGTGTGTGTGTATATATATATATATATATATATATATATATATATATATATCTATATATCTCACATCTTCTTTATCCATTGATCCATTGATAGACACTGAGGCTGGTTCCATGGTTTGGCTATTGTGTATTGTGCTTCTACAAACATGAGTGTGCATGTATCACTTTTGTATGATGACTTTAATTCTTTAGGATAAATTCCGAGGAATGGTATAGCTGAGTCATATGGTGGTTCCATGCCTAGTCTTTTGAAGAACCTCCATACTAATTTCCATAGTAGTTGTACCAATTTATAATCCCAACAGTATAAAAGTGTTCTTTTTTCTCCACATTCTCTCCAGTATTTATTATTATTTGTATTCTTGATGGATGTCATTCTAATTGGAGTGAGATAAAATCTCAGTGTAGTTTCAATTTGCATTTCCCTGATTGCTCAAGATGTTGAAAAATTTTTTCATATATTTGTTGGCCATCTGAACTTCTATGAAGTGTTTGTTTAATTCATTTGCCCATTTATTAATTGGGTTATTTGTTTTTATGGTGTTAAGATTTTTGAGTTCTTTATATATTCTGAATATTAATTTTTTGTCAGAAGAGTAGGTCAAGAAGATTTTCCCCCATCCTGTAGGTTGTCTCTGTACATTCTTAATTGTATTCTTTGTTGTGCAGAAGCCTTACAATTTGATGCCATTTCATTTGTTAATTCCTGGTATTATTTCCTGAGCTTTAGGGGTCCTATTGAGAAAGTCATTGCCAATGGCTATATGTTGAAGTGTGGACCGTATGTTTTCTTCTAGGAGTGCCATAGTTTCTGGTCTAATTCCTAGGTCTTTCATCCATTTTGAGTTAAGAGATAAAGGTCTAGTTTCATTCTTCTACATATGGATAACCTCTTTTCCCAGCACCATTTGTTAAAAGGCTGTCTTTTCTCCAATGTGTATTTTGGGCACCTTTGTCAAGGATCGGATGACTACAGATGGGCAGTTTGTCTCTGTGTTTTCTGCTCTGTTCCACTGGGCTGTTTTTATGCAAGTACCATGCAGTGTTTGTTACTATGGCTCTGTAGTATAATTTGAAGTCAGGTACTGTGATGCCTCCAGCATCGCTTTTATTTGAGTTAGAAAAGCTTTGGCTATTCTGGGTCTTTAATTCTTCAAAGTGAATTTGAGGACTCTTTTTCTAGTTCTGTGCAGAATGTCACTGGTAATTCGATGGGGATTGCATTGAACTTGTATATTGTTAATACCAATCTAGATTTTCTTAAAATTCAATTGTGACTAGGATGTAGAACAGATAAAGTGACTTTTATTAAGAAAAGAATTTCTTGGACATAGTTTCTCTTTCGATCTGTATTTGGGTACTGAGCATTCTTACTGGTTAACAAAAAAATAAACTGTATGTTTTGAGTTCATCTTCTTGTCCTCATGTAATACAATTTTTCCCTCAATTTTTAAAAACTGCCTGAGTCTAAATGATTATTTGTAATAACAGATAGCATCTCTAATTCTGCATAGAAGATTCCATAACCTGTCAGTGGGTAAGTGACAGAGCCAGTATTTGGAACTGGTTACAAAATCTGCCTATCACTATATTATGCTGTCTACAAGTCAAAATGCAGCAAGAAGCTAAAAATTAGGAACCTAATAAGAAACATTCATGAGAGAACATGAAACTTTTGCCCTGGAAGTACAGAAATAAAAAAGTAGTTTAAGCAGAGTAAGAAATGAACTTGTTCAGACCAAACCAAAGCAAAAGCATCCTCCAGTTATCCCTGTCCCAGTCTGCTATGGTGAAAGCGACTGTGAGTTGCTGACACAATATATACTCTTCTCATTCCCTTACTAAAGAATGCTGATGCTGTTTGGGTGACAATGTTCCTAGAATGAAGGCTACTTTACCCCAACCTCCTTGGCTGCTAGATGTATAACAAGGATACGTGAGCAAAAGTTAAGCAGATGGAAGCCAGGGAGCTGATTTAGTTGAGATGGATAGATAGATACATTGTTTTGTTATGTTTTGTTGGCCATTCTACTTTCTTCCTGCGTGAAACATGATCTGGTGGCCCAAAACAATCTACAGTTTCAGTACAAGATACTAATGGCATTTTTCCCAGATATAGAAAAAGCAATCCTAAAATTTGAATGGAACCACCAAAAAATCCTGAATTGTCAAAGCACCTTGAGAACGGACAAAGCTGGAAGCATCATACTCTCTGATTTCAAACTATACGACAAAGGTACAGTAAACAAAAAGTATGGAAATGACATAAAAGCAGATACAAAGACAAATACCAATGGAACAGAATAGAGAGCCCAGGAGTAACCCCACACATGTATGTGCAACTAATCTCTGACAAGAGTACCAAGAATACACAATGGGGAAATGCTCATCTCTTAAAGAATGTTGAGAAAACTGAATATCCACATGCAGAAGAATGGGACTCTTGCCTTATAGCTACATAAAAGTTAACTCAAAATGGATCAACCATACATAGGAGAAAAGCTCCTTCACATTGTCCTGGACAGTGAGGTTTTGAACATGACATAAAAAGCACAGGAAACAAGAGCAGAACTAAACAAGAAGGACTGTGTCAAATTTAAAAGTTTTTGCATAGCAAAGGAAACAATCAACAAAACGAAAAGGCAGCCTATGAAATGGGAGAAAACATCTGCACACCATTTATCTGATAAACTGTTAATATCAAAAAATAGAGAGCCCTGGGCGCAGCTCAGTGGTAGAGCCCCTGCTTGGCATGCGTAAGCCCCATATTCAATCCCCAGAACCACATAAGAAAAAAATTGTTAGGACATATTTTTGGCCCAACGTATGATCCAGATGCACTTAAGGAGAAAGTATGCTCTGCTCCTGTTGAACGATATGCTCTGTGTGTGTCTATGGGTCCATTGGTTTACAGTGCTCCTCAAGTCTGCTGTTTCCTTATTGGTTTTACTTCTGTATGATCTACCCATGGGTGAAACTGGGGTGCTGAAGTCCTCTTCTGTTACTGTACTGCTGTCTGTTTTCCCCTTCAGTTGTGTTAATATTTGCTCTATGCATTGAGGTGCCCCAGGGCTGAAGGTATGTGTGTATTGTATTTATAAATGTTATTTCCTCTTGATAAAATGACCTCATGATTACCATACATAGTGACTTTGTGTCTTGTGACAGACACTGAAAGTCTGTATGGTCTGAAATAACAATATTCGCTCTGCTCTCTGATGGTTACCATTTGCATGGAATGTCTTTCTATCCCTTTATTCTTAGTCTGTTTGTGTTCTTAAATCTAAAGTGAGTTTTCTATAGGCCACAAATTGTTGGATCTTGTTTTTTCATTCATTTGGCCAATTTTTCCTTTTTATTGGGAATTTAAAGTAACTATTGATAGTTAAGGACTTACTATTTTAATTTTGCTAATAGCTTTATGACCTCTGTAATTCCTTTGTTCTTTTCTTCCTCCTTTGCTGTCTTCCTTTATGATGTGTGTGTGTCTGTGTGTTTGTGTGTGTGTGTGTGTGTGTGTGTGTGTGTGTGATAGTATGCTTTGATTCCTTTCTCTATCTTTTGGGTATCTGCTAGAGGTATTTTTGTGGTTACCATGGGTCTTACATAAACCATTGTATAGTTATAACATTCTATTTTAAGCAGATAACTTTAATCATGTACAAAAACTACACTTTTACTTCTTGTACCTCATTACGCAACTGATGTCATATTTTGTAACTTTTATATTGTATATCCATTAACAAATTATTTTAATTATAATTATCTTTAAAGCTTTTGTCATCTAACTTTTACACTAGAGTTAAAGTAAACTTCTATTGTCTACTTAGCAATAGCTGGTCTGCCAGATATTATTTATGGACCAAGCATTTCTCTTTGATTTTGCCTTATGCCTCACCACATCTCTGATCTGCCATTATAGTGAATATTGACAAGATTGGGGTAAGGATTAGGGGGAAACAGGAGAGCAAGAAGAAAAAGAGAAAGAAAATATTATAGACTGGTCAACAGGGGAGTAAGGCTCAAGAGAAGGTGAGGTTTTCAGCTTTGTACATTATTTGGTGATTTTTTTTAACCAGAGAATGTAAGTATCTTTTTTAGTCCCGTTGAAATGGCTTTGTAAAAACTAGAATGTTATTCTTCCTTAAAGGCACTTTCTAGGTTCTAACCCCGTATCCTCAACATGCTGATTTTGGAGCCATGGTTGAATTTCCTAAGGTAAAACTGTGAACCTAAGGACGAAGTTTTCCTATCAGGGTTCATGAAGAAATGAAAACTTGAAAATATTTTAATTTAGTCTTCATTAAAGAAAGTTATGGTGGCGCATGACTATAATTCCAGTGGCTCAGAAGGCTGAGATAAGAGGATCACAAGTTCAAAGCCAGTCTCAGCAAAAGAGAGGCACTAAGCAATTCAGTGAGACCCTGCAGCTAAATAAAATAGAAAATAGGGCTGGGGATGTGGCTCAGTGGTCAGGTGCACCTGAGTTCAATCCCCGGTACACCCCTGCAAAAAAATTAAAGAATCCATGGGTGATGAAAATGCTTAGTGAGAGAGTTCAAGAAAACTTTGAAACCAGTCATTTAAGAACTGAGGGTATTGGGTCCAAATTATGCTGCATCACCAAGTACTTTCACTTTGTGGTCTTGAGAGTACAGTGAACAAAGAACACATAAGTGACAGACACAGACATCTGCATTACCCATTGATGCATACATGCTATCTCTTGTCAGACTAACAGGCAGCTTTCTTTTTTTTTTATTGGTTCTTTTATTTATACATGACAGTAGAATTCACTCTGATATAATTATACAAGCATAGACTATATCTTATTCTAGTTAGGCCCCCATTCTTATGAATGTACATGATGGTGGGATTCACTGTGGTGTGTTCATATATGTACACAGGAAAATTATTTCAGATTCAGTCCACTTTCCTTTTCCTATCCCTCTCCCTTCCCTTATCACCCCTTTGTCTAACCTATGAATATCTATTCTTCCCCTCTCCCTCCTTATTGTGGGTTAGCTTCCACATATCAGACACATTTGACCTTTGGCTTTGAGGGGACTGGCTTATTTCACTTAGCATGATAGCCTCCAGATCCATCCATTTACTGGCAAATTCATACAGTCATTCTTCTTTATAGCTGAGTAATACTCCAATGCGCATATATACCACATTTTATTTATCCACTCATTTGTCGAAGAGTACCTAGGTTGGTTCCATAGCTTGGCTATTGTGAATTGAGCTGCTATAAAAGTTGATGTGGCTACATCATTGTAGTATGCTGATTTTAAGTCCTTTGGGTATGTGCCAAGGAGTGAGATAACCAGGTCAAATGATGATTCCATTCCAAATTTTCTAAGGAATCTCCATACTGCTTTCCACAGTGGTTGCACCAATCTGCAGTCCCACCAGCAAAGTATGAGTGTACCTTTCCTCCACATCCTCACCAATATTTGTTATTTGTATTCTTGATAATTGCCATTCTGACTAGAGTGAGATGGAATTTCACTGTAGTTTTAATTTGCATTTCTTTAACTGCTAGAGATGTTCAACATTTGTTCATAAACTTGTTGACCTTTCATAATAGGTGGCTTTCAATTGTTGGTAAGTAATATCATGGAAGCTCTCTGGCAGGCAATTTTACACCACAGAGGACTTAATCTATGACCTTGAGATTATGTATATTTGTTACAGAAAACTGAATTTCTTAGAACACAAATTATAAAAGATCTTTTTACATAAATTTATAAACAATGTTTTACATAGAAAATTGATTTTCTCACTCACCTTGCTATAATTAACTCAATGTCCATGATTTTGCTCCTTTTGTTATGATTGATCTCACCAATATATAAACTCATGCTACTCAGGAAAAATACCCAGATTCACATAATAAGATATTTTACTCCCAGTTACATAGTAAAATAAAATAACACTTACAGCAGGTTCATTTACAACACCGCAATGCCTAATGTCATTCTCTGCAAACTTGGCAAGCTGTTTGCCCAGGTGAACAATATATTGTTCTAATAAGAACTGTTTGCCCAGAAGAGCAAACTGTTTGTCCTGATAAATTGATTTGCAAGAATTTCCCAAAGCAAACACTGAAGTTATTTATTAATTTACTGTCTTATCTTCCTGGGCAAGAACTTCCTGGAACAAAGAAAGAAGTCCTGTCAATGCAAGTGGGTGACTCAGTTCTAATATCTCCCGTCACACGTGTGACTAACAAATGGCTGAGGAGAAAAAAACCTGAGTGAAAGAGAGGAATTTTCAACCATAGAATTGTAGAGGTGGGTGATTAGGCTAAGATCATAAATTTACTGTAAAATTAACTGGGACCCAGACAGTCCAAATAACCTGCCCAAATCCACACAGTAAGAGAGGAGACAATAAAACCCAAATATTTTTGCCTCCTAATCCAATCATATCACTCAGTTCCTGCTTTGAACTAGTCCTTTCAAAGTGGAGAAGCAGAGGTAAATGTCTTACAACACCTATAAAGAGCTTCCAGGTCTTCGAGCATCCCCATAAATGTGACACAGATTTAAGCAAAGGCACAACATTTGCAAAGCTGTCAACTCATATAACTCCCATACTTCACGATGAAAAACTTGAGAAATGAATAAAGTTTTGTTCATTTTATGTCTATAGAAACCATGATACACTTTTGCAAAAATGTTCATTCCATCATTTGTTCTTCTGCATTCTAGATTTGAACACTATTAATCTAAACCCTCACCTAAACTAGTAAAGAACAAGTACTAGTAAAGAACTTGGGGAGCACTCCAATGTCACAACGTCACCACTGAAACATTTTACATAAAGGTCTGATTATTTTTGTTCTTTTTGTGACTCTTAATCATCTTGAAAAGGTAAAATCTAGACAACATGTCTTATGTTTAGGCTGCTGAGACAGTGGAAAGACAACACATCACACTGAGAAAAACTTCTTGTTGTGTAACGCTTGGTGGTCCAAACACAGGAGCCACTAGCCACATGTGACCATTTAAATGTAAATTAAGTAAAGAAAACAAAATTCAAAAGTCTGTTCTTTGGTTGCATTTTTATATTTTTACAATAGAAATGAATGTGAACTTCCAGCAATTTTTAGGGGTATGTTGTATTTGGCCACTTTACTATTGAATATAACATCACTCTAGTAAATGTGCATAATTAAATAAAAACCAAGCAAGGATAAATCAGTTAGGATAGGGTAATACATAACAAAGAACCACAAAATCTCAGTGTCTTAACACAACAAAGCTTCATTTGTTCCAGTCCATGTTCAAAGTAGATGTTTCTGGTCAGATGAGGTTCCCCTGGATACATCTCTACTAAGCAGTGATTGGGAGAGACAGACTCCTCTGAATTCACTCCACCACTGGAGGGAGAGAGGAGGAAGGGAGAGACATTGTGTGCATGGGAGCATTTTAGATTTTGTCAAATATTTGGGAACTAGGTCTGGAAATGTCACCCATCATTCCTCCCCATCATCTATGGACCATAAATAGTCTTCTCATCCCACAAAGATGTCAAAGAGAAGAGAAGGCTATCTCCCTACACCCCCATGAAGAAAATGAAATGGAGAGGTGAGCACAGAGTGCTATCTCTGATACAGAAATCAGGAACATTCAGACCTCATCATTCGAGTACATGAGAACCTGTTTCCAGCAAGTCCCAAGATGTTATTGCTGTGGCAGATTGTGTTATTGGTCAAAAATATTCAGTGTCCCTCACCTGGAAGGATTATACATCTCTACCATACTGATGCCAGGCTTGGCTGTTTGACCCCTCTCTGGCAGGGCTGCACACCCAGAGTGGCCATCTGACTCAATTTGTAAAACGGTGGCATGGCATGCGCACTGTCAAGCAGAAGCTTTAAGAACCATTGCACATTTCCATTTCTACTGCCCTCTGCTAAAAGACTAGCAAAGCCTCAGAGAGGGCTGCTCCTTGAGTACATGCCTCAGAATGACCATGACATGGGAGAGTGTCCTGGTTACCTACCATGGACGTCCAGAGATAAACTTTTGTTGTAAGTTCCTGAAATTCTGACTTGTGCTTATCACTTTTCTATTCATAAAACACATTTTGTGAATTGAAGAAAATTTAAGTGTCAGAAACTTTGTACATAACAATGGAGATCAAGAAATCAAAAGTCGACAGAAAATTTGTCACTAATTCATCTACCTATTTCCAAAGTTTCAGGCAGAAAAAGTCCTGTCATCCTTGATTTACTTTTCTGAAGAGTCCAAAGTCATTTCTCTAATGAGAAGCAAATTCTCATTAGATCTTAAATGGGGGGTGGGGGGGACCATCAACCATAAGACATTGTAGTTACAGTCAATTCCTGACTATTCAAGGCAGTACAGTAGCAAGAAATCAGCGTAGGCCAGCGTGGTGGCCCATGCCTGTAATCCCAAGGACTCAGGAGGCTAAGGCAGAATTGTAAGTTCAGGGAAGCCTGGGGAACTTAGCAAGACCATTTCAAAATAAAAAAAATAAAAAGAGTTGAGGATATAGCTCAGTGGAAGACAGCGTCTGTGTTCAATCCCCAGTACCAGAGAGAGAGAGAGAAAGAGAGAGAGAGAGAGAGAGAGAGAGAGAGAGAGAGAGAGAGAGAGAGAGAGAAATTAGTGTAGCATGAAATCAAACCAATAAATGTTTTCTCCTTGCAAGGCACTGCATTAGAGATCGTCAAAAATGATCAAACACTTCACAGCACCCTAAAATGCTAGCTGTCTTCAGCAGTCCTGACCATGAGGATCGATATGCCTATTTATAAACTAAGAGCAAAATGGCCAAAAGGCAGATAGAAATAGAGAAATAAGAAAATTAAGAAACATGAATTTTCAAACCCATTGGACAAGTAAAACTCTGTGAATAACATTCATCAAACTTCATGATAAGTTATAGCAATGCCTTCAATTCTCCATCATTTCCAACCCTCTGATTTCCTCAAAACAATTTTCTAAAACTTTTATGAATCAAAAAACTACAAATCTCTTCAGGTCAGTAAATTTTTATTCTGCACAGTACCAGACAGTGGGAACTGCAGAGTCTCATCCTTGGAAATGAATCATCTGCTCAGGAGAGAAATTTACATATAAGAAAATACTGGAAAATTACAACTCAAACCATGCATGGTGGTACATGCCTATAGTCCCAGCTAGTCAGGAAGCTGAGACAGGAGGACTGCTTAGCCCAGAAGTTCAAGGCCAGCCTGGGCATCATAGCTAAACCTCTGTCTCCATCTCTCTCTCTCTCTCTCTCTCTCCCTCTCTCTCTCTCTCTCTCTCTCTCTCTCTCTCTCTCTCTAGTGCCATCAGAAATCAAAATTTCATCCCCCCTCCCAGCACCACCACATGCCATGAACTAAGAATCTTTCTTCTGCCATGCCTTTCTGCCATGATGCCAAAGCAATGGAGCCATTCAACCATGGACTGAAACCTCCATTAACTGTGAGCCAAAATAAATCTTCCTTCCTTAAAAAAATAAAAAAGAGGGGCTGGGGAGATAGCTTAGTCAGTAGAGTGCTTGCCTTGTAAGCATAAGGCCCTGGGTTCAATCCCCAGCACCAAAAAAAAATAAATAAATAAAAATGAAAGCGATCAAAATTTTTATCCTTCCCATATAATCAAAAGAACACATTGAGATATTTGCCACTCACTTTCTGAACTGGGTCTACAATGAGCAGTTTCCTATTTTACACTGACACTCTTTAAATTCTCCTCTATTTGAAATCAAATAAAAGTAGGTACATCTAAACAAGCATACCCGGGCAGTTCTTCATTTCCAACAGATAATTAAAAGCAGCTGCAACAATAATCTTGGTGAACAGAATGCACCTTGGAGCAACTGCCACCATGATTCCGCCAGACACCACAGTCTTGTCCAGGCAGATCAGTAACTTACTTCTCCCCTGGGATCGGCTGCACCAGGATTTCTAGATCAAATTTGGCTTTGGTGAATTGATAAGGTGCACACAGATACAAGGAGAAAAATGTAATCACACTAAAATTGCATAGGTCATTGTTTTTCTTCATTAGCAGTATAAGTAAATTCTAATTTTAAGCATCAGTTGTTAAGAAAACCTAATTGTGTTTCAAAAGTCAGTGAAGGAGAAATGATATTTTCTGATACAATCATTAGCTTAGCTAATTTTGAAAATGAACTGAAAAACAGAATCCTAAACATACAACATAAGATAACCAGCTGTCTTATTGCCATTTAGATGCATAAAATAAAGGGCTCCTGATGGTAACTTTTAATGATTTCAAATGTTAATAAGGAAAAAAATTGAGACTAAAAATAAATTATTTTCATTCTGTATCCAGAACTGCTATACACCATGGCTTTAAATATGACAAATTAGTAAAAAGTGGAATTTTCTATAAACACCTTTAGTACTTTTCTGCATTGCTCCAAATGCCAAAAATATTCCTATATTCATTTCTGGCTCCACTGTAAAAAGTAATATTCTAATTTCTGGGTAAAAATGGATTGAAAACATATTTTTAATTTCTGAAATTCCCCTAAAGCTACAGTCAATTTAAAAAAAAGGTTTTTTTAATGCCCACAAGAGAATGTGATAGGAGACAATCTCTACAAACTGTTAAAAGCCAGATACAGATGGCCGAGGAGTAACTGACCGTGCAGACCTGAGAAGCAAATCCTCGTTAATTAATAACACCACTGTGAAGATTAAATGAAATGTTACAAAATCAGTACAGAATAAATGCTCACTTTTCTTATTAATAAAATGTTTACAATGGGTGATCTTTTGGAAGACAGCATAACATTTTGAATCAGGAAACAAGAACCAGGAGAGAATGCTGTAAGGAAAATCAAACCTGCCAAAGCCAGAGTGGACTAAAGGAAAATGAAAAATTCAACTTTAGACTCTTCAAGGGAACCATGTACTTCCTTAGGACAAGGGTGACTTGGCCTAGGAAAGTCTTTGTAGAAGAGACCCAAGGAAAAGCATATTTGGAAATATGAGAAAGTAAAGAAATTTTAATAATCTAACCACAGGAAATACCAAGAGAAAGGCCTAAACCCAGAATAGAATGTGTACCAGGTGCCTATTTTGGGGCCTCTGTTCCCCATTAGATGAAAGTTAAGTGCAGCTGAGAACATCAGAGAAAACATCCGTTTTGAAGAAGAAGGAAGTGCAGAACCAGGAAACTCGTCCTTGGCAGGTGACTTCACGATCAAGTCAGGAAGTCCTCTGGATTCTTTGAGAGAAGCACTAGAATTGGACCCTGAAGTCTACATGTAAATTCAACTGTCTCTGCCACTTCATAAGAGGAGAGAGCAAAAGAACAGGTAAGAACTCTAGACTTGGGCTTTGATTAAGTAGGGTTCTGCCTCTTTACCTAGTATGAGTGCAAATCCTCTACTTTAAATCCTCTTCAAGACTGGGCATGTGGCTCAGGGGTAGAGCACCAGCCTAGCATGAGTAAGGCCCCGGGATTCATGCTCAGCACCACTAAATAAATAAATATATAAATGAATAAATAAATACTCTTCAGTCCCACTCCAACGATATGAATTACCTCAGTCTCATACACAATCATCACACAATTAAAAAAAATAACAATATTATCACTATAAAAATTACCTTGTTTAGTCCCATAGTTTTTAGCCATGTTTCCTGGGAATCAGGAAAGCAGAAATTTAGATTCCTTAAATATTCAACCTATCACATCGTTAATTTTAAACACTGGACAGCACAAATAGGAAGAAAAACAAATTACCTCAAAATGTGTTTTATCTATTTTAAGAAGGGATTGATATTTTTCTGTCAGGTTCAACTTTAGTTAATATGGAGTCATAACTATGTCAATAATACAAAGTGTCTACTTTGTAATGCACACCTTATCTGGAAATTGATTTGATCATTTATTTAAAATATAAGTATATATTCTTGGAACTGCTCCTGGTGGAAATGGCATCCAGACTCTGGTGTAAATGGGCTTCTCCACAGGGGCCCTTGGTAATTTGAAGAGAGCCCTGCTGTTCTCACAGAACCACAGGCAGGGTCCCTTCACTATGTGGGACAAGTCCTTCTCATGGATATATTCTTACAGATTTATTTACATTTCAGTGGCCTTTAAAAAACTATGAAATACATCATGCTTTTTTCAGTTAATATTTTACATTCCAAAATGTGTCCTACCTCACATGGAAAAAAAGAGGCTGCCCTCTGTCAAAAGTTGAGAGTTGCTTGAACTAAGGAACAAACAGCTTATTTCCCCTGAAATGAAGTGTGAATCCCCTCAATTAAAATGTAATACACGAGCCTCACTCACCTTAGCTGAAATAAATGACCACCCCCACCCCAGAAATGATGCCTGGTGTGTGGGGGCCAGGACAACCTACAGCAGTAACAAAACAACTCCCTGCAGCAGCCTAGGGGAGAGCTGACATTTTTCTCTCGTTCGTCAGCTGCCCGGTTTCTGTACGTACCTAGAGTCTGCTCAAAACCAACAAGTATAACCTGCCTGAGTTTTTAATATTGCTAGGTCATGAGATTCCTGCTGCTGTGGTCCATCCACCAGGTAAGACATCCTGGAGTAGAGACTCCAACTGAAACTGAAGCAAAGGTAATTAAAGTCTAACCAAATCAAATTCCAAATCTGGTTATATAAATCAGGGACTAATTGGCTGACCCAACAAACGGGTCAGTCCCCATAAGCCCTGGTCCTGCCCTACCTTGGCTTTCTGTCCTTTCCTTGAAACTGGAGCTTATGTCCCACCAAGAACTGTGGCCTCCTGTTTTTGTGTGTTCGTCATTGAAGTGGCAGCAGCCAAAACGAAGTTCAATCCCTTGGTGACTCCTGACCAAAATAAGAACCATAAAAGACATTTCCATGCACCCTCCCACAGGCACAGAAAGATTATGCCTTCCTCTCTTTCCAAAGAGCTGCTGAGACAGCAGTACCATGGGCGACCATGCCCATTTGAAAGGAGAGGGAAGTTCAGATTGTACGAGGACACCACGGAGGTCGGCAGACTGGCAAAGTAGCTCGGGTTTACCGGAAGAAATGTGTCATGTGCATTGAGCGGGTGCAGCAGGAAAAGGCTATTGAGGCTGAGGGCACAGCTGTCCCTGTGCTCACCCCAGGTCAAAATTGGACAAAAGCCTCAAGAAGATCCTGGAATGGAGAGCCAAATTTAGCCACGCAGGAAAGGAAAAGGGCAGAGATGAGGAAGAAGCAATTAGAAGATGCAGGAATAAGTGCATCTCATATACAACTAAAACACTGATAAAATGATATCTTTAAAAAGGGAAGAGGAACTGCGGTCAGGTCTATTTAGTTGCAATGGGCTGGACTCAAGCATTGAAGTCACTGGGAAGCACTGTTGACCACGGTCTTCTCTTTTAAATGCTCATGCCCTGATCTCTTCATGCTGTGCCCTTTCCTCAGATGGCTGATGATGATTTCTTGTTACTACGAATCAGAATTATTCTGGGTTCTGAAAGTGATACAGAATCTCAAGAAGGGAGTCCCATCCTCAAGCATTCTACTATCTAATTAAAGATATGACTAAATCTCATGAAATAACAGCTAGCTCAAGACAAGTATCATTTAAGGAACACAACTCTGTTTTGTTGATTCATACTTCTAAAAATGACTTTTATTTTCTTCTCTCATAAGGTTAAACAAAAGCAACAAAGCCCATAATCACACAATCATTTTAGCACAGGGTCATAATATGCAATTGGTATTTTCACTTAACATGCACTCAGATCCACGCATATCACTGTTTTTAACAGCTGGAAATAATTTCAGTAAGCTAATTTTTAGGCTGTTTCCAAATTTTTCATTATTAAGCTTTTGCAATAAATACTATTTTACATAAATAATTATACTCTCTTAAAATCATTTTCTTTTCTATACATGTTTTCTTTATCCTTGCTTCCTGTTTTTAAAAGTCAACTCCTGCTATCTCAGTCATCCTCACTCTTCCAGACAGAAAACCTGGATTTAAAACAGGTTATCTTTCAAATCTTTTCTTTTACCTATATGAATGGTGAACATATATATACATTGTTATTGTTCATCTTACAAAATCTCCATCATACTATATATACTATATATGGGCAACTTATTTCACTAAGAAATTAAATACAAATTTAAAAACTGAAAACCATGTCAATGAAATCCACCATCAATAAAGATCTAAAATTCTTTTTATTACTTAAATGAATTCCATTATATAAACCTATGACATGGAATTTTTATTGATTTTTGAGACAGTCTCACTGTGCTGCTGGTCATGAACTCCTGGATGCAAGCGAGCCTCCTGCATCAGCCTCCCAGATAGGTAGGGGCTTATCAGCAAGTGCACCAAACCCAGTCTTATATGACATGGATTTTATCCAATCATTCCTCTTCAGGTTTTTCTAGTTCTTTTCATTACACAAAATGATCTTTGCATTCGTACACTTTAATCATGGTAATTTTATTTCTTTAGGCTAGGTTCTAAAATTTGGGGTTGATGATCTAACAATTACACGTAATAATATTTTTAAAGTATTTGGCCAGATAGCTTTTCTAAAAGGTTATGATAACTCACATTCCTTCCAGTAAATGAATATACTTTTTTCTTAAATTCTCAGTACTGGGAAGTATCACTTTTTCTGCTAATTTGATGAACAGAAAATGGTATATCAATGTTACTTTAATATACATTTTCCTGACAAAAACTAAGGTTGAATATCTTTTCATGTTTGTTGGCCATTTAGATTTTCTCTTCTGTAAAGCCCTATCCCAATCCTTTGTCTTTTGTAGAATTTATTTCAGGAATGCTAAAAGAGTCTATTTTCAGGAAATCTATAAGCATACTTCATCATAGCAACAAATAAAGGAAGAAAAGCAAATAAATTTCTACAATATATTTGGTAAAATTCAGCAGCTAGGCAAAAAGGGAAAGTTTTACTAAAACTATTTAAATATGATGAAACTGTTTACCAAAAGCAAACATCGTTCTAAATGATAATGTGCCAAAATAATTTCCATTAAAATTAGAAACAAAAAAGACAATATCTCCATTATTATTGAAAAACTATTAAATGTTTTAGAAATTCTGAATAAATAAAGCAATCAGTAGCAATATGATAAAATAAATTATACATATCACCAAATTGTACATTATTTAGAAAACCCAAAAGGTGATATTTTAAAAACTGTAAGTCTAAAAGACTTTTGTAAGGTGATGTAATACCAGATAAAAGTCAGCAGATAACATACAACCACTCTATGACCTAGTATTGACACTCAGATATTGACACAGAAAAAAAAAATGAAATCAAGTCCACAAAACGACTTGTACAAGAATGTTCAGTAGCACCTTTGTTCCTAATTAATACAAACAAAAAGTGACTCGAATATCCATCAACAGGTAAGTAGATAAACAAAGTGTGGTATATGGGCACACTGGAGTACTCTCAACAATTAAAAAAGAACAAAGTAGCCAGGTGAGGTGGTACACATCTGTGATCCCAGCAGCCAGGTGAGGTGGTACACATCTGTGATCCCAGCAGTTCAGGAGGTTGAGGCAGGAAGATCATGACTTGAAAGCCAGTCTCAGCAAAAGTGAGGCTTTCAGCAACTCAATGAGACCCTGTCTCTAATAAAATACAAAATAGTGCTGGGGATGTGGCTCAGTGATCGAGTGTCCCTGAATTAAATCCCCGGTACCTCCCCACCAAAAAAAAGGAACATAGTACTGAAATGAGCACTGAGATGAGTACAATAACACAGGTGAAACTCAGAGACCTGATGCTGCCGGAAGAAGACAACAACAAGCACACTCTGTGGATTTGGTTTACATGAAATTCTAGAATAAACAATATTCATCTGTGCAAACCCATATTTACAAAATGTCCAGAATAGGCAAGTTCACTGGAATAAAAATAAAATTCATTGTTGCCTAGAGTTGGGGGTGAAAACAGGAATAAACCCTCACTGATCAGAGATCTTAGGAAGGATGAGATATTTTAAATCTGACATATAGTCATGGTTGTACCACTCAGTAAAGTAAATAAAGATTATTTAATTGTGTAATTCTTAAGTATTAAAAGTGGGTTATTTTTTATGATACATATGATAGACTTTAATTAAGTTGTTTTTTAAAAGTTAAAGAAAAAACTGAAGAACCTTCCCTCCTAATTTGCTGTAGTTATCTTAAGGATATCAAAGCTTGGTATGAATTAGAAACACAGGGGAAAAGGAAGGAAAGAGAAAATAAAGAAAATTATTGAATGTCATCTCTAACTCTTTTTAGGATATCATTCATTCAATTACTCATTCCTTCACTAGGCATGCTGAAATGCTGGGGATAAAATAATAAGCAAGGCAAACATGATCTACCTGCTCTTACATTCATAAGAAGAAACAAACCCCCAAAATCAACTAAAGATGCTTCCACATAATAAATGCCATAAAGGTTAATAGAAAATAATCATGTTTCTTTATAATAATAATAACCAGGTAGAAAGGGAAATTTCCATTATTTCCATTGACAAAAAAATATATATATTGAGCACAGGAACACACCCTACAAGAAGAGAACTATAAAACTCATTTTTAAAAACATAAAAAAAGATCTGTATAAATGTAAATACATTCCATTATTGTGAATCAGAAGATTTCATTCCATTTATACTCCCAGTGACGTTTTGGAACTAAATGATTTATAATTTCATTTGTTAAAAAAAAAATCTGGAAATAACCAAGAAAGTTATTTTAAAAACAATAAGAAGTCTTTGCTATTTTAAAATTTCCATTAAAAGCCAGGTAGAGTGGTGCATTCCTGCAAACCCAGCAACTCAGGAGGCTGAAGCCAAAGCACTGCAAGTTCAAAACCAGACTCAGCAACTTAGTGAGACCCTGTCTTAAAATTAAAAAAAAAAAAAAAAAAAAAAAAAAGCTAAAGGTCTAGAGATGTAACTTATTGGTAAAGTGCCCCTGGGTTCAATCCCCAGTACCAAAAATAAAAAAATAATAATAAAAAAAATAAAATTTTTGTTAAAGGCAGTGCTTTCTGTTAAAGGGCACTGACCTATAAATAGATCAGTGGAGCCAAATAGAAAATCTGGGAAAACATTGAATATAAACAGAGCTAGTGATTCATTGCATCTCACAGGCCAGGACAGTTAATAATATTAATACTACTGGTTACTACAAGAAGTACTACAAGAAAATAATCATTCCAGTAAACTAAACTTTAACTGGAAAGTAGAATTTAAAACTTTAGAAGAAAGTTAGGAATATTTATATAACTGAGGGATTTGGAACACATTTTTGTATACAACAAGAAATGAACTTGAAAGAAAAATAGATACCTTTGGGTAAGCATCTTACATTCTTATAAGAAAAAAAAGGTACATAAATAGAGAAAATAAGAAAAACAGTACAGAAAGAAGAACTATTTTTCAAAATAGACAAAGTAAAAATATTCGTAAGTAGACAAAGAAGTCCTATGAATTCATGGGGAAAACAATGAACTATCCAAATGAAAAAATGTGATGAAGCATTTTTATTTCTGTCATAAACAACATTAAAATATGTTCAAGATTGTTATGTGAAAACTGCTTTAGAATTCTGTGGGAAGAGGCAGGCTGGTTTTTGTTTTGCTTCATTTTTGTTTTAATCTGAAAATACTTTCTGGAAATCTCAGTAAGAGCCCATCTGTGGGGAAAAAATTATTCCTAAAGCATTCATATTCCTTTAGAAGTTAATAATAGGTAAGCATGAGTCTAGACGTTCTTTCTTTCTCTTTTTTAGAAAAGGTTTCCCAGAAGGCTGATATAAACTGCAGTTCTCATGGACAGCTGAGAGGCAAGTGCCTGCCAGGCTTGCCTCAACCTGTGGGCAGGGAGTATGGAGACAACCAGTCAGGTATGCAGGGCGGACAGTCCCCAAGAGGAAGTTAGTAACCAGCAGGCACACAACTGAGGGTGGTCACTAGCTCTGCCTGAGCAGAGAAGGGTCTGGCCAGCCATCTGGGAGGTGGGGGTAGGGATGAATTAGGCATTTTGTACTATGGGTATTACTTATGCTGTTGCCTGATAAACTGTCCAGCTGGTGATGCTGGTTTAACAACTGAACAAGGCCTATTCAAAGATGAGGAGAACAGAGGAGGGCCTGGCCTACCTAGGGCATGGTATGGAGCGGGGATTAATACTGAGAACGTAAGTACCTCAAGAGAAAAAACCCTGCCTAATTTAGCAGTGGATCTCCAACACTAGAATGGTGCATGGCCCTTGGTAAGCACATAGGAAATGAGGGAATGTCCTGCCTACCCCTCTGACTCTCCTAAGAGTAACACGAGTCATTCATAAAAGCCCCGGAGGATGGAATCCATCAGACTTTCCTACTCAGGAACAAGATAAAAGAGACCTGAATCCTGGGAGTTCTTCACACTCTTAAAAACCCTAAAGTGTGGGAAGGACCAACAGCGGGTAGGAAGTGGAAGAGATCTACCGTAAGCCCCCAAGAGAAAGCTCTAGACGCTGTTCTCTACTGCCTTTGGTCTCCGAGGATGTTTTCCTCACCACTGAAGTGTTACAGAGATTCAAGTGTGAATTTAGAAGTAAGGAGGTAGAATAGCTTGCATGTGAGTTCACTTCCTTACAAGACTCCAAGGTTTTTAAGATAAGGAACCTCATCTTTCATCTCTGTATAACCAGTACCTAGTATAAAACCAAACTAATCACTCCTCTCACAAAACACCCAGCTGCTTGGTGATTCCAGTACCACATCACTAGAACCTACTCCCTCCTCTTAAGGTAACTGATCATTCTAGACGTCCACACATAGATAGATAAAAGCCAAATGTGTGCCTTGGTGCCCAGTCCTGGGTAGCAAGAAATAAAAAAGAGAGAGAGAGAAAAATGATAAACACAAGGGAGAAGGGAAGGAAAATTCTGTCTTGCTGTCTAGTGCTCAAGCCATTTCAGGACTATAATTTTAAAGATATAAACAACAAATCACAAAAAGGAAAGCATTCGTATTGCTATCTCAGTCATAGCAGGACCGCAGCAGAAGCCTTACCGTGCACTCCAGATGGTGCAAACAAAACGGCCCCGACTGAGGTACCACAGAAGTAAGAGCTGAAGGCTGCGCATGCAGATCTGAAGTTGCAACAGAAAGGAAAGCAACCAAATCTTGCTCAGCAGCCCAGCCCTATATGTCACACTCCCTAGGGTCCCAATTTATATCCTGACTACATTTTTAAAATAGCAGTAAAAGCCTATTTCCAGTTCCCAGCATGTCCCACCATGGGGCAGCTGTGGCTGCCTCTCCCTGGAACGCTGTGGGCCATGCTGGCAGAGGGAGGCTGAATGACACATCAAGCAGGTGTATCTAGGGCTCCCACCTGAAAGGAGACATATGTCGATGCTGCTCACACTCCACAGGACCAAACAAGTTCAGCAGCCATGCCTGACTTCAACAGGGCTGCAATGTACAGTTCTCCAAGGGAGAGGTGTCCCCAGGGAGAGCGCCAAATTTCTGACATCAGCCTACCATAGCAGATGTCTGATTTGTTCTCAGTCTTAAAGGGAGATTTTTCATCATTTCATTATTTGAAGAATGAATCTAGGTAATTATGTTTTTAATCTTATATTTGAAGACAGGTTATTTAAACACTCTGTATCTCAGTTTGTCTGAAATACCATGGAATCAGCCTGGATCAGGATTTCCCAAGCCCAGAAGCACTGTCGTTTTGGCGTGGGGGCTGTCTAGGACTCTGTAGGATGCTTAACAGCATCCCTGGTCTCCACCCCTAGATGCCAGTAGCACCTGCCTTAGTTGTGACAACCACATATCTCCAAATATTAACAAACGTCTCCTACATTGAGAATCACTGAGCCAGATGATCTCTACTGTCACTTCAAATTCTAAAATTCAGTGTTCCACTAGTCTCTGTTCAAATTGATAAGACCCTTTGCCAAATTTTGCTCACACAATATTATGCCAGCCCAAGTAATAACTCTAAAATTCATTAAGGTAACACTTTGTAAATAGGACTTCACCTGACGTAAATATAGATCCATGAGCCTTCTCATATGCTACCTATAATCCTATGACCTTTAAAGTGCAATATGAAGAAATGAGAAAACTATTCCTGCAGAAGGTGGGGGCCTGATCCCTTTGTATAAGTAACATTTCGGCCGAGTCCCAAGAAGATCTTGCCCATGAGTGGTTTAGACATCTTTTATTTATTGAACTTATATCCTGTCTTATTCCAAGAAGCACTGAAGGCATCTCACCAAGAGGCATATAGAATAAAGTGGAGAGGAAGTGGTAAAAATAGGTGGAAATAGATAAGGAACAGAGAAAATAAACATTCCAACCCCTGAAAGCCAATACTGTTTCTGTGATGGGCAGAAAACACCTCAGAATTTCAGGACATCTAAGAAAAAGCTGGAAATAAAACAATTGTGTACCTTACATTGTCAGAGAAGGGAATTATACTCATTCTCTAGTGAAATAAGGTTTTCCTTAGGACTAAACTCAGAGAGATGCTTGATGTGAAGCCCTGTGTGGAACACATGTCGAAAGGACCCATATTCTATGTTTGCACAGTGAGAAAGGCCATTCTTATATGAACCTTCAACATACTATAAAAGAGTAGCTCAAGAAATTTGGGGAAGGTATTTCTTTGGGACAGTAAAGCAACATGGGTGGCTTTTAAAATGGAAGTCGTTCAGTGACCTTGGTGATCCAAAGATAACACGTCACTTGCAGGGATGGGGATGTAGCTCGGTGGTGAAGCATGTGCTTTAGCACACACAGGCTCTGGGTTCAGTCCCCAGTACCACACACACATCACACACACAAACACCACACACATACACAAATGTTACTTGTCAGTAGAAGTTTTTGCTGTGGTTAACAAAGGAAACTTTTCTTCAGAGAGAACCTTCTAGAGAAGTCAAGTATATAAAAAAGATCAAGGCAAAGTTGTATCTTTCCTTCCTTTCATTGTTTCCCCTCCCCAAAGGCCTCAAAGGCTTCTGTGGCAGAGTTCAGAAGCCATTAACCTAGAAAATAAACTTTCAAATACTTAGGATAAATTCAACAATACAACAAATATTCATTGTGACAAGTATCAGAGTAAATATTATTTTTTACATTATTTTTCTTAAAAATAATTTTCTCAGTTGGACATTTTATGAGAAAATTAACAGTTGCAGGTAGAATCCCCATTAGAACCTAGAAGGCTGATTAAGCCCAGATCCTTAAAGTTGGCAGAATTAATCATTAAGCCCACTCTCACTATGGAAATTCACAGCCTCAGCAGGATTCACACCCAGGGCAAGGCTGTTTTATCTCCTCACAGCAGATGGACACAAGTGGGGGTTTTTCCCAGGAGTCTATTTTGGATCCACATAGGACTTGACTAAAAGTTTGGTTCATATCTGTAGTTTCTACATTGTTGAACATCTCAGGTAGTTTGGATCTGAAGATTTTTCAGCATAAACATTGCCAGCAATTGACCAGTGTTATACTTGCTGGCTACTGTCAGTCAATGTCAGGTAACTGTTCTCACCTCAGTCTCAGAGACGCCTCCAAACCTCCCATTCTCTTCCCTCAAAGCCCAAGACAGAAACACCCTTGAGCAGCCAGCTTCCACTTTTGCCCCTGGACCCTCACTAGGCCTTGTTCCTCAGTCCTGAACTGAGGCCCTTCAAGTGAAAGGTTCATTTGCCACATCTCACCCAGACAAGAAAGGAACAGGAAACTGCACCTAAAAAAAAGAAACTCTAAACCCCTGGCTCTTCCACCACCTACCTGTACCACAGAATTATGGTGGGAAGTAATACTCCATGTATGTAGGATATGTCAAAATACATTCTACTACCATGTAGAACTAAAAATAACAAATAAAAAATCTTAAAGAATTGTGCTTTTATAAGAGGGACTTTGCTAAAAGTACAGACTCTGGGGCTGGAGTTGTGGCTCAGTGGTAGAGCGCTTGCCTGGCATGTGTGACACCCTGGGTTCAATTCTCAGCATCACATATAAATAAATAAAATAAAAAGATCCATTGACAACCAAAAAATATTTTTTAAAAATAAAATAAAATAAAAAATAAAAGTACAGGGCTGGGGATATAGCTCAGTTGGTAGAGTGCTTGCCTTGCATGCACAAGGCCCTGGGTTCAAACCCCAGCACCACCAAAAATAAAATTAAATAAATAAAAAAATAAAAATACAGACTCTGCACTTGGGCCTGTGGATGCCCAGGCTCAAGTCTGAAATCCCTGCCTTCATTTTGTACCTCTTTCCTTTATTACCTTAAACTTAGGATCAGATTCCTGCTCAACTCTGCACGTGGGCACGTTAACGATTTAAGGAGTATTCATCTAGATCTGGTCATCCTCCCCATTTAAGGCTGAAGACACCAGGAGAAGAGTAGCTAAGGTATTTTCAGCAGATTGTCCACTCTTCCAGACCCCTGTGGTGGCACCTCAAAGTCTTCCATCATCGCCCACACCTTCCAGGAATGGTGAGGCTTACAGGCAGATCACCCCATGATGAAGCTGCCTCCCCTAAGTGAGAGCAAGCATCCCCTTCCAGGATCACAGATCTGATGGAAATTTTCCTGTGAAGCAATGGAAATTGCCCCCTGAGCAGTGGCCATTTCCTTGACCTCTGTAATACTGTGTGTGACCAGAACTGACATAATGATCAACCAGACCACAGTCCAACCAAGACTGCTTAATTATGCAAACCTTTGCCGTGGCCCCAATTCTTCTATTTAAAACTAAAACTCATGTCAGTACCCCCCAGAAGACAGGGCTGAGACACTAGATCTCACTCATCTTTCCAACTGGCTATGTTGATTTAAGTTCCTTTCCTGCTTTTCACCATTAGACTTGTTGTTTTTTGGAGTAAGTGGCTGGACCTGATTGTTGGGCCCCTCAGAGCTGGGCCTCTGGTCTAGGACCCTGGTAACACTTTCTCAGACTTTATTCCATAACTGAAACACACATGGGAAGCCCTCAAGTCCTTGAGGAACAGTAAGAAGTGAAGAAAGTGTTTGATAGGAACTACAACTTGGAAAAGCCATAGTCATGCATTAGTAGGTAGATCTAAAGTGCCATGATCTTCTGGTGTACCCAGCATATGAAAAAACCATAGAATGCAATCTGATAAAACCGATCTAATTAATATAGAACTAAGCAATAGACAGCTGTCTGGTATTTCCTATTGACACGTTGGAGAATGTCTATCAAAATTACTTTTGTTTTATCAAAATTAATGTTGTGTCTTTCTTTGCAATGGGTTAAAAAAAAATTCAGCCTTCAAATAATAGGTATGTTGGGAACCAGGCATTGTTTAAGGATGATATCCATGCCTTCTCCTTTTAACTTTCAAGCTTCCTTTTGAGGGCATTATTACTCTCTTTTCAAAGATGAAGAAACTAAGTCACAAGGAAGTAAAGAAACTTCCCCAGGTCAAAAAGCTAGTGAGTGATACAGCTGCGATTTGTCACAGGAAAGCCTGGCTCCAGAGTCTATGCTTTAACCAACAGAAAACAGTGCTTCTGGGTTTCCTTATTCACATACAAGCTGGCAGTAGATAAGTCCCTGTCAAGTAAGAATAACTTGAAGCACGTAATTGCTACATGCCCACAGAAAGAGAAATAATGTTGAAACCCAAACAAAACACGAATATATGTAAATAACTACACCAAAACCAAATCCATAATCCATTCTCCAGTCCATCGTAAATACTCCATTGCTTTTGCTATCTCAGAATATTAACAATTTTACTTCTTATTTTCACTTCCTTCCAGTGATGAAGAGATGCAGCTTTCCACATATTCATGAATTAGGAATTGGCTGAAATATCTGATTATTTTGTGACAGGGACAACCTCAACTTGACTGTGGAAAACAGAACATTTAGAATTGATGATATGAAATCCAAAGCTCCCTTTTGAATTGATATAAAATGTTTACCATTTTCTTATTAGAAAAGTAATACATGTGCCAGGCGCGGTGCGGCTCAGGAGGCTGAGACAGGAGGATTGCGAGTTCAAAGCCAGTCTCAGCAATGGCGAGGTGTTAAGCAACTCCGTGAGACCCTGTCTCTAAATAAAATACAAAATAGGGCTGGGGATGTGGCTCAGTGGTCAAGTGCCCCTGAGTTCAATCCCCAGTACCAAAAAAAAAAAAAAAAAAAAAAAGTAATAAGTAATACATATTATGGTAGAAACATTTAAAATACAATCAAGGGTCTATGATAAACAATACAAACAGTTTGATGTACATCTTTTCCATTTTATTTCTATGCTGAGTATAGTTTCCAATCAGGCATTTAAAGATTGTCAGGCATCATGACATGTACTTATTTCTGTTTCTTATTTGATATTCCTAAGTCTACAAGGCAGGTACTGTTGTTATTTTTATTCTAAGTTTTGGTAACTGAGGCTTTAGAAGGGTCTAGAACTTGCCCTCACTCAGGATGCCAAACTGGGACCCAGGATTGCTGATCCTATAATCTCAGTGAAGCAGACAGCCTTTCTTTAATCTGTCTCAGGCCCTGTGCTTGGTAGAGATTTAACAAATGTTGCTAGTTTTATTTTCTACCAGTTTTATTTCTTTTCTCATTTAAATACAGCTTCCCTAGTTATTTTCACCTGGAGGTTTTTTTTTTTGGCCTCTGCACTATAGGAAGTCAGCTGATTCCTTGTGGGACTGCCCTGTGAAACCTCTGATGTTTAACAGCATCCCTGGCCTCCACCCACTAGGGGGCAGTAGTGTTTCCCATTCAGGGCAATCTAAAATGTCTCTAAACGTTGCCAAATGTCCTGGGGGAGGGAGGGAAAATATCAGTTTAATAAAAATCTCTTAACAGTCTTTGAGACCTCATCGTCATATTAACATAGTACATTCACTGAGATGGGCCTTTTCATAATTTACAGAAACAACTCAACTAACATCATCTGCAACTTGTCATTTATGAAGAGCCCCTTCAGGGTTCCTAAACAGGTCTACTCGTATGTATTTCCCTATTGTTTTGAGGTATCTTCATTGTTTTTTATTGTGCTGTGCTTTTGAACAGATGAGTCCTGCATATCTTCCAATCAGCCAAGTTGTAAATTAGTTTGAGACAGGACTGAGGTGGTCTTATCATTAATGCAAATCTTTTTGACAAATGAATTTTTACAGAACATCCGCTCAAATACATTCATATACAATCAAATTTAGGTTAATCCCGGGTCTCTTTTCAACATCTCTTCCACTCATTCTAGTGTTTTGGCTCATTACATGTAATCCTCATGAACCTAATTTATCTTTATTGCAGTTCCTCTGGCTTCTACCATGAACTTCAGACTCTCAAGGAATACTCTATTCAATGGTGGTCCCTTCTGGATCTTTCCCAAGAGGTTTGTTTCCCTTTGCTGCAGCAAAGGCAGGACAGTGTGGGCTAATTACACCCCTAGAGCCCCAGACATGCCATTTCACCTACGCTGTCAGAACACACAGTTGTTACAGAGCTCAATTAAAACAATTTTGATGAAGAACGCAAATGCTGACAATTGGCTCCTGTGACCTTCTAAAATCCAATTTCTCCCAATAGTTAGATTGTTTCCTAGAGTGTTAATGGATTCACTTTTGTCCTTTGAGGCCCTTGAAGAACAATCTTTCTCTTTAACTATCACTGCACTACTGAAAGAATTTCTGAATCCAGGCTGACCCTCACTACTAAGAAAAAGAAACACAGGGACAGGTTGTATTTGGCTTTCTCTAATTATTCTAATTGACTTCACAACAAACACAATAAAGTTCCATTTAAAAGCAGAGAATTCTCCCAGTTCATTCACTTTCTTCCATTCAGTGAGAATTCCTCAGTCTAAAACTGTTAACTAGATTGATGTCAATAAAAAAGACAAAAGGGACGAAAACAGATGCTGTGGTGGTAAACTTTCTTTATTCTCACTTTCATACTATATATTCTGATCTATCTTCTGTTCAGATGGTGGAAAGAAGTGACTATTAAGTGCACTAATGAGAATAGGGGTGTAATCGCATGGCCATTAAAATGACAAAGACTAAAAAAAGTATAATAGTAAATCAATACCATTGGTAAACAAGATGAATTTTGCAAATTATCAGGATGATTAACAGAAGCTGCTACAACAGACGAGTCTATAAATCTCAATGATTTAACTCAACATGTTTATTTCTCTCAGATAAACTTAAAAGTAGCCTGAGAGACCTCCTCCATTTTACAGTTGTGTCATCTTGAATATTCCACCTCCAAGTTCATTTTCACAGGGAAAGAAAGGAACAAAGCAAACACACTGGCTCTGAGCTGCCTCCTGGAAACAGCACTGGTGAGGAACTGTTCCCGACCACCGTTGAACCTTAGTCTCATGACTAACTCAGAAGGGAAGCTAGGATTTATAAAGGGACACGTGAGTATCTGATGATTTTTTTTTAAGTAAAAAATACAGGAAGAAATGAAGAAAAACATCATTCTGTCAACAACAGCTCTCTGTATAGTTCTGTGATTATGGGTGACTTGATTTTACTCTCTATGCACTTTCTTATTGTTAAATTCTCTATTCATCTTAATAGAAGAATTCACATTAATTCTTCTATTACTATGAAGCACTGATTTATAATAAAAATATTATTACAGAAATAATCTATATTATTCAATTTCAAATAGGAGTATCTTCCCACCTCAGCTCTGTGTACATGATAAACCCTCAATTACTGCAAAAATGAATAAAAAGAGGACAATTTAAACAACAAATTTGTTACACTTATATTAAAATCTATTATGATGAAAATCAATCTCAATTTCGGGTTGGTTAAGTATAGTGCCAGTAAAAAGCAGATAAAAATATTGCAACAATTCTCAAGACAAGACCCCTGCTACATAATTCTACATTCACAAGAAACATTCATGAAACTTCAGACTACTCTTTTCCAAATAAATACATTAAATTTTGAATTTAAAACTATGAAGTTTCAAATTTTTTCCTATTTTTTTTGAAGATTGGATTCTTGATCTGGAGTGTACCTCAGTGGTAGAACATTTGCCTAGCATGCACACAGCCCTAGGTTTAATCCCCAGCACCACACAAAAATATAAATAAAGATTGGATTCTTGAAGAGCTTAGTCTAATTAAAAACCTTAATATTCTAGATCATATTTCCTGCTTGGTTCATCTTCTCAGTTATTGTCCACAGGACTCTGAGAAGTTTTAGGAAAATGCAGGTGTACACACAGAGCCCAGCTTTATCTCCAATGCTAGGAAAGGGACTGGGCATCATGGAGCAGAGCCCTGTGCTCCCCTATGCCACTTGGACAGGGGCCAGGGAGAGTGACTTCCTGGGGTATCTGTGTTGGATCAGATTTTATTTTTAATTAAAGAGTCTCCGTTTCCAAACAAAAAGTTAAAAAGTGAAGAAGGGTTAGAATTACAATAGCTAACACACATTGATCTGTTCCACTTGCCAAGCACTCTGCTAAGCATATCATATTCTATCTCTCATTTATTCCTCAAAGTCAGATTCTGAAGAAAGACTATGCCCATTTTATAGATATGGAAATTAGTTCAGATAGAGGCAGAAGAGGATTTGACATCAAATAGCATGACTGGATCCCATACTCGTAACCACTACTCCATGTCATTTATACATGTCAGATCACTTTTGGCACTGAAAAATCTTCACCTACAACACCTTCTTCCCAAGACTGCCAATGGAATGTAAACTTTTAAGGAGGCAGAATAAATATAGTAGATTGGTGCTTGATATCTATCCCAACTTCTTCCTAATGATCTCCTTCTTTCCAGCATAGGCTAAATTTTTTTTTTTTTTTTTCTTTCCAGTGCTGGGGATTGAACCCAGGGCCTTGTGCTTGTGAGGTAAGCACTCTACCAACTGAGCTACATCCCCAGCCCAGGCTGAATGTTTTTAAAGAATGCATATTCCATACTTCTTTGCACCCAGGTTTCTGAGTGTGGTTTCTGAGAGTCCACCACACACTCCTGAGGGATTAAAAATGGGGAGTGAGACAGGTATGGTGGTTTTTGCCATCAAGCATGATCATGGTCACTTCACTAAGACAGTGCGGCCAGAGGTTGTATGCTGTGCCCTCAGTTCATGGGTGTTGACGGGTACAGTTAGGAGCACTAGCTGATATACATCATAGCAGACCTGGCCTGGTTCTGGAACCAGCAATACTATCTGCAAGTGTCATTATGGACACTGTCCACAGAAAAAAGACATGGCTTTTTGCTACAGTAGTGGTGGTACAGTTCTAAAGCTGGTAGCTTTAGAAAACTGAGCACAAATTCATGAAAAGGTACAAGATCATTAAAAAAAAAAAACCTTATCCAGAGCCCTTTACTGACCAGGAATTATACTGTACAAAGTGATGCGAATACAGTGACAAAATACGCTTGTCCCTGCACTTAAGGAGCTTATGACCTACTTGAGGGAGCAGAAATTAACAAAATAATTATAGAAACCCAATCTCTGATTATCTTTACACTCTGGTTACTCTTAAAGATCCACATGCTTTCATTTCACCCTGGGCAGTGGATACCATCGGGAATTTCTAGAATTCATAACTTACTGAACATTTAGTCCAGCTGATCGATCTTAACCCTCAAACTAAGGCAAGTTACAGTCAGGAATTCAGATATCAAAGAAACCAATAATGATGACAATACAGAACGTCCAAGAAGACTCCTCAGGCCATGGCTACCATTCAACAATTCCGGTAAGCAAAACTATTCCCTCCTAAAGATGAAGTGGGGAAAGGCAATCATGACATCAGTGTTGAGGAAAATAATTGGTCATATTGACACACCGCTAATGGAGCCCGGGTCTCTGGCTGAATCGTATTGATTTCACTAATGTTCTTTCTAGTGTGAGCTCCCTTCATCTGTTCTTAAAGCATGCCAACTCTCAGCTTGGAGGGATCACTACTCAGCGTTATGATGGGTCAAGACTGGCAAAGGGAGTTTTCAGGCCCAGATCTTTTACCCCGTGGGGAGCTCAGAAAGTCATGTTAAAGACTGGGCTCAGGTGAGCCTGTAGACATCATGACATTTAAATCTTTTTTTTTAATCTGATTATGGGCAGTAATAGATATTATGATTGTGTCATTACAGCTTCCAGACAGATGATAAGGGTATTATTCACAGAGCCAGTTAACCTAGTCTGTAAAAATGCTTTAAAAAATGTTAGAAATTTACAAAGTTATATTATAGTCTTGGCTGCAAATAAAAGCAAACTCAGTCTATAATCCCAGCAGCTCAGGAGGCTGAGGCAGGAGGATTGTGAATTCAAAGCCTGCCTCAGCAACAGTGAGGTGTTAAGCAACTTGGTGAGACCCTGTCTCTAAATAAAACACAAAATAGGGCTGGGGATGTGGCTCAGTGGTAGAGTGCCCTGAAGTTCAATCCCTGGCACCAAAAAACAAACAAACGAAAAATGCAAACTCAGAGCTTGAGTACAATTGAAATTTTACCTACTTTCATTTGTTTTAACTTTTAACAGGAGGAGGAAAAGAAAAACACATAGATGAATATATATGTGTATAAGATATCTGAAATTAAATAATACATAAATATGTTTCAACATTAACAGGAGTCTCTACCTACCTCAGTACCTTATACCTAATAAACCCTAAATTGTTGTATGAACAAATGACTCTGAAACACAAAAGCAATGTCAAATGGCAACACTATTTCAAGGTGATTCAGGTTTCCATACCAGATTACAAAAATTAAAAGTAATTTTAGTAAGCTCTGTTACCCAAACTTAATATTGAAATATTTGCTTTCTTCCTGATATTCCATATTTTTTTAAATGAGGCACTTCTATTTAAGATGAACATTGCCTTTCTAAGAATGGTTACTTTCAGTTTAACAATATTTATGGAAATATTTCTAAAGTACACAATGGATTATTACAGTTAGCTTAGCTTTTTAAAAATAAAATACTTCATAACAACATGGGGAATTATAAAATCTTATCTAAATTGGAGAGGAGGGCAAACCGGGAGAGAGCCTCCTCACTGTGGGCTCCTCTGTGAGGGATCAGGCAAAGCTGCCTGGTAAAGGTGGGCTTGGTTCCAGAAGGGGATGATCCCAGAGTGCACTAAGCCAGTATCTGGGACATGGCTGTGGGAGGGACAGTAGCTACCGTGTGTTGAGTATGAAGTATGAGCCAGATTAAAGCACATGCTAAGCATGCGTCGGACCCCACATCTTATCTGAACTCATAACAACGGGACATTATTGAGGGTAAGAAATCTGAGGCTCAGAGAACAAAATACTTGCTAAGACTGACACAACTAGGAAATGGGGGAGCCTGGATTCGAACCCCCAGCTCTCAGGTCCAACCCATCCTAAATAAGGAGGCTGCATGTCCAAAGCAGGCAGCTTTTTTGTTTTGCAGGAGAAACTCAACTACAGATGGAAAACGAGTGCTCTCTTTCCTCTCTGGAAAGCAGCAGAGAAACAGGCAGGATCCAAGTCAGAGACCCCATCCACAGAGGACAGTTAAGTGGAGACTTTGGCTTGGAGACACAAAGGCCCAGGAATGCTGGAGGCACAGCAAATCCTTCAGCATGACAGTTACAGAATCCCACCTGCTGGTGAACTCATGCACCTCGACACGACGGGCTTTTAGAGTCCCGTGGTTGGTGCTGTGCTGACAGATGAAGGACAACTCTGGCTGCAGCAGGACTGGGAGGACACGGTGGTTGATCCTGATGCTACAGAGATACACGAAAGGGGTACTGGGAGGTGCAGCCTGACCGTGTCTATGTTAAACAGCTCCATACCACTCTGCTCTTCACAGCTTTCTTCTTTTCCTTCCTTGGAAGGAGTCATTTTTTGGTGTCAGTTTGCCTAAATAGCAAATTGTGTCCCCCTACTCTCTCACCAGGCTTCTCAAAAACTACACATCATTGCCTACACATCCTGGCAGCTAGACTGTATGCCAGGAACTGGTAAGCCCAACTCCTTTCCTAGGTATTGCAAATGTATAACGATTTAACAGCACAACAGGGAAACTAAGTCATGGATAAGTTAAGTAATTTGTCCAAGGTCACATACTAGTAGGGAGTAAGGACGCTGGCATCTAAAACCAGGCAGACTAATTCCAAAGCCCACACTTTAACTACTCCAACTGTTAGCCTACAGGAAGGTGCTCAATAATTAATAGTGAAGTTAAAATTAAATGTACTGTGTGATATATGACTTATTGAATTAAAGGCGCTGGCCTCCTCTGAAGTTCTGAGAGTCCTAGGGATCCCAGATCATAGTCGGTCCCCTGTTGTAGCTGAGCAGGTACAGCTCCAACTTACAAACCCATTGTCTTCCAAACATTCACTACAGTATTGCATTCTGAAAATATTTTCCCAGATATTAAATGGGGAAAGTACCCTATCCCAAAACATATTTTAATCCATAATGCTGTTAAATCGTTATACATTTTCAATACCTAGGAAAGGAGCTGGGGTGCTAAGTTTTAAAGAAATGGTGGCAAGATGTGGGGTCAGATAGCTCGTGGTACCAGCCCAGGGGGGAATCTTGTTGCTTCCAGAAGGAGCAGAAAGGGGAGGGGTCGCCTTAATGGAACACTTTTAAATATTTAGAGGTTGGGGCCTCTTGCCTCAGGCCTCCAAAATACATAGGAGTGGTCTGATAATCTGAATTCAAACTACCAAAAAATAATGATAACAATATTCCTGTAGGTGCTTCTGCCACGTTTCATCCCTTCAAGAGAAGGTCAGGGTCCTGCATTAACACTAGGGTCTTTATGTAAAGGATCCTATGAAAAAGCCTATGCATAAAAGTGAAAGCAAATCAATGCAAAGAGGCAAGGATCAGGTGCCTAGCTCTGAAAATAAAACTCTGGATTCAATTACAATAAGCAAGAGTGATTGCTAAAGAATTCCATGTGCTGAATCAATTTCTGATACTTTCAAAACATGTGCCATTTATTGTCCACTTGTGCTTTATGTAACCCTATGGAAATCAGACCTTTGCTTTAGAAAAATAAGTAAGCATAACTACCATGGATTCCAATAATCATATTCCAGACAACAGTTCAAATTGTTTTATATTTACTGTTAGTATATGTCTCTTGGTTTCTCTCTCTGTGTCTCTGCTGTGGGTATGTGATACACAGACCTTAGTCTACATACACACAGACACATATTCACATTGACAGTAATTGGCTCATACTAATCCAGGGATAATCAATCTCAGCACTATGCAGGTATTAAGCCAGGTGATTCTCTGCTTTGGGGAGGGCTGTCCTGTGCATTGCAGGACATTCAGCAGCACCCTGGGCCTCTACACGCTAGAAGCCAATGACAGCCCTAGACTGTGACAATAAAACTGTCTCCTAACATTGCCAAATGTCCTCCCTCCAGTGTGTGTGTGTGTGTGTGTGTGTGTGTGTGTGTGTGTGTGTTGATACACATCCTATTATATATTTCAAGAGAGTAGGAAGGAAAATTATGTACACATTGTGTACGCAGACAGATAAATAATGTTAAGTCTCTTTGAAGGTGGTATGTATTATTAACATACATAGTTTACAAATGGGAAAACCGAGGCACAGAGATGTTAAGTAATTTGTCCAAGATCACACAGCTCAGCAAATAACAGATCCAGAACTTAAATTCATACATTTTTAAGAAGTCGTTCTTTTAAACACTGAACAATGCCACACAATGTAAACTATTTAGGAGATAAATAATTTAAAAGTCTAAACTAGAGTCTACCACCTCTTTTTATAATGTAACACAGTAATAAAACGTGACAGTATCTCGGTTTATACCCAAAGGACTTAAAATCAACATACTATAGTGACACGGTCACATCAGTGTTTACGGCAGCTCAATTCACAACAGCTAAACTATGGAACCAACTTAGATGCCCATCAACAGATGAATGGATAAAGAAAACGTGGTACGTATGTATATACACACATAAACACACACACACTCACACACATACACACACAATGGAATATTACTCAGCTTTAAAGAACGAAATTTCTGGTATTTGTAGGTAAATGGATGGAGTTAGAGAATATCATGGTAAGTGAAATAAGCTGAACCCAAAAAAACCAAAGGCCCAATGTTTTCTCTGATATGCAGATGTTAATGCACAATAAGGTGGGGAGGGGATAGGGAAGAACAAAATAGAGTTACTTTATATTAGGTAGAGGGGACTGAAGGGAGGGGAAGGGGTATGGGGGTAGGAATGTTAGTAGAGTGAAACAGACATTATTACCTCATGTACATATATGACTGCATAACCAGTGTGATCCTGCAACATGTATAATCAGAAAAATGAGAGATTACACTCTATTTATGTGTGATCTATCAAAATATATAAATGCATTCTATTGTCATGTACAACTAATTAGAACAAATAAAATTTAAAACTTGTAAAAAAAGATTAACAGTATTTGAGGTCTGAGATTCTGGGTCCTACCCCCATCTCTTTGCTGGCTGTGTTGCTTGGGCAAATTACTTATAATTACTTATAACTTTATTAACATAAACATAGCAGTTAACCATAACTGTGAGAATTAAATAACTCACTAATTGTGAAACATCATGTGCAAGTCAGACAATTTGCTTATCTACAAAAATACTTCTTGGGCTAGAGATGTAGCTCAGTAGTAGAGTGCAGACCTAGCATGCAGAAGGTCATAAGTTTGATCCTCCAAACAAAACAAAGCAAAAACATTACTTGGTGTGTAAATATTGTCATTTCTGTAAGAGCCAGTAGCATATAATTAGTATGAAATAGCACCATCCTTTCTGTGAAACTGTTTAAGCATTAAAATTTAAGTATTTCCTGAGCTTTTATTTTTTATTTTCTGTTTTTAATGTTTAAATACTGTCAAGTGTGTACTAATCTTAAGGAGATATAATCATACACACATTAGTACACAGCACTGCTCATACATGAAGAAACAGTAATAGCCAGGCACGGTGGCACACGCCTTTATTCCCAGCTACTTGGGAAACTGAGGCAGCAGGATCACAAGTTTGAGGCCAACCTGGTAACCAAGCAAGAACCTGTCTCAGAGTAAAAGTTTTTAAAAATAGCTGAGAAAGCTGGGCACAGTGACGCACACCTGTAATCCCAGAGGCTATGGAGGCTGAGGCAGGAGGATCACAAGTTCAAAGTCAGCCTCTGCAAAAATGAGGCACTAAGCAACTCAGTGAGACCCTGTCTCTAAACAAAATACAAAATAGGTCTGAGGATATGGCTCAGTGATTAAGTGTCCCGGGTTCAAAAAAAAAAGTTCTGCATACCACATCACTAAAGAAAATGTATCTCCACACACACCTGTATATGTGTGTATATATACATATTTATGTGTGCATATTTTATATGTATAATGTACATGTTCATGTGTTTGTACATATATATGCACATAGGATACCTGTACATAATACATATATATATATATATATATACATATACATAGGTGTATGTGTACATATATAAACAACACAGAATTTTCCCTGACCAGAATTTGCTTGACTACAAGTAATTTTCAAATAATCTATGAAGAATAAAAAAAGCAGCCTTTGTTGCTTCTGGGTCTGTGTCACAAGCAGTTTTCCTGGTTGATCTGTGACCAGTGTTCTGTAATGCACACATCCCCTGTTGTGGTAGGTAATGCCTCACAAGCTTAGGCAGATCATCCTGATATCACTGAAAAATGTAAACTCGACAGGTCGTTAACAGCGCTTTAGAAAAGAGTTTTGGAGCCCAGAACACACACACCAAAAAACTGAAAATTTAGGGGAAATGATCTTGGTGTCTAGTCTGAATAGCTCCCAGGATGCTATTCACAATGATCTCCCAGAGTGCCCCATCTCGAGCCAACAGAAGTCTGCAGCACAGTCCTTCAGTTATGGCAAGTACATCCTTAGATCTCAGCAGTCTGATAGCTGGGAACCAGAGCCCCAGCTAAGGCTGCCCTGGCTGCATCTCTTTATTAATTCATCCCAGAAGGGGGCCGAGCCATGCTGGGGAGCCGAGAATATGGCACTGTGTCTTCCCTGGCAAAGGCAGGACAAACACAGGCACTTCATACACAGACATCCTTGTCCTGCATTCAGAGAGCTGTCGGGCCACTGCCAGAACTGCAGCATGCCTTAGTACGGCACACAAACCCCTGGAGGAGAAGTCGTTTTTAAGTGCAATTTTATTGCAAAAAGGACCAAGTCTGCTGTTGTCTCTTTCCAAATGTCTGATAGTCTGCTTCTGTCACAGACTGACAGGAGCTTCTATTTTATCTCCAGTCGTCAGGGTAGACCTCAGAACAGTTCCTCTCAGTGGGCAGCAACAGCAGGGCTGTTTTTAAGACCTCACTACATTTAAAGATGTTATTTGTCCACAGAGACTTATAAATCACCCTCCAACATCTTTCTGAAGTATGTGCTGGTCTGTAGCATGGCTAGATATTTCCAGATGGGTGGGAGTCCCTGGTAAAGCTCAGGACATCTTGCCAGGCAGATCATTTAAATGATTCGGGGTTGCGTGTGATAAAAAAGGCAGAGAAATTTTAAAAAAAGATTCTTTGTTATAAAACTCACTTAATATAAGTGAATATATCTTAATACATCAAAAAAAGCTGTTCCCAATATTGTTTCTTTTGTTTTAATGCAGCCAAACTATTAAACTAAGGCATTCTCTTTTCTGTATCTTGGGGATTTGGGAGTTCAAGCAAATGTCCATACAAGAGAAATGGACGCAGCTTTGCTATGCTAGAGCAACATCACAATCCCCTTGCATTTAGAAAGGACTTGCTTTCTCTGAACAGTTTAATTTTTTTACAATAAACATTAAAGATGATGCTGTTAGATGTTCTAATCTCAATGAAGAAAAGGGCTTGTATTTCCCTCTTCTAAGAATCCTAAAGCAATGAGTTCTTGAACTAGATATGATGCTTACTAAATAAATAAATAAGTAAGTAAAAAAGAGCTAAAACCCACAGCCTGAAGTTGAATTTTAATCTTCATAGCTGGACAGCTAAAAGTCTCCTTTTGCATATTAATTAGATTTAGTCTACCTTATGGTGCTACTATTCACAGATGGTTACTCCAGGGATGGATGCATCTCAGTAACAGTTGGAAATGCCCCTGGGTAATAAAGAGTGTAAATGATTGCTTGTGCGTTTGAAACAATACAATGAGACCATTGGCGGATGATGGGGTACAGCTGTGGACCTAGTTCACATTTGCTTTTAGGCCCTATCTGCACTGTGGATTAAACAAATTTTAAAATATGCTGATTAACTGGGAAAAAGGTCATTCCAGATACTAGATATAAAAAAAAAAAAAACAGCTTAATGAAAACGTAGCAGCCTTTGAGACTAAGATAAGCAAAAAGGTTGATTTCACAGATGCAAACATTTTTCTGCCTAATTACAGAAACAATGTGGGGTAAAATGTTGTGAATCAGAGGAAAGCCTGAAATGGGATCTTTTTAACTGGATATAAGGTACAATAGGAAGCTTATCAACAACCCATTAGTACAGATATTACTTAGTATGTGTGCCATGAATTGAATAAGTGTCCCTCAAAAGCCCATGTGTCAAAGGCTTGGACCCATCTCCTGGTGCTACTGGGAGGTGGGACCTATTGGAAGGAAATCCAGTCACTGGGAATGTGCCCTTGAGGGGGATACTGGAGTCCCTGGCCCCTTTCTGCTTTCTCTTTCACTTGCCAGCCACTAGGAAGTAAGCACCTTCCTCTACCATATGCTCCCACCACAATGTACTGGCTGGCCACAGGCCCAAAAGCAACAAGGCCAAGCAATCCTGGACTGAAGCCTCCAGAACCATGAGCCAAAATGAACTTTTTCCTCTTTTTAACTTGATTTAGTTACTAATATAGTATGATTAAGTTGATTTGGAATACCAGGCTATGCTACAGTATGTGCAGGATACCAAAGACTTTTCTGTTCTTAGGAAACTGAAAATCTACTTTGATTAAAAAAAAAAAAAAAAAAAAAAAAATCATTGATACAAAACAGTTCATAATCAAGTACTGGGTTATAATATAAGCAGTAGAGATGATAAAAGGAAAGAAATTGTGGGGGGGGGACAGCAAGAGCTATATTTTCATAGGTTTGGTAGAGAAGGGGGTCTTGAGGGAGTTAAGGAAGAACTACTTTATTTTTTTTTTTATTTTTACAGACTTTTTTGATTCATTGTACACAAATGGGGTACAACTTTTCATTTCTATGGTTGTGCACAATGTAGACTCACACCATTCATAGTCATACGTGTACACAGGGTAATGATGTCTGTCTCATTCCACCATCTTTCATACCCCTGCTCCCCCCCCACACTCATTTCCCTCTACATAATCCAAAGTTCCTCCATTCAAGAAGAACTACTTTAATGAAACAAGTAAAGTCATAAGAGAGCTGGGGATATAGCTCAGTTGGTAGAGTGCCTGCCTTGCATGCACAAGGCCCCTGGGTTCAATCCCCAGCACTGGAAAAAAAAAAAAAAAAAAAAAAGTAAAGTCATAAGAATGAGCGCAAATGTGGTAGATAAAGGAAACACCGGCTGCCAGGAGTTGAGGGCTCTCAAATAGAGAAATGGTGAGCATGGCAGGCCAGACTGAGGAGCTTGACCCATCAGGCATGAGGAGATGAGGAGGTTGCTGGCAAAAAGAAAGATTTAAACAGTATTTAAAGAATGGATCACTAAGCCCAGCCTGGGCAACTTAGTGAGATCCCATCCCATTAAAAAAAAAAAGAAAAAAGAAAGGAGGAGGAGAAGGAGAAGAAGAAAGAAAGAAAAATAAAAAGGGGGAAAAAAAAAAAACAAAAAAAACCCAAAACTGATCTAAATAGTTGTGAGATAAGATAAACTAAAGGGAAGACCAGAGACGGGATCTTTAACCAAGGGCATATCAGAATCACTAGGCATTGCTCTACAACAGAACTTGCTATTATTTTTCAAGATTTTCAGGCCACTCCAGATATTCTATATATAATAGATCCCAGAGCATATATATTTTGAAAATATTTTGCATGTAATTCTGGTGATTTCTAGCTGTGAACCACTGGGTCAATGGTTTTTTAAAAAGCAAAACTCTCCAAAGAAATTAATGAAGGATCCACTGAGAATTTGGTTTGTAGTCATGACAATAGGAAGAGAAAACAAAGAATTATTCCTAGAGTCACCACAAAGAAAAACTCAACGGACTCAATAATGGGACTCAAGGAAGGAGAAGCTGTCAAAGGTAAGTTCACTGAATGAGGCCTAGGTTAAGTGGAAGAATTTTCTGACACTAACAAAAGCATGGGAATGTTACTAATTGTAAACATAATCACCAACTGAATTACAATTCAGTCTACAAAGAAATGGATATGGGAGAGGTCCAGGCCAGATACAGGCCTTCTCAGCACCAAGACATTAGAAGAATTTGTGAAAATGAAGAACAGAGACCAACAAAAACCTCAGCCCCAATTCACAAAGTGGGGAGATAAAGGAACTAGGCAATCTTGGAAGAACAGAAGAGAGTGTCATGGAAGCCCAGAGAAGAAGTAACATTAGGTCCAGAACATTCAGCATTGGGAAAAATATTATTGACTAAAATAAAGTTCTTTGTCCTGGAGAAAGTCATCCAAAAATCTAGAGTTGGGTCAACTTTGGTTCTACTTCCTGATATCCAGCACTAGCAATGTGATAAACATCTTAATTGAGTGGCAGGCCTGGGTGACTCACTAAGAGCAGTTTTACTACTGACATTCCTAGAATGTAACTGAGCAATCCTCTCTCAGACCCAGGTGCAGGGTGAGGGATCAGATCTAACCATTACAGGGGCTGAGGGTGTGACTCAATGGTACAGATCTTCCATAGCACGTGCCAGTTCCTGGTTTAATCCCCAGCACTACAAAACAAAATTAGACAAATCTAACCTACATGGCTGTGTATTTCTCTGCCTTTATTATTACTATACTAATTAGGTCCTATTTCTTTAAAAGAAAAATAAAAGTTTTGAGATGCCAACCAAAATAACTCCATCAACAGGAAAACTTATTCTAACATTGCTCAAATCTTCCCCCCAACCCCCAGGATTGTATCTGGCAACCATGTTTATACACACAAATCTTTCTCCCTGGTTATAGGAGAATGGGTTGCCAGCAAACACCTAATCCAGAAGGGTTCATCAATTCTTCTCTCCCTGGCAGCTGGAACTGGAATTTTAAAATGCTAGTCTCTGCTGACTACTGAAACTAAAGACATGCAGTGCTCAGGACTGTGGACCATCCATCTTCCACCAGGGCCACAGGGGAGGAGAAAAGAGCTAACTAGAGGCAGGAATGGAAGGAGATATGCAGGCAGAAGTAAGGATGTCAGCCAACATCAGATCTACCTGGATCACCAGTGACTCAGGATGCTGTGACTCAGTTGCTTTGCTGGCTCTCCTTTCTGCTGTCCCTGCTACCACCCCTGGCATTTCTAGTCCTAGAATCTCTCTGTGTCTCACAAACTCCCAGAGGAGGATCTGATCAAGTTTGTTTGGTCATCCCCCAATATGAACTAATCATCATACAGAGTTAGAAGCCTAGAGATGCCTGGCAACATGACCTTCAACCCATCTAGCTTTGCAATAAATATTGTGCAATTTACTGTGCTTAGGTTGATGTGTGCCTGTCTCCAAATTAATAAGAATGAATGATGTAAGTGATTTAGGCAAAGCTGTACCATAATCCAATAATCACATTGTATACAAGCAGTTAACCAGCTGCACCTGCTGAGCTAGCCGGCAAACGGCCAGAGACTCCAGAACAGTCAGAAAGGCTGTGAGGGCACAGGCAGAAAGGAGGCAAGCGACTGTCCCTGGTGGAATCTGTGCAGGCTCCATCAGCAGCAGCTGCAGCTCTATGTGAAGAACTCAGGAGAGCAGGGAACCTGCTGAGGACATGCTACACTGTCTCCTTTGTGCAGAAATTTCCATCACATTAATCTCAGTACTCTTTGACATCAAGGAAGTCACATCCTCAGGAAACAACGTCTGCTACCATCCTTCCAAAATCCCCACCACCATCTGTTTCAATACCTACACTCAAGAATATAAGCCAGTAGATCCTATTTTTTTCCCCAAAGGCTGGCTGAAACACAAAAACTTATCAGAATTGCTGAGAAGCATGCTATGTTTTCTATCAAGGTTACACAGAAGAGCTATAGTGAAAACGACAGGGAAATGTTCAGCAGAAGGGTCAATGGATTTGCCAGGGGTCTTGCATGTCTTCTTCACTATGGAAGGGGTTCTCCCTTTAGGCTGTCTCTTAATGACAGCTGCATATTCTCATCTATGGTGTAAGGGACCAGAGTGAGATATCAGACCATCCCCCACTGTCATGGGCCAACCCGGGGTCCTGTGCGAGGCTGTGCATATCTGCACTGCATAACCACATGGCTACCATTCCCTCCGCTACTCCCCAAAGCTGTGCAACACAGCAGACCTGGAAACATCCAGCCTACAGCACAGCAGAGCAACTACGTGAATCCGTGGAAGTCAAAAAGGAGTGCATCCGAACAGCTAAAGAGACACCTCCCACCTAAGTGTCGTTTCAGAAGATCACTCTCTGTTCAGGCCCCAAGCACAGTTCTTTTAATCTCCACCTTCATCCACTTGCCTCTAGAATTGATGAGGCATCTCCTAGATCTCACAGGATCTTCTGTTTGTACAAAGAAAGCCCAGTTTAAGTTCTCAAGGTCAGGGAGACAAATACACGCTTTTTTTTTTTCCCCTTACTTCTCTAGACAAAACCTTCAGAAAAGCCAGAAAATAAGTACTGCTATTGTCTGAATGTTCATGTCCCTCCAAAAATGTTAGATTGGAAGCTACTACTTCCAGTTAAGAGGTGTGATAGCAATAGAAGGTAACTGGGTCAACAGGGCTCTGCCCTCTTGATTGGGATGAGCACCCTTACAAAAAGGTGTTGAGAGAGGCAGTTTACTCCCTTCCACCAAGTGAGCACACAAGAAAATGCCACCTTGGAAGCAGAGAGCCCTTATTAGACATTGATCCTGTTGGTGACTTGATCTTGGATTCCCAGCCTCCAGAACTGGGAATTATATATATTTTTTTGCTTATAGATTATCCAGTATAAGGTATTTTGTTGCAGCAGTTCAAATGGACAAGACAAGCATGGTTAGGGAATCCCAAACTGGTTATGTTCTCACCTTAGGATCACATGACCAGAATTCTCCCACATCAGATAAGTCAATGTCTTGCCTTCATTCTTGTTCTGCATCTCTTTAACTTTGATACCAATCTTCTTTTTCTTGGTTCACCTAGCACATCTAAAGTCCCTAACTTTACTGTTCTACATTTCAGTCCATTTCCCAGTAATATTTATTCAGCAAAGCATACAAATTTAGAAACACAATGCCAGGCATGGTGGCGCATGCCTGTAATCCCAGCTGCTCAAGAGGCCGAGGCAGGAGGATCACAAGTTCAAAGCCAGCCTCAGCAACTTAGCAAGGCCCTAAGCAACTCAGTGAGAACCCATCTCTAAATAAAACACCAAAAAAAGGGCTGGGGATGTGGCTCCATGGTTAAGTGCCCCTGGGTTTAATACCTGGTACAAAAAAAAAAGAAAAAGAAAGAAAAATAGGCTGGGGTTGTGGTTCAGTGGTAGAGCGCTTACCTAGCATGTGCAGGGCACTGGGTTCGATACTCAGCACCAAATATAAATAAGTGAATAAAATAAAGGTCTATATACATCTAAAAAATATTTTTTAAAAAAATAACGAAAAATAGTTTCTCCTATAATGTTTATAGAAATATATAAAAGGAAGGTTGGATTGACTTACAGAACCTCTTACAAGTTGTGAGTTATGTACAATATACAAGAACATATACCAGTATTAATACCATCCTTTATAAGATACCAGTCCATCAACCACAGAGAAAATCTTTATCAATGACCAAAACTAACTCCAGTATTATACAAGATATACATTTAATACATGTTTAGGGGCATCATGATTCCTTACTCAAGGAATCAGGATGTACATGAACGGCTTATCCCATGAAGTTGAGACCAAGGAAACCCAGTGCAGTATGGGAACTGTAAGGTATAAAGTCACCTTTCTCTCCCGTTACAGGAATTTCCCGCCTCCCAACCACTTGTCAATCTGCGCTCTGCCCACCTCTTCCGTTACAGGAATTTCTGGCCTCCCCATCACCTGTCGGTCTGCATTCTGCCCACCTCTTACTTTACAGGAATTTCCAGCTTACGCTGCCGCCATCTTGCTGCCTCCCACGTTATGTTCTAACATGTTATTGGTCCATCAGTCAGTCTGCAAGAATTCTCCTCCACGATTGGTTCCTCCCAGCCCGCGAAATTCCAATATCTGGGAGAAGCCATACGCCATGTTTTTCTTTTCTTTTTCTTTTTCCACCCCGAGCGAACCTTATCCGTCCCCATAAAATAAAGTCTTTTGCATGAGTTCTCGTGTCTGCGGAGCATTTTTCTGGGAGCTACCGGCAAGCCACAACTGAGCCAGCGACCCCTAACAGGAACCATATATGAAATGCTTACAAATGACCAGTGTTCATCGCTCACTAGATAATCCCTGCTTCATCTTTTACAATTATAGACTTCTTACCACATTAAATTTCATTATTTTTAGAAAAATATCTGCAACCTATAAACATTCCTAAGGGAAGGCCTCATGGTCATATGGAGGGTTCACGCAGGACAGCTCCTTCCTGCCTGCCTGCTAGCTGACCTGAACAAGAAGCACCATGCAGTGAATTTGATATGACTCAGGTCATGATCCATGAACTGGGAAGCTTCACCCACTCCAGGCTCATTCAGGCTTAAAGATACTCTTACATGTGAATTAAACCCACAGGAATAGATGCACAAAATCTGAACAGACATTTATTTTACAAGAACCATATGATTGCCAAGAGGTCGGAGAAAGACAACAGTGAGAAAATCACATTCTCTCCTCAAAGGCAGGCTTTCCAGCAAGCCAGCTGCCAGGTACCTGCTGGGGGAGCACGGAGGCCAAATCAACCGGAGCTCTGCCAGATTCAAAAGTAACTGCACCAGGCCCTGAAACCCAGAGTGCCTATCTCCACAACACAGGCCTGGCACAAGTGGCCACTACAGGGACCCAGCAGTGTACCCAGCACTTGGTTGGAAATGGCCAACACATGCTTTTCAGGATCTCTTTTTTTTCCTCTGCCTTATTACAGCTAGCTTGCTTGTTTGCTTGCTTGTTTGAGCACTGGGGTTTGAACCCAGGGCCTCACACATGCTATGTAAGCACTCTATCACTGGGCTACATCCCCAGCCCTTTTTATTTTGTGTTGAGACAGGGTCTCGCTAAGTTGTTCAGGCTGGCTGTGAACTTGCAATCCTCCTGTCTCAGCCTCCCATGTACCTGGGATTACAGATGAGTATGGCTACACTCATCTGTAGCTTGATTGCTACAGTCTTGACATAGATACTAATATCTTTCTTAAGGTTACTGTCAAAGCTATATGACCTGGAGCCATTCTATCTCTTGAAGAGCTTCCCTCTCTACTCCAACCCATTATTCCTTACTTCCAAGTTCATTAAAGACACTTCACTATCAGAAAATGCACTTAATGCCCACATGAACCAACTTACTGCATACTTTTTCATGCTTCTAGAAAACGTACAAAAACTTTTCAAAATTCAAAAGTATAAACATAAAGAACCTAAAGAAGCCTTGAAGCCAATGTTTTAAAAAAAATGATGAACAGTGAGATTAATCGTGAATTCGAATAATTGTTTTTTCATATTTATCCTTTCAATTGGTTTTCTAGCATTTCCAAGTTTTGATGAAAATTTTTCCTTCAGTCTGCAGCAGGGCAGATGTGCATAACTTTAATGTGCCCATCACAATCTCAGGAGAACCAGACTCATCCAAAGGAGAGACAGAGTAGCTGACATTCTCACAAGTGAGTTTCTGTGTTAGAAAGCTGAGACAGGGATAGTTAGCTCCTGGGGTTGCATTCCTGTTTGGAAGGCTGGAGTTAGCAGGCATTCCCCTTGGAGGCAGGTGATGCAGGACTGAGGACAAGTGCTTCTTCCAGAGGAGGGGGAACTTGAAAGAATGATGTGGAATTCACTGGAAGCACTTGAATAGAATGGTGTGGAAATCACTAGAAGCAATTGTATAGAATGGTGTGGAATTCACTAGAAGCAATTGTATAGAATGGTGTGGAATTCACTAGAAGCAATTGTATAGAATGGGGTGGAATTCACTAGAAGCAATTGTATAGAATGGTGTGGAATTCACTAGAAGCAATTGTATAGAATGGTGTGGAATTCACTAGAAGCAATTGTATAGAATGGGGTGGAATTCACTAGAAGCAATTTTACATCAAACTTTTAGCAGGATTCAACTTTAAAAATAAGTTTGGTCTTGGTACAGAGTTTTTTTCATAAATACTTCAAATATTAAAAGGAAATGAAGGTTCCTTCCTTCGACTTTATCAAGTTGGCTGTTGATCACAAGAGAACAAAGAGGGATAGTTCTTTTAAACTTTTTCACAAGTTCAAGATCAGCCTCAGCAACTCAGTGAAACCCTGCTCAAAATAAAAAATAAGAGGGGCTAGGCGGAGCCCCGAGCTCACTCCCCAGCACCACCACCAAAAAAAAAAAAAAAAAAAAGTGCTGCCGAGCCTGGCATCATGACAATCGCCCTGGCCACAATCGAACGCGCACCATAACAGCACCAGTCATGGTCAAAACGGCACCCCTGTGAGGGAAAGCAGGTGAGGACCTCCCAGAAACAAGCAAACCATTCTTTTCTCAGTGTCATCACAGAACATCACGTACTCAAAGCCAGACCCTTCTCCCTGACCCAAGGCTTCTGAAAGAACAAATGTCACAAGCCCAGCTCTTCACCAGAGCTTGGAGGATGGACTGGCCCCGAAGCCAACTCAGATGATTTTAATCATAGATTGTGCAACCTTAAATACATAGAAATTCTTCTTGCTAAACCTCGACTACCAAGAAGGAAGAAGTTTAACCATCTGACAATTAATCAAATATCCCAAATGGTGGTTAAGGGGAAAACAGCAGCCCATGGATCTTTCAGTGAAATGAAGACCTGAGGATGTATTAGAGTTCTCTGCTCTGAACACGGAATTCGCACCACTCCTAAATTAGGAAAATAACAAATGCTAGCTCCAGGCAGAACTGTCTCCTTTTGTTTTTGTTTTCTGTATGTGTTTGTGTGTGTGTGTGTGTGTGTGTGGTACTAGGGATTAAATCCAGGAGTGCTTTACCACTGAGTCACATCTTCAGCTGTTTTTTATTTTGAGACAGGGTATCACTGAGTTGCTTAAGGGCTTGCTAAGTTGCTGAGTCTGGCCTCAAATTTATGATCCTCCTGCCTCGGCCTCTTGAATCACTGGGATTCAGGCATGCCCAGTAGGCCCAGCTTCCTTGGCTCCTTTTGATGTAATCAGAGGTTCCAGTTCCAGGGGCTCTGAAGAAAACTAAACCTGTGAAATTCCTGTCTTTTGTCCTAAAGTGCCCCTTCCCCCTTTTAAAAGCCTTCCTCCTTCCAGAACTACTTGGAGACAAAAACTTTGAAACAAGTAAGCTTCTTCTATCTTACTTCAAAGCTGGCTTTTGGAAATTTACTTCCTACTTTGACTCTAAAATATTCTGGAGCAGTGAGCCTTGTGTCCAGCCTCTCTCCTCCCAGGTGGTATTAGAGCTGCCCAGTAACAATTCCTGGAAAATCTCCCCACCTGGCTGCTTCCCATGCCCCAGCTTACTAGGCCCCTGCAGGGTCTCTCTGGTTCTTGAACGCTTCCGGTGTTGTTTCCACAGACTCCTCTCCTGATCCTTCTCCTGGCTCTGACCATGCTTCTCTGGCCCTTTCACTGCATGGCCTTTCTCTGCCTACCCAGAAGCGCTACTGACCCCCAGTACTCCTCCACACCTCTTTTCCTTCTTCATCTACTTACTCCTGTGACTCACTCAATGCTGGGACTTCAAGAACTACTTATATACAATGCTTTGAAACCAGGCAAAGCACAACCAGAGCAAGACACATATCTATGTTTCTCACTGTTACCTTTCTTGCTTTTTCATTAGTCCTGGGATTCAGAAGTGTATTTGCACTTTGCCGACTCAGTATCTCCACTTCGATGTTAGTTCTCTTTAATGCTACCTGTTTAAAACATTTCCCCCCTTAATGTCGAATGGCCTAGGGATGTAGCTCAGTTGCACAGTACTTGCCTAGCCTGCACCAGGCTCCAGGTTAGATTCCCAGCATTGAGGGAAAAAAATCTCAAATCTTTTCTCCTGTGGTCTGTATGAGTTATAGTATCCACCCGTTTTCCCCAAGTTAAAACTTCAGAAGCCATTATGAATATGAAGCATTATTGGCCAACATATCATAGTGACCATGTCATAGTAATGATCAACAATGTGTAAGAAAATATTGCAAAGTTAGTAATTAAATGACAAATAACTATTAACTTAAACTGATGGCATAATTAGGAAGAGTGAAAGAGAAGAATGAATGTATTATGAGACAGCCTTGATGTGTACATGTATGTCATTTGTAAGCATAAATATGGAGATTTGAGTAATTCTGCTGTCCCCTCTCTAAGTTCTACGAGGGCAGGACTGTTTGTATGCCATGCCTAGGACAGTGCCTTACATACAGTAGGTTTATTCAGTAAACACTAGCTGGATACTTAGTTGCTAACACAATTGGCTAAAAACACAATTGATTTCTACTTTGCCTTGCAGGATCAAAGCATACTTGTGGAAAGCCAATAGACAATATCAGTCTAATATGACCACAAACACTAAAAAATATCTAATGGAACAAATAAAAACTCCTCAGTTTATCTATTAAGTCTTCAGTTTATCATATGACCAGAAATCTCTTTATTTCACTAGACCCAAGACTAGGATTATGATAATGACTCTCACCTCAGCAACACTAAGCCGACCTTGAGGGCCACTTATTATTTTTAAAGCTCCTTCTGAAGATTAAACAAAGCTAAAATCTCTGATACCAATTGAGCATCAGTTGATCAGGAAGGTATGAGACAAACAGAGACCAGGACTCTTAAGGGCAGCAGGACAGGCAGGAGGACGGGGAAAGGAACCTCTTTGAAAGCATTCCACTCCAACAGGAAACTGACTCCCAGCTCTCTGTAACCAAAGCTGACAACTCAGACTGGATAAAGACAGGCATTATAAGAACTATTCATATATACAAAGATAAGTGTTTACATGTGTAAACGTAATGTCATGACACAAATATATAGAAAATAAAAACCTACTGTCTTTCGAAACTTTGTCCTAAGTCTTTCTCCTTAAAATTCTGCATTTGTAGAAATAACATTCACTCCAGTCTTCAAACAAACAAACAAAAAACTTCTCTCTGGCCCCTCAAATCTAACTGATGGGCAAATCCTATCAACTTGGTTATCTAAGATTCAGCTCAAAAATTGCTTTCTCTGTGTCAAGTTACTGGCTCTCTATGCTCCAAACACAAACTCCATATTGCCATGGATTTTAATAATATAATTATTTCAGCATCTCCTTCTTCCTTCCCTCTTGTAACTACGTAAAGATTTTTTGGGTCTCCTATCTAATAACTGGACTTAAAATAGTATTCAGTAAATCATTAGTTAAAAGAAAGAAGAAATGGGAATTGGGAACACGAGCAGAGGATTTTGATAGCAAAGATGAAGTCTTTCAGAAGCTGGGAATGGTGGCATATGCCTATAATCCCAGTGACTTGGGAGGCTGAGGCAAGAGGATCACAAGTTCAAGGCTAGCCTCAGCAACTTAGCAAGGCCCTAAGTGACTTAGCAAAACCCTGTCTCAAAAATTAAAAAGGACTGGGGATGTGGCTCGATGATTAAGTGTCCCTGGGTTCAATCCCTGGTATAAAAAAAAAAAAAAAAAACAAAGATGAAGCCTTTCATCCCTCCTACTTTGAGCCTCTCAATTGTCTTTTCCTCTACCATCTTTTGTCAAATTCAGATCATTATCTTGTGTTACAGCACCTTCTTCATGGTTTCAATGACTGGAGCGTGGGCACTGAATGGATGTACTGACTTTATCCCTTTCTTACATCTTTGTTCCTCCCTTATTCTGCTCCCTATCAGAAGCAAAGACCACAACACGTAGGCATCCAACACAAAGTACTAAACCATGCAGAGATGATGTATGAATAGTGGTGCTGATTAAAACACTGACAAAAATTAAAGAACGCTGTTTTCAAGAAATTCAGTCATATGTATAAGCAAGCATATGACTCAACAAGTCAACTCTTTCCTAGGTAAGAGACCACAGCACTGGTCCCACCTATACTATTGCTATTGGTATCTGTCCATCAAAGTAAATGGATGACATCATATTTGAATATAAAAGAGGAGAGCGCAGAGTTCTGAGGTGACTGATAATGCAGTTTTGCTCTCCTATGGAGAGAAAGTGACTTGGATTAATATTTGAAATCTTAATCTTTACGAAGGAAACAGGAATTTAAGTTGCTACATAAAAGATTACAGTAGATGACAGAGTTTTTAACATTGGTGTGCAAGTAGATAGTATATTAACCTACCTTGATTAATGGAAGCAATTACCGAGCGCTGTTACCATAAGTGGAATAATTCCACTCTATGACGTCTCTGGGTAATTCTTCATTTAGCCCAGATAAAGCCAGGGGCTATCTGACGAAAAGTTTCTCATATCTAAAAATGTATATTTTGCTAGTTTAAACATAATCTTTGGCATTTACACCCACTATAGATTTATGCGTTTTGTATATTCATTACTATGTATGCAAAACCATATTCATGAGTGAGAAAGAAAAATCTTACATTTCACTAGGAAAAAAGCTACTCTCCTATTATGGCAAGCTAATACTCACCTTGGGAAGAAGAACTTGTAAACTCAAGATTTTATATAGGCAATTCAACTACTGTGAATTCAAAGATGGTCACAACAATGTATTTACATTTAAAGTTATAAAGGATTAAAGAACTAATTATAAAAGACAAAAATTATGTATAAGACCTCAGGGTAGGGAAGCATTTCATAAAAACACAAGAATATCTGAACAACAAAGGTAAAATTGACAAATTCAATTACATTAATTAAAGTGGGAATTTTATCAAAAGACACCACAAAAAGAGTGAAAAGACAAGCCACTGTGAAGGCAAAGATATCTACAACACACAGGTGATAAAGGACTAGGATTCAGAATATATATGAAGAACTCCTATACATCATGAAAAAATAAAGATAAATCTAATGCTTTAAATGGCTAAAGATTTAAATAGCCATTTCATAAAACAGGGAATCCAAATAAGTGGATTAAGCAAACATGAAATGAGGCTTAAGCCTATCAGTAATCAGAAAAATACAAATTATACTAGGATACAATTATACACCCACCAGATCAGCTAACCTTAAAATCTAACCATATCCAACAAGGGAGAGGATAGCGAATTCTTATGCACTGATAGCATATAAATTGCTATATATAAATTGGCATGATCACTGCTATAGTTTGGATCTTAAGCATCCCCCACCTCCACCCAAGGGCTTTTGTGTTAGAGGACTGGTTCCCATCTTGGTGATTTTGGGGAGTGAAACCTTTAAGAAGTGGGCCTAGTGGGAGGTCTTCAGGCCAGCAGGGGTGTGTTCCTGAAGAAGATATTGGGGGTGGGGGGATTCCTCTTTCTCACTTTCTGACAAGGTAAGCCCTTCTGTTCTATCTCACACCCCTGCCATGAGGTACCTCCAGAGGTCCAAAGCAGCAGGGCCAGCCAATCATGAACAGAACTAAAACCAAACTAAGTCTTTTCTCTGAAGTTGACTGTCTCAGTTATCTGTCATTGTGGTGTATTAGCTGACTAACACAATCACTTTAGAAAACGCAACCAGGTTGAAGACAGGCAAGTTCTACACCACAGCGATTACACTTGTAGAAATTCATGAACATGTGCACCAGGTTATATGTATAAAATATCCAACACAGCACGGTTCCTAATAGCCAAACCAATGAAAGCAATACAGGTCTACCCACCAAAGAAAGGACAATAAACTGGGGTGCAATGATACAATGGAATGCCACATAGGAATGAAATGAAATAACTACTGCTGCAGGGAATGACCTGGACATCCCACAAAAAGTATTCAGCAAAAAGACATCATGAAAGGATATATACAATACTATTCCATCCAAGTAAAGTTAAAAAGCAGACAAAAACTAAAATATGTGTGGTTAAACCATAAAAGAACCAAGAAAATTATTAGGACAAAATTATGGATAATGATTGCCCCAGGTGAGGGGAGATTCTGGGGGTATTCACAATATTCTACTTCCTTCACCAGTCTGGTGGCTACATGAAAAGTGGGTTTATATTATTTGTTCAATTGTGTGTTCATATCTGTGCACTTTTTCTATATATGTGATGTGTTTCATATTTTTTTTTAGAAATGTTAAATATATATAAGACTAGATGTTCTGGGGCTGGAATATAGATTGATGATAGAGCACTTGCTGAGTAAATATGTGCAAAGCCCTGGGTTCAATCCCCATACCAAAAAAAAAAAAAAAAAAGAAGAAGAAAGAAGAGACATTCTGAAAAATAGCAAATAGCAAGGGGTTAGGGCAGAAAAAGAACCAAAAGAGCCAGACACCATGGTGCAAGCCTGTAATTCCAGTGACTTGGGAAGCTAAAGCAGGAGGATCCAAAGTTCAAGGTCAGCCTCCAGGCTTAGTGAGACCCTGTTCCAATAAAAAGGGCTGGGGATGAGGCTTAGCAGTAGAAGACTCCTGGGTTCAATCCCCAGTACTTCCTCCAAAAAGAAAAAATATTTCAAGAGTCAAACATGAAGTGAAGGTTGTTTTAATGTGCCTTTTTTTATATACAAAATCGTGCCAAAAATAGCAATAAACCATTTTAATGTGATGAATTAGTAGACTATTAATTTTACCAATAAAATTTTGGATTTTTACATATTTCAATAAAGAGTTCTGATCAAAAACAAAAAACGTTCTGATCAACCCTTTTTTCCTTTATTGTTTACTAGAAATGTTAGTCCTTACTTTAAATGAGTTCATTTTGCTTTGATTTTTCTGTAGGTCAGGTGTTCTCAGTTAACAAAGGTTCTCAGAATAGATTACAGTTTATACTACCCTCACTTTATACTACCTTCCTGTCTAATACATTAGGCTGAGCTGTGTAGGACTGCCATATTTGATTATTTTTGACCTACAAAAATAGCAATTTTATATACATCATCCTAATAGATGGCTTCTGCAGTCTAACCTACACAGCCCTGCCCATGTGCTTAAGGAGATGATAGTTTTGCAGAACAAGATGAAAATGAAACACCCCCCCCCCGTTTTCATTATAACTCTTCCTCCCTATTTAAAAGGAGTTCACTATCTCTGCTTTCATTCGACAAAAGACAAAGCAGCGATGAGATGTACACCCTTTTATTAAACTAGACTATGGTTGAGCTCATGTATTCAACAAACATTTGTTGATCACCTACCATGCGCTAGGCCCTGATGACAGACAAAAAACAAGACAAGGATCACTGCCTCAAGAAGCTTATAAAGAAAGAGGAATAAAAAAGGTAAGGAAATCAGTATGTCCAGCATGCTGTGGTTAGTGCTATTCAGAAAGTGTATTCAAAGGAGAAGCCTTTAACTCAGATTTCTCACCCAGTATCAGAAGGACAGGATTTCATCTTTACCATATTTTTTCACACGTTTTTAGTTTAACAAAAACACAACAAATCAAAGGCAGACATCAGGAAAGAAAAATCAGAAGGGTTAATTCAGAGTCAGCTGAATAATAAGGTCCTGTATAAATCCATTTTCTTACACTTAAGTTGGTGGCTTATAAAACGGGAGTGTAACAGCTAAACGTCGTCTCCTTTGAATCGTACCTCCTTGTTAAATCGGCAGATGGCTTGCCTTATGTTCACAGAGGGAGAGCCGAGGTAACTGCTCTGCCAGAGGGAAAGGAGCAAATCAGAAAATGGCTCTGAACTGCTGTCCCCTCCAAAGGTCAGTGACGACTGAGCTTCAGAGATTTACAGGATGACAAAGGTAACTAGTGCAACGTTCTCCAGGGTGTTTTCTTTTCTGAATCAAGGAAACATGTTGGTCCTGAGGAAGATTTCAACTACACTGAAAAAGTCTCCTATCACAGAATTTAAGGTACCATATTCGCTCTAGCATAGACCATGTTGTTAGTACAGTTGTTAATGTCCTTTTTTTGTTTTCTCAGTTCTGCTTCCTTAAATGCCCCAACTACACACTTAGGTATGTAACATGAACGCTGTGAGAATGAGGAAATGCAAGTATGTGTCGTTCCTCCAAAGAAACTAAAACCCAACATTTTGCTTTTTGTTTATAGATATACTAGTCCTTATATAACCAAATTCTCATACTATGGCACTTTTTTCAAAGGAATCATTGACATGGAGCTTGATAGGAGACACACCCCAAAAACAATCCAGAGAAGAACTGTAAATGGTTATACAAGACAAAAAAAAAGTGTTCAACCTTACTAGTAACTTAAAAATTTAAAATAGTATGGAATGCCATGTTTTACCAATTCAGTAAGCAAGGGTGTTTCTAGTAAGAAGGCAACAGATTTCTATTTACTGTGTGTACAGGCCAGTAGTGCTTGAGACTTCAAATAAACTCCAGCATTTTTCATATTTCCATTTCTAATTGTATGTTGCTCCTACTGCATCCTCAGAACAATATCAGACTTTAAATGTCAGGTCTGGGAAGATTTCTAATAAGAAATGAAAGCACCACTGAAATGCTTCTTGGAAAACAGGACCATTTTGATTTGATATGTTACTATTTCATGATAAAATTGTGCATTTTTAACCAAAAGGATACTAGTATTTCTACCTTCAAATTAGCCACCCAAAATTCATTACTGCTGCTGCTGCTCTGTGTTCGGTCATGTAGTCAAAATCAAAAGCTTATGGCCAGACATGCGGCACACACCTGTGATCCCAGTGACCTGGGAGGCTGAAACCAGAAGATCACAAGTTCAAGGCCAGCCTCAGCAACTTAGGGAGACCCTATCTTAAAATAGAAAATTAAAAGGAGAAGTTCAGAGGATAGCAGGGGAGGTGAGGAAGGGGATAAGCAGAGGGATGCTTGAATGGAGGAGGGAACAAGTTTCTATGAAGGTAAGAAGATAAAGGAATAAAGGATATTCAAATCCATTGATAACAGTCTCATTTATAGCCTTTCTGGTTTTTTTTTTTTTTAAATAGTACTGGGGATTAAATCCAGGGTGCTATACCACTGAGCCACATTCCCAGCCTCTTTTTTATTTTTTTATTTTTTTTTTGAGACAGGGTCTTCTTAAATTGCTTAGGGCCTCACTAAGTTGCTTATGGCCTCACTAAGTTGCTGAGGCTGGTATTGAATTTGCAATCCTCCTGCCTCAGACTCTCAAGTTGCAGGGATTGCAGGCATATGCCACAACACCCAATTTATAGCCTTTCTTTAATTAGACCATAGTGAGAGGTTTATAAAAATATTATATTCTTTTTGCTGTTTTATTTTATTTTTAATTGACAATTTTACACATATCTATTGGATACAATGTGATATTTTGATATGTCATGGAATGATTAAATCAAACTGATTCTATCCATAACCTTATACACTTATTTGTGTGTGTGGTACCAATATTAAAAATCTGCTAAGCAATTTTGAAGTATGCATTGTTATTAATTATAGTCACCAGACTGTACAACAGATCTCAAGAGCTTAGTCCTTCCATCTAACTGAAACTTTGCATCCTTTGACTAACATAAAAATACGGAATGTTTCTTGGATTTATGTCATCCTTGCACAGGGGCCATGCTAATCTTCTCTCTATCATTCCAGTTTTACTATGCTGCCCCAGTGAGCACCAGATGTTGTATTCTTGCTTTGGGGCAGTTTCTAAAATACTACATTTTCAAAAAATTTCTCTGCCAAGAAAGCAAAATCCATCTTTGTCAGAGCAAAGGAAGTCGATACACCAAGAAATTCACTGGGAATATAATTATAAATGTTTAGTGTTGTTTTGAATATGGGAAAAGGAAAAGCTTTTATCTAGGAGTTTTTCATAATCTCAAGAAAGAATTCATCCGCCATTTATTTTCAAGGAAATGCAGGGTTTCTTGGAAGAAACCCAGAGGATCCTGCTGTTAAATCAAGACACATGCAGGAAAAAAAAATTATGCACTGCACAATAACATGGCATAGAACACAAAGGAGCGCTACCTCTCCAGCAGGGACAGGGCCCCTCGACACAGGGACTCCTGCGGGGGACTTAATTACAGCGCAGCAAGGGGATCCACCACAAAGCCAGCAGCCACCTTACAGGGCCAGTGCAGACCTGGGTCCTCCGTGTAGGCCCAGATGGCAACACAGCTTCTCCTCTGGCAGGAGACCTTCTAGAAAACTCTGAGAATGGATATGTGCCAACAAGATTTTCACTACCAGTGTTTTTAAAGAGCTCTGTGCCCACCATAAGCTACTGTAAAAGTTATTCTTAACTTGAGAGTCAATGAGCAAGAATTCACTAAGTCTCAACTATGTGCAAGGGACAGGAAAAAGGGCTAAAGCGGCTTATCATCCAGTTTAGGAACATGGATTAAAGTCTGATTTAATTTAAGGGCTTTTGATTTTTTTTTTTTCATCAAGTTGCACACACAAAAATAGTGGAAGAGACACCATAAAACCACTGCCCTAAGAATGGAGGCAAAACAAACACAAATTTACAGAAACAGTTCTATCCACATAAGAAACCTGGCCTCTGACACAGGGAGGTTGCATTGAAATCTAATTCAGCAGCAAAGGTCACTGAACCTTTTTAAAGCAGTCACCATAGCAACCACATGGACTACAGCACAAACAGGCAATTAGCCCCCAAATTATGAAGCAGTAACACAGTTGCTAAATAGCACTGAGTATATTCTACCTTGTAAGAAATTTTAAAGAAAATGAAAATTTAACCACATGCTCACTAAAGAAGAACCAGACTATTTCTTCCACACTGCTTTATGAAACTAACCTACATGTAGCTTTTCTGCATACAAACCCTACCTTCAAGGTCACGCTTGAATCAATAAAAATCACAAAATTCTTCATTCTTATGGGTGCACATACAATAATACCACCTATGTAATTTAGAGTTCATTTACAATTTCTATAGCATGCTTACATATCCATATATATATACATGTGAACATGTATGAAGACACAAACACACATATTTATAATTAATACCACTCTGAACTAAGAAAGCACCGCTTAGAGAGTTGAATGAACAAAGGTACAGCTCTTGGATAACTAATTTACTCATAACCAGCACCATTTAATCCACCCTATTACTTCTACCATGACACTATTAATAGTGTTATTGCTGTATTTTGTTGTTGTTGTTGTTGTTGTTATTTTTAAAAATACAAGTATTTTGTTTGTTTTACTTTGTTTTGAGATGGGGGTCTCACTACATTGCCCAGGCTGATCTCTTAACTTTTGATCCTTCTGCCTCAGCTTCCTGAGTAGTTGGAATTACAGGTGTGAGTCCCTGTACTCAGCAAAAATACAAGTTTTGAAGTCACACTGCCTGCCTTGAATTTTGTTTTCATCACTAACTAGACAAATCACCTAATCCATCTGTCTCAGTTTCCCCATTTAGATAATGGAAATAATAATAAAAAACATCTATTTTATAAGATATTAAGAGTACCACCATAAGGCACAGTATTTAGCACAATACCAAGTATGTGGTAAGTAGAGAACACAATTTAGCTATTTTTCCATTTAAATATTTGGCTTCATCTCCTAACTGGTAAATAGAGAACCTGAATTAAAACCCACGTCTCATTCTAAAGTTTAGAACACTTTCTACAGCCATACTGCTGGGAAACATCCCAAAAAGTCCATTTAATTAAAGTATACAACTGTCCCATTATTATATAGTAATAAAAAGTAACCTTGGTTGCACAAGCTGACACTAAATGCCAAAGGCTTTATATGATGTCAGATAATAAGGGCGGATGCTATAGCAGAACGCTCACTACCTAAATATTACCTTGTTCTCTTTTTTTCTTTTTTCCTTCTTAAAAAAAAATACTTGAGTAATGAATTACTATATAAAATATTTCAGAGTATTATTTTTAAGTCACAAAAGCAAAATAATTTGTTAATAAAACAACTTTAGGACTTGGGGGATGGCTCAGCTGGTAGAGTGCCTGCCTTGCAAGCACAAGGCCCTGAGTTTGATCCCCAGTACCGCAAATAAATAAATAAATAAATAAATAAATAAATAAATAAATAAGTAAAACAACTTTAAACTATGAAGTGTCCAGTGATAACCAGAGTCATGCTACACCAAAACAGTGTTTTAGCTCCAGGTACTAATGGCTATTTCTGGAGTCATAAACAAAACTCATTTTTTAAAAGCTCCTAAACAAAGAACCAGGATATACCTCTTCATAAGAATATTCAACACTGGCACAAAGTGGTTCAGGTGACTATGGATGAATAGCCTAAAGAGATTTGACCAGAAGACCAAGGACCCACAAAAGAGGAAGAAAGGAGATCCCCAGTCACCGCCCTTTTCTATTTCCTCTCTTACCACCCTCAGAATTCACTCACCAGTTCATTTATTCATCAAGATATCATGTTAGGTACTTATTATTAAAAGCTGAGTAACACAATGAAGAATCTGGCAGAGAAAACAAACACAAAAACCATCACAGAACAGTGGCGCATCACGGTTGCCTCGAGTTTCTCAGGGGTCACAGAGGGACCCCTGCTGACCAGCCCTGAACATGGAACTTAGGGCAAGATTATATGCCAGTGCTCCTGTATATGCTATCCCATTCAAAAATAAATACCAACAAAGGCTTACCAAGCGCCACTCTAGAGGAGTGAGTGAGCTGTTATTTCTACTAGCCACATTTTTACTTTAATTCCAGCTTCAGGATATATGTATGTCCCAGTCTCCATGTTCCTGTTTGCTCTTTCTGTTCAGTAGATGAAGAAATAAAGGCTTCAAGTTATAAGAGGCAGAACTGAGAATGAAATTTAGGTCCTCTTAATGCAAGTCCAAGGCTCTCTGTTCTGCACTATGATCCTCCATAAATACCTTCCCTTTCCTGTTCCCCACTTTCCTTTCTCCTTTATTTTTCTTCCCTAGATGGGCAGGAGTGTTGGCATCTCAATCAGAAGTCAAAACTCAAATGTCAACAGGTAAGGGATAGACGATGTAAATGAGGGAAGCAGACAAACGGGAAGACAGGTGCATGAGACGGAATGGTGGGGACTGTGGCGAGGTGGAGGTTCATGTCCTTCCTAAAGAAGGAAACTCGGGCTGGGGTTGTGGCTCATGGTAGAGCACTTGCCTAGCATGTGCGGGGCACTGGGTTCAATTCTCAGCACCACATATAAATAAAGAAAGAAAATAAAGGTCCATCGACAACTAAAAAAGAATGATTAAAAAAGAAAAAAAAAAGAAGAAGAAGAAGAAGGAAACTCACTCAATTTCAGGCCTCTGAGTCCAGGCAGAAAATGTCAGCCCTGGGCTTTGTGAAATTTTACAATTTTTGAGAGAAGTTTTAAATCCAGATTTTTGTATTACTCTCCCTATTTAAAATTTTTTTTAATAAAAAAAAAAAAAAAGCAGCTCCTGAAATCAGTCATTCTGGCCCTGGGATACCAGTTTGTAATTTCTGCTCTAGAAGAGAGATAGCCAAGCTTGCAGGTGTGACCCTCCATGACTGTGGTGTTTCTCTTGTGAAGGTTGACCACCAACCAGTCATTGCAAAGCAAACCACAGGACAGGTGTTGTCCACAGACTTCATTCTAATTCTGAGGTGTTATGGAGACAAGTGCATTGAATGATAGTCATGGTGCTGCAACAATTCAGACATCACAGTTCCAAAATCCATGGAGTGTCTGACTCGCTTCCTTGACATCCTACCACGTAGCTTTTTGGTTTCTGCTTGGACACCCTGTGAGCCAACAGGGAAGTCTCCCCTGGGGTGTCCTGCTAACTCACTATGCCCTTAGTCTTTATGGAAGACTCATCTTCACATTAAGTTCTGTATCCTTGTATCTGCCATCCATTGGTCCCTGGATCATCACACCTAAAATACAATATTCCAGAAGCAATAAAGTAAAATTTATCATCACATTCTGGACAATGTTTCTGCTAATGCATACAATGCTCACATCAGCTTCTCCCCACCTCCCACCAGTATTCGGGATTGGACCCAGGGACGCTTTACCACTGAGCTACATCTCTAGCCCTTTTTATTTTTAATTATTTATTTATTTATTTTGAGACAGGTTCTCGCTAAGCTGCTGAGGCTGGCCTCAAACTTATGATCCTCCTGGATTACAGGTGTGCACCATGGCACCTGGTCCACATCAGCTTTTCACCCAGTCTGTCACACTTGGCCTCCCTGGCCTCTAGCAACCCCAGCAAGTCAAGGCTTGCCAAGTGCCACAGTGAGTTGTTATTTCTACTAGTCACATTTTTTTCCTTTAATTCCAGCTTCAGGATATATTTATGTCCCAGTCTCTGTGTTCCTGATCTACAGTGCACACATTGCTTCCTATAAATAATTATTTTAGCTCTTTGGTTTAAAAAAATCCTGACATCCATTTTAGTAACAGGATGGGGTTGGTTTCACAGAATGTAAAGGGAATACACCTGGCTAGTTCATTTGACTTTATAGGAAGAAAAATGACTTAATGTTTTAGATTTGTAATAGAAATTAAGAAATATTGCTAGACTCTCAATGTAGATCATGAAATGTAGCCAACTTCAGTCCAGTAAATTACATCATAGAACATTACAACTATAGAATGAAGCTTGTTTTTCTGTCAAAGTGATGAATCCTTTCCAAATGATCTTTGTTTTGGCAGACTCCTTTTGAAAAACTTTTTAAAACTGAGTATCAAAATGGGATCATAAGAATTTTCAAATTCAAGTAAATAGCCAATGTTTCATTTCCTAAATTGAATGTATTATTATTCTGCTTCGTTTTCATATTCTCCTACCATCTGATTTCTTTACATTCTTCCCAGCTCCTTATAAAGTAACTGAGAAGCCATCTGATTTCTCCATTTCTTTTCTTTCCCACAACAAATTAGTTAGCATACTGGTTAAAAAATCTTTCAATGAGTTAGAGAAGCTCATTTCTTATCCCAGAGGAGATCCCCCACCCACCATCCCAGTCCAAGCTGCCAGCATCTCTTACCTGGACTACTGCAAGAGCCACCTAACTTGATTCACTCTCAATCTGCAAGGATAGCCAGGGTGATCTTTTTAGAACATTTATCAGATTATTATTCCAGTGGCTGCCTGTTAGTAAAACAAAATCCTGGCTCTTGCAGAGCTCAAGGACTTGACTGCAGTACACCTCTCCATGATCTTCTCTCACATAGGTCTCTCTGCTCCAGCTACACTAGAGTCCTTGGGGTTCTTGGGTGGAGGCTGTACCGTCCCCGTGGGGATGCAGGAAGAGGGTGCCACTCTAGATCAAGCACTCCCACAACATACAGCACAGTACTGCACTACGAAGGATCACTGTGCCTAGTGCCAAGAACACCCATGTTGGCTTTTTATTTTTTTCAAAACAAATTTTTTAAAAATTCGTTCTTTTTAGATATACATGACAGTATATAGTGTGTTTTGACATATTACACATACATGAAGTATAACTTATTCTAATTAGGATCCCATTCTTGTGATGAATATGATGTAGAGTTACATTGGTCTTATATTCATATATAAACATAAGAAAGTTCTGTCTGATTCATTCTGTCTTTCCTATTCCTATCCTCCCCCCTCCCTTCATTCCCCTTTGTCTACTCCAAAGAACTTCTATTCTTCCTCCGCCTCTCCCCTTATTGTGCGTTAACATCCACATATCAGAGAGAATATTTGGCCTTTGGTGTCTGGAGATTGGCTTATTACACTTTGCATGATAGACTCCAGTTCCACCCATTTATCAACAAATGCCATAATTTCATTCTTCTTTATGACTGTGTAATATTCTACTGTGTATATATATATATATATATGACATTATATGAAGAAATGTTCAATATCTCTAGCAATTAAAGAAATGCAAATTAAAACCACATTGAGATTCCATCTCACTCCAGTGAAAATGGCAATTATCAAGAATACAAGCCTGTAATCCCAGGAGCTCAGGAGACTGAGGCAGGAGAATCCGAGTAGAGTCGGCCTCAGCAAAAGGGAGGTGTTAAACAATTCAGTGAGACCCTGTCTCTAAATAAAATACAAAACAGGGCTGGGAATGCAGCTCAATGGTCAACTGCCCCCGAGTTCAATCCCTCGTTTCCTCCTACCAAAAAAAAAAAATACACAAAACAATAAATGTTGCCGAGGATGTGGGGAAAAAGTTTCACTCACATTGCTGGTGGAACTTCAAATTGGTGCAACCACTCTGGAAAGCAGTGTAGAAATTCCTCAGAAGACTTGGAATGGACCCACCATTTGACCCAGCTATCCCACTCCTCAGTTTATATCCAAAGGACTTAAAATCAACACACTATAATGACATAGTCACATCAATGTTTATAGTAGCTCAATTCACAATAGCTAGATTGTGGAACCAACCTAGGTGCCTTTCAACAGATGAGTGGATAAAGAAACTGTGGTATATGTACGCCATGTTTTCTCTTTTCACAAACACCAAACTCATTTTCCACCTCAAGGTGCTCTTGCTTTCAGCCCAGGACACTCTTTTCCCAGCTTGTTCCTTCTTACACTTGGGATTCAACTCCAAAATCATCTCCTCTGGAAGGGCCATGCCCAGACCTCGTTACTAAAAGTGCCTCTTTTACCAACACTCCTGCCAGTCTTATTATTCCTTACCCTGCTTTATTTTCTTTTTAGCACATATCACTGTGCACAAGTATTAATTCATTTTCTTACTCTTTTATTATATTTTTTTCTCCTCCACTAGTATGTCAACCCCCTAAAGGCAGGAATTTGTACCCCTACCACCTAACAATGCCCCAGGTTCAATCCTCAGAAACAGAATAAAAGAACATCATTCAATATCTATAATAATCAAAATCATGTGTGAAGTAAATATCTATAATAATTTTTCTTATTTAGGGTTAGAAATTCTTTTTTAAAAACGTCACTGTGGGAGGAGAGTGGTTATATTCTCCTAGGTCAAGTTTCCCTTTTTAGTTTGGGGGTTTTGTTTTGTCTCTTCCAGTGCTGGGGATTGAACCGAGGACCTTAAACATGCTAGGCAAGTTCTCTGCCACTGAACTACATCCACGGTCCTGGGAGTTTTTACATTTCACAATTTTTACTTTTACATAGCACAGAGAGAGGTAATGGCAAGTTTAAAACTAAATTAAAAACTAAGTCACCATCTAACTTCCTTGTAAAAAAAATTTTTTTTTAGTTGTAGACGGACACAATACCTTTATTTTTTATTTACTTTTATGTGGTGCTGAGGATGGAACCCAGTGCCTCACACATGCCAGGCAAGCGCTCTACCACTGAGATACAACCTCAGTCCCTCTCTTATAAAATTTGAAAGGGTTTTTGTAAATGAAGTATTTTAGTGGAGCTCACAGTGAAGGTGCAGTTTCTGCTGGCTCAGACAATCATCAGAGCAAGAGGGAGCCGCCTCTGAGGGCCCTCCATGGAGAGCAGCCACCCTTGACTCTGACAGGAGCAACCCCTGAATCTACTGGAATATAGAATAAACATCACCCTTCATCAAAAAGGCACACCAACATATTCTCAAGATCAAGAAGACTGAAACAACACAGTGCAATTTTTTTTCTTTTTTAAATCATGCTGTGAGAGCACTAAATCAAAAGTTCAAAGCAGAGCTGGGAAGTGGGCTCAGAGACAAGTAAGTAACAAGTGAGGTCACTGAGGATTACACCCAGATTTTAAAATGTGCTTTTATTTAAATGTCTAGAACCTATACAAACCAAGACTGGGCGTCTTTTCACACTTACTGGTCATCTACAAGTCCTCCTGTTGGTCTAGTTAGAGTCTGTGCCCTGTTTTTATTACCCTGTTGTTTTCAGTCCTCACAGGAGCCCCACGGTAGGGATAATAATACTTTGTGAGTTAACCATATCACATGATTTTTTTCCAAGCTGTCTGGATTCAACTTTTGTTTCTAGTATCTATCACATTTCTTTTCTTTTTTCCCCTATGTAAATCCAGAGTATCAGTCCTGCTTTATAATAATTCTCAGTTTTATATCCTGCCTAGAAAGATGCCCTCCACATGGACATTTGACCAATGTTCTCAGGAACTCTCTCCTTATTAGAATTCATTCTTTAATGATCCACTGAGTCCTTGGTATTCTAGTGTAAAGTTAATGAAGGGAAGAAGAAAACAAGATGAAAGAAAATGTACAGTATTAAAATAAGATTGAAAAACTCTTTTACAATATATATATTTTAAGTTGTCTATGGACCTTTATTTTATTTATTTATATGTGGTGCTGAGAATCAAACCCAGTGTCTCATACATAATAGGCAAGTGCTGTACCACTGAGCCACAACCCCAGTCCAAGACTGAAAAACTCTTATTTTTTAATGTTGAAGAACAAGTTTCTTTTTGGTTTTTGCAGTGCTGGGGATCAGACCCAGGGCCTCCTGCATACTACACAAGCTATATCCCCAGTCCACAGAAGCAGTTTTAAAAGTGACACTAAGTTACTGAACTTTTCATTTCCATGTTGTTAATATTAAGAAGGAAAACAAACCTCAAATATTTACTTAATGGCAATAAGATAAAAAAAATTAATTTCAACTTAGGTAATTATTTCACATGAGCCTTTTCCATAAAAGTTGTAAATTTTATGTGATCCTGATATAATTTATATCTAAATAGTTAATAGGGAATTACTGTAAAGAGTTATTTTCCACTGATGGGATAAAAAGAAAAACAACCAAACGGAGAATTTTTACAGAGCTATATGTAAAGAAATTTCAGATGTTTGTCTAAGTTAGAAATGTCCTTGCTCAAAAACCACAAAATGGATTACTGGATTCAAGCCTGTACTTCTAAATGCTTTATGAAAAGCCCAAAAATAGTATTTTTCTCCGAAAGTGACTTAAGAATTAGATCACAGATCCTGTAAGATTTCTGGTAACATCAAATTAGACAATTGAGTTCTCTTGCTGGAGCTAGCATGCTCTGCTTACCAAGACAGACACAAAGTCTAGCACAACCACAGACACCAGCATCCTTCTCCTTAGGCTCACTGCAGGGATAGCAGTAAACCTAGAATCTTCCCCCATTCACACTTGTCACTTCCTTATAAATGCTGGAACTACTCCAAAGCAAAAAGCAGATGACAGCAAAGACTTCAAAAGATAATGGCTCCTAAGGAAGAGCAAAATGAGAAAAATTATCCCATCAGCCATCAGGAACATATCACACAGCTCCAACAATAATACAGTGTGGTACTTGCACAGGAATAGACCAACAAGCCAGTGGGAACAGAATAATTCGCAGAAGGACCTGTGACTTTATAGAAACTTGATTTACAACAAAGCAGACATTGAAGATTAGTGGAGGAAAGCAATTACCATTCAGTAAATGTTAAGAGAATTGGCTATTCAGTTTTATGAGGAAGAAATTATAGGAAAAACTTCAATTATATTTCTACCTCACACCAAATATACAAAACAATTCCAGTGAGAATTAAAGATTTAAATGTAAGAGGTAAACCATCAAATATTCAGAAAACAATTCAGTTTTTATGACCTCACTGTAGGAAAGGACTTCTTTTTAAAAAAATATTTTTATTAGTTGTTGATGGACCTTTACTTTTTATTTACTTATTTATATATGATGCTGAAAATTGAACCCAGTGACTCACACACTCGTACTCTACCACTGAGCCCACAACCCCAGACCACGAGCAAAACCCCAGCCCCGAAAGGACTTAAGAATCAAAACATATAATCTATAAGTACCTCAGCACCACATAAAAAAATAAATAATATGAAAGCATTATGTCCTTTTACAACAACAAATAATTGTTTTAAATCCTAACTGAAGCTATAGTGAGACCCTTTCACTTCTACCAGTGAGACAAAAAGTTCTAAAGTTGGACCATATGAAGCACTGCAAGGAGGTGGAACCAATGGTGACTTGTTCCTTGTATATGCTGCAATTTTGTTTTGCTATAAGCTCATCTACAGCTTTTAGAATATCATCTGTACTGGCTCTCGGTGGCCATGGCAGTGGGTTTCTACAAAGCGAGTCTGCATTTGCTTCTGACAGATGGCCGCAGGCACGATCAAACTGGGAGTACTCAAAAGGGAATTCTCACCATATTTTGGACTTCATCCCCTACACACACACACATGCACACACATTCAGTGTGAACAGTCGGCAAATCTTGGTGACAGTCAACTGGAGAGTCCTAAGCCAGGAGTTTCACATAGTCCCCTGCTGGAGGAAGACAGTGCATCCAATCTCCATGACACTGCATGTATAGTCCTTTGGAGCCCAAACGTGTGGGGATTCTAAGCTTTGTCTTCCATTTCCTCTACCTAAGTGGCCTATAGACAGATGTTCAATTTTACCTGATATGGCAAACACGCTCAAGGCCACAGTCAGCCTTGATGCCCTCCTGACTTCCCAGGGTTCCTGCTTTCACTCAGTTTCAGCTGCTGACCACCTTCACCTTAGTTGATTTCATTCATGCATCTTAAGAGCTAGTTTTTATATTTCAATGAGCATTTTCCATGGTTGCCAGCAGGAAGGTTAGTTGGACATCCTAAACCACTTTACTGACAGAATTAAAGTCAAAAATCACTGTTTTGAAACATAATCATATTGCTCTCCTGCTCTAAAATTTTCAGTGCTTTTCCCATGGTTTACAGAAAAAAGTTCAAGCTTAGCAGTTCCCTGAGAGGCCCAACCCTGTCCAAGAGGCGTGAGGGGGGCTGGGAGTGTGGCTCAGTGGTATGTGCTTGCCTGCAGGTGTGAGGCCTTGATTTCATTCTCCAGTACCACAAAAAAAGGAAAAAGGCTTGAGGAAAACTTTCCCAGAGGAGAAGCAAAATGGAAATTACACTGAATCAGCAGCAACTCAGAGGCAAGACGAGAGCATAGGAAAACAGCAATGAATCCTAATTAGCAAACTCCACAGCAAGGGAATATTCAACCCTAGTAAGGCAGAGATCAGCAGTGGGAAGCCAAGACAGGAGGACAACAGAGCTTCTCAAGGCCAAGTCAAGACTTGGAACACTGGATGGGAGACCAGGGCCATCTTAGCAGCATTGGCCCAACCACACAGGACAGTGGGCACCGAGGACCCAAACTGAAGGGCCAACTGGGTGACATGGTCATAAAAGGAGTGAGATAAATCTGCCACTTTCCAATTCACAGGCTAAGCCTTCCCAATCTTGGCCGGGCTCATCACAGTCAGCTGGGCAGAGGCCTTGGCTGGCAGAGGCTGACAAGCCTCTCATCACCAGGCCCTCACCATCTGGGCCCGAACCATCTCTCCTGGCTCACCTCCACCTCCCCTCCCGTTTCATCCACCACCTCCTGCCACAACACACATGCTGACAAGCAGCACCGCTCCAGGCTCCCTCCTGCACAGGCAGTTCCCTCTTCCTGATTGGCTGCCCCTCTTTCCTCCCTGGATGTCCCTACTCATTCTTCAAAGCTCCCTCAAATGTTGCCCTGATCAGGAAATCTTCTCTGATTCCTTTAAGTCGAGTCTGTATCACTCCACTTTTGGGTCACGTCAAGTGCAGCCAACACATTCTTTTTAATATTTTTTAAATTTTTTTTGGAGGGGTGGGTAGCAGGGATTGAACTACAGGCCACTCAACCACTGAGCCACACCCCCAGCCCTATTTTGTATTTTATTTAGAGAGAGGATCTCACTGAGTTGCTTAGTGACTCACTTTTACTGAAGCTGGCTTTGAACTTGCAATCCTCCTACTTAGCCTCCCGAGACACTAGGACTACAGGCATGCACTATTGAGCCCTGCCCTAATATTATTATTTTTTTAACATTTGTTTATTTATTTTTTATATGATGCTGAGGATGGAATCCACTGCCTCCCACATGTGAAGCAAGTGCTCTACCTCTGAGCCACAACCCCAGCCCCCTAATATTTTTAATCATGATTTATTATCAGTATTCATAGCATCACATTCATCACTTACTGAATGCTTAGCATGCATCAGGTGCTATATTAAATGCTTTACATGGATTTTTTTTTTACCACCCACTGTTAATATCTTCCTCCATTTTACAGAAAAGGAAACAGGTTCACAGAGGTATTATAAAATTATACCGCTACTAAAGGGATTCAAACACAATTCATCGTGACTCTTAAGTTCATGATCTTTTCAGTAAAATATTATAATCACATTTTTTATCTCTGCTGCTTCCAACAAAAACTTAAAGACCATGTCTTCCCTCCCCCTTGTTATACACAGTAAAATGCCTGACGTAGAGCTGATGCTCTCAGAATATTTCATACATGAATAAACAAATCACCAGCGTTCTAGAACATGAACTATATCTCCAAACCAATAACAGAATGTTGCAACTGTCTTTATCTCACCCTCAACTAGGGTATACTGGATCGCTCATATTGTCCAGAAATGAGCAGAGAGGTCAGTTAGGTGAAGACTCAGGTACAAGGAACCAGGCAGGTCAGCACGGTGTCTGTTCAGCAAATTGGTTTAATCTAGTAAAACAAGTAGTTACTTTTAAAAACAAGTGGGGAATTCTATTCTTTTCAAAATAAGTGTCTATCTCAATAACTTCATTTTTATTTTTTCCTAGCCCAATTCAATACAATGCTATAGAAGTGGAGGAGAGAAGTCACAAACCTCATGGATTACTGGGTTGATCAAAACTCCTTTTCCCTGAAGGAGGTTACAGTCTTGCTCCAATGTATACAATGGGGGAAAGTAAGTAGCTGCAGAACCCCATGACTCCTTCAATCAAATCCTCCAAAAGTTTCCCACATCTGAGCAAAAGCCAAAGTCCTGATAACAACCTACGCACTGCTACATAATTTGAACCCCTGTTTCCTCTATGGTCTCATCTACATTCACCCCATTACTCAATCCCAGCCAGCCCCACAGCCTCCTTGCTGTTCCTTCTCAATGAAGCCTTCTCTGATCATCCTATTAACACACCGAGGGCACTAAATACGTCATCACTATAGGGAAGAATGAATGAACGGTATCATCTTTACATAATGACCTACTGACTCAGCCATTTACTCTGGTATCCATTTTCCAAATTTCTGAATCACATTAGTGTCACAAATTTAAATAAATCTTTAAATTCTTTTTACTTGGAATTGATCAATGATGACTAAAATCTCATTGGTCTAGAGGTTTTTTTTTTTTTTTTAATTGCTTTTATCGTAAATGACCTACTGTGACCATTATTATTTTAACGAACAATAGCTTGTATTACACCAAGCACGTTAATGTGATTTACCAAGATATATTATTTATTTTGCTACAATGAAAAACAGCATTCAATTGTAAAATTTGATGGAAAATACAGTAATTAGACAACCTGAGAACTTTCTTCGAAAGGATTCTAGTTCAAAATTACTTTAAAATATTGATAAAAAGGACTTTCTTGTTTAGATCACTGGAATTAAGATCACTAAACTATAGTTAGTTTCCAGTTACCAACGTTAACTAAGAACCTGCGTCATTTTTTTTAAAAAATCCAAAGAGCCAAAAGTAAAAGCTACTTAACAACAGATTAACTGATTTGGGAGTGCATTATAGTGTGTTCTCTTTCTTTCTCTCTCTTTCTCTCTCTCTCTCTCTGTTTATATTTCTTCCTAATTATATTTTGATATTTTGAGTTTAAAGGCTCTGAGCACATAAGCCACAGAAGAAAGCTAGCCAGCTTGTGATTTAAAGGGGGAAAAGTGATCCTGCATAAGAATATCTCCACCTCAGCAGAGAAGTCATGCACAGGGTCAAGCTCACTCTGTATCCACCTAGTTAGCTCACACGAGGTCAACTTGGGAAAATCTCCTATAGCCATCTCGAAAATCTCAATCAGTGAGGCTTAACAATAGGCCCATCCATGTCACAATATAAATCTTTTTCAATTTCAAAATTGATGGCTAAGGGCTCTTGAGTGGTGGCATTTGATTCCACATTAGTCTGCAGTATGTAAGCAAAAAACAAAGACCCGTGATGCTGAACCCTCTATTACAGACCCACGCCACACTGTGAAACAAAACATTCCTCAGGAAATTGCTAGTGTTACTGCGTTCTTCCCATAAATGTAAACAGCTTTCCTATTTTGCATTCTAAATTTTAGGATAGGAACATAGCAGTTAAATATTACATTTTAGAGTAGTGCTTTTTCTCCTCAAAATGTCTAAAACAGCATGTATAGACAACAGAACAATTTAAAATAACCCATAAGTTAAAGACCAATCCCTCAAAGAAACTCTTTAATATTCTATTTACAACCTTCCAAAGTTAACATAAACAACTGTAAACAGAATAAAGCCAACAGAACAGACATAATAAAGTAGACAACTCAGTGGGAGGCTACTGGGGACTGAAACCAGGGTCGCTTTTCTACTGAGCTACATCCTTGGAAACTTTTTATTCTTTATTTTAAGATAGGGAGAGTCTTACTAAGTTGCTGAGGGATAAATTGCTGAGGCCGGCCTCGAACTTGTGATCCTCCTGCCTCAGCCTCCTGAATCACTGGGATTACAGGCATGTGCCACTGTGCCCAGCTGAGACAAAATAACATTTAAAAGAAACTTCAAACAACCTTCAAGAATGGAACTCAGGGGCGAGGGTTGTGGCTCAGTGGTAGAGTGCTTGCCTAGCACATGTGAGGCACTGGGTTGGATCCTCAGCATCACATAAAAATAAAATGAAGGTATTGAGTCCATCTACAACTAAAAAATATACATATATATTTTTTAAAAAGTATGGAACATCAAATGCAGTCTAATTTAACATATCTCCCTGTCCAATGCGGCTAGGTATTTGGTGGTGTTTATTGGTTTTCAGAAAAGCTTTACAGTGTCTTCATTTCCAGAAAATAGAGAAGACGAGTTTTAAAAGACCATGCAATCACGGTTTATTATTAGCTCATAACTTCCCAGCTTTTCTTACTGAACTCTTCTATTCCTAGGGCATCGTTTAACTGTGGAGTTGAAAATATGCAGAAGAGAGGTCCTCAGCCAGGCTGTACCAATTAAGGGCAGGGGGTTAACATACTGAAGCTCAGCTGCACCTCCAGTGCCTGATTCAGCTGCACGTGGTCTTAATATTAGTCTGTATTCAAAGTCCTTGGTTCCCAACAACCTCTTCTAAGAAAAGATCTTAGGCATATCTAGGCTCTGCTCAAAAACTTGCCATGTTGAGGCCTGATACCTCATTAGAAAAATTCAAAGGCAATGTACTACTTTAAAGAATGTGTTTTGTTTTGTTTTGTTTTGTTTTCAAATAGAAATGGTTATTTTTATGGTTTAGAAACAGATCATTGCCCCTTAACAACAGCAACAGAGTTCCAAGATCTCTGCACTTGACCACCTAAAAATCACTTCCCCCATCTCCACATGCCTAGCTCTTTGTCCTCTCAGGTCTGGGCTCAAATGTCACCTTCTTGGGATATGGTGCCTGAGCACACTTTTTCCCAGCCAGTCTCTGCTTGTACAGGGCACTTCTCTGTGACTCTCCTCGGGTACCTCATTCAACATTGTAACTTCAGCAAGTGGCACACTGCCCAACAAATAACCACTCAATACAGACTTCTGAATGAATAAACAAGACAGAACAAGAGATAATAAATGGGCTAAGGAACTGAACAGGCACTTCACAGAAGAAGAAATACAATCAACCAACAAATATATGAAAAATGTTCAACATCTCTAGCAATTTACAGAAATGCAAATCAAAACTACTCTAAGATTTTGTCTCACTTCAGTCAGAATGGCAATTATCAAAAATATAAGCAACAATAAATGTTGGGGAGGATGCAGGAAAAAGGTACACTCATACATTGCTGGTGGGACTGCAAATTAGTGCAGCCACTCTGGAAAGCAGTGTGGAAATTCCTCAGAAAACTTGGAATGGAACCACCATTTGACCCAGCTATCCCAATCCTCAGCATATACCCAAAGGACTTAAAACCAGCATATTACAGTGATGCAGCCACATCAATGTTTATAACAGCTCAACTCACAATAGCTAAACTATAGAACCAACCTAAGTGCCCTTCGAAAGATGAGTGGATTAAGAAAATGTGGTATATATACACAATGGAATATTAATCAGTCATAAAGCAGAATGAAAATTATGGCATTTTTCAGTAAATGGATGGAACTGGGAATATTATGCTAAGTGAAATAAGCCAATACCAAAAAAACCAAAGGCTGAATGTTTCTCTGATATGCAGATGCTAATTCAAATAAATGGGATGGGACGCACTAGAGAAGAATAGAGTTACTTTGGATTAGGTACAGGGGAGTGAAGGGAGGGGAGGGGGTATGGTGATGGGAAGGATAGTAGCATGAATTGGATATTATTACCCTATATACATATATAACCATACAATTGATGGGATTCTATCTCACGTACAACCAGAAGAATGAGAAATTATACTCCATCTATATATGAAGTATCAAAGTGCATTCTACTGACACGTATAACTAATTAGAACAAATAAAATAATTAAATATAAGTGATAATGAGCAGTCTAATACAAAAAGAAAAACTCAAGATTGCCATGCACAGTGGCACATACCTGTAATGCCAGCAATCGGGAGGCTGAAGAGGACTGCAAATTCAAGGACAGCCTGGGCCATTTAGCAAGACCCTATCTCAAAATAGAATTAAAAAGGACTGGGAATGTAGCTCATTGGTAGAGCATTCCTGGGTTCAATCTTAATTTTGTAGACAAAGTAATGAAATCCCAAAAGGAAAAGATGCCAGTCTCCACCTTTATTTTGTAATGAGTGTGACACTTTTGCTGACAATTTCCTATTTCTTACCCTCTTCTCCCCACTTCCGTGAGATGTTGTATAAGATCCTAATCAACTATCTCAGAACCCAACTACCAGAGAGCAAAGACGGGATGATGAAATAAGGTCCAATTGCCTGAATCATCCTGGCTTCTCACAAAGATCCAGAATGGACAGGATGTGGTCACACTGCAGAACCAGCTTGGCTGGCCAAGGAAATCAGCCAGGTATTCTGCTAATAAATGTATTCCCATCACCAGCCAACAAGACAAGGAAGCAAAATCACTGTTAGTTCACCCAAAAAACCGTCCACCTTTTCCCTTGGTGTCATCACACAGGCTTGCTGTGGGACCAAATTCCACCAGTTTCTTTTACACACACATTTCTTCTCACTGCCCAAATAAGTAGAGCCTGGACCACCTTCCCCCAATCCCAGCTCCCAGAGTCACCTACACTCTCTGAGTCTCTCTACTTTTCTTCCCTAATCAGTTCTATTTTCTTCACACTTAAAATATCAGTATCCTTCCCCAGTACCGCAAAAAAAAAAAAAAAAAAAAAAAAGAGAGAAAGAAAAGAAAGAAGAAAAAAATCAGTATCTTGCCAGGTACAGTGGTGCACACCTGTAACCACAGCAACTTGGGAGGCTGAGGCGGGAGGATCATAAGTTCGAGGCCAGCCTCAGCAACTTAGCAAGGCCCTCAGAAACTTAGCAAGACCCTATCTCAAAAATAAAATTTAGGGCTGGGGTTGTGGCTCAATGGCGGAGTGCTCACCTAGCATGTGTGAGGCCCTAGGTTCGATTCTCAGCACCACTTATCATTTATTTATAAAGGTCCATTGACAACTAAAAAAGTATTTTAAAAAATAAAATAAAATTTTAAGCTGGGTACAGTGGGGCACTCTATAATCTCAGCAGCCTGGGAGACTGGGGCAAGAGAATATCAAGCTCAAGGCCAGCCTCAGCAATTTAGTGAGGCCCTAAGAAACTTGGTCCTAAACAACTATCTCAAAATAAAAAATAAAAAGAACCAATTAGAACAAACAAATAAATAAATAAATAGGGCTGGGGATGTTGCTTAGTGGTAAAGCACCCCTGGGTTCAATCCCCACCCTAAATAAATAGATAAACAAATAAATGAATTTTAAAAGGGTTGGGGATATGGCTTAGTGGTAGACCCATTGCCTAGCATGAGCAAGGCCCCAGGCTCAATTCCCAGCACCAGAAAAAAATAAATAGATAAAAGTCCTATCCCAGAAACACCTGCAATTTAAAAGGACATAGTATTAAATGAAAAAGGGGGAAAAAAAAAAAAGCCAGGTTGCAAAAGAGTATATATGGCATGACCTTGTTTTTATGAAAAGAAAGGCACAACAACAACAACAACAACAACAAAAAACCTGCACATGGATTCATAAGTTTAAATGTATTTAAAACAAGTACAAAAGAGTACTCACTAAAGCGTCAACCATAGAAAGGGGAGTGGAGAAAGGAAAACCTATGTAGTTCATATATACTTTTTTTTTTTTTCCAGTGCTAGGCTCCATCCCAGGGCCTGATACATGCAAGGTAAGCACTCTATCACTGAGCTACATCCCAAGCCCACAATTGTAATTCTCAAAGAGCAATCAACCTCTTGTGACCAAAAATAGGAGGGAAAAAAAACCTTAATTAAAAGTACCAGCTGAAGGACTGGGATGTAGCTCAGTGGTAGAGTGCTTGCCTGGTGGGCATGAGGGCCTGGGTTCAATCCCCAGTACCACAAAAGTACCAGCTGAGCATGATGGCACACACCTGTAATCCCAGCTACTCAGGAGGCTGAAGCAGGAGGACTGAAAGTTCAAGGCCAGCCTCAGCAAATTAGCAAGACTCTGTCTCAAAATAAATCATCATCATCATCATCATCATCATCATCATCGAGGGCTGGGAATGTAGCTCAGTGATAGAGTACCTCTGGGTTCAATTCCCAGTATTGCGAAAGAAATGAAAAGATGAAATTAACTTCAAGAACAAGTCAGGGAGCAGCAAGTACTATTGCTTCCAGCCCCCATGACCCAAAGAATTCAAGAAGGACCAGTTTTCTACTTAGGCTACCCTCTTAGTCCTCATTGTGTCCAGCCAGCTTCTTTGCTTGTTGTTTTAGTTTGCATTTTTCCTAATGCAGAATGCAATCCAAATAAACAGTGACAGCATATTAAAATGTTCACATATTCTATATTCTAGAAATTGGGTGTGAATAAAATGACAACCTATGGCAAAAAACATTCATTTTACTAAATTGAGAGTTGAATATTTGAATTTATCATGCAACTTATGCACACCCCAAAGAAAACATGAATTTAAAGGATTCACAAATTTTACACTTCAATTTTGCCCTCTAAAAGTGCTCTTTCCCATAGTATCTGCCTTTGTAAATAGAACCATCTTCTGTCATCCTGAGCTTCTCAACTCCACCCTCTGGCTCACTTTCCACAGCCAGTCACATCCAACGCCGTGTTCTATCCTAACTCCTAAATAGCTCTTAGATGCGTCTCCTCCTCACCATCCCCACTGCAACTGCCTGCCCCACTGCACAGAATCTACCCCCTATGACCATCACCTGACTTTCAAAGCTGCACCTGTGGCCCTGGTCAAGACATTTCATTATCTGGTGTAAAATGATATGGTGATAAGAAAGTGGGCTTCTTAAATTTCTTCTTCCTAGATTTGTGGCCTTAAGAAGGACCCTTGACTTCTCTAAGACCCAGTGCATATCTACCTTATCCAGGGACTGCTGTAAGAACCAGATACAAGGCATGCAAAGCACCTAGACCTAATGGAACTTCACATCTAGTTCAGTGTTTTCTTAGTAGTATAATTTTCTTATCTATAAAAATGAGCAATGAGGGCTGGGGTGGTTCAGTGGTACACTGTTTGCCTAGCAATGTGTGAGGCACTGGGTTCAATCCTCAGAACCACATAAACAAACAAACAAACAAATAAATAAATTAAATAAAGGTATTATTCCCATCTACAACTAAAAATATTTTTTTAAATGAGCAATTAGTCTCTGAATGATTTTGAAGATTCAATTAGATGAGATGTGAGGCATCAAACACTGCTACAGTGTCGTTTCCTGGGGTGGCTCCCCATTCCCAAGACAAAACGTGAGCAGTGCCCTTTCCCAATTGTATCTCTTGCACTTGACTTCATATATCTTCTCCTTCAGCATAACGAATTGTTCATAGTAAGATTCCAACTCTTCATATCCTCCTCTCCTTCAAAGCCATAATTACAGGTGAACTTTATGTGTGGGAAAGTCCTTTACCACATATTTCACATGCAAGTAATTATCACATTTTCAAATTTGGAAAGTAATATCCATAAGTGCAAGGGTATTTAAGGGAATGACAGGACAGAATATTTTTAAGTCAGTAATTCTGAAAAAGTCTTCAAACTATGGTTAGTATACATATTCACAAAAATAAGGTGAAGATGATGAAAGATTATAAAAGTCTTGCTGAAATCATATCTGAGAAATAACTTTGTCAGAAATGACATCTTGAGTTGAAATAAGAAGAGATGGTATAAATCTGAGAAAATAGGTTTAAAAAGACAGAGATGACAGAAAGTGATTAATTTTTGAGGTTGTGTTTTTACAGGTCCCAAAGTATACGTCAATATATTTTAGATTTTGTAATTAATGTGATAACAAATGCAAATATTTCTTCTTTAAAAATGGCAGCAGAGCAAGATGCTGTGGTGCACATCTGTAATCCCAATAACTTGGGAGGTTAAGACAGTAGGATCACAAGTTCAAGGGCAGCCTCAGCAACTTAGTAAGGTCCTAAGCAACTTAGTGAGACCCTGTCTAATTTAAAAAAATTAAAAGGGCTGGAGATGTGATCCAGTGGTAAAACACCCCTGACTTTAATCCCCAGCACCACAAAAAAATCAGTAAGAGAAAAAAGCCAGGTTGGTAGCACACAACTGTGATCCCAGCTATTCAGAGGCTGGAAGCAGAAGAATCACAAGTTGGAGGCCAGTCTCAGCAACTAAACGAGGCCAAGTCTCAAAATAGAAAATGAAAATTTAAAAGAATCAAGGATATAGCTCAGTGGGAGAGTGTCCCTGGGTTCAATACCCACTACTTCTAAATAAATAAAGTAAAAGAAAAGTTAAAATAATAATTTAGGTACATCAATTAAGTCTTAACTTTCTCTTCACATTTATTCATATAGATTGGAAAAGATATTTGAGAACTTTTTTTTCCTCATATGATTGTGTGATTTAGAATGTGCAAATATAAAAGAAGCTAACAATCTTTCTAAACATGTGAGGAATAAAAATTAATTCGGTTTAAAGAGGAATAAAGGCAATTTAAATGACTTTCATCAGGCCCCTAATGTAACAATTTCTAAAACTGCAGAAATAAATGTTTATTTTTTGAGCAATTTAACTACAGCTCTGAAAAGTTGCTCAGTGCCCAGAAAGCAGCGAGTTACTATCTTTGGTGTCAGGGTTGAGAAAACAAGGCAGAAAATGAGTTGAAGATTCTTGGAACCCTGTCTGATGTGGCCTAGCTGCAGAGCGCACCTAAGGCTGTCACAGGATGCTTTCTAAAATGCTACCAGTAGATGCTGAATCACTCCTTTCTAGGGGAGTTCTTTAAACTTTGTATTTCTAATATCAACCATTCTGAAGTAAAGGAGAATTTTTAAATTTAAAATCTAGGGTCTTTGGTGGATGTATTTTTTTAGTGTTAGTTATTTTAGAACCATGACTCTTCTTCAAATACTATTTTGGCCTGGGTGACAGACACAGTACTGATTTGCGCATATCCCAAACATATCATCAACCAGGCCCTGAGCATAACCAGGCAGGTGTGCCCCTCAGGCCACTGAAGAGCTAGCACTATTTCGTGAAATCATAAAACCATGGTCAAGTACTCTAGGGGACATAATACTTCATCCACTCAAAGTATAAAGAATTGGAGAACATTATCACGATGTCGGACATTCTCTTTTTTTCAGATCCTTGGTATTTTTTCTTCAAGTGTGTTCCTTTGTGAACAGAACTGTAGCAGTCTTATAATTAAGCACAAGGCAAAGTCCTAAACAATATCAGGTCAGATCAAAAAGCAATTAAGCTGAGGGAGGGAGGAAATAACTAGAAAAATATTAATGAATTTGTTTTACTGATATCTCCTTCAGACCATATTTCTCCCTGCACTATTGTCATAGCAATACCTAGCCTGGGAAGGAGGGTGGCAACATTCTTGGGTACCGACTACAGAAAACAAAATAATTTGCTAAGACTAAGTCATGATGCTAAGCTGCAAATTACTAATGTCCAAAATGAAGTTAGTGCACTAGTTTTCTGTTGACATTCCCATAAACTGTTCCAGTTATTTTTCAATGAATCATTTCTGCCAAAAGACCTAGAAATAAGCCAGAGTCCTTTTATACTTGGTTTTTTAGTTATAATGCAACAACGTTGTTTTCTCTATATTCCTGATAAGGAACAAAACTTCCTCTTGAAAAATCAGAGCAGTCACAAAATGTTTTTTCCAAAAATGACTTCCATGTGACATCATCACTAGAATACCTCAGTTTGCACAAGTATTTTGAAGTGACTTTTCAAATAGGAAACATTACATGAGACTGCTTTAGCAGTTAACGACTATAGTTAATGCTTTAGCTCATTTAAGAAATGCTCCCAACTAAAGTATATAAACTTATTTAAAGGGTTAAAAATAACAGGTCTATCAAACAACCAAATACAATGATTGTTTTACTACCTCAAGATACATTTTCAAATAACCATATAAGCCAATTCATTAGGAACCACAAATTGTTATTTTATTTATGCTAACGGTAACTCAAAATACATATATGAACAAATACCATTTGGTAAAAATAATCCTGATCATTTTTTAACCTCCTGATATACAGAAACAAAATTGCCTTACATTTCTATAGAAAAAAATATAAGTGGTATTTGTATTATTCTGCACTAAGAAACTACTGTTATATTATTTATTCCCACAAAATATTTTTTCTCATCTCATTGCTGATGATGACACTGTTACAGGTAGTTACTCCCTACAGTTCCTAGTTTTCTTAGTTTTTCTCTGACACTAACCAATATTGACTAATGAATACTTGATAAAGGTATCTTCTTCCAGTATAAACTGATTCTTTTATAAAATATCCATTGTATACCCTCTATGACTTAAGCTTTGGTTAAAGATTTTGGATGCAATGTGTACTTAGATTTCTTCAGGTTCATTATATTAAATAAAATAATCCAGGCACAGAGAGACAAATACATCATAATCTCATTATATGTAGAATCAAATAAAGTTGATATCATAGAAGTAGAGGGGTGATCACAAAAGGCTGGGGTATTAGGGGGAAAAGGGATTGAGGAGATACTGGTCAAAAGATACATAATTACAGTTAGCTAGAAGGATTAAGTTGAAAAGATCTATTGTACAGCATGATGACTAGAGTTAATGCTGATATATTCCTGGAAAATGCAGAGAATGGATGCTAAGTGTTATCACAAAAATGATTGCTATGTGAGGTAATGCATGTGTCAATTAGCTAGATTTAACTATTTCACAGTGTATATATACTTCAAAACATCACATCATACATAAATATATACATTGTTGTCCATCAAGTTTAAATAAATAATTGCCAAATTCCTTGACTTAAGAGCTCATGGTCTACTAAAGGCAAAAGACAACTGCGTTAAGGTTTTCCACGCAGGGTAAGTGCAATGACATAGAAATATCCCTAGAAGGGATGTTTGAATCAAGCTGGAAGGTCAGCTAACAGCTATATTTCATGTCATGAAATAAGTCCACCTCCTTTATCACAGAGGTGATGCCCTAATACTGTCTGGTTTTCACTTCTGCATCTTGGCAAATCACTGTTGATGGGCGAAGACATCGAATTGTCTCTGAGAATCACAATCATAGTCCTGTTTCCATACTTCATAAGGATTAGCATCACATCAGACTAACACCTAATCTAAGTTGGAAAATATAAACAAGTCCAGTGGTTGTTAAGAGTAGACATGCACATAGCAAGAAAAGCATAAGCCAGGAATTTATAGCCTGATACACAAATATTGTATTTCTAGTTGAGATTTTAAGCCATATTACTACATTTATTTTCTGATTATTTACTAACTGAATAAAGTAAGCTATCTGAAAGTGTAAATGCTTACCATATTATATACTAAATTAGAAGGCAGGTTGATTAACTATGTCATAAATCATGTCTTTTAATTGTAACAACACAAACAAGACCTTCCCCTCCCCTAAAATAAATTTATTAAAAAAAGATTTTTGATGTTATAGGCATAATATTTAAAATGCCAGTATGCACCCAAAAATAAAGACTTGACACATAGAAAAAGTGTATATGTACACTAAAATTTATAATTGGTGACTTGCTACTCACAGTGCCTACAGAACCAGGTAAAACAGACTGAGTGCCTTAAACAATATGTATATTCTTACAAGTGCTTTATAGGAAATCAAAGCACATTCCTGATTTTCTTTCTGAACATCAGATTCTTTAAAGAAGCCAAATACCAAAAGATCAAAGAGGACAAACATTACACATGGCCCATTTCTGTATTCTGCTTTTATAAGTATTGTCATTTCAACCTGAAGAACCTCATTTGAAACGCAGGGCTACCTACATATTTGATATATGCCATTCTTTCAGACCATTTGAAGGCCAGTTCAATTTCCCCCTGGTCAGGGTGACCTCATAAGATTTGGGCATGGCCCAGCCTGTCTCAGAGGTGAAATCAAGGCAGCAAGATCACCCAGCAAAGTTGTTTTGCTTCTGCAGCCCCGTAACAAGAATGAAGCCAACGAGAATTAAGATTGCCCAGCCTTTGTCAAATGGAATTGCCAGTTCTCCTAATGACAGTTCCCAGTCTCACCAAGAAGCAGTTATATTCAGCAGAAAGCTGAGGTACTACTGATCCTACATCTTGAAACTGTGGGTTCTGACACAAACATACTGGTCACCTGTGCGGATTGCGGGATTGTTACTGAAACCTGGGTTTGAAATAACAGTTTTGAGAAGTTTGATTTATACATTCCAACCCAGTTCTGTATGGCCTTAGAGAGCTGATACTTAAGAACTCCAATCAATCTCCCTCCCCGACAGGCTAAACAGCCAGGGCCTCCCAAATTCCAGCTTAGACATTCATTTCTTGGACAATTTTTCTCTTGGGGGGAAAAACAATGGACTCTTTCAATTTTTTTTTCTTTATCAACAAAGGACTCTAAGATGAAGTCCTTTCAATCACATCCTTTCCGACTTCCTTATAAACGACGGGTGGGCCAGGGGAGTGGGGGGAGCGGGCGAGAAGGGAGGAGGTGACAGGCAACTCACCTCTTTCAGCTGCTCCAGCTCCTGTTTGAGGCTGTCGTACTCAGCCTCCAGCTCGTCATACTGCTGTTTGAGGGTCAGCTTCTCTTCCAGGACCACCAGCCCGTATTCGGCAGCTTGGATCTTCTCGTGGGTCGTCTCTGTGAGCTCCTTGGTCAGCCTCTCTATCTCGGTCTTATAATGATCCACCGTCTGCAATACCTCTTCTGCGGCCATAGCCCCGGTGGATGGAGGCAGAAGGGGGTGACCGGGTGGGGGAGATGGCTGCAAAAGCAGGCGGGGAACGGGAGAAGCAAATGGGGAGGGGAAGCAAAAATGGAAAAGAAAAAGTGTGCCTGGATGAATGAGCAAAGCAATACCCTAACGGCTCTGCGGGCCGAGGCAGCTACACTGCCCGAGAAATTGACGCGAAATGCAACATGGAGAATGTAGGCGAGAGGCTCAGGGGCGAGGCGGCAGCTGCTGCGGCATGTGTCCTCTGGCCGGCCCTGCGTGCGGTCAGCGGCGGTGCGGCATGGCCTGGGCTGCGGCGGCCCGGGGCGGCGAGGGGCTCCGGATCCCGTCTTTCAGAGGCGCGGGGCCGCCATGTCTCCCGGCCGCGTCACTGCAGTCCCCCTGGGTCTGGCGCGCTCCGGCTCCAGGCTCGCTCGCTCGCTCCACCTGCTCCCTCTGGCCGTGCTGCAGCCGGTGCGGAATGATGCAGTCTCGGGCCCTTCCCGCCTGCCCTCGGCTCCAGGCAGGGGGCGGGGAGCGGATGGAGTCAGCGCGGGGGGAGGAGGGAAGGACCAGACGGAAACGTCCCGAGGCGCCTCCCGCCGGGCGCGCAGGCTGCCACCGCCGGCGGCACCGCCGGGCACGCGAGGCGGAGGCCGACCCGGCGGGGAGGCGACGGGATGCGAGCAAAGCCCAGCGCCTCCGCCCTGTCCGGCTTGGCCGGGGCAGGAGTATCTCCCACGGCTTTGTCCCCTGAACTTCGAAGCCCCTGAGGGTGGTGTGGACGCCCCAACTATCTCGCTGTCGTGTGGCCCAAAGATCAGGAAACTGCCTGGAATTGGCGCCTTCTCCAAAGAAAAGCAAACAAAACCAACATGGTCGTGGGGCGTCGGGGGGTGGTGGGGAGAAGGGCGGCTATACAACCTTCTTGAACCCTGGGACCCCTGGGCTCACAGCAGCCTTTCCTAGCTTCCTACATCCTAACAAACACTGTTTCCAAAGTCTCCTGGATGTGACCCCTAAGGCACTTGTCCTCACCCATCCTCTTTTCTCTGCCCCTCAAGTCTTGCCGGGTCAACCAAACCCGCCACTAAAGAACCTTAACCATCCGCTCTTAAGACAGGCTTCGCTAAAGATTGCTTGTCCTTGCTGGAAGAGGTGGCACTCACCTGTAATCCCAGCGACTGGGATGGATGAGGCAGGAGGATCACAAGCGTAAGGCTACCCTGGGAAACTTGGGGAAACACCGTCTCAAAATGAAAAAAACAGAAAGGGCTGGAGATAGTGCTCAGTGGTAGAGAACTTCTGAGTTCAATACCCACTACCAAAAAAAAAAAAAAAAAAAAAAGAGAGAGAGAGAGAGAGATTGCCTTCAACCAAGCTTTTCCGTATCCAGCTTATCACAGGATCATTGTCTACTCAGAAATATACCATTATAACGCATGCACCCAGTGAGCCTTTAGGCACAATTTCTTCCCAATGGTTCTTCCATTAAAGCACCTTACTCTATGGATTCTTCAATAAAAGAAATGTCCATGAAACTCCATTTACAAGGTATCTACAGTACCCTACAACAAACACTGTAAATAAAAGGGCAGAGTCCTTGAGATCACGTGTCAAGCATTCTTCTAAGTTTGTTATATGCAATCTTTCCAATCCTCACAAGGATTCTGTGATGTAGGAACCATTGTCTCCAATTTATAGGTGGTGAAAGTCACAGGGAAGTTGGGTGATTTGCTCAAAGTTAGGCAACTCTTTGAAGTGGTGGTGAAGCCAAAATGTAAATCATAACTCCCAAACCCTAAAATGAATCATTACATTAGTGTCATCTCTCATTACTAATACAAACCCAGCAACCAAATAATATATGCTTGTAAGATAACCACATTAACCAACATGAAGAGTGATGAAGAAGTGTCAAAGGGACAAAAAAGCAAAGAGATGAAAGGATGGGGGAGAAATGAGAATGAAGAACAATCAAGGGAAAAGGAAGCCTAGGAGGGCAAAGGAACAGAGGCTGTGGTCCATAGATCAATGGGTCTCACCAGTTCCTTCCCTTTCTCCTACTGAGAGGTACCTATTCCAGAGTGTTTCTCAGTGGCCACGATGTGTTCAACACATGAATTTTCTGAACGGGACAGCAGAAACTAACCTTCCAATAACTGTGCATACGGTGTACAAAAGAAGACAATCAATGGTGTGGGAGAAAAAGCAAATGAAAAACCTTTAGAATGTTCCAGTAACAGGCTCGACGGAGGTAATTTTCATGGCTCCAGAAAACAGACAAAAATTAAAAAAAAAAGATTCCTTCCAAATGCTTACAATCAGAATATTCTCTTGCAATTATCAGTTATAAAGATAAAGAAAGGAGAAAACATTCAAACTCTTCAGCCACCCTGAATTCCAACCTCGAAGAGGAGCTGGAATGATAATGATCCCATTATTATACCTATGCTTCCCTGGCCTCACTCTCCAGTTGAGAAGCCCCTCGTGTGTGCTCCTGTAGCACCTGTCCTTTGTCACACTGATGAATGATCATGAGCTGCTAAAGAGATGAAATTCACAGCAGGTGATTTTGCTTAGTTCAACTTTGGTCCTTTATATGTTGATATTTAACTTGAAGAAGGTAAACTTACTTCCTTATACAGCATATTCTTCCAGTACTGCAAGTTACAGTTCCCTCTTTATATATATATATATACATATATATATGTCCGCATATGTCTGGGTATATGTCAGTGAGAGATATATATGAATGACAGGTACATAGAAAATAATCTGGGTTTTGCTTTGGGTTTTTTTGGTACTTGGGATTGAAACCAGTGCTGTTTACCACTGAGCTATATCCTCAGAGCTTTTAATTTTTTTATTTTATTTTATTTTATTTTTTTCATTTTAAGGCTAAGTTGCTTTGGGTCTTTCTAAATATCTGAGGCTAGCCTCAAACTTGCAGTCCTCTTGCCTCAGGTTCCCAAGTCACTAATATAGTCATGAACCATCAGCAGAAAATAATTTCTTAAACATTCCTAGAAGCAGAGTTTCTTATACTTCTTTATCTTACCAGACTCCACTTATTCTGAAACTTTTTTACAGATATTTAGGGGGGAAATTTTTATTTTGTAACATAGTTCCTCTAACCAATCTCCCACCAACTTTGTCAGCATGGATATTGTTCTCTTTTGCTATCACTCATTCGTTCACTCATTTAAAAGATATTTATTAACACCGCTGTAAGCATCTTTTTTACAATAGTAGTCACTGTGAAATAAATGACCAATAAGATGTCAGTTGTCGATAGTTCCTTATGTCACGGTACTTATGTTCTGGAAGGAACAGAAGAAAACAAAACAAACAAAAAGCAAACAACCACCACCACCAAAAACATTAATTACTGGGATAATTCCAAACTGTGACATTGGCAGGCAGGATTTAACACAGTGGTTAAGAGAACAAGTAAGTCAACTTGAGTCAAATCCAACTTTGCCACTTACTTGCTATATATTTCTCAGTTGTCTCACCTTTAAAAGAGGGATAATAATATAACCTAGCATTATGAATAGAATAGTACCTGACACCTAATAAACAGCTTTTTTAAAGTTTTTGAAGAAAAATAAAGATAAGGCAGAGAGAAGAAATAACAGGATGATCAGTGGAGATCTCTCTAAAGAAGTGATACTGTATTACCCTATTATCTTAGGACCAAGAGTTGGCATGCAAAATGTGGGGGAAAGCTTTCCAAAAAGACAGAATAACATATGTAAAAGCCTGTGGTAGAAAAGAGATTTTTATGAAAGCAGAGAATAAATATCAGAGAGACTGGGATTTATTAAGCAAATCAGACATGGTCCAAGATTATACAGAAGGACAAGTAACTCTGGAAAGACAGAGGGATTATCCTGTCTTTGTTTTTATTCTCAGGGCAGTGAGAGGTCTTTGACTATTCTTTAGATAGGAAATAAAATGATTTGTATTGTGAGAATATTTGTATTGTGAGATTAGAGGCATCAAAAGATAGACGTGTATAAGGCACTGGGTTCAGTCACAATACTGAAAAAAAGAAAAATAAACAATAAAAAAAAAAACCTGAAAGATAGGAGTGGGGTCACTAGTTAGGAAGCTGTTGCTGTTGTCCAGGAGAAAGAAGATGGTCTGGACTGAGGTGATAGTAGTGGGGGAAAGTGGATGGATTCCAGATCAACTGGGGTTGGGGATGGAAAGGTGGAACTCTAAGGACGTGGTTGAAGATTGAATGTGAGCTAGGGAGAAAAAAAAGAATCATGAATAAATTCTAATTTCTGACTTGGGCCACTGGGAAGATGGTTTGTCATTTAGTTGGATGGGACAGATTCAGGAAATCAAGAGTTCTATTTTGGGCATAAGAAGTTTAAGATGGTTGGAAGACATTTGAATAGAAATGTTAAATAGACAATTTGATATAAGACCAAAATTAATTAAAAAGAGACTTTTTAGGAGGTGTAATTTTTTTCTTCAGGAAATCATTAGCACTAAATCGAGTGGCTGCCGGTGTAGCTCTGTGGTAGAGTGTTTGCCTAGCATGTGTGTGTGAGGCCCTAGGTTCCACCCCAGCACCACAAAACAACAACATGGAAATGAATGGGATCATCTGAGAAAAGGTGTAAATAAAGAAGAGAAGGTGGTCCAGGATCTAGCTCTAAGGTTCTTCTTTTGAAGGCTAAAGGTTGAGCTGAAGAGGAAAAGTCAGCCTAGGAAATTAAGAGGGACCAGTCAGTGTAAAGGGAAGAAATTCAAGAGAAAATATTTGAAAGGGAGCAAAAGTGAAAAGAAAAATAGTTTGAAGACTGAGGCAATGAGGACTAGTATACCATCAAGAAGTCAAAGTCAAGTAAGGTAAGGACATAAAATATCACTGAATATGGCAACACAAAGGTGGGTTTCTCAACAAGAGTTGTTTGTGTGGAAGAGAAAGGGCGGGAACCAGATTATGATAGATTGAAGCACAGACGTTGAAGATGAGAAGACAACCTGCAGGCAACTCTGTTCCCCCAGAAGTGATGGCGGGAGACATGTGCTGAGAAGGGGGAGCTGTGATAACTGAGGTGCTCTGCTATGTACAAATGGTAGGAAATTTGCCCTTGAAGGGTGCCTCCTTCAAGACCCCAGGTGAGATGTGCGGTTTCCCCATCAATGACTTCAGGGGCCAAGACCTGACTCCACGTTGCTCAGATACCTGCTCAGGGAGTGGCTGTCCCTGGCCCAGACTGTGGCGCACCTCTGGGTGCAGGCCTCCTGGGAGCTGCTGGCCCCCTCTGCTCAGGTGGCTTCCTGACCCCCACCTGCCGCTGACCCTGTGGATTTGTTCAGGGAGTTTTTCCGGCTCTACGACCTCATCCATCTTTTGTCTCTTCTAAGACATTAATTAATTAAAGCAGGAGCGTTTTGTTCCAGGAAAACAAAAACAGCCAAATAAACCTTTCTCTCCTCATTTTACATCTCCCAAATCAGTGGCCAACAGATTCTCTGTGGTTGCTGTGGTTATTTCTTAGCCACAGATTTATCCCTGTCATCCCTTCTCTAGGAAGGCACTGCCTTCTCCTGCTACTCAATTTAAGCTGGAAGTATGTTTTTAAATTTATTTTTTTGTGCCAGGGATTGAACCCAAGGACCCTTAACCACTGAGCCACATCCCCAGTCCTTTTCATTTATTTTTTTTATTTTTTAAATTTTGAGACAGGGTCTCATTAGGTTGCATATAGTCTCTCTAAGTTGCTGAGGCTGGCTTTGAACCTACCTTCCTCATGCTTCAGCCTCCCAAACCATTGGGATTACAGGTGTGCACCACCATGTCCAGTCATTTTTTAAAAAATTTTTGGTTAACTTATAATAATTGTATTTATGGGATACATGTAACATGTATTTATGGGGCACAGTGTCACAATTTCATATGTGTGGGACTGCACTTTTCCATCTTGTTTTTTATCTTGCTTTCTAAACCTCTTCAAAATTCTTAATGATCCCATTTTTGTCATCAGCATTTACTTGTCCCGGGGGCAATCTCATATCTCATGTTATTAATTCTTTCTTCAATATTAAATCAATTCCCCATCTATTTTGGCTGAGAGCAATCAGCAGAATTAGCAGCATATTTCAATATGCAGAGTAATATAACGCATTCTTCCTTTGAAGGAAGACTAAAATATTCTGATTACCATTTATTATATTTTTAGAATTTGTCCCCTGACCAGCCTGGATTTTCTTGATGTGAAGCAGTGTTTTGTATCACCTATGTCAGAATACCAATTCCTCTTTTTTGTAAATCTTTTATTTCGAGGACCACTTTTGTGAAGAAAACTACATGCTAACAGCTAGTGTTAAGTGCAGTCAGGGTCTTCTAAAGTACTCTGGATCAAAGAGTACACAAATTATCTTGAATACATCTTTGTCACTAGCTGAATCAAAAACCCAGCTGAAGTTTAAAAATCACACATTTGAGGCTGGGGCTGGGGCTGTAGCTCAGGGGCAGAGGACTTGCCTCACACATGTGAGACACTGGGTTCCATCCTCAGCACCACATAAAAAAATACATAAAGATATTACATCCATCTACAACTAAAAAAAATATTTTTTAAATCAAGCATTTGTAGAGGCACCTACAACTAAAAAAAATATTTTTTTTAAATCAAGCATTTGTAGAGGCACCAAAAACCACATAATTGTTTACCTTTTTCCAGAGGAAAAATGAGTAGAAATGATGGCTAGTTGCATTGATACAGAACTACCCATCATTTTGTCAATGAGTGTCCAAGAGGACAAGGAGAAAAAGAAACTGAGGGTAGTATAGAGAAGGCAGCTAATGAGTAAAGGCAAGGAGTATAGCACATAGCTAGGTGTCTCTCCACTGCTAGTCCTTCCTTCCACTTTCTTGCTATGCACATGTCATGTAATAAATGTGACCACTTATTTAAGTTAATAAGCTAAGTTTGCCCAGCAACCAGAATCTGGCTCATTGAGTTTTTTAAGTATTGGGTGCAGCTCCCAGTAAGTATCCTTCACATAAGGAGGTATGTCCCTCTCCCTGTATCCCTGCTGTCTGGAATGAAGATAAAATGATAGGAGCCATCCTAGCCCATGAAAAAAAAAAATCAAAATAAAAGTAATGCAGAGGGAATAACAAGACAGAAGTAGTCTGGGTCCTCGATCCTTAACAGGAGAACTGGTGGGATAACCAGTCTTCAGGTTCCAAAGTCAACACTCATTTGAGGTAACTTTTTTTCAGTTAGATAAAATAAAGAGAAAATTTATAATTGAGGGTCAGTTCAGTCCTTATTCTTCCTTTATGACTATAGGGGAGCACCTCAGGCTGGGAATGACATTAGAGTTTATTCTGGTGACCTTAAGAAAAAAAAAAAAAACTTTGTTGAAGGGGCTGGGGAGATAGCTCAGTTGGTAGAGTGCTTGCCTTGTAAGCACAAGGCCCTGGGTTCGATCCCCAGCACCCAAAAAAAAAAAACCTTTGTTGAGATGTAGTTCACATACCATAGAATTCACCTATTTAAAATGTACTACACAGTGGTTTTTAATTGTGCAACTATCACTATAGTCAATTTTAGAACATTTTTATCGCCTCAAAAAGAAACTGTATCCTTTAGCCATCAACTCCCCTCCCATCCCCTAACACCAGACCCTGTCCTAAAGAATCATTAAACCATTTTCTGTCTCTAGATTTCCTTAATCTTAACACTTCATATAAATAGAATCGTGTAATATGTAGTTTTTGTGACTGACTTCTTCCACTCAGCATGATATTTTCAAGATTTATCCATATTGTAATATATCAGTATTACTTTTCTTTTCATGGCTGAATAATATTCTACTGCATATACATAAAACTTTTTGTGGTGGTGGTGGTGGTGGTACTGTGAATTGAACCCAGGGCCTTGCACTTGCTAGTCAAGCACTCTACCACTGAGAATATATCAGTCTGTACATCACATTCTTTTTAAAAAAATTTTATTAGTTGTTGATGAACTTTTATTTATTTATTTATATGCAGTGCTGAGAATCAAACCCAGTACCTCACACATACTAGGCAAGTTCTCTACCACTGAGTCACAATCCTAGTCCCACATTTTTTATCCATTCATCAGTTCATGGAACTTTGGGTCATTTCCACTTTGGAGCTGTTATGAATAATGCTGCTATAAACATCATGTACAAGTTTTTGTGTAGACATATATTTTCTTTTCTCTTGGGTATGCTTAGGAGTGGAATTGCTGGTCATGGAACAACTCAAAGTTTAGCATTTTGAAGAACCTCCAGATTGATTTCCATTTCAGTGGCTGAACCATTACCTTCCCAGAACCAGTGTATGCGGCTCCAGTTTCTCCACATGCTCAGTGATTCTTGTTAATATCTGATTTCATTTTTTATTCTAGTCACCCTAGCATGAGAGGTGGTGACTTGTGATTTTTATTTGCATTTCCCTAATAGCTAATGACCATCTTTCCATGAGCTTGTTGACCATTGGTGAGTATCATCTTTAGAGAAATGTCTGTCTAGGTACTTTTCCCATTGTCATTGGATTATTTATCCTTTTACTTTGGGTGTATGGGTTCCTTATATATTCTAGATGCAAATGCATTATCAGATACTTGATTTGCAAAGATTTTTTTTCTCATTCTGAAAGTTATACTTTTATGTTCTTGATGGTGTCCTTTGAGGCACAGAATTTTGTTTTTGTTTCTGTTTTTGTGGTGCTGGGGATCCAACTCAGGGCCTTACACACATTAGGCAAGCATTCTACCACTGAGTTTTAGGCCCAGCCCAAAAGTTTTCAATTTTGATAAAGTCCACTTTTGATGTTCGTGCTTTTGCTGTCATAGGTAAAAATCCATTGCTAAATCTGAGCTCATGATGATTTAGACCTATCTTTTATTCTAAAATTTTATAGCTCTAGCTTTTATGCTAAGTCTCTGGTATATTTTAAATTGTTTTTATATTGTGTGTTTAAAGGAATCATCTTTTTGTTCATCTTTTGTGAATATCCTAGTCCCAGCATCCTTTGTTGAAAAGACTATTATTTCCCCATTGAATGATTATAGAAACCTTGTCAAATATCAGTTGACCAGTCAGGTGCAGTATCACACTCCTGTAAGCCCAGTGACTCAGGAGGCTGAGGCAGATGGATCACAAGTTCAAGTCCAGCCTTACCTATTTAGTAAGGTCCTAACCAACTTAGTGATACCTGTCTCAAAATAAAAAATAAAAAGGTCTGGGGACATAGCTTAGTGGTAAAATGCCCCTGGGTTTAATCCCCAGTATTAAAAAAAATTTTTTTAAATCAGTTAACCATAAACATATGATTGTGTATGTGTGTGCATGTGTGCATGTGTGTGTGTCAGGTACTAGGGATCAAACCCAAGGTCTCTTGCATTCTAGGAAAGCAATCTACCACTGAGCTATATCCCCAGTCCTTTTTATTTTGAGACAGTGTCTCACAAAGTTGCCCAGGCTAGACTCAAAATTGCAATCCTTCTTTCTCAGCCTTCCACAAAGATGAAATAACAGGTATGTGCCACTGCATCCAGCTGTCTAAATATATGATTTATTTCTAGACTTGCAATTCTACTTTACTGATCTAAATGTCTATCTGTCTTAGTCTGTTTGGGCTGCTATAACAAAAAAATACCTGAAATGGAGCAATTTATAAAGAATAGAAATTTACTTCTTTATAGTTTGGAAGTCCAAAGTTAAGGTACCATCAAATTTCGTGTTTGGTAAGAGCTGCTCTCTGCTTCCCAGATGGTGCTTCTTGCAGTGTCCTCACACAGGGGAAGATCAGAGGCCCAGAAGGCAAAAAGGGCCTTGCTAGTTCCCTTCAGTCCTTTTTTAAGACACTAATCCCATCCATGAATGCAGAGCCTCCATGGCCTAATCACCTCTTTACTGTCTCACCTTTTAATACTATTACCCTAGAGATTAAAATCCAACATGAACTTTGGAAGGGACACAAATATTCAATTCATGTCATAACTCTATCTTCACACCAATACCACAATGTCTTGATGATTGTTGTTTGTAGTAACTTTGAAATGGAGAGATGTGATCGAACAGAGTCTTGAGTCTGGCAATCATCAGCTTAATTCAAGTTCAAGAAGGAGCAAGGCCCACTTGATGCCTCTGTGAGAAGAAACTCTGGTGTAGCCCAGGGGGTGCTGGTAATAGGCACGTTGACAGGTGAAGGTGCATCTGATGGGGAATCAGAGTTGTCTCCCAGTCCTCTCCTGAACACAGAAATCTTCTAGCCCTGCTCCTTTCTCTTCATGAACAACTTCAGGGATCAGCTTTCAGGCTTCCCAAGGGCCACCTTGGGAATCCTCCACTCTGTTAGCTTTCTCCTCAACCTTTTTCCCTCACATTGTCTTTATGAACCCTGCATATACTCTCACCCTTCAAACAAATCAAATGAAAGCAAAACCTGTTTTCTTTTTCTTTCCCTGTTTTGATGGCCAATCTTGAGAGCTTGTCTGGAGGTTCTAGCAGAGGAGTGCAGCTACTCGTATACCCTTGACCGAGGAACGGTCCTCCCCTATCGGGGAAGGTCGTCCTCTTCAACTGAGTGCGCAGCTTCAGGAGGGACACACATGGAGCAGTGAGGCAGGAAGGGGACAACCGTCTAGCCAGCCAGATCAGCCAAATCAACCCTGGTGATCAATGGGGTGACAGATGTCCCAGCCAGATTGCCCCCACATCCTTGATGGCCAATCTTAAGACCCAAGGAATTACTAACTAAAAACTTGTGTCTCTTTTTAATATTCCAACCCATCCAGAAGTGTCTTTCATCCTATTATTGTAAATAAAAAAATAAGATTCTCTATTAAGAAAAAACTAAAGGTTCATATCTTGACACATACATATTTTAAACATTGCTGAGATCATATGTTATTAAATCTAATTTTGTATCCTGCTTTATTTATTTAACATTATAGTGTGAAAATTTTTGCACATCATCAAAATACTTCTTAAGTATTATGTATAATAACTGCATAAGTGACCATTTCATATTATAATAATTTTCACCAATTCTACCTCCAATCAAGCCGTCCTTAATACATATAAGGCTACCTGACAGATCTAGGGATATAATTCAGGGGTAGAGCATTTGCCTAGTATAGATAAGATTCTGGTTCCATCCCTAGCACTGCAAAAAAATAAAAAATATAAATGATTATATAAGAAGATAGCAAATGATGCTTTAATCTTCTGTTGTGTATGTCTATGTGTATTACTGTGGATTGAACCCAGGGGCACTCTACCACTGAGCTACACTCCCAGACCTTATTTTTATTTTGATACAGGGTAGATGTTCAGGCTGGCCTTTAACTTGTGATCGTTCTCCTTGAGCCTCCCCAATAGCTGTAAGATGGAAATTTAGGGATACAAAGAAAGCACAGAATCTCAAAAGAAAAACACCTACAACTGTGGGAATGAAGAACAAACAACTCGAGAACAACCGATCCCATATTCTTGAGCCCAGGTCATTGCCTACAGCTTGCTGATTAGCTAATGAAAAAGCAAAGAAACTGCAAGATAAGCACAAGGCATCTGGAGAAAACACTCCTTTCGGGGCCATGCCCATTAAAAGATTTTGGTAACTGAGAAATGACCCTAACTCATTACAATAGTAAGATGCACACCTCTAGATAGAGAAGACGGTAATGAGACACTCATGTAGGAAATAGCATGATTAGAACATGCGAGGGCAATGTGTGAATGCAAGGAAAACTGACAGGAAGCTTGAACCCCCCTGACTCCGCCTCCAGTTCTGTCCCTAGCTACTATCCCTCTAACAATGTTAGAACTCCAAACCAACATGGCTCAACTCACTCTCAGATTGCCCACACTCCCATTCTCAAGTGTGTATGCCTTTACAATAAACCTCTGCTACTCATAATTGATGCATCCTTATATTTTCTTCTATGACATTGTCAAGGAGTAGAGTACTCCTCAGCTCTTAGGACCCACATGTGGTAACAGTTGGGGTCACAAATGTGTACCACCAGGCCCGGCTACTTTTTGAAAATTCTGATCTCATGCCCCACAACAGCATCACAGCAAGGATTATTTAAAGTCTATTAGCCCATTCATTCTCAGGCACTCTACAATCCCTGACCAGTGCAAAGCCAGGTGCCAGGACCACAACCTGATGACTGGTTACCATGTTTTGATATTGAGCCGTGTGGCCCTGTGGGACATGCTGGAAGACAACCTAGTAAAAGTGGTCATCTTGTCTACACAACGGTGCTCATGAAGTCATCATCGTTAGTTTACACAGTGTCTCTTTTAACGAAAACCTTGTGTGTTCTGCAGAATAAATCTGTGTCTGATCTTGCTATCAAGAATACTTGCTCTTCTCCTAAGACATTGATCTGCTGTTATTTCATGGATACTGGGTGGGAGTTGTATAACTACTCAGATTCCCTTTATCCCAAGCTGCTGGAAAGCTTCTAGTCACATTTGTGACCCTCTTTTAGCAAGTGTGTAGTTCAAGTGACATGTCCTCTTGGCCAGCCTTTTTTTTCTGTCTGTCCCCACCATTGTTTTTCTTTCTCTACAGAATACTTGAAATTATCTTTTGTTTTATATAGTTTGGCTTGCTGCCTTAAGTCTTTTCTGGAAGGAGGCATAGTTAGAGGCATTTGTGTCTGTGTGCCACTGGACAAGTTACAGATCTTATCTGAACCTCAGCTACCTCCTCTGTGAAAAAGGAATAGCAGCATCTTCCTCATGGAGTTCTGGTGAGGATCAAAGGACAAAATACATGTAAACATCTCAGACATGTGACTGCTCATAGTTAAGTGCTTAAAATAAATTCTTAAATAATCAAAATAAATCATTGTGATCATTCTATTGTTAAGAGTTTGAAGGGGAAATTCTGGGGAATCATAGTGGACAAACTATATTGTCATAGTGTGTGCATATACCAATATGTACCCACAAATCACACCATTATGTACAACTATAATGACCAATTTAAAAAAATGTGGGGAAAGAAAGAGTTTGACCTTGTATAGAATTTACTTCAAGTGGAACAACTGGGTCAAAGAGTATGCATGTTTTGAAGGCTGTGTACTAATTTCCATGTCAATTGGAGTGGAAATGAGCTCTAGTTTTACCATGCCTTTATAGGGGTCAAATGCTATTACTTGCAAAGCTCTTTGTCAATATGACAGGTGCAAAAGGAGTATTGCCTTATTGTCATTTCAATGTACATTCTGTTGATAACTCATAAGATTGAACCTATTGACCAAACCACTACATTTATTTATTTATTATTGCAATTTCTTCTCTCCCTTTTCATCTTTTGCAATTTTTCTCTTTGTGTTTTCCTTTAAACCATCTAAATGAGTTGATAAACTTTTTTTTTTTCTGTCACCATCATTTGCTGAGAGGAAGTCAGGTTACAGGGACTTGAGAAGAGTAATAGTCACAGGGTGGGGGTGGGGTAGAAAAAAGGACACCAAGGATATATAAGTGAATGATCAGGTCATCATATGTGGCCTGCATGGAATGAGCTACCGTCTTATTAAATGAGAGTGGGTGTATAGTTCTAAAAGCAGAACATGGTTAACAGAACATCTGCACAATCTGACTTTCTCTTGTGCTTCTAAGGATCAGTTCCAAAAAAAAAAAACAAACAAACAAAAAAAAAAAAAACAGTTCATCTTTAAACTGAAAGAAAATTCCTTGAATTACAGAGTAATTTTAAAATCATAATCAAACACTTCTCTATACAAAGACTGTTTGTGGAAGAGTATTCTTGTAGCCATGGAAACCTAGCTGACGCCATGGCTACATAACCAGCTTGCACAGAATATTTTAGTAAACTGAGTCGCACCAATCCATTCACCAGTTAAGACCATTTCACTTTAAAAAATGCTTTCTCACCAGGCACAGTGGTGCATGCCTGTAATCCCAGCAGCTCAGGAGGCTGAGGCAGGAGGATCTGGAGTTCAAAGCCAGTCTCAGCAAAAGCGAGGCACTAAGCAACTAAGATCCTGTCTCTAAATAAAATACAAAATAGGGCTGGGGATGTGGCTCAGTGGTCAAGTGCCCCAGAGCTCAATCCCCGGTATCCTCCCACAACCCACCAAAAAAAAAAAAAAAAAAAAAAAAAGCTTTCTTTCATTGCTGGTGGAAGCAAGTTAAAGGCTTTGACATTGTGTTACATATACCAGTTCAAATTCTTAACTTTTCTGTTTTTTTTTTTTTTTTTTTAGCTTTTCTATTTTGAACTTTCAAATTCTTTTGTTCTTTTAAAAAATTTTAACAAGTGCAAACACATGCCACTATAGTTCTTTACTTTCTCTTCTAGTTTCTCCTAACGAAGGCCTGGGTCACATGGGTTACAAAAACCTCACACACAACCTATTTTTTTTTTTTTTTTTTTTGTCCTGGGGATTGAATGCAGAGCCACTTTACCACAGACCTGCCCAACTATCCCTTCCTATTTTTTATTTTGAGACAGGGTCTCACTAAGTTGCCCAGGATGGCCTTGAACTTTTGGTCCTCCTGCCAAGAAGCTAGAATTACAGGCATGCACCACCACATCTGGATAACACACAATTTATTTAATGTGTAACTAGTCTTTGGGTGGATTGAGGAGAAACTAGTTACAAGCTCTTGATATTCCATTTGGTAAGCAAAGTCAAAAGTTGATTGCAATGTACTTTTCTTCAACCTTTATTTTTATTTATTTATTTTTGTGGTGCTGGGGATTAAACCCAGGGCCTTGGGCATGCGAGGCAAGCACTCTACCAACTGAGCTATATCCCCAACCCCTCAACCTTTTTTTTAATAACATAATTTGAATGCTACTCTATGCTAGGCCTTGTTCTAAGCTTTTTGCATACATTTATTCAACTCTTATAATAATCACAGGAGGTTGAGAGTAATAATAATACAGTAATAATATTGCCATTTTATAAATGAGGAAATGAAGTCACAGAGAGGTTTCATACCTTGGTGGAGACCTCAGAGCTGGGGAGTTCATACAATGTTCATCAACTGTCAATAAACCTTCTTTCCCAGGCCGTGTCCTCCTCTCTGACCCCAATTTCTTCTACAAATGACAAGTCATGTTTCTGCCAAAATGTTGTAGTAGATCAAACAGTGGACTAGTTGTCATAAGACCTGAATTTGTGTCTTATATGGGCTGGGAAAGTCACTCAATCACATTGGGGTTTTTATAAATGAAATTGAAATAATAATACCACTAAACTCACAAAGTGTTATAAAAATAAAGTGAGAAGGTGAAGATGAAAGGTCTCGGTAAAGAGAAAAAATTTTAATAACTCCAGTGACTTTTTTATATCCATGCTAGTGGGAGTTGTCAGGAAGGTTTCACAGAAGAGCCCATATTGAGCCAGGTTTTGAGGATGTTTGTGTTCTAATAGAATCACAGATAACATTTAATGAGAAATTCCTATGTCCCAGGCTCTGTGCTAAGAGCCTTATATACATTTCTTCACTTAATATTTGTAACAACTCTGTCAGGTCATTCAGGTAGGCCCTATCACCTGTTTGTAGAAAGGCCTGTTAGCAGGAATTTAAAACAGTCTGGCCGGGCATGGTGGTGCAAGCCTGTGACCCCAGCAGTTCAGGAGGCTGAGGCAGGAGGATCTCAAGTTCAAAACCAGCCTCAGCAAAAGTGAGTTGCTAAGCAAGTCTCAGCAAAAGTGAAGTAAGCAACTAAGTGAGACCCTGTCTCTAAGTAAAATACAAAATAGGGCTGGGAATGCAGCTCAGTGGTTGAATGCCCCTGAATTCAATCCATAGTATCAAAAAAACCCAGGCTGGTTGGGGCTGGGGTTTTAGCTCAGTGGTAGAACGCTTGCCTAGCACATAAGAGGCACTGGTTAGATCTTCAGCACCACATAAAAATAAGTAAATTAATAAAAGAAAGGTATTGTGTCCATCTATAACTAAAAAACAAAATAAACAAAACAAAACAAACAAACAAACAAACAAAAATGGGCTGGTCATTGCTGGGTACAGTGGCACACACCTTCAATCCCAGCCACTTGGGAGGCTGAGGCAGGAGGACCACAAGTTTGAAACCAGCATGGGCAACATAACAAGACTCATTTCAAAATCAAAAAGGAGTGGGGAAGGAGCTCAGTAGTAGAGGCCCGGCTTCAATTCCCAATAGCCACCTGCAAAAAGAGAATAGACTACTCATGCTGCTGTTCATCAATCACAGCCTGAAGACAGAAGCGGTAAGAGCAACAAACTGCACAGATTTTGAAGATAACAATCTGTGTCCTCCAAATGAGTGAATCCACAGAAGCTCAAGCCACGCACCCAATGAAGACATAAGAGGAGCTGGGTGGCACACACCTGCAATCCCAGCTACTCAGAAGACAGGAGGATCACACATTCCTGCAGTAGGAAGATCACCTACTCAAAGCCAATTTAGCAAAACCCTATCTCAAAACTAAAAATTGCTGGTAGAGCACCAACCCCGGGCTTAATCCCCAGTAACACACACACACACACACACACACACAGGAACAAGTCCAAGGGGTCAGTGACGACAGTGTGGGACATACCTAGCGTGTCAATTAGATCAGCCTTTTCCCATTGCACTCAGACTTTTCTTAACTTTTTTGCTTATTTGGACAATTATTCTGGTTTAAACTTTGTCTGCCCTTAGACTAAGAAAACAGTAGAGACCTCAATAAAAAGACTAGAAACCTAGAATGTTTCCAAATATTGTCCCAGTTTATATAACAACGAATTAGGAAATGCATTTTAAGGCATATACAGTGCACAATGAGCCAAATGAAAGAAATGCTGTTGGTGTTTTTTTGTTTGTTTTGATTTGTTTTTTCATGTTTCCAAACATGACTCTTGTTTTTTTGGTTTTTGTTTTTGCAGTGTTGGGGATGAAGTCAAGAGTTTCTCAAATGCTAAGCAAGCACTTATCTACTGAACTGCATTCCCAACTCTTTTTATTTTATTTTGAGACAAAGTCTCCTTAAGTTGACCAGATTGGCCTCAAACCTGTGATACTCCTGCCTCAGCCTCCTGAGTAGCTGGGATTACAGGTATACACTATGGCACCCAGTTCAAGCATTGCTCTGTATGTGTGTTACTAGGGATTAAACCCAGAGCCTCATGTACCCTAGGCAAATGATTTTCCACCGAGTTGCAACCCCACTCTACAAACACTATTCTTGAAGCAATTTCTTCAAGTGAAAATCAAAGTAATTGCTGCACAAAAGAGGAAGTGGCAAGGGACAAGGGGCAGGTTTTCCGGACTATGGGAGTATCTGATGAAACTGGACAGGTAGGGCTGCAAGGAGAACAACTGGTAAGACATCTAGATAGCAGTTGGGTGGGGATTTTTAAAACCACCTTTCTACTTCAGGACCAGAAATTCTGTTATTCATTCCCATAATGAAAATAAAGAAGTCCCAGCCACTTTTGATTGTTTTTCATGAATGTGACAGATAGAATTACAAAGAGATAAATGAGTGAGGTTGGCTCCTCCTCACATGTGGCTAAGGCAAGACTGATGTTTTGTAGTATCTGTCTCACTTCATGTACAGTATTGACCATGATAAGGATTACTTGTTACACCTTCAAAAGGCTGAGAACAGACAAACGCAGAACAGCACTCAAAGCCATTTGCTTCTGCAAGGCCAAGGGTACAGGCTAAGCAGGACTCCTAATGGAGAACAAGGGAGGTGGGCAGAAGAATCTTGAGACATCAAGCTGGGCACAGTGGCGCATGCCTGTAATCCCAACAGCTGGGAAGGCTGAGCTCAAAACCAGCCTTAGCAAATTAGCAAGGTCCTAAACATTTTAGTGAGACCGTTTCTCTAAATAAAATATAAAAAGGGCTGGGGATGCGACTCAGTGGTTAAGCACCCTTGAGTTCAATCCCCAGCACCAAAAAAAAAAAAAAAAAAAAACAAGGTCATTATCAACCTAGTTACTTTGACCTTTTACTCTAAATAGAATGCTCTCTTGGCAATCTTTCCAAATACATGCACAGCCTATGACAAAGAATGTTAAGTTAGAATTCCATTATTAATCTACCAAATCATGTCAATAGCTGTTAACTTCATAATATTTGGTCCAGACCATATTTGGCTCTTCCATTTGGATGCTGAAAAATGAACATTATATGCCAGCAATCCCTCATGGAATACATCTGAGACCAGAGGGAAGTATTTCCGTATGTTTCCATAGAGCTCACTGATGCATCCCTTGCGTGCTTGCAGATTAATTAATCTGGGGAGGGGGACCAGGAACACATCTTCCTTCCTTCCTTCCTTCCTTCCTTCCTTTCTTCCTTCTTTCCTCCCTCTCTCCTTCCCTTCCTTCCCTCTTTTCTTGTAGTACTGGGGACTAAATCCAGGGACACTCTACCACTGAGCTACATCCCCAACCCTTTTTATTTATTTTCTTTTTCTTTTTTTTTTTTTTTTTTTTTATTTTGAGACAGAGTGTCACTAAGTTGCCCAAGCTTTAGATCCTCCTGCCTCAGCCTTCCAAATCATTGGGATTACAGGCATGGGTCACCATGCCTGCCACATGTTACCATCTTTAAAGTCTGTAAAAAATGCTGTGAAGGAGATGGGAAAACAAACAGTTTTGGTCAGGTGAACTCACATAATAATAAAGTAATAAAGACCCAACCACACTCACAGTAGAAAATTGAACTATGGCCACCAACTGGCCTGAGGAAAAACTACAAAGGGTTATAGGTTGGAGGAGGCAATTAGGTAAATCCTGAATCATTCCACCAATGATCTACAGTAAGAAACATGTTCAAACCTCTAAAGGGATAACAAAAATAATGAAATAGAGGGTTGAACAATGAATGGAAAACATTTCATTATTTTATAAATTTTATACCTTCTCACAGGAATGCAAATATGTGCAAACTAGGAAACTTGTTGTTATGTTTCTCCTCCACATATGAATATGTAAAAGTTTATAAGCCTTTATAACTGACAGCAAAGTTAACTGAACAAGTCATCTGCAATTACAGAAGCCCTGTGCTCTGTAGAACTTGTAGCACAGGCAGGTCCCATGCCTTTCTTGGGAACTCCTCCAGCCCTCAGGATGCCTCTAGCATGCCTTACATTTAATGAGCATCAGAGACTTTGTTGATTAGCATCATTGTGTTAGAAGTAAGTTCTCAGTGGTAAAATTGGCGACAGACAAGACTGCCTCATCAAAAGAGCAATGACATTCTTCACAAAACTAGAAAAACCAGTCCTAAAATTCATTTGGAAGAATAAAAGACCCAGAATAGCCAAAGTAGTTCTAACAAAAAGCAATGCTGGAGGCACCACAATACCTGACTTCAAATGATACTACAGAGTTATAGTAACTGCATGGTACTGGCATAAAAATAGACACACAGACCAATGGAACAGAATGGAAAACACAGAGACAAACCCACACATCTACAGTTATCTGATCCTTGACAAAGGTACCAAAAACACACATTGGAGAAAAGACAGTCTTTTTAACAAATGATGCTGGGAAGACTGGTTATCCATATATAGAAGAATGAAACTAGACCCTTATCTCTCCCCATGCACAAAAATTAATTCAAAGTGGATCAAAGACCTCTGGATTAGACCAGACACTCTACAACTACTAGAAGAAAACATATGGTCATCACTCTGGCATACAGGCACAGGTAATGACTTTCTCAGTAGGACCTCTAAAGCTCAGGAAATAATGCCAATAGCTAATAAATGAGATGGCATCAAAATAAAAAGCTTCTGCAGAGCAAAGGAAACAATTAGTAATGTGAAGAAAGAACCCACAAAATGGGCTACTCTTATGTGTTGGGGGCTATGCCATGGGGACTACGCCAAGATGGCACCTGGCAGTCAGCCAGAGGTTGCTTTGATCACATTGGTGGTGCGGAGGTTGATTAACATAAGCACACCCAGGTGATTTATCATTGGCCATATTCAATTAAGTCTACACACACAATGCGTGCACAGGTGTTCCCGAGTGCTCCTGATCATGCCTGCTGGTTTTGACCTTTACCGTGATTGGACAGCTAGCTCCTCGCCTAATCTTCGCATAATTGGCATCAGCCCTACCCTTCGCCTCCTGGAGGGGATATAAGCCGGCTCTCCTCGAGCGCCGGTAGTTCCCGGGTTTCCTGAATCATCAATAAGCCCGTCCGATCGTTTGTGTCCTGCGCCAAATTGACTCCGCTGGACAGTGTCACTTATGACAGAGGATTAATATCTAGAATATATAAACAACTCAAAAATTTATGACCAAAAAATAAATCAATCCAAGTAATAAATGAGCAATGAACTAAACAGACACTTCTCAAAGGAAAGCAAATGGCCAACAAGTACATGAAACACTGCTCAACATCATTAGCAATTGGGGAAATGCAAATCAAAACTACACTGAGATTTCATCTCATGCCAGTCAGAATGGCAGTCATCAAAGATACAAATAATAATAAATACTGGAGAGGATGTGGAGAAAAAGGAAGACTTTTATACTGTTGGTGGGATTGTAAATTGGTAGAATCATTATGGAAATCAGTATGGAGGATCCTCAAAAGACTAGGCATGGAACCACCATATGACCCAACTGTACCACTCTTGGTATTTATCCTAAAGAATTAAAGCCATCTTACTACAATGATACATGCATACCTATGTTTATAGCAGCACAACTCACAATAGGCAAACTATGGAACCAGCTTTGGTGTGTCCATCAATGAATGGATAAATAAAATGTGGTATGTATACACCATGGAGTTTCATTCAGCAAAAATGAAATTATAGCATTTGCAGGAAAATGGATGGAACTAGAGATGATCATGTTAAGCAAAATAAGTGAAAACTCAGAAGGTCAAGGGTCACATATGTTTTCTTTCATATGTGGAAGCAAGAGAAAAAAAAGGAAAAGAAAGCTGGGTTGATCTCCTAAAAATCAAAGGAGATCAGTAGAGGAAAGGATATAAAGTAGGGAAGGAAGGGAGTATTGCCGGAGAGTGATACTGACCAAATTATATTGTTATATTGTGTGCATGTACAAATATGTAGCAACAAATCCCAACATTATGTACAACCATAATGCAACAATAAGAAAATGTTGGGAGAGGGGAGAATTAAAGTCATCATACCATAGGATACAGGCATACCCATGTTTATAGCAGCACAATTCACAACAGCCAAACTATGGAACCAGCCTAGGAGTACCAAGAATGGATAAAGAAAATGTGGTATATATACACAATGGACTTTTATTCAGTCATAAAGAAAAATGAAATTATGTCACTTGCAGGAAAATGGTGGAACCAGAGACCATTATGCTACGTGAAATAAGCCAAACTCAGGTCAAGGGTTGAATGTTTTCTCACATATGTGGAAGCCAGAGAGGAAAAAGGAAAGGAAAGGTGGTGGGGGCAGGGAAGTGCTGGGGAGTGCTGCTGGCCAAATTACATTGCTATATTGTGTGCACGTACCAATATGAAACAACAAATACCATAATTATGTACAACTACAATGCACCAATTTAAAAATGTGGGAAGAGACAAAAAAAAAAAAAAAAAGCTATGTGACTAGCAGAGCTGGGATGTACCTCAGGAGTGGAGTGCTTGCCTAGTATGCATTAAGACCTGGGTTCAGGCCCTAGCACTGCAAAACACAAAAGAAAAAGATGCATGAATTGGCTACAGTATTTAACCACCTTTGCAGAAACAGAGTGAAAGAATCCAGGATGCTGCAGGTCCTGCTGCCCAAGAGATAATCCCCAACATCATGGTTCCTAAGCCTCCTGTGTCCAACCATTGGTTTGGAAGATTCTGTTGTTCTAGGATACTGATGGAGTTAACCACATCCTGCCTCCAGAATACCAACACCTCTGCCTTTCAGAATGAACTTTTTTATGCAAGATGGGCTCCAGCATCAAAAAGGACAGAAACTGGACCTTCCTGAACAAACAAGACAGGTTGTATGAACTGTTGTGTGTCTGTTTGCTGATAAGTACCTGCACAGGTAGCCAATTTTGTTCAAAGTTTGCTTTCATTATTACCTGGGAATGCAGGATAGGAAGTAGCTAAGTCCAACCCATGTGTAAGAGCAGTTACTGATAACTATTTTTAAAAAATCTCATTTGAAACCTGTCAGTTATGTAAGTAAGTCCAAATCAAAGTGTATCACTTAGCAACTATGTTTAGTGTTCATTTTAATCTTCCTCCTCTGGGGAAAAGTCATGACAGTTTGATGGCATTGACTATTCCAGGTGTTGACTCTTGATCAATTCTTTGAGAGGGGCCCATAAATTGTGCCCTTCTTCTCACCTGGGTTCTAGGCCAATTGAGAAATAATTCAAGGGGATTAGGCAAATGAAGACTCAACTATTACTTTTATTATTGATAGAGTGAAGTTTAGAAGATGAAGCTTTTAGAAACACTAAATGATGGTACTTACTCCCATCTTCCAGTCTGGATCTCAGAACCCAAGGGCGAATTTGGGATCATAGAAACACATACACCGAGTGGCTGCTTTCACTGGGTTGGGAAAAACAGTCTCCATGCTTTGGAACTTTGATAATTTAGTTTTAATCAATCAAGAAATTAGGTCTAAAAAAAAAAAAATGAGGTCCAATGGCTGTCACTCAACAGTAAGGCAACGTACACCTCATAGACAACAGCAAGGGACAAAGCAAGTGGCCTTATTTTTTAATTATTTTCATTACTGGGGATTGAACCCAGGGGTTCTTAACCATTGAACCACATCCATAGCCCTTTTTATTTTTCATTTTGAGACATGGTCTCACTAAGTTGCTTAGGAACTCACTAAATTGATGAGGTTGATCTAGGACTTGCAATCCTCCTGCCTCGGCCTCCTGAGTCACTGGGATTATAGGCATGCACCACCATGCCCACAAGTGTCCTTATCTTGAAATACCTAATATAAGAAATATACATATATATCAATGAATACCTTACATAGTGTCCCATCATAAGGTCATCATCTCCTTTTGGGTCCTTAGATCACAGTCAGGAAAAACACAAGATCAGCAACTTTCCAGGAGCCTCCTTAGCCTGGCTCAGTTAGTACCCCAGCAACCTCACCTGTTAGGAAACAGATAAAGGGTGCCCAGAATTAACCAGTAAGTCTGGGACCTCCCCAGAATAATAGGTCTGAAAACTTGAGGTACAGTGTCTGGCTCCCCACAGCCAACCCTGTTGGAAATCCTGCCACATCCAGGCTATTGTTTGGGAGCAGATTATTTTTCTGTACCAGCTCATGAAGAAATTGTCACTCTTTGCTCCTTCTAAACTTGTAACAGGAAAATCATATTTTATGTGAATTTCTTTCTCAAAAAAGGAATCAGATTTATGTTATTTTATAGACTGCGCATTAGATTATGGCATAAATATGGCTCAGCTGTTATCTTATTTTAGCAAAGTAGACTCAAAGTTCACAAAATGAACTGACTCATCACTGTGGCTTCTACCCAGACAGAAAACAAAGTTGGAATCTAATAATAATCATGGAAATATCTTGAGTGTTGGAACTTTGATTAATACTTACATTTTATGTAGGAAGAAAGAGTAACATTAAAAGCATGGCCAATTGCTTGGTGTTTGTACTATTTCTTTAAGAGCATATAATATTTGGGCAAAAGTACGGCAGCATACCTGTAGTCCCAGGTACTCAGGAGGCTGAAGTAGGAGGAGAGCTTGAGCCCAGGAGTTTGAGGCCAACCTGACAACATAGCAAGAGCCCATCTACTAATCCCCCCAAAACTGCAGGAATTAGACAGGATCTCCATGTTGTTTTGAGGATCACAATAAAAAAATAATGTGGGATAATGAAATTCATTATAAATAAAAATAGACATATTTTTATAAAAATAGAGCTACATTGTGAGATAAAAACAAAGTTGATAAACTCAACAGAACAATGAAAAGTCACATAGATAAGCACAAAGTCTTTATATCAGTCACAGTGTTACTGTGACTTCCTCAGACCCCAGATTGAAGGTGCCCTAGTCTTGAGAACAGTTCCATTTAAATCATGGAAAGTCACTTAAAATCACCCCATCAGGAGAGGAACAAGAGAAAACAACTCACTCTACATAAGGAATTATTTGTCCCCAAACCATCTCTATGAATTTAGTCAAATCACAAGTACAGAGTGTTATTTCTTAGGAAATTGGAAAGGAAGCTAATATTTAATGTTTGACATACACTGTCTTCTCAATATACATACAATTTTTTTAAACTCCACACTACTTAAGTATGAAGCATTATCCCTATTTTATAGATGACAAAATTGTTGCTCATTATGATATACAACAGCCAGGTGTGGCGGCACACACCTGTAATCCCACCAACTCAGGAGGCTAAGGCAGGAGAATCACAAGTTCAAAGGCAGTCTCAGCAACTTAGTGAAACCCTGTTTCAAAATAGAAAATAAAAAGGACTGAAGATACCACCCAGTGATAATGCACCTCTGGATTCAATCCTCAGTTAAAAAAAAAAAAAAAAAAAAGATATATGACAGTAAAGCCAGAATCCAAACCCAGGTTTAACTTCTAAGGAGTTCTCCACCCATTCTAGGCCTACTTCAGAGTTTTGAATAATCCAAGATCCCACTATCCCCTTCAAGGGCATGCCCACAATGACCCAAAGGCCTCTCTCTAGACCTCACCCCTGAAAGATTCCGCTGCCTCCCAGTAGCACCATGCTGGGGACCAAGCCTATACTTCATGGATCTTTGGGGGGACACTTAAGATCCAAACTATAGCAGAGAGATATAACAAAGGAGAAGTAAGGAAGAGAGTAATATCAAAATTTAGACTCAGGGACTGTGGCTGTGACTCAGTGGTAGAGTGCTTGCCTAGCATGTGCGAGACACTGGGTTCAATACTCAGCACCACATGTAAATAAATAAATAAAGGTTCATCAACAACTAATAAAAAAAATTTTTACGTTCAGAATCCTTTTGCTATAAAAGACCAGATAGTAAGTACTATTGGTTTTGGAGGCTACATCATTGTGCTACCAATACTCAAGTCAGCTGCAATAGTGTGAAAACAGCCAGAGATGATACTTCAGACAAATGGAGCAACTGTGTTCCAATAAAACTTTATACGTGGACATGAAATTTGAATTTCTCATCATTTTCACATGTTACAAAGTATTAGTCTTAGCTTGGTGTGTGGCACAGGCCTGTGAACCCAGTTACTCAGGAGGCAGGAGAACTTCAAGTCTGAGATCAGCCTGGGGAACTTAACAAGACCCGTCTCAAAATAGAAAATAGAAAGGATTATATCTTAATGTGTAAGGCCCTGGGTTTGATCCCCAGTGCAAACATTTTTAGTCGGTTTTTTCATCACTGTGACCAAAAGACCTGACAAGAACAATTTTAGAGGAGGAAAAGTTTATTTGGCACTCATGGTTTCAGAGGTCTCAGTCCACAAACAGCAAATTCCACTGCTCTGGATCCCAAGGTAAGGCAGAAGAGTATGGTAGAGGAAAGCAGCTTGGGACATGACAATCAGGAAGGAGAGAGCGCTTGCTTACCAGGGACAAATGTAAACCTCAAAGGCATGCCCCCCAGTGACCTAACTTCTCTGGCCACACCCTCCCTGCCTGCAGTCACCACCCAGTTAATCCTTTGGTGGATTAAAGCACTGATTAGGTTAGGTTTCTTATAACCAATCATTTTACCTCCAAACTTTCTTATATTATCTCACACATGAACTTTTGGGGTACACCTCATATCTAAACTGTAACAAACAAAAAATATTAGTTGTCTTTTGATATTTTTTCAACAATTTAAAAATGTAAAAACCACTCTTGGTTCAAGGGCTATAAAGAAACAGACATCAAACTAGATTTGGTCAATGATCCAGTTTGCTAACACCGACTCTAGGTTAAACCATTTCTCAATAGTAATTGTTCAATAAAACATTTTTGCTATTTAGTCTTCTGTGAATTTCTTTTTCTTTTCCTTTTCTTTTTTTTTTTTTTTTTTTTTGTGGTGCTGGGATTGAACCCAGGGCCTTGTGCTTGTGAGGCAAACACTCTACCAAATTAGTTACATCCCCAGCCCCTTCTGTGAATTTCTTATCAATGATCTGCTGACTTACTTTTCCTCACTTTTATCTCCTCTTTTAATATTAATTACTACATATTTTCTCTGTATAAATAAGACCTCCTTTGCTAACATATACGCTAATGAAAACAGAAAAAAAAATTAGGGAAGAGATTATTTTCACAGCATGCAGGGATCAGAGATTAGTTCATTTAGTCAGTGAAACTGATGATCAGGTAGTAGGCCTGGTTCTAGAGGTAAGATGTCCTAGACTCAATAATGGCATAAGACCCTTATGAATGACACCAAACATTGGGGTTTTTTTGTCTTTTTGTTTTTGGGTTTTTATTTTGTTTTATTTTTTGTTTGTTTGTTTGTTTTATTACTGAGGATTGAACCCAGGGGTGCTTTACCACAGAGCTACATCTCCATAAAAGGTCTTATTAAGTTGTTTAGTGCCTTGCTAAGTTGCTGAGGCTAGTCTTGAACTTGGAATCCTCTGGCCTCAGTGTCCCAAGTCGCTGGGATTACAGGCATGCACCTCCACACCAGCACTAGTCAAGCATTTTACCTAGTAAATATTCTGATAGTAGTGAGAAATACACATTTTTAACAAAATTAATCAAATTGGTCAGCAAACAGCAGAAAGCAATTTAAAAAGAGTTACCTAGTAACTAAGCCTATAATCTTTAAATAATATGATTTCAGTCCAAAGCAAACACTGAATTATATCTGTGCTGAAATGTACTCAAATTATTATTGATATTCCTTTCTCCTGGAAAAGTTTTTTTTTTTTTTTTTTTTTGTGGGGAGGGAGGCTGGGGAGATAGCTCAGCTGGTAGAGTGTTTGCCTCGCAAGCACAAGGCCCTGAGTTAGATCCCCAGTACCACAAAAAAAAAAGTTGTTTCTTTTTTTTTTTTAATTGGCTTCATTCTGTTGAATGTTTTTACTTACATGTTGAAACTAGTGTTTTTTTTTTTAAAGGTATTGACATCAGATCTTCTATTTTGCTGCCTCAGTATTCTGCCCCAGCTCCCACCCAACACACACCATTTTACAACCCAGATCATCAGTCTGTGAACTTCCCAGTCAGCCATTGGTCCACTTGTTGGCCTGTGAACATTCTCGGCAGTCATTGGTCCAGATCGGGAGCCCAGGAACTCCCTAGTCAGTCATTGGTCGGTTGTTATTAGCCCACAAAATTCCACTAAAGAATAGCTCCATCACCATTCTTTCTCTCGCGCTTCCTCGCTCTCACTCTTGCATGCGTTCACTCTCTTTCTCTCTCTCCTCCTGTCACTTGCTCTCTCTTTCCTCCTCTCTCTCTCTCTCATCCTCACACTTGCTCTCTCTCTCTCTCACTCACTCTCACACTCTCTCTCTCTCACCCTGTGGGCAGACACGCTGCCTGTCCACTTAATAAAATCTCTTGCATTAGTTCCTGTGTCCAGAGTGGTTTCTGGTGCTTTCAAAAGGGTATAGGAATTCTATAAGATGATGCTAATAAGAAAAACAAGATTCCATTTTAAATAATTTCATAATCTTTGTGGTGAAAGCCATGCAATGTTGCAAAGAGAAGCACATTTCATCTTTCAGAACATTTGTTAATGAAAATCAGATTCAGTGACTCCCCAGCCCAGTGTAGTTACCAGGGGGCTACATCAAGAAAACGGACCAGCCAGGCATGATGGTACATGCCTATAATCCCAGTGGTTTGGGAGCCTGAGGCAGGAGAATTGTGAGTTCAAAGCCAGCCTCAGCAATTTAGCAAGGCCCTAAGCAACTCAGCGAGACCCTGTCTCTAACTAAAATATTAAAAAGGACTGGGGATGTGGCTCAGAGGTTAAGCACCTCTGGGTTCAATCCCTGGTACCAAAAAGAAGAAAGAAAGAAATGGACTATAAACTGCTACATTTGAGGATTCAAAACAGTAGGCATGTTCTACTGCAATGTCAAGTTAGACAGTTCATTTGTACACCTGTCACAATTCTCCCCAAGAAGCCTTGTCTAAGCAAAATCAGGCTTGGAAAATGAATGAATGAGGTGGGTACTGAATGCAAAAAAGAGCTTCATTCTATAGCATTTGATTTCTGGCAATAGCAGGAAACCTTTATTCTGCCACTTGGTGACTCCCCACCAGTGGATTGATGTTCTCTGCTGTCAGCACCCTGAATAGGGATGAAAAGTTCTCCAACATCCTTCAGGAAAAAGCAATATCCTTGTCACTTGTTAATGCTCTTAACAGCCCATTGGACAAACTGTCAGTTGACCTGCTGTGCTAAATGATCATTGTCCTCAAAAGTTGAAAATGACTAACAGTTTAGCACAGATTGCTCAATGAAGACACTTGCAGAATTTTCTTTACGGTGTTAAAATGTGCCCACTACTAAGGTGTTGAGTGTGGAAGCAGTTCAACAAGGTTCCCCATAATCAGAGGAAGGTTTCATTTGGCCATATTCCTCCAGAAGTAAACTTGAAACAGTAAAAATTCTTTTTTAACAAAGTATTTAAATTCTCTGAAGTAAAACAACATCATCCCTCCCCTTGCCTCCGTCCCCCCTACTGAACCCAGGGGGAGGGCTCTCCCATTGAGCCGCATCATCCTCAGCCCTTTTTATATTTTATTTTTGAGACAGGGTCTCACTAAGTTGCCCAGGTTAACCTTGAACTTGTGATCGTGAGTCACTGGGATTATAAGCACCACACCCGTGTGATTATTACCACCACACCCGGCCCACCATCTAATTTTTTAAAAAGAGGTATGTGAATATTTTAATAAGCTTATATACTGGGCTACCTACAAAAAAGTTCAGGAATAACTTCTTAACCTACAGTAAAAAGTCATCATTTCCTCCTTCTCCGATCAGGGAAGGCATCATTCATTCATCATGGTCCTCATTCCCAAGATTCCACCTTGAAATCATTCTAATACTGCTGGTTTTTTGGAGATGCTGCTGCATTGCAATTCCTTTGCTCCCTTTGCCTTATGGTGGCAGCCAAGTGAGTGGCTCTCTTGTAAAGAAACGTGTGACTTCCAGGAGACCCGTGGCAGATCTTCCTGTCGCCATGTTCCATGCCCTTCTAGCTTGCCATCCTGGAAAACTAAGAACTATATTGTCAGGGGTGGGCTCTGAGGGCCCCAGAGCCACACTGTGGCCTGATCTCTAAGATGGCGCCTGGCAGCTTGCCAGACATAGCTGCACTCGTAAACAAGTTTTAGGAAGTAACTCTGGTTGGCTGTTGTACATGAGGCAATCCTGGTATCTGCCTGGAGACTGTTCCTTGATAGGCTGGCTTTCCTGGTAGTCTACTCTCTGATAGGCTGATGTTCTCAATATAAGTCTGAGACTTGTGGAATAAAGCTCTCTTTTGGTTCCTGTGCTCAAGAAGAGCGTAAGCGTTGTGATTGTCCCCGCGGGTGGTGGGCGATCATAAGTGGTGCCGAAACCCGGGAATGAAAACTTTACAAGGATAAGTAAGAAAACAAGGTAAGATATTCTAAAATTTTAACAAGTTAAACTGGTTATAAAAAGGTCAAAAATAAACAAGTGAAAGGCAGCCTTAACGTTCGCGGTACGCGACTATCCGGACTAAGCGGAAAGCGGTCCAAAAAGGAAAGTAAAACAGTGGACTAAGCGGAAAGTGGTCCAAAAACAGTGAACTAAGCGAAAGGCGGTTCAAGGACTAGATAAGCACGTGGAACGCGGCTTACATTGTACAAGATGGGGTCTGAAATATCAAAAGTTCGTATGCAACAACCCTTACGGGAACTGCTTAAGGCCAATGGTACACCTTTAAAAACCAAAACTGCTAGAACATTCTTAGATACAATAGAGAAGGTAGCTCCTTGGTTTTTAGATGAAGGATTATTAAATATTCCACAGTGGGAACATCTTGGAGAGGATCTTCATAAGGCAGATCGACAAGATCCACTGCCTGTTGGAACTATGGCTATATGGTCTTTAGTGAGAGGGTGTCTAGACACAAATAAGGACAAATTTGTTGAGCCCCTTAACAGAGGGAAGTCAAGTTTTAGAGGAGATAAAAGAGGAACGCTCATGCCGTTCACAAAAAACACAAGAATCGGAAAGTAACTCTGAAGGGGAACTAGCTCAACATGTTCAAAACTGGACAGCCAGACTCGGAACTTATGGGCAATAGTTAGAGCTTGGCCATATCCTTTGCCTTTAACTAATACCTCCTCCTTACTCCCTCCCATATTTAGCACTAATGCTTCTACGGGATTGCCTACTACACTATATGACCCAGAAATTATACGGTACAATGTTTCCTCTGTAGTTCTCCCTGGAACGCTATGCTTTGATATACCTACTAATACTAGTGCAAATGTTTCTAACCCTTGTATAGTTCTTCAACATCAAGCTCAAGGTCTATTTTATAATGCTTTAGAATCCCCAAATGTTTTAGCCGTAGGGAAGCTCGCACTGCAACAGAACTCTAATGACTCTATCGTTTCAGAATTCATGAAAAATTTAACAGGAGATGCTGTTTTAATTTCAGGATTAATGCCTCGCAAAAATAATGCTATGGGATCAAAATTCTATACCCCTGGAATTTTCCCTCCATGTAACCCTAAATATAGCACACTTCCCATATGGACAGGCTGTCAACATGCTGGACCAGCTTCTCCTGTTCAACAAGGGTTTTTCTTCACTCCCAATTTTACCTCTCTCAGTGCTAATGATAATTTTACAAATAATGATGTTCATTTAGGCATGAGACGTGTCAATCCTTTTGACAGCTGGCTACTCTTCACTTCGACCTCAGGATATACTAACTTACAACCTTTCTTTGCTCTTTTAGGAGGATCATTTAGGCTATGTACTTGGAGTTCCTCTAAATGGAGGAGCTCTAAATTCTCTGGCGCTGCATCGAGCACCCACTGTACCAGAAATATTATGTTTCCACCTATGCCAGTTTGTGTTTTTCCCCCTTTTATGTTTCTGCTAACTAACGAAACAACTGTTTCTCTCAATTGTACTGTAGTTTCGTGCTATCTCTCTCAATGTTGGAATGCTTCCAGGTTCTCACGGGCAGTCTTAATGCGTATTCCTACCTTCCTACCAGTCCCAGTCTCTGTTACAGATACAGAACTGCCAGTGCTATTATCAAGAAACAGAAGAGATTTTGGCATCACAGCAGCTGTGATCACTGCCATTGCAGCCTCTGCAGCAGCAGCATTGACACAACCATACAGACAGCAACAACAATCACTTGGCCGAAAATACAGCTGCAGCCTTACAGACTAAAGAGACCCTAAACCAACATCTAACAGCAGGCATACTCCTTGTAAATCAAAGAGTGGACTTACTACAAGAACAAGTGGATATCTTGCAAGAACTTTTGGGATTGGGATGTGTTTATCCTTTAAGAGCAGTGTGTGTCACCCCTATCACTTATAATAACCTTAGCTCTGCAGCTATGTTATCTAAAAATCTCTCTGTCTACCTTACTGGCAATTGGTCATCTACGTTTGATAATTTAACCAGTCAGCTACGAGCTGAAATACTCAGAGTCAATGCCACCAGGGTTCAAGTTGCATCGGTATCCGAGATGTTCTCTTTGTTATCTAAAGCCCTGGGATTGACAAAACAGTGGGCTGGAACAGTAGCTGTTCTGATTATTATCTGCTTAGGGATAGCCTATGTTATACGCAGCCAAATCAGAGCTCGCCAAGATGCCCAATGTCATCAACGGGTTATAGTACAGGCTTTGACAGCTATTGAGACAGGCACATCCCCCCAAGTATGGCTAAGCATGCTGGACCAGTAGTCAAAGACGGGTAAGATCCATGGAAATGCATACCAACATAAGACAGGGTTCTGACGCCTGGAGGTCAGAATTCCAATGACGGGTAAGGATGTAATTTGCCATGGACAACCTAAGACAGGCATGGTCCCAAGTCATCTTTTCTTTATTTAAAGAATAAGGGGGAGATGTCAGGGGTGGGCTCTGAGGGCCCCAGAGCCGCACCGTGGCCTGATCTCTAAGATGGCGCCTGGCAGCTTGCCAGACATAGCTGTACTCATATTCAAGTTTTATGAAGTAACTCTGGTTGGCTGTTGTACATGAGGCGATCCTGGTATCTGCCTGGAGACTGTTCCTTGATAGGCTGACTTTCCTGGTAGTCTACTCTCTGATAGGCTGATGTTCTCAATATAAGTCTGAGACTTGTGGAATAAAGCTCTCTTTTGGTTCCTGTGCTCAAGAAGAGCGTAAGCGTTGTGATTGTCCCCGCGGGCGGTGGGCGATCATACTATATTCCAGACTTCCTTGCGACCACAGTTACATTTGTAACCCAGGTCCTGCCAAATGAGCCTAGGAGACTCAAAAAAGAAGGGGCCAGCGGAAAGGTCAAGTGGCTCTTATGGCAGAGACATTTGATTCTCCAAAACTTCCAGAGCAGAGTTCAACCAACCAAGCCCTAATGTCATAGGTGCCCAGTGCTTATATGCACAAGTGGTGGTGGAATGTCTGTGTGGAGAGTCCATGGTGCAGTTGGGTTTTTCCTCAAGTTGTATAGCATTCCTTCTTGGTCCCACCACTCTTGTGAATTCTATAAAATACTCTAAAACCCTAAAATAAGTCCCTTTGTGCTTAAATTACCTAGAATGCGTTGCTTTCTATTTTTTTTTTTCAGTTGAGAACCCTGACAAATATAAGCCTGATCCCCAAATTGCAAGAGCATCTGGACATCCAATAGACCTGGCTGTCAAAACCGGCTCTATCAATTGCTAACCGAGAAGCCTCAGGTAAGATCTCTAACATTATCTTACTCTGCCTTGAAAAAGTAGTGGTGGAGGAGAAGACATATCTACACCACATTGGACTCTTGTGCAGTTTTAGTTGAGGTAATATCTGTAACATACCTGGTGTGGTGCCCAACACATAGCAGGTCCTTTGTACATCATTGTTTCCTACATTTTTTAAGAATTACATTTGTGTTGGAGTAGACTACCAAACTCTGTAGAGAAAAATGCAGGTGGACATCAGCAGCGGGCCAGGAAAGTGTACAGATTAAATAAAATTCCAAGAGAGGGTTGGGCCAGGAGTATAAGAATATGAGGTCACCGTAATGCTGGATGAGACAATACCCAGAAATAAGAGCAGACTGGTGTGCTAAAAGAAGAAAATTAACTACAAGTTAGGAATGCGTGTTTTTGCAAGTAAAAATAAACACAACTCACAGCTTAAATAGTTCTTCGGTAATCTTTCTCCCAAAACAAATCCAGAGGTAGGTTATTGCGGCCTCAGTTCAGCTGCAAAATTGTGCCATCAGAGATTCAACTTTCTTCCCACTCTGCTGTGCTTAGCGTGTTGGTTTTTGTCCTCATGCTAAGGGAGTTGCTCCAGGCATGCCCCATTCAAGCTGGTAAAAAGGCAGTGGGTGAGAGCTTTCCTCTGGAGCCTTTGTGTTTTTAAGGAAAGGAATCCTGTGTCTGCTCCACTTCCATCTCAATTGCCAAAATTGGATCACATATCCACTCTAAATAAATTATTAGCCAAGAGAACAAAATTATAGGAATGCCATAATTTCTTAAAATACCACATTTGTCTTATGGTTCATTAAGGGTAAGGCAAGATACTCCTGTACCAAATAAGATAAGGATAAATTGGGCTGGGGATATGGCTCAGTTGGTAGAGTGCTTGCTTGCCTCACAAGCACAAGGCCCTGGGTTCAATCCCTAGCACTGCAAAAAAAAAAAAAAAAAAGATAAATTAAAGCAATAAAGTCTTTCTAGTCTTTCTGTCTTTCCCTGATCCTCACTGAAAGTCCTTGCAGTGCCTTGCAGGGAGGTTCTCTCGTAACCATATGTAGCCCTGACCTTGAGAACTGCTGGGAATTCAATAGTGAACTGGAAGAGAGAAGGAAGTAAACCCTAGGAATGAATAAGCAAGGACTAAGAAAACATTAATGAAAGAATCAGTTCCCAAAGTGGAGACAGTATTTTAAACTTAAAAACCCCCAAGGACTGACCAGGCATAATGGAGCATGTCTGTAATTCCAGCCTCTAGGGAAGCTGAGGCAAGAGGATCTCAAGTCCAAAGCCAGCCTCAGCAGCTTATAGAGCCCCTGTCTTAAAATTTAAAAAATTAAAAATAAAAAAATACAAAGGACTGGTGATATGACTGGCTCAGTGGCTAAGTGCCTCTGGGTTCAATCTCTGGTACTTACCTCCAAAATCCAAAGGGGTGTGTGTGTGTTAGGAGGGAAGAAGTGTTATTGAGTCATGTCTGATACAGGTTGGAATCAGAACTTAGTGAATTCACTCTGATAGGTCTCAGAAAGTCCATGGGTACTGGCAAAACTTGCTATCAAAATCATGGTATCACTTCCGGGTGTTGTCTGGCCACCGTGGTGCTGTTTTTGGTCTCCCGGACCGCCACAGCCTCAGGTTGTGGAGCCAGGAGCGACATCACCACCAAGGCGGGCATCAAAGTTTTGATTAGTTTGTCCTTAGAGGAGCAATTGGGCTGATGTTTTTGATGCTTGGATGTGCTTTTCCAATATACAACCAATACTGGCCCCTTTTGTTCTGTTTTTTTTCCATCCTTTCACCTATTCCATACTGCATAGCAAGAAGATTAGTGGATGATACAGATGCTATGCGTAATGCTTGTAAGGACCTTGCCATATTTCTTACAACAGGCATTGTTGTCTCAGCTTTTGGACTCCCTATTGTATTTGCCCGAGCACATTTGATTGGGTGGGGAGCTTGTGCACTTGTTCTTACAGGAAACAAGGTCATCTTTGCAACTATACTAGGCTTCTTCTTGGTCTTTGGAAGCAATGATGACTTCGGCTAGCAGCAGTGGTGAAAAGGAATAGCTGAACTATTGTCACATGGACTTCTTGTCATCTGTTGGCCATCCACGCACACAGGAGGTGGGGCAGTAATGCTGAATGGTGTAGCAAGCCTCCTGGGGGTATTCTAGGTGCTCCCTACTCAATTTTATTGTATGCATACTATTTTCACAGAGACTTGCTAAAGGATTAAAAGGATTTTCTCTTGACTTCACACTTATCTATAGTATGCTTTTTGTGGTGTCCTGCTGAATCTAAATATTTGTTTTTCCTGTTCAGCTTTTTTATCAATATGCCATGTTAAAAGTTTTTTAAATGTAATAACCATTTGCATTGTTTTTAGGAATTCAGAATTCTGCTGGCTTTATTACTGGGCTAGTGTACATATTTTCTCTTAAGATTTGTTAACCTCCATTATTATAAAAAAACATAAAAATAAGTTTTTAATCAGTCAGGATGACATCACTCCCAGTTTTATGCAACATGCAGACCGTTAGCATACCTTATAGATTATCTACTCAGTGCAAATATAGCTGCGTTTATACCTCAGAGGGGCCAAATATGAATGCCATGCCCTCCATAAGGGTTGCTGGTTTTACTAGTAGATAGGTGTTTTGTGCATTGAAAATTGTTTTATGGATTTACTAAAAGGAATTCTTTTCTTCTCAATTGATGAAAGAGTTTATGTTAAACTTTAAGGATATAGAAACAGATTTTTGAGATACGGCTTTTATTTATGTTTATTATAGTCAAAGTAGAATGATTTGCAGTGTGGGAAGAAACACACTGAAATTCCATTGTTTGAATGCTATTTCTGTTTATGTGAATTTTTTTTATCTATCAGCCTTTCATGTTCTACCATGGGTAAAATGGACATACAAGGAATTATTACTGATGAGGCAAAGTTGTATGTTTGCATCATAAATACCAGAAACCCTCCTCTGCTTCCTTCTTTTAACTTATTTTGTACGTTGTATGTATTAAGTAAAAGAACCTTTCAAACACTTAAAAAAAAAATCATGGCATCAAGGCAGATTCAGGCAGAGTCAGGACAAAAGACAAAACTAGGGCTTCTAGGATCTGAGGCCAACTCCAAAAAAGAAAGAGAAGGCTAACAGGAGCTATGCAAAGGATCTGTTCTATCACCAAATGGGCTGGATTTTTTTAAATAGCAGGACTCAAATCCTAGTGGGCACTTAATCAAAATCCCATTCAATGAAATTAGACACAAAAAGTGTGGAATAAGGAAGGAAGAAGAGGGAAGACCACACCTCTAAACTTCACCTGGAGTCCTCCCTAATAAGAAGATCAACTTCAGATGTTGGGGATCCTAATCCAGTCATATCTGTTTTTCATTGACTTGGAGACTGCAGGTGTAGAATGAGTCTATGACTCTCAGGTGTTGAAGGAGGAAAATCAGTTCCTTCAATAAATTGAGTACTACTGTGTACCAAGCACTGTTCTGAGTGCTAAGGACAAAACAGTAGGCAAAACAGGTACAATCCCTGCCCTTCTGGGGTTCACTGCTTCCCCCTGAAAAACTGTGGGACAAAAAAATAACCATTGATCAAGGGTACGACTCACTGTACTTCAACATCCCCTGATTTGGAAGGAAATGTGAGTCCCATGCAGAGATTAAAGGTATGTAGGACGTGATCCTTGTCTTCAAGGACCTGACCGTCTGAAGGGAAAGGAAGCACTCCAGGAGATTTCTAAAGAGACATGACCACTAAGAGACCATGACAGCTTCAGGAAACCAGCGCCTGCCTCTCGTTTCTGTCCCAAGCTTTCACCTGGGGCAAGGACTGGACTAGGCCCCTCCTGACTCCACAGCCAAGCAAGTCAGCACCCCATCCTCCATGTACCACCACTTGCTTCTTACCAGTTAGATTTTCGAGTCTGATGTTCCTCTGGTGAACAATGGACACTACCTGGTGATTGGCATACATGAAGAAGGGAAGAGCTGGCGATACGTGTCCCTAGGAAGGATCTGTCGTGCAATTTTCAGACTTCCAACAGCTGTAGCCAGGGCTTTGTTGTTATTGAAGTTACCTGCCATGTGCCTGAAAATGCTGTCCTACAGGTGATTTCTTGCCTTACTCACCTGACAACCTAATCACAAATATGAACAGAGAAAAGAAAAGCAGTTCAGAAATGCAAAGGTAGTCATGCAAACCATCTCTTTGTGAGTCTACTCAGCAGATAGTCTGCTAAAGCACATGTTATCAGGCATATGCAACTTTCAGACAACACTGTTTTCCAAGGTGCTAGAGAATTAAAATGCATTAAAATCAACAATCCAGGGAGAATATTTCTATTTAGTTAACTTAATGTTGAATGATGAGCAAATAGTGAAATTGACTGATTTAATCAAAACTATGTTATGTTCTTTAACTGACTTCATTATCAGCTAGTAAGGAAAACATTAATAATTGGTAAAATAGTCATAGATCATATGAGAGAAGAACAAACAGCGGAAATAAAGGTTTAACTAATTCATGTTATAGTCAGTCTCTGAATTTACATTAATGTAAATGCAAGTCAGGGGTAATCAATTACTGATCAAAAATTCAACACAGGGCTGGAGATACAGCTCAGTTGGTAGAGTTACTTAGGGCCTCACTAAGTTGCTGATGCTGGGTTTAAACTCACAATCCTCCTGCCTAGCCTCCTGAGTCACTGGGATTACAGGCTACATTAGCAATATCTGTTAAAAGGCAAAATCTGTAAGCATTAACAATGATTCAGGAAAATATACTTGAAAATATGATACAAAATGAAATAAAAATTCTAGTAAAATATCTTTTCTTACCTATCTGTTGGAAAAGCTCCAAAATTTGAAATATATTCTGTTGGCACAGTTGTGGGAAAACTACACTCTCTCCTATTTTTCTGTTGGGAAATCAAAACACTTCAGGCTTTTATACAGGGGAATTTGTCAATCTCTAGCAAAATTACATATGTGTTTATGCTTTGGCTTAATAGTCCCACCTCTACTAAGTTTATATCAAAATAAAAATGTAAATAAATTTTAAAAAAACACTTTGTTATACCTGCAGAATAAAGCAATGGAAAGTTAATGAAATATTTGTTAGGTCGGAATTTGGGCTACTATATGAGGGAGAACGGAGCAACTGAGGCAAAGGGCAGCCCGTCACACGGTGACCAATCAAAAGGGCAGGAAAACTCCACTGACCCTTACTGTCACCTGTCACTCAGCAGGACCCCCTGCCCTTTCTGGCCTATAAAGACCCTGGGCAGTTGGAGCCATGTGTGATTTTCTCTGGCTCCCTACCCTGACCCGTACCCCAGGGGACTGGGAATTTTGCCCAAGAGCCAAATTCCAATAAACTGGCTTCGGCCACTTTCTGTCCAATTTTATTTGGCCACTAGCCATGCCCCCGAGCTTACATTTGGTGCCAAAACCCAGGAGGGTTTTCGGGCTTCCTCCATCAGCATTGAGGTCCACACCCTCCCTCAGAAGAACCAGGAGATTCTGTTCCGTTCCGCTCAGCTCTGCTCGGTTCCTCTCCATCCTGTTTCCCTTTATCCAGCAACAGATGGGGTAAGTTCCCTGGAGTTTCCCCCATTTGCCTTTCCAATCTTTACCACGCGATCTGCACAGGGTCTGTCCATTGCGCATGCCACAGATCGCCACACCCCCACCCACCCCGTCTGTTCCTTTTGGGCTCTGGTCGCTGTGGAGATGTCCCAGCCTCCAGTTAGTCCCTGCCATTTATTCCGTTCCAGACCTCTGAAAGTTGAAAGACATTTTGGCTTTTGGTCCGTCTGCCGTTTTTCCGGAGTGTGCAAGCTAAAATTGGGACGCCTTTTTCTGTTTCTGTACATCTATCTGGATAAAGTTGGATGGTTAATGGGAAATACTGGTAGCTCATTGGACCCCAAAACTCCTTTGGGCTGTCTCTACTGTAATTTTACTAAACTGGGCCTCCCCCAAGACTTAAGCCTTAAACAGCTAGTTTTTTATTCGACTGTGACCTGGCCTCAGTATGTTTTAGATAATGGCTCAAGACGGCCACCAAAGGGCACTCACGTCTATTTGCAAGCTTTTCTTTTTGGAATTTGGCGCTTGTACTGCCCTTTCTTTCTACCTGTTCCACCACCCAAGTTCTCCTCCCCGGGGCTGGTCCCAAACCCCACCCCCTTCATGCTCTGGCCAGAATTCCGCCTCCTCTTCCTGTCCTCCTCCTGCAAACCTGCCCCCTCCTCCTGCAGATGCAGCTCCTCCCCCTCTTCCTCCTCAGAGCCCTCCCACCTCCCCTCCAGAATGTCCCTCCACCCAGTCTGTTCCCTCCTCCCCTGTTAGCCCTTGCATAGGATCTCATCAGACCTTCCCACCACCTAACCCAGAGCTTCTTTCTCCTCCAGAGGTGGCTGGTGCAGAAAGCGTTGTGCAGATCCAAGTTCCATTCTCAGTTCAGGATCTTTCCCAGATTGAGAAACGTTTAGGGTCTTTCTCTGCTGACTCCTCTACTTATATTAAGGAATTTAAATACTCAAATGTATTTCTTGGAAACATCTAATTAATTTACAGGGTGTTGCCACTGGCCTCCTTGCACAACCAACTGGACCTTCCTACAGACTGGTAGCCTATCTCTCAAAGCAGCTTGATTTTACCATTCTTGGGTGGCTACCATGTCTCCAAGCACTGAATTGTGTTTTCCACCCATTGACTACAGGACCTCATAAGCCATAAATCCCTTCCACTCCCACAGGTGCTAGAGGCCCTATGTTCACCTCGTGAAGACGTCTTCAATTACCCACTCCCCTCACCTGAACTAACCATTTTTGTAGATGGCAGTTCTGTGTTGGGTACAGATGGACACCCTAGAGCCATTTACACAGTGGTCACCACTGCTCAGTTCTGGAAGTCAATTACCTTCCAGAAGGGACCGCTTCCCAAAAGGCTGAACTCTCTGCTCTGATCAGGGCTCTAATTCTATCCAAAGGTAAAAAGGTTAATATTTACAGATTCCAAATATGCCTTCGTGTGTGCTCACTCACATTTAGCTATTTGGAAGGAACATGGATTTCTCGCCACAAAGGGGTCACCAGATGGGAAAGAAAAATAGAAGGTTCTAAGTGTGGGAATGTATTCAGTAGAAGGGAAAAGAAAATGTTTCTGGGTAAGAAAGTGTGTGATAAAATACATGAGGGTTTAAGTAAGCGCTAAGAAAGTCTGTGTGTAAGTAAAGGGCAAATTTCAACAAGTTTGCATGTAACTAAGTTGGTTATATGTACATGAGACAATCAATTAAAGCTATTTAAGGTTTTTCCTAAGGTCAAATACTAATGTACTGTTTTTTTGTTTGTTTGTTTGTTTGTTTTTGTGGTGCTGGGGATTGAACCCAGGGCCTTGTGCTTGCAAGGCAAGCACTCTAACAACTGAGCTATCTCCCCAGTCCCTAATGTACTGTTATAAGCCAAAGTTTAAGCTATTTGTTAAAATGACAAGGATTCCTTTAAAAACACTAATTTACTCTTGACATTGTGTCTGTTAAGATTTATTCTTTAGAAACTTCTTGAAATGACATTTAAAAAAGAGTGTGATGTGCAATAGCAAAAAATGGGAAAAGAGTGACTGAGATTGGGGTCTCTAACCGCATGGCTGTGGCATGCCTTGTGCCTGGGAGTGTTCCTGTGCAGGAGCACAAGATGCCTAGCTGCTGTGGCAGTACCCTCCCTGGGGAGGCTCTGTGCAGGAGTCCTATCGGCTCTGACATTGATCTCAGGCACATAGCTCTTGGGCAGAAAGGAATTCCTTTGCCAGATAACCAGTGTTTCCTCAACTCCCTTCTCTGGTTCCTGCCCACCTTACAGTAACTTTGGACAGTGGACTTTCTTGAGAGCTATACAGAGCTCCTAACATTGCACTTTGCAGCTGTGAAAAAGTTACATAGATGTCCTAGTCTCTGTAACTTCCCTGAAAACAAAGAATAATGCTTACATAGTCTTTAACCTGATAATAAGACATATATAAATAAAGATTGCCGATGTAACTCTTTGGATCTGCATTTCCATCAAAGAACAGAGCTCCATCTGATCCCAGCTTAATCTTCAAAATCTGTGTTTATAAATCTTTATTTTATAATCCTCCTTTGCCCCTCACTGAACTTGAGAATTTGGTCCTGCTGGTCATGGCAAAAGAGGCAAAAATCAGCTTCAGAATTAGAACATTTTACCTAAGTTTTGTGAAGAGCCCCACCTTACCTGAGATAGCTCTGCCTGACACCCTGCTTCATGTTAGAATGGCTCCAAAGTAAGCCAGACTTTAACTCATTTAAAGTTGTGTTCAGAGTTTGATGTTTGTTGTAAAGATTACTGTGATCTCAAACAGGGGATATAATGAATAACTCAGCCATAATTCAAGGTAGATATTGGACAAAACAAATGTTTTACTGTTGGTGATTCCATTTTGTATTTTCCTTGTAAACTCTGTTGTCTGATTAATTTTTTGCAGAAGTACTGCTTCAAGAGCAAACACCATAAATTAACTTGAAATAGTAAGCCATTACCTATAGGATAGATAATGTAGACCCCAATTAGATAAAAGGGGGTAAATAACTGTAAAGTCATAGACATTGAAATTAAAGCTCAGTACTCTTGATTTATGACTGGTGAGACTGACTTGCTTGATGTTTAAGATCAAACTTAGAAATTGAGATTAAATACAGAGACCAAGAAAAGTCAGTATTTGGCTCTTTCCCTGAGAGTCAGCCTGAATCCAGGGAACAAGAGAACTTCTCTAAGAAGCTTTGCAACTCACACAACCTCCCAATCAGGGAGATTAATGAGACCACTGGAGGATGAAAAGCCAATCAGTGCATCTGCTGCAGAGGAGGGTCATTGGAAAAGGGAGACATTCCTGATGCTTCCAAGGGAAGCCACCTCATCAAGGAGACGTTGCCTAACAAACGGCCCTAACAGCGCTAAGAAGCTGCTCTTAAGTTCCCTATGAGTGACCCCTGTGGGAACTCAGCCAACTCTTAACAGACAGGAACAGGTCAATTTGACCAGCTTGGTCTTAAACACCTAGCAAAACAGTTAAAACTGAAATATAGTCATTCTTGGACATTTAAAAAAAAGACTAGTTTAATGCAACCTAAGATGTACACTTGTGTTAATCCCCCTAGAATAAACAAAGACTGGAAGCTACAAGAGAGAAATTCTTAGGCAGATGTACCTGCTAACTATCAAGAGAAACTGCCAGAATCATGAGTTTTTAGTTAAAGGCCTACAGATCCTCCTAAGCTACATAGGTAGGCTTAATCTATGCTTGCTAGAATGATTATCTAGCCCTAAGTCACAGAATTATAGAGATGTCTACTAAACACAGGTTATACCAACAAGAGGACTTGGTTATGCAGTCACTGCCACCCAAAAGCTAGAACAGCAACTCCAAGAGGCAGTAGAGACATCTGCTGCCTCCCTGGCGTCCTTACAAAGACAAATAACATCTATCTCTCAAGTCTCTTTACAGAACCGTTGAGCGCTAGATCTTCTGACAGCAGACAAAGGGGGAACATGTCTATTCTTAAGGGAAGGATGCTGCTACTACATCAATGAAACTGGACTGCTCAAAAGAATGTCGAAACTTTCAGCCATCTGAGTGAAAGGCTGAAGCAACATCAATCAAATGACCCCTGGCCAGGATGACTGAACTCCACTCTTGTCACCTGGCTGACCCTGACCCTTACTCCCCTATTTGTGATAGGATTTCTGCTAATGATTGCTCCCTGTCTTCTTGGGTTTGCCCAGAACCACATGAGTAAGGCTGCCAGGGTGACACACAACCAGACACTCCTACACTCTTATAGCCGCCTCCCCACTGACCTAGAACCCGAACCTTTATTTCCCCACGATGCCCCCTAACATGCAGGAAGTAGCCAGATGAACTCTGGTGTCCTATATCACCAAAAAGGTTGGGATGTTTGGTTGGGATTGGGGCAACTATATGAGGGAGAGCAGAGCAACTAAGGCAAAGGGCAGCACGCCACACGGCAGCCAAATGGGCAGAGAAACTCCACTGACCTTTACCTCCACCTGTCACTCAGCAGGACTCCCACTCATTCCGGCCTATAAAGACCCTGGGCAGCCGGGACCAAGTGCGATTTTCTCTGGCTCCCTACCCTGACCTGTAACCTGGGGGGCTGGGGATTTCGCCTGAGAGCCAAATTCCAATAAAACTAGCTTTGGCCACTTTCCGTTCGATTTTATTTGGTTACTAGCCATGCCCCCCGAGCTTACAATATTGACGAAAATAGTTCTCCTTGAGGAAATGGGATGGAAGGGACAAGGATGGAAATTACACTGTCCAAATGTGGTTAGTGAGCTTTAATTTTGGAATAATTAAAATACTTACATAATCATAAGCTAAATTAAGTTTAAAATCAATGCCTGAAGATTGAAAATAAATAAAGACAAATGAACCTAACTTTATTACACAGTATCATGAGCAAACATCCACAGTGGGATGCATTCTTCTTTTTTTTTTTTGGTCCTAGGGTTTAAACCCAGGACATTTTTCCACTGTGCCACATCCCCAGCCATTTTTATTTATTTTGAGACAAGTTCTTGCTTAAGACCTTGCTAAGTTGCTGAGGCTGGCCTTGAATTGGTGATCCTCCTGCCTCAGTTTCTGGAGCAGCTGGGATTATAGGCATGCACCACCACACTCGGCCCACAGTGGAATGAATTCTAAGGACAAAAGAAACTGTAAAAAACAGCTTGAACTTCATTCAGTGTTCTTATTGTTAGTAATGGCATTAACATTGAAATTTGGATAAGAATATTTGTATATCTCAGGCTAAAACAAGTAATTATGTGAATGTCAGGAACCAGAGTTTTCAACCTGAGATACAGGTTTAAAAAAAAAAAAATCAAAGATTTTAAATAAAAGTCCTGTAATCTAAAACTTGAATGGAAATATCAGTGTACACTCATGATCTCTTCTTAGCAGTACTCAAGAAAAGCCCTAGCAACAATGACAACCCAGGAGCAATGAATGGTCCTAAAATCTAGACTGCAGTCTTTAAATATCATACTTCATTTACAAAAGAAGTTCCTAAACTAATAAATGGGCTTGACAACATCAAAGTATACAAGATTATGAACATAAATATCTATCAATATTATTAAAAATTGGAAATTGAGAATAAAAATACCATTCACATTAACATCCAAATCATGAATTACTTTTCAAAAATTTTACAAAATATGTGTGAGTCCTGTATACTGAAAACTACAAACATTGTGGAGACAAATTAGGGAAGATCTAAATAAATGAAATGATTTACCATGTCCACAGATCAACAAAACACTCAATATTGTTGAAATATAAATGCCCCTCCAAGTTTACTAACGATCTAATGCAATCCCTATCAAAACTCCAGGAGTCTCTTCTGTGGAAACTGACAGTCTAAAGTTTACATGGAAGTGCAAAAAATGTACCAATTTTGAAAAAGAATACAAAGCTTAAAAACTAAAACTACCAGATTTAAAGACTTACCATAAAACTACAATAAGACAATTTTCTATTGCCATAGAGAGGACATATAGATTAATAGAACAGAATAGAGAGTTAAGAAATAGATTAATGCATACATGAGCAATTGATTATTTTTGTTTTGTTTTGTTTTGTTTGCAGGAGTAGGGGTTTAACCCAGGTCCTTGCACAGGATAAGCAAGTGCTCTCCACTGAGTTACATTCCCAGCCCTGATCAATTGGTTTTTATACATAATGCAAAGCAATTCAATGAAAGAATAGTCTTTTGTCAACAAATGTTGTAGGAACAAGAATATACCCACATAGGGAAAAATAAGTCTGAATCATACATATCTCATACTACAGACAGAAATTAACTCAAAGTGGATTATAAACCTAAAGATAATAGTTAAAACTATGCAGCTTCTAGAAAACATAGGGGAACAATCTTCACAATCTTAAAATAAAGATAACTTAGGTCACACAAAAGCACACACAAAAATTCATATCCAGGGTGTGATGGGACAGACCTGTAGTGCCTGCCATTCAGGAGTCTAAGGCAGGAGAGTAAGTTCGAGGCCAGCCTGGGCAACTTAATGAGATTCCTGTCTCAAAATAAAAAATAAAAAGGACTGGGGATGTAACTAAGTGATGGAACACTCTGGGTTCAATCCCCAGTACCAAAAAAAAAAAAAAAAAAAAAAAAAAGAAAAGAAAAGAAAAAGAAAGAATAAAAGAAATATAATTATTAAGCTGAATTCATCAAAATAATAAACTTCTCTGAAAATATAATTAAGGAAATCAAAAAGCAAGCCACAGCTTGGAAGAAATTATATATATATATATATATATATATATATATATATATATATATGATTCATATATATGTCATATCTTCATACATATATATATACATATATATATATATATATATGAATGACAGGACTTGAATTCAGAGTGTATTTTGAAAACATTTTTACAACTTAATAAAAAGATGACCTAGTTTTATAAATGAGTGAAATTGTTGAGCCAAATAAAATACAGAATTGTCAATCAAATGATGAAAAGATGCTCAAAATCATTAGTCATCAGTGAAATGCAAATTGAAACCACAATGCAATACTACTATCCACTAATTAAAATAGCTAAAATTAAATGTCATTTCTCATTAAAAGGCACCAAGGCCATTGAAGGTCTAGGACAGAAAATGTACAAAATGAGCTCGGAATAGCTTTTGTTCCAGAAAGCAAAGGTACTATCAAAGGTTAAAAATGGAACACATCCAAAACAAAACACAACATCCTTGAGACAGCTTAAAGAGGCTCTCTATAGTCAAAGATGAGATTTGAGCATCAACAAGAATTATGATTCCAATTTATTAAAATAATTTAAAAATGTAAAAACCCATAGCTGTGTGTGCTTCTGTGTGTATACATGTGTGTGCGCAGTTTATGTGTTTGCAGTGCTAGAGATTGCAGGAGCACTCAACCACTAAGCTATATCCCAGCCCTTTTTATTTTTAGATGAGGTCTCACTAAGTTGCCCAGGGTGGCCTTAAACTTTTTTTTTTTTTTTTTTTTTTTTTTTTTTTTTTTTTTTTTTGTGCTTGCAAGGCAAGTACTCTACCGACTGAGCTATCTCCCCAGCCCCCGGCCTTAAACTTTTGATCCTTCTGCCTCAGTCCCTGGAGTTGCTGAGCATACAGGTGTCTCCCACCACACCCAGTTATAATGTATTTTTTTAAAAAGAAGAAAAAAAAACAAAACCAGACTCAATGGACACAATTGAAAGTTGCTAGATGCCAATGCATTACTCCAAAAATTGATAATTAAAAGGAAAGAAAAGAAGACACAGAAAACCCACATAAATAGAATTATCTCATCCTAGACAAAGGTGCCATAAACATACATTGGAGAAAAGATAGCCTCATCAACAAATGATGCTGGAAAAACTGGAAATCCATATATTGTAGAATGAAATTAAACCCCTCTCACTTGGCAAAAATATCAATTCAAAGTGGATCAAGGGCCTAGGCATTAGACCAGAGAAAATTAAAACTACACTGAAATTTTATCTCACTCCAGTCAGAAGGGCAATTATCAAGAATACAAGCAACAATAAATATTGGCAAGGATGTGGGGAAAAGGTTCACTCATACATTTCTGATTGGACTGCAAATTGGTGCAACCATTATGGAAAGCAGTATGGAGATTCCTCAGAAAATGTGGAATGGAACCACCATTTGACTCAAAGGTGGTCTCTATATACACTCAAAGGACTTAAAGTCAGCATACTACAGTACCACAGCCACATCAATGTTTATAGCAGCACAATTCATAACAACATACCCAAACTGTGGAACCAACCTAGATGCCCTTCAATGATGAATGGATTAAGAAAATGTGGTATATAACACAATGGACTATAACTTAGCCATAAAGAAGAATGAAATTATGACATTTGCTTGTATATGGATGGAACTGGAGACTGTCATGCTAAGCAAAATAAGCCAATCCCAAAAACCAAAGCAGAATGTGGTTGCTGACACACAATAAAGGGGGAGGGAGGGAAGAAAAGAAGTTTATTGGATTAGACAATGGGGAAAGAAGGGAAGGGAAGAAGGATGGGAATAGAAAAGACAGTGGAATGAATTGAACATAACTTTCCTATGTTTATGAATACACGACCAGTGAAATTCTACATCATGAACTACAAGAATGGGATCCTAATTAGAATAAGTTATACTGCACGTCTGTATAATATGTCAAAATACACTCTGTCATGTATATCTAAAAAGAACAAATAACAGTTTTTCTTTTCCTCTTCTCCCTCTCCAGCTCCCTACCATGGGGACAGGTAACAAGATTACCTTGAGTTATCTGTGCTCCACAGGAAGAGGATAGCCGCCAGAGGATCTAGGAAGTAAATATCTCCCAAATTCACAAGTGAATGTTAAGACACCATCAGGGGCCCTGGGACCCCTTGTCAGGGCGCACCTGGAATGTAGCCTTTGAAGAGCTCTTTTAAAAGCTCCCTCTTCCTCTTGATGGGCAGAATCACAGCCTCTGGGACAAGAGTCCCCTCTGCATCTCCTTTGCTAGCAAAGCAATATAACTTCTTTTTCTGTTTTCTATTAAAAAAAGAATGAATAACAAATTAAAAATAAATAAATAAAGGAACTGAGAATTTATGTTGCTATTCTAGTATGAATAGCATTTCCTGGAAATACTATTAGCCCTAATATGTAAGACTTCAATGTAAAATAACTCCAGATAATAAATAAAAAATTAGAAAATCAACATTTTAAACTCCTAATGAAATTACTCAAACAATGATTATCAATGAACAATAAAAATTCCTAGATAGGAGACTAACAGGAAACTTTATAATAAGGGGATCAGTTTGCCACCACTTGAACTCACTGATTAATCTTAGCATCCTCTAAAATAGGAACAGACATTATGCACTTTGGAATATGATGCACTATGAAGCACACTACACCACTAAGGAAGTAGTCCTAAAAAACCTGAAGCTTAACCCGAATGAATTCAAGCCTGCAGTCTATACCAAACATAGAGCATAGAGGGAAAAGTTAACACTACCAACTATAATCCAATCAAACCAGAACTAAGGACATTCTTCAGGTCAACAGATCAGCCTTCACAGTCAAATTGACATTGAAAAAAAATTTTTTTTTTAAGTTGCCAGATGTGGTGGTATAGATCTGTAATCCCAGTGGCTTGGGAGGCTGAAGCAGGAGAATTGGATATTCAATGCCAGCCTAAGCAATTCAGTGAGGCCCTAAACAATTTAGCAAGACCCTGTCTCAAAATAAAAAATAAAAAGTGTTGGGATGTGGCTCAGTGGTTAAGCGCCCTGGATTCAATTCCTGGTACCAAAAAAAAAAAAAAAAAAAAAAAAAAAAAATTCCAGGGCTGGGATTGTGGCTCAGTGGTAGAGCACTTGCCTCCCATGTGTGAGGCACTGAGTTTCATCCTCAGCACCACATAAAAATAAATAAATAAAATAAAGGTATTGTGTTCAATTACAACTAAAAAAATTTTTGTGTGTGTGTGTGCTGGGGATTGAACCCAGGGCCTTGTGCATGCAAGGCAAACACTCTACCAACTGTGCTATATCCCCAGCCCAACTAAAAATATTTTTTGTTAGGTCGGAAATTAGGCGACCGTAGGGGGCAAAGCTGAGCGACTGGAACACAGACCAGTCGGCCAAAGGTAACCAGAAAGTTCGCAGCAAGGTGGATGGAAAGTTCCACTGACCCTTCACACCCACCTGTCACTCAACAGGACCCCCTCCCATCCTAGTCTATAAAAACTCTGGGCAGCCAGGGCCACTTGCGATTTTCTCTGGGTCCCTATACTCCCAGGGGTCTGGGAATTTCGCCGGAGAGCCAAATTCCAATAAAGCTTGCTTCGGCCATTTCCCGTCCCATTTTATTTGGCCGCTAACTGCCCGCCGAGACCCGCCGAGTTTACATTTGGTCCCGTCGTTGAACTCGCCGAGCCCGTCCAAGCTTACATTTTTAAAAAATGATTCCAGATTGAACAGCTAAAAATCTACTATAGGTTTGTAATCACTCGTGAACTACCTGAATATGTGACTTAAAAACAAATTTTGCTCAATAATAAACTTGGCCAATTCTGTTTATGAATTGTCATTGTTATCTTTGGTCTTAATTTCTTGTTTCCCTCAAAAATTTTTTAAATTTTATGAGACAAAAACAAATGAAAAGAGTGGACTTTTTAAATTTGGCATCTTGATTCAGACAAATCAATAATATAACTTTAGATGCTTATACAAATTTGAATAAGGACTTATTATTATAAATTTGAATATGGGTATTGGATATTAAAAGATTGGACATGTCCCATGTGGATGAGAAAAGGGTTAACTGCCAGAGGATGATGTTGGCTATAAATCAATCAATTACCCATGAACTTATCTAATCAATAAACACACAAGAGCCAATACTCCTTTTAAATGAGAGAGGGTGTGACAGTCTGGCCATACCAGCTCTGGCCTCTAACAACATGGAGTAGCCCAACACTCTTTTATCTATAATCACACAGGTAAAGGGGCCTGGACCAGGAGGAGTTGCTTCTGTGATGGACAGGATGGGGTGGAGTTAGGAGGGTCACTTTCTTAGGGAAACTATCGCAGAAGCAGACAGGGAACCACTCCCACAGCACCACATACCCCCAGCAATCTGACACAGACCTCCATATCTGCCAGTTCCAGGAAGTCAGACCTCTGTGTCTTGAGGCTCAACCTAGTTTGATTCTGCTAGCTAAGGATGGCTTCCCACAATCAGTGTTAATTTTAACCCAATAATTCCTCAAAGTTTTTGCAGAATAATCCTTGGGCCACATACTGTGGTGCTTCCATTCATCCTACTCTTTCTCCTTCACTGGTGGGCAGAATTGCACAGATCTACTATGTCTGATTGGTCTCTTGGCCTTTCCTGGCTGCCTGCCCATTCCCTTTAGCACAAGTATTTCTCCTAGTATAATAAGCCATCTTTATTCCCATGTTTATTGACATTTCTCAGAAGACGGACTAATGGTCTTTACATGTTTAATCCTGCTTCATTAGTTGTTTTCTTTCTATCATTTCTATATCTCTTTCCACTTGTGAATTTACAACATCCCCCAAGCTCCTTCCCAAGAAGGCAAAAGTGAATGGATTCAAGATGTGATGTGGGAAGCCAGGTGTGGTGGTGCACACCTGTAATCCCAGCAGCTCAGGAGGCTGAGGCAAGAGGATCGACAATTCAAAGCCAAATCTCTGCAAAAGCAAGGTACTAAGCATCTCAGTGAGAATCTGTCTCTAAATAAATACAAAAGAGGGCTGGGGATGTTGCTCAGTGATTGAGTGCTCCTGAGTTCAATCCCCAGTAGCCCCCTCCGAAAAAAAAAAAAAAGATGTGAAGTGGGGAGCAGATGTACAAGCATTGTGTACATGAGATGTCCCAGTATTGGTGTTATGGTTTGGATCTTGAAGGTCCCCAAAGCCTCCTCTGATTTGGATCTGAAATGTCCTCCAAAGGTTCGTGTGTTGAAGGCTTGGTCCCCAGGACTGCAGTGTTCACAAGTGGTGCTTATGGGAAGCGATTTAATCGTGAGGACTCTGATCTCATCACTGGATTAATCCATCCAGGGATTCATAAATGAATGGACTATTGCCAGATGGTAGAAACTACAGGAGGTGGAAGCTAGTTAGAGAGAGTGGTTCCTTGGGGGATGAACCCTTGGTGACTGTACCCTGCCTCCAACTCCTCCTCCTCTCTCTCTTCCTCTGCCTCCTGGCTGCTATAAGGTAAACGGTTTTCTACTGTCATGCCCTTCTGACATGATGTTCACCTTGTCTGAGGTCCAAAGCAATGGAGCAAGCGGACCATGGACTGAAACTCTGAAACCATGAACCAAAATAAATATTTCCTCTTCTCAGTTGTTTTTCTCAGGTATTTGTCACAGTAATGAAAATTTGACTAACACAAGGCCCATATTCTAAAGACTTATTGCAGTGGTCCTGTTGAAAGAAGTTGGAACCTTTAGGAGGCAGGGCCTAATGGAAGGAAATTAGGTCACTGTAATTTTACCCGTGAAGGGGACATTGGGGCCCCATCACCTTTCTTTCTTCGCTTCTGCCTACCATGAGGTGAGCAACTCTGTTTCACCACTCCCCTAAAGTAACCAGGCCATGTGACCATGGACTGTCAGGGACCAAGAAGTTCTCATTCTGAGAACATTCTGACCTTTACAATAAGCGGCAGCACCCCTCCCCCACTCCTGGCTGATAATTCTGACAGGATGGTGCCTATGGCACCGTCCCTGTTTCTCTTCCGGGACTTCACCTTCCCACCAGCGCGAACTTGCAGCCTATCAGGAGCCCAATAGAAGAACACAGCCAACCAGCCTGCACCTCGTCATACCCCTCATTCCCTCAGCATAAATACCCATGAGAACAATAAAAATTTGCAGCTTGATCAGAATTCCTGTCTTGCTGCCACTCCCTGTGTCTCTTGTCCCTTTCATTCCTTCTCTCTTAGGTTTGCCGTCCTACGTTGATGTCCCGCGGGCCGGGACAGTTGGCGCCAACGTGGTTGACTCGAGCCTTTTGTCTGAGAAGCAAACGCCGCCCTCCGGGGAAGCCTTGGCCAAGCGGGATTCGGGATCACCTCGGTAAACGCGACCGGGAGTCAGATCCAGGAGGAGAGTGAGGCCGGCGCAAGGTGAGTGACACACCATGGGACAAGCAGTTTCGTCACATGATTTGTTTCTGACGGGTCTCAAGGAGGCCCTCAAGACTCGGGGAGCACGTGCTAAGAAAAAGGATTTAAGATCATTCTTTTCATACATAGAGGATTTGTGTCCTTGGTTTCCCCTCGAGGGGTCGATTGATGGTAAAAGGTGGCTCAGAGTAGGAGACTGCCTCAAAGATTATTATGAGACTTTTGGCACCTCAAAAGGTGCCCGTCACTGCCTTTTGTTATTGGAATTTAATTAATGAGATTCTTAAAAGTTCACCCTTTGACAGTGGCACTTTAAAACTTGTAAAAATTGGGGAGCAGGCAATGCAATCCACCTCTCGCCCCCCCTCGGCATGCCCTTCGGTTAGTATTCAAATGCCCCCTACTCAGCCTTCTCAGGACCCTGGGACCCTCCCAGACCCCGGGAACCTCCCAGACCCCACCTTACCAAAAGAGTCCCCTAAAAATCCCCCTAAGATTTATCCAGTTTTAAATCCCCATGATGAGTTGACCCCAGAGGATGAGGCTACCCTGGAGGAGGCAGCGGCTCGATACCATTCTCCAGACCTGCCACCTCTTAAAAATCCACCTCCCTCTTATATATCCCCTGCCTTTTGTGCTCCGGCCCTTCGGGGACCTACTACCTCCCGCAGACATTTTTCCCCCACTTCCCTTGCCTAATCTAACCCCTTTACGCGAGTCTCTCCAACATAGGCGGGAACAAATCCAACTTTTAAAAGAATTAAAAGCCCTTGATGCCGAACTTCGCTCACTGGCCTTGGGCACGGAGTTAACACAAACTGGCCCAAGACCCCTTAATACTCGTAAGGTGAAGCCACGTGGTCAGCCTGTTCTTGCCTTTCCAGTCACTCGCAGTCAAGCAGATCAGCCCACACAAACTGAGGCTGAGAATTTAAAAGGAAGTCAGGAAGAGGAATCAGGGGAGGAACAAGAGGTAGAACCAGAGAGAGAACAAGAGGAGGACCAGGAATCAGGGGATAAGGAGGAGCCCACCTCTGGACAGAGTGGAGCCCTTGGTTCTTATAAAAGGCTGAGCCTCCACTTTTTTGAAAGACTTAAAAAGGCTTGTACACAGTATGGTCCCATTGCCCCTTATACACTGGCCTTGCTAGAGAACCATAGTACACAATAGCTCACCCCTAATGATTGGAAATTTTTGGCCCGAGCCACCCTCAGTGCGGGTGACTTCCTGTTGTGGAACGCAGACTTTAGGGAATACTGTTGAGAAACTGCCCCAAAAAATTCAACCAAGGCTTCCTCTAAATCCTGGACCTATGTTAAACTAGTGGGTAAAGCGCCATTTGATACTAACCCTAAACAGGCGCGTTTCCCTACTGGGCTCCTAGCACAGGTTCAAACTGCTGGTTTGCACGCTTGGAGACGGCTCCCTCAAAAGGGCTCAGCCACCACCTCCCTAGCAAAAATTCGTCAGGGTCCTGACAAGCTTTACAGTGACTTTGTTGCCCAGCTTAATCTAACTGCAGAGCGCTTACTTGGACCAAGTGAAAGCGAGAGCTCCTTTGTAAAATATCTTGCCTTTGAAAATGCCAACCCAATGTGTCAAGATGTTCTTCGGCCCCACAAAGATAAAGGGGAACTTTCTGACTTCATTAGGCTGTGTGCCGGAGTAGGAACAGCCCATGCCATGGGTCTCGCCATTGGCGCCGCCTTCACCAAGGCCCTTCACAACCCTGGCCCACGTACTTGCTTTACTTGCAAACAACCTGGCCATTTGGCGTGAGACTGCCCAACAGGGAGACTGGGTCAAGGACCCATATCTCCTCAAACAGGGGCTAAACCACCTCCGCTCACCCTTTGCCCTAAATGTGGTAAAGGTCGCCACTGGGCCAAGGAGTGTAGATCCAAGACCAATGCCCTTGGACAGCCTATTCCCTCTAACTTCTCGGGAAACTCCTCTCGGGGTCAGCCCCTGGCCCCGACCGCCCCCAGAACAAACCCAGGGGCAATAAGGTTTGTTCCCTCTCAGACTCCCAACCCAATCCAGGCCCCCTGTCCTTCTCCACAATCACCTCCCTCCAATGCGCTACCCCAGGCAGTGCAGGATTGGACCTCTGTGCCTCCACCGATACAATATTAGACTCTATGCAAGGACCCCAAATAATACCCACTGGGGTTGTAGGCCCCCTTCCACCTCATATGTGTGCTCTTATTCTTGGGAGAGCTTCTACCACCTTACAAGGTGTTCAGGTCTTCCCTGGCATCATTGATAATGATTACACTGGAGAAATTAAAATACTGGCCACAGCTATTAACGGAGTAGCGGCCATCCCTGCAGGAACAAGAATTGCACAATTAATACTCCTTCCCCTCAATTCAGGAAACACTCCCGACGCCCCAAATTCACCACGAAACACAGCCTCTTTAGGTTCCTCTGATGTGTATTGGGTCCAACCTATCTCCCACAAAAGACCCACTCTTACCTTACTTATTGAAGGAAAGAAATTCCAAGGGATCCTAGATACTGGTGCAGATGCCACAGTTATTTCTCAAAAATATTGGCCATCAGAATGGCCCCTCACCTCATCACTAACTGACCTTAAAGGAATAGGGCAATCAAGAAACCCCTTAGTTAGCTCCAGGGTGCTTAATTGGACTGACACAAAAGATAACACAGGGAATAAAGGAACCGTTACCCCCTTCGTTGTTCCTGATCTCCCTGTCAACCTTTGGGGACGAGACATTCTAAGCCAAATGAAAGTTATTCTTGCTAGTCCCGACTCTTTAGTCACTCATCAAATGCTCCGTATGGGCTTTGTCCCTGGTACAGGCCTTGGGAGGCTAGGACAAGGACAGGTTGAGCCTGTACAGCCCATACAAAAAACAGACAAATTTGGACTTGGGTATTTGGATTTTTAGTGTCGGTCCCTGACCCTCCTGTACCCCATGCAGACAAAATTATTTGGGAAACTCAAACTCCTGTGTGGGTGGATCAGTGGCCCCTTACCCAAGAAAAATTAGAGGCTGCCTCCATGTTAGTACAGGAACAGTTGACAGCCGGCCATGTGGAACCCTCAACCTCACCCTGGAACACTCCTATTTTTGTTATTAAGAAGAAATCAGGCAAATGGCGCCTTTTACAGGATTTGCGCGCTATCAATAAGGTTATGCGCCCGATGGGGGCATTACAGCCAGGCATCCCTACACCGGTAGCTATTCCTAGGGACTATTATAAAATGGTCATCGACTTAAAAGATTGCTTTTTTACTATTCCTTTACATCCTGAGGACAGACCCTATTTTGCTTTCAGCCTTCCCCGCATCAATTTTCAGGGCCCTATGCAAAGATTTCAATGGAAGGTCCTTCCCCAGGGTATGGCTAACAGCCCTAGTCTTTGCCAAAAATATGTTGCTCAAGCAGTAGACCCTGTGAGAGAGCGGTGGCCACAAGTTTATATATTACATTATATGGATGATTTGTTAATCGCTGCACCTAATACCTATGATCTTAACAATTGTTATTTGGATCTCTATAAAGCCCTTACTGCCTTGGGACTTCAGATAGCCCCTGATAAGGTTCAGACACAGGACCCCTACACCTACTTGGGCCTCAAACTTCAAACTAATCAAATTCAAATCCCTAATATACAATTGCATGTGGACCATCTCCACACTCTTAACAATTTCCAAAAATTACTAGGGGATATCCAATGGCTAACACCATATTTAAAACTACCCACCTATGTGCTTTTGCCTCTTAATGATATTTTAAGGGGAGATTCTGACCCTTCTTCTCCTCGAGAGCTTACTCCTGAGGCGCGGCAAGCATTAATTCAAGTCACAGAAGCCATTGCTCAACAATTTATTACACAAATATCTTATGACCTTCCTTTGGTTTTGGTTATATTACACACCCCTCATACATCCATGGGACCATTCTGGCAGCGGGATCCATATTTTAAAAATAAAGGTTGCCCCTTGCTTTGGGTTCATTTGCCCACCACATCCTCTAAAGTTATTGCTGTCTATCCTGCTCAGGTAGCTTCTATCATATCCAGACAATTGATTTCTGATGTACAGATACTCTCAAGCACCATACAAGATCTTCAAGATCAGGTGGACTCCTTAGCAGAAGTGGTCCTACAAAATAGGAGAGGTTTAGACCTTCTAACTGCCAAACAGGGAGGCATTTGTCTGGCTTTGCAGGAAAAATGCTGTTTCTATACCAACAAGTCAGGAATTGTTAAGGACAAGATCAAAGGCTGTGGGAAGACTTAGAAAAACGCCGACGAGCACTGGCTGATAAAACACTATGGACTGGATTCAGTGGACTCCTTCCCTATCTCCTTCCCTTCCTAGGTCCCCTCCTTTGCTTGCTGCTTATTGTATCTATAGGTCCTTTGATATTCAACAAGATCATGGCTTTTCTTAGAGCTCAAATTGAGGCTATACAGGCGAAACCTATTCAGGTTCATTACCATCGACTGGAGATGATGGATCGTGATGGTGATCTTAAAAGACCATCACCCCTGTGAGCTGAACTGGACAGCCAATGACGGGTAAGATTCGTGAGAGCTCATACCAACCTAAGACAGGAAATGAGGGCTAGAGCCTCATTATCCAATGACGGGTAAGGATGTTGCTCTCTCACGGACAACCTAAGACAGGCGCAGTTCCCGAGGGATTGTCACTCCAGCTCTGTACCTGTTTGGGCAAGCCGTGCTCCTGCCTTGCCTCATAGCCTCTATTACCCCCTTAAAATATGGCTATCGAAAAATGGTCAATAATTTTATATAAGAAAGGGGGAAATGTCAGGGACCAAGAAGTTCTCATTCTGAGAACATTCTGACCTTTACAATAAGCAGCAGCACCCCTCCCCCACTCCTGGCTGATAATTCTGACAGTATGGCGCCTATGGCGCCCACGGCTTCTCTTCGGGACTTCACCTTCCCACCGGCATGAACCTCACCTTCCCGCCGGCGCGAACTTGCAGCCTATCAGGAGCCCAATAGAAGAACACAGCCAACCAGCCTGCACCTCATCATACCCCTCATTCCCTCAGCATAAATACCCATGAGAACAATAAAAATTTGCAGCTTGATCAGAATTCCTGTCTTGCTGCCACTCCCTGTGTCTCTTGTCCCTTTCATTCCTTCTCTCTTAGGTTTGCCGTCCTGCGTTGATGTCCCGCGGGCCGGGACAATGGACAAAAACTGTGAACCAAAATAAAACTTTCTTTCTCTTAAATTGTTTATCTCAGGTATTTTGTCACAGGTATGGAAAGCTGACTAAAACAATTGGCTTGGTTTTTCAGACATCAATAGAAAAGATTTAGTTTGCAACAAATTCCAGCCATAGGAATTGGTTTATTCAGGGACTTTGTATATGCTCTGTTGTTGCTGTTCCTGGATGAGCTTGTCACCAAGTTCCAAGAGATAGATCTGACGTTGACCCTGGACCTTCTCAAATAGCCTATTTATTCTGAATTCAACCAGCCTCTGTCTAGTAAAGGCAAGCAACTTAAGCCAGTGCTGCCTTTATCCCACACTCATCACACAACTTTTAAGCAAGCAGGGTTCAGCATGTTGCAGGAAGATCTCAGAAGCACAGTAAACACATTCACATATATTCTTAACATTTTTACACCTTATTCTGGTCTCTCTCAATGCATAGCATAGAAAGTCAATTCAACCAACTTTTTTTTTTCCCACATTTGATCTGTCTTCACATCAGTCTATTAAAATCTCCCATAGCTCATACACTTTTGGAGGCTGTAGCATTTTTAATTAATGACAATAGATTCGCAAAACACACAATCTGAATTGAAATCCCCATTCTACCTCTTCACACTTTATAAACCTTCATTTCCTGGTCCATAAATTGGGTTCCACAAATTAGGTTCCTGCCTCAAAATGTTGTAAAGATTAAATCAGAATAATGTTTGATACTGAGCCATCTATGATCAGAGTGTCAGAAATGCTTAGTAATATTAATTTTTATTTGATAGAGTAGACCAGGTATCTCCACTTACTCCTCTCTCCTGCTCTCTACTGGTGACTCTGTCCTCAGAGATTTTGCCATTGAACTTCATTTGGGGAATACCTGGGGACTTGGTACACAAGAGATAGGTCACTACAGAAGTCCCTGGCTAAACAAAATGAGAGTGACCTTCTCAGCAAGAGTCTGATGACGGCTCTTCCACTTTAGAGAGAAAGTTTCTGCTCACCCAGCATTCCACTTGCAAGCCACAGTGGTCAACTCTGACTGACCTAAGCAGAAAAAGGAGTTAACTCAAAAGAGAATTGTTCAGAGGAAAACCAAGTTCAAGTTCGAGTAGCAGGTGCCAGAGAGAAAGCTGGCCATCCCTGTTCTTCTGTCACTGGTTCTGTAATTACAAGCCAGGCAAGAACATTGCAGGAGCTTATGTCAACCTGCTTATGCACCAAAGCCTGTGTTAACAGGCTGAGGAGACCTAATCTCTGGCATAAGGTAGTGGAAGGCCGTCTCTGCCTCCATCCAAGAATGAATGGAGAATTTCCAGTGGCACCCGCCTGTAATCCCAATGACTCAGGAAGCTGAGGAACCAGGATCACAAATTAGAGGTCAGTCTCGTCACCTCAGTGAGACCCTGTCTCAAAATAAAACATATAAAAGGCCTGGGAATGTAGCTCAGTGGTAAAGTACCCTTGGATTCAATTCCCAGTAACCCTAACCCTGCCACTCACAAGTAATGAAACAGAATAAAGAAAATTTCCCCAAACATATTTAGAAGTTCAATTACTAGATTCCAGCTTATGGAAGTGCCATAGGTTGGTTTTTGTTGTTGTTGTTTCGTTCTTTGTTTTTGTTTTTGTTTTTTCTTTTGTAGAATCTAGTCTCCTGTTTATGGATATTTAGAATGCCTCCACTTTTTCTATAATACAATGTGATAATGGTGTGTGCGTGTGTGTTTTTTTAAAAAGTGGGCATATTTACGCATATACATAAATATTTCTGCATTTGTTCCATTATTGTTGCAGGTAAGACTTTTTGTTTTAGTCCCCTGCCCTTTTGTTTGTTTGTTTTTTTGTGTGCAGTACTGGGAACCAGTCTCACATCCCCCACTCCCTTTGACTCCAGCTTTCTATAACAGGCAAATTGAACAAGAAAACTCAAAACTCAAAACTCCAGAAAGGAGGAACCTTTGTCACTCATGTATGGAAAAGCCCCAGCACTCCTGTTTCCCCTATAGAACTAGGAAAAGGTAAAGAAATATTCCTTTGTCCACCATTCACCAGCTGCCCCAAGCCAACCTCCCACACAACAAAAAATAAAAATAAGTTAATTTGCTCCTACAAGTAATTCTCCACAAGGATGGTACTGCCCCCTAGAGGATGATTTGGAAGTCTCTCGGTCCCAGTGATTGAGGTTTGGGGTAGAGGGATTTGCAAGAGCACCAATTAGTGCGTGAGGGTCAAGAACACACCACAATGTAGAACAGTCCCAGTGCAAAATTGTTCTTCAGCCCATGTAAGATTCTAGTTCCTCTGCACATCCAAGGAGGTTAAAAAATCTATTTATACCCAGCAGTTCAGGAGGCTGAGGCAGGAGGATCCACATTCAAAGCCAGACCCAGCAAAATGGAGGTGCTCAGCAACTTAGTGAGACCCTGTCTCTAAATAAAATACAAAATAGGGCTGGGGATGTGACTCAGTGGTCAAGTGCCCATGAGTTCAATCCCTGGTACCCTCCTGAAAAAAATCCATTTATAATTATCTGAACTTAAATGTAACTTTGTTTTATACATTACAAAATATTTTTGCATGGTTTTACTAGACACTGAACTTTCCACGAATGCAACCACTGTGAAAAATCTAGAAAAGATTGTATTTTGCTTGACTATGAATTTTATTTAGTTACTCAGCATTTGGAGAATTATTTTTCTGAAGGAAATTCCACTTACAGTATTTAGGTCAGTCACATCCATAGCTGTTTCTATGAATTTATATCCTTCACATTCTTATTCCACATAGAAGCCCTGGCATCTCACTCTTCATCATGACTTACTGTTACCATACACAAACATTTACATATTAGCTAGATAATATTTTTATTGATAAATTATTTTATCACTCTTGTGTTTTAATTTAAGCATTATGTAATGATTTTTTTTAAATGTGGTGCTGGGGTTGTGGCTCAGTGCTAAAGCACTTGCCTAGCATGTGTGAGGCACTGGGTTCGATGCTCAGCACCATATATAAATAAATAAAGGTCCATTGACAATTTAAAAATATTTTTTAGAAAACTGTGTGTACAAGTAGCTAAGTAGTAAAAAGGGTGTTAGAACATTTATTCCTGTAAGAAGGCACAGTAAGACAAAATGCTATTGTAACAGTGGTCTGCTTCTCCTTTGGAATGTAGCCCTTGCTACTTATTTTAAAAGGGATATGTTGTTTTCCTTTTCCTCTTCCCCCATCCCTCCTCCCTAACCTGGGGGCAAGAAACAAGATTACCTGGAGTTATCTTTTCTCCACAGGAAGGAGAAAAACTAGAAAAACTTACCAGAAAAACTAGGAAGTGATTATCTCCTAAATTAACAAGTGAATTTCAACACACCTTGAAGTCGAACCCCGACCCTCTGCCTACACCTGGAATGTAGTCTTCAAATAACTTCTTTAAAAGTCCTCTGTTTTCTTTCTTTCTTTTTTATTTATTTATTTATTTTGATTCATTGTACACAAATGGGGGAGGGAAAAAAAAAAGCCCTGTTTTCCCTGAAGGGCAGAACCACAGCCTCTGGGGCCGGAGTCCCGTGTGTTATGACAAAGCAATAAACCTTTTTCCTTTTTCTCAAAACTGTGTCCTCATTATTGAATTGGCATGAATTGGCATCGGGGACAAGGACCGAGCTTGGTTTGGTAACATGATACCATGCAAAACAACTTCCCACTACCTAACACATCTTCATTCCCAAAGTGGACTTCAGTTTTACCTTTCCATTATCCGAAGACCCATTAAAGAGGTTTTCCTGAAAACAGAGATGTCAGGGGCGGGCTCTGAGGGCCCCAGAGCCGCACCGTGGCCTGATCTCTAAGATGGCGCCTGGCAGCTTGCCAGACTTAGCTGCACTCATATACAAGTTTTAGGAAGTAACTCTGGTTGGCTGTTGTACATGAGGCAATCCTGGTATCTGCCTGGAGACTGTTCCTTGATAGGCTGACTTTCCTGGTAGTCTACTCTCTGATAGGCTGATGTTCTCAATATAAGTCTGAGACTTGTGGAATAAAGCCCTTTTGGTTCCTGTGATCAAGAAGAGTGTACGTGTTGTGATCGCCCACCACCGGTGGGCGATCATACAGAGACCCCAAAGTCAATTCACATTTTCCCTTCTGGTAACTACTGATGTCTCATTTCCCTTTCTCCCCCACCTCCAGTTCTCAATGTCTAGGACACCTTCCTCAATCCATCAGTGTTTCTCTCTGAGAAAAACCTTTTTACTGCCACACCTTTGACCTCCTCTGTAAATGTGAAAGTGACAGGCTCAGTTCTGTTCAGCACAGCATTTTCTGGCACAGTATGTGTTCCATAAATATTGATTGATAAGACTTAGGGAATCTGAGATAGAAAACCTAAGTGAAGGTAATGGAGACAGATCAATTATATATTAAGGTTGTCAGCTGCATGCCACCTTACTTGGGAGGCCGTGGCAAGAGGTTTTCATATTCAAGGCCAGCCTGGAAAACTTAGTGGGACCCTGCCTCAAAAAAAGGGGGGGTGCTGAGGATGTAGCTCGGTGGTAAAACACCCCTAGATTTGATCCTCAGTACTACCAAAAAAATAAAGGAAAGAAAAAAATAATTCTTAAGTATGTCAGAAATATGTGTCTTAGCAAGAAGCTGATGAGGAGCTTCTATCCCATAGGACGATGTGGCTGTACTTCCCTGGCTCAGCTTGCTGGCACAAGCACTGTTATCTTGAAAAATAGCTGTTTGTTTTTAAGTTCATTGTGAAAGAAAAGGTTTAGCTGAAACTAGATAATACCATCTGCATTTCACGAGTCACACAATCTGCCATAGGTGGCTGCACTTGGAAGGAGTTCAGAGAGTCAAATGTGAGACTCCAATTTTTCCCTAACAAGGAGATACACGGTAGTAATGTAGATAACAGGGTGAAAAACCCAGTGCACACAGGTGGATTAAATATTAGATTCAGTAAAGTTTAAATTTTTGCTTTCTTGATTAAAAATAAAATGAAGTGAAACTTCTGGTGTTTTCTTCCTGCATCCCAGTGGTTTTTCCCACATACTCCTGGCTTGCTCAGAGCCCTCTGGAGTCTAACGCAAGAAACTGTTTCAAGTTCAAAGTTGTTAAGTGAAATACCACCACCAGATGGCAGCAGTGTCCCACAACTGTGAGGTTCATTTTGCAACCAAAGGAGAAACTACATGATGAAAGACAGAAGTAATTTCGTGTGCTCGTGAGGTGACACATAGGTCACCATTAAGCCAGGTTGATTTTTTCTGAGCTCTGTGCTCATGAAAAGCACAATGGCAAAGAAACCCCTCTAACTCCAGCCTTTTGTTCTGAAATCCTCTATTTTTAAAAAAATATATTTTTAACTGTAGATGGACACAATATCTCTATTTTATTGATTTTTTTAGGTGATACTGAGAAAAAACCCAGTGCCTCACACATGCTAGACAAGAACACTACCACTGAGCCACAACCCCAGTCCTGAAATCCTCTAGTTTAAAAAAAATACTGTATACATCCATATACAGTATCATGTTTCAATACAGTGCACAGCCTGTTCCGATCAAACTATTTAGTGCTATCATCCCCCAATCATTTCTTTTTGTTTAGAACCCTCAAGTTCCTCGTTTCTAGTTCTTCCTGAAACACATAACAGGTTCTTGTGAACTACTCAAACCAAGCATTACAAATGTTTCCATTCATTATAGGGAGTTTGGCAATCAGCAGGAGGGCCTGGGGCAGCTACTCCCACCCTCTAGCTGGTCCATTGTGTAACACAGAACTCAGCAAAGACAAGAACAGCCCAAGGAAGAATTGATCACGAGATTTGCAGCACTGAAAAGATGCCCAAGACTAGGGGATAAGGATCTGATGTGCACATCTGGCCCTTACCCCTAAGAAGAAGGCATCCTCTGGTCTGGAAACACCATCAGGCACCTATATAAGCTTTTAGGCAATAGGTGCTTTGTGACAAGAGTCCTCCTTGCTTTCTCATTGAGCCCGATAAAGGATTAAGTCACTTTCCTTGCTTAAAGTCACTTTCCTTTCCTCGATACCTTGTCTCTCAACTGAATTGGCCTGTCACTGAGTGAGCAGCCAGGCTGGTCTGGTAACACTAAGTCACCCCACTCTGCTGTGGAACCCTAGAACTTGTTCCCTCTATCTAACTTGAGTTTGAATATCCATTATTCAACTTCTCTGCGTTACCCTGCCCACAACCTTTTGCAGCTTTTAGAAATCACTAGTCTACATTCAGAGTGACATGTTTTATCTTCCATACTAGAAAGAGCATGCAGTGTTTCTCTTTCAAGGTCTCACTTATTTCACTTAATGCCTCCAGTTCCATCCATCCTATTTCAAGTGACAAGATTTCATTTTTTCTGACTGAATAATTTTCCATTATATATATGTATCACATTTTCTTTTATCTATTCATTTGTTAAGCACCTAGGTTGATTCCAAATTTTGGCCATCGTGAATGGTGCTACAATAAACAGATGTGTATGCCTCTCTTTGCTATGTTGATTTCATTTCCTTTGACAATAGATAACACAAACACATACACATGGAAGCAGGACAGCTAGATCACATGACCTATTAGTTTTTTGAGGAACCTCCACATTGTCCTCCATGATGGCTATACTAATTTATATTCCTACCAATGGTGTACCAGAGATTTCTTTTCTCCACATCCTTACCAGAGTTTTTCTTTTTGTTAATTAGCCATTCTAACCAGGTGAGATGAAATGATAGAAATTTGAGATTAAAGGAAGAGATACTGAGTCTCAAAAGAGGTGTCCACAAAGCACTTAAATACAGAAAATACCCATGAACCACTGAAATGCTGAAAACTCTCTTCATCCATGTCCTCGTCACATGAAGGCAATGGGCAAGGAAAGGAAAAACTGGCAGGAAATTTTGCAGCTCCCCCCTGGCTCCACCTCTAACCCAGACCCTAGCGACTGCCCCTCTATAAAGATCAACACCCCACACCAATGGGTTCTTGTCTCTCCCTCTGTGGGTAGCCTGCATTCTCCCTTGAATGGGTATTTCTTGCTTCACCCCAAAGGCATCTCTCTTGAGATAGCCCCCATTATCTCTTGAATATGTACCTATTTTTCCAAACAAATCTCTGTCTATGCCTTTGACTGACACATACTGCATTCTTTTCCATCACTGATGTCAAGAGCCCTACTTGCGGGGAGCCAGCCCCAGCAACTCATGGGTGGGGTCGGCACAGAGGAACAACATGAACCCCTGGAGCAACTTAAAGCAAGTGCTGCTCAGATTTATTTTAGCTCTTATTTTATAGTATTAAGTAAAGCAGGATGAAACAAGATACGAGTAATAGAGAAATTAGCACAAGATTTGTCATTAACCACACTTTCCAGCAGGTGTCTAACACAGTGCAGGTATATTAAGGTCAACTTTTTATATTTACTTAAAATTATTCACATAAGCATATACAGTGAAAGATATTTTCCTCTTTTCATCCCACTGGCCTTTGTTTACCCTTTGGTGTCAGACCTATTGTCAGCATAGTGACTCTATTTTGTTTTAAACTAATTTTACCCGAACTGCTAAGCAAAACATGCACTTAATCTTTAGCTCAAATTATTATGTTTTTGATTTAACCTTAAAGGTCTACTCTATTACCTAAACAAGCTCAGTTAAGACTAAGTTAGGTTATTTACAGCTGAACCATCAGTGTGAGTGCTTAATTTTTATCCTAACATTCTTTATGTTATTGATTCATCCTCTACCTACTGTAATACATATGTGAGTAGTTTAAGCCAGCATAAACTACTTAACCAGTTAACATGCAATGAGGACATTTGATCTTAAGATAATATTTTTCTAGTTGTTTGCATATGCTGTTTCTTTGTTCTTTAGACCTACATTTCCAGGGTGGCCCTTGACGTCCAAGCCTTTGAAGGAAGGACAAATATTGGACTTTAGTCCATTTACCATTAATATTAATCATTCGTTCACCATTTTCATTGTACACTCCTGTGTAGGGAAGAGGTGGATCTGTGGGAGGTGGGTCCTTATACTTATTTGTTTGTTTCCCTCTAGGTGGATACCACAAATGTCCCCCAATCCTGTAAGCTAAGTAGGGGGGTTCTTGCACTGTGGGGACAACAAGTCTCCTGTTCTGTTTGTCAGGCTGTTTTACTGGTAAAGCATTAACTGGAGCAGGTGTGCTCAGCATAGGTGCAAGCAATTCCTGTAACTAGTTTTCTGAAGAAGTCCTCCAACTCTGTACCTTCAGACTTATGTGTGATATTGATACATTTTTTAAAGCATTCCTCATCCTCCCCTAAGCTCCGCAGACTCATTGAGGTTAAATTCTTAACACAACAATCCAGGGAATATGATTTGTTGTCGCATAGTTATAAGTATGATAATTACAAGAAAACATCCGATTCCTAGGAAAGATGACAGCGGCAACTTCCTGGAATGGTGGCCTTGCCAAGCCTTCCCCATGCTCGGACCTTGTCCCGCAGCATGGCGGGAACAGTCCCCGTCACCTACTGGTGCTGAGTCAAGTTCCCTCTTCTCTCTGTAAACTCTTCAGACCCTTCTTCAGAAATATGTCTTCTCCCATGACAAAATGTATGTCCCTGTATTTTCTCTTTCTTTCTTTCTTTTTCTTTCTTCCTTCCTTCCTTCCTTCCTGCCTTCCTTCCTTCCTTCCTTTCTTTTCTTTTCTTTTCTTTTCTTGCTGGGAATTGAACCAGGGCCTCACGCTAAGCATGTGCTCTACTCTGAGATACAACCTCCCGCCCACATCCCCTTCATTGTGGTTTTGTTTTGCATTTCCCTGATGGGTAACATTGATGTCGAACAGTTTAGCATATATTTGTTGGCCTTCTGTACATCTGCTTTTGAGAAACGTCTATCCGAACCATTTACCCAATTTTTTCACTGGGATACTTGGTGTTTTCATTGTTGACTTTTTTGAGCTCTTCATTTATTTTGGATATCATACACTGGGTCAGCTTTTTTGTCTCTGTGACCAAGAAACTTGACAAGAACAATGTAGAGGAGGAAAAGTTTACTTTGGCTCATGGTTTCAAAGGTTCAGTCCATGTCAGCTGACTACATAGCTCTGGGCCTGAGGTGAGGCATAACGTCATGACAGAGGGTGTGGCAGAGAAAAACAGCTCAAGACATGGCAACAAGGAAGCAGAGAAACCTCTGCTAACCAGGGACAAAACACAAACCCTAAAGGCACCCACTCAGTGACCTACCTCCTCCAGCCACACTGTTAATCCACATTGGTGGATTAACCCACTATGTTATAGTTCTCATGATCTGATTATTCCACCTCTGAATATTCTTGCATTGTCTCATACACGAGCTTTTGGGGCACACATCATATCTAAACCATAACGCATCCTTTGTCGAAGTAATGGTTTGCAACTATTTTCTATGCGTTGTTTTTTCACTCTGTTGTTTTCTTTGATATGCTGAAGGTTCTTGATATAATCCTATTTGTCTGTTTTTGCCTTCCTGAATTATGAGGTTTTTTGTTTGTTTGTTTTTGGTGATTGAATCCAGGGACACACACATGCTACCAGTGAACTGAGTTATGTCCCAACCCTGTTGTTGTTGTTGTTGTTTTGTCTAATTTTTCTAATTTTTTCCTTAACTCTGTGAATATCATTGGTTTTTGATGGGGATTACATTAAATCCATAAACCACTTTGTACCATACGAACATTTTAACAGTATTATTTTTTCAATTCGTAAATGAGGTATTTCCATTTTGTTGTGTCTTCTTCAATTTCTTCCATCAGCATGTTATAATGTTCATAGTAGAAGTCTTTCACTTCCCTGGATACATTTATTCCTAGGGATTTTTTTTTGTTTTATTGGTAGTTCCCATGAATCTGTGAATGGGATTTCTATCATATTTTTTTTCTTGGAAAGTTTATTACTGATGTATAAAAATGTTACTTATTTTAGTATTGTAAATTTTGTACCCTACATATGTACTAAGTTTTTTTTTATCAATTCTAAGGTCCTTCTGTGGAATCCTCAGATTTTTCTAGATACAGAATCATGTCTGCAAACATGGATAATCTGACTTCCTCTATTCTTTTTCAAATGCCTTTTATTTCTTTCTCTTTCTAATTTCCCTGGCTAAAATTTCCCGTGATGTATTGAGTAAGAGTGAACCCTCTATTCCAGATCTTACAGGAAATGCTTTCACTCAAAACCCACCATTGTGTGTGTGTGTGTATGTGTGTGTGTGTGTGTGTGTGTGTGTGTGTGTTTTCTAGGAAATGACCTAATTTAAGAACTATCATTCCCCCCAGGACTTAGGTAAAACTATTGTCTACTCTCTCCTGACTTCCATGATTTTCATGGATGACTCCCCTGCTCACCTGTTACAATGTCAAACACAGAGCGTCCAACTCTCTGTTCTTTGTTATAACTGACTAGCTAAGATTACAATTCTTTGTTCCCCTGAAACTAGCTAACCACAGAGAAAAACATTTCCTGTTCAGCTGAGACTTCTGCTTGCAAAACAACCCCCACTGTAAATTACCTCACCTCTAGCCTATTTATTCATCCCTATATAAGTCTATGGCAAAAGCATCCCCTGAGACTCTTCGATCTTTGAATGCTGGCTATACTCCCTACTTCAGTAGCCCAAATAAAACTCAATTGCCTTGCTGGGTGGAGTGACACACACTTGTAATTCCAGCAACTCAGGAGGCCAAGGCAGGAGGATTGCAAGTTCGAGGCCAGCAAGGGCAAATTTAGCAAGATCCCATCTCAAAATAAAATAAAAAAGGTCGGGGATGCAGCTTAGTGGTACAGTTCTTGCCTAGCATGGGTGAGACCCTGGGTTCAATCCCAAATACCACACACACACACACACACACACACACACACGCGCGCGCACACACAAATAAAACTCTGCAAAAATCAATCTCCTTGCTTGTTTACATTTTTTGCTTGCTTGTTTTGTTTTTGCTTTAGGTGTCATGCTGGTGATGGAACCCAGGGCCTCACACAAGCTGGGCAGGAGTTCTACCTCTGAGTTGCACCCCACCCCCACATCCTCTGATTCCTCTTTGAAGAAGTTCCATCCTCCCCATCCCAAGGGTGCCATCTAGAGAGTGAGACTGCTGCTCACAGTGTACCGTGTCTCCCAAACCCTCTCCCCCACGACCTCATTTGTAATACCCAAACTTCATAGAACGTATGTATTTCTCAATATAACATTTCTAGTCAACATTTATTTAAGAAAAATCTTATAAACATAAGGATTTTTAAAGATAAATATAAGAAAAATCTTTCATCTTGAATACTATTGCTATTTAATTAGAGTCCATTATGAGTTCCTTTACAGCATTACAAAAAGATACGTTGAGGTTATAACCCTGGAACTATGAATGTGACCTTATTTAGAAAGAGTCTTTGCACATTTAATTAAGATGTAAACTAAGAGGATGTCATACTCAAGTAGTGTGACCCTTTAATCCAATATGACCAGTGACCTTAAAAGCAGGTAAGAGACAGACGTGCAGGAGGAACGCCCCTCAGTAACAGGCACTCCCTGGAGGGATGCATCTACAGCTAAGGAGTGCCAAGGATTTAATGGCAAGATCAGGAAAGGCACAGAACAGATTCTTTCCTAGAGCCTTCAGAAAGAGCACAGTCCTATCAGCACCTTGATTTTGGATTTCTGGTCCAGAACTGTGAGAAAATATTTCTGTGATTCTTTTTTTAAAACCACCTTATTTGTGGTACTTGGTTATGGCAGCTGTAGAAACAACTATAGAATTCCTGTTAAATTTTTGGAAAATTATGGAACTACAAAGAAAAAGTGCATTAAACTTGAAATTAAACAGATTTTTGGGCATGGTGGTGCACATCTGTATCCCAGCTATTGGGGAGGCTGAGATATAGGAAGATCATAAATTCAAGACCAGCGTGGGTAACTTAGCTGGAACCTATCTCAAAATAAAATTGGAAAAAATGGATGGGGATGTAGCTTAGCGTTAGAGTGCCTCTGTGGGTTTAACCCCCAGTACTGTAAATGCATGCAGGCGCGCATGAACACACATACACACACACAAGAATTAAAATAGTCAATGATTTTATCCATGGCTACTGCAATAGGGGAGTGAGGCTAGAGCTAAGTCTAGACTAAACTCTGTTGTAGGAGAAGGGATTGGGTTTTCTAAGCCTGGAGTGAGCTAGTAAAAAAGTACTGCAGGAGGTGAGGGAGAAGTCAGAGGCCATCTGGGCTTGCTTGTTGGTTTTATTTATTGTATATATTTATGGTGTGATGTGATGATATAGGTACACAATATGGAATGATTAATTCAACCTAGTTAACATATCCATCACCTCACATATGTATCATTTTTCACAATGAGAACATTGGAAAGTCTTAGCAATGTTGAAACCATCCTTATTATTAACTACAGGCACCATGCTATGCAATACATCTCAAACTCATTCCTTTTGCAAACTGAAACCTTGTACCCTTTGTCTGACATGTCTCCATTCTCCTTCCCCTCCAACCTCTAACAACCACTAGTCTACTCTCTGCTTCTAAGAACTCAATTGTTTCAGAGTCCATGGATAAATGAGAGCATGGTGTAAATGTTTTTTTATGCCTGGCTTATTTCATTTAGCATGATGACCTCCAGGTTCATCTAGGTTGTCACAAGTAACAAAATTCCTTTCTCTCTCTCTCTCTCTCTTTTTTTTTTTTTTTTTTTTTTGGTAGCTACAACAACAACATCTACAGGTGGACAGAACGTCTTATTTTATTTTATTTATTTATTTATTTTAAATGTGTTGCTAAGGATGGAACCCAATGCCTCACACATGCTATGTAAGTGCTCTGCCACTGAGCTACAGCCCCAGCCCCTCCTTTCTCTTTTAAGGATGATTGTATTTCATTGTGTGTGCTGGCTTTATTCAAGGAAAAGTCCCTGTTCTCCTCCATATGAGGAGGTGATGATAAGTTAGCAGTCTGAAACCTTGCAAGAGGGTCCTCGCCAGAACACCACTGTGTTGGCTCCGTGATTGTCAGACTTCAGAGCTCAGAGAAAAAAGTTTCTCACATTTTTATAATAGGAAGTAGTTTGTAACTTGGAGCAAGACAACTTGAAATTAGGATCATATCCTCCCACAGAAACTGAGTGATAGGGATGCTAAGTGCCTTGTTAATTGTATTCAAAGAAATGGTTCCAGGAGCTGGGATCGTAGCTCAGTGGTAGAGAACTTCACTAGCATGGGTGAGGCCTTGGACTCTATCCCAAGTACCACAAAACAAAACAAAAACACCACAAAGCAATGGTTCCCAGGTTTTTGTTTTGTTTCTTAAACTCCTGGACTCAAGTAATCCTTCCACCTCAGCCTTGGGAGTAGTTGGCAATCTAGGCCTGTACCGCAATGCCCAACCCAGGCCAGGTTTTTGAGAGTCTTTTCCTGGGTCATAACATTAACAAGGCTTTGGGGAAAAAAAAAAAAAAAAAGATTTAGACCTCAAGGGGCAAAGAAAAAAAATTGAAATTATAAGTTTCTGAAGTAAATGCTATAAAAGGTAGAGGGTGGAGGCCAGGGTCCCAGAGTTAGGAAGAAGGCTGTTTCTAGCTAAATCGAACTGAGGAGGACACTGGGTTGCCTTGGACAGCAGGCTTCCACCACACAAAAGTCACTGTTCATTATTGGTCATGTTAATTACTTGGCCATTAAAGAGCAACCTGTTAAACACTTCACAACTAACAAAACTAAGAGAGTTTGTTTTTATTAAAATTATACTTAGTTATATTGCCATGCTTAGCTACTTTTTAAAAAAATTGGTTGAGGGCTTGGGGATGACATAGTATGATTTTTCTTGTTTAAAATAAAGTAAAAAACAGACTCGAGTTAACACTTGCATGCAAAACAATCACTTTTCAGTAACAGATTATTGGTGTTAAGCAGAAGATGACTACATTTCTAAATCATCCTGTTTTTCAAAATTATAAACCCACATTTCTTTTAAGGAACAACATTTCTGACAAGGTGATTCAGTGTATACCCACTGCATTCTGAATACCAGGAAAAAGCCGTGTCTTTTCGTTTTTTTGTGGGGGTTTGAATTTGTTTTGCTTTTAAGTGTTGGGGACTGAACCCAAGACCTCACATATGCTATGCATTCTGCCACTGAACTATACCTTCAACCCCCAAAAGGCCATGTTTACTGCATCCCCCTCTTTACTCCCACTTTCACCAAGATTCAGGGCTGCTGAGCCACCAACTCAAAGACCAACAGCAGCACAATCCAACTGGCAGATTGCCTGGAAATTGAGAGTGAATAACAAACATCTGGATGGAAAATCCACAACCCAAATCCCAGAAGAAAACATCTGCTAGCCATGTTCCTACGCCCCAAAACAGCTGCTGCTTTTTTTGTGTGTTTTGTTTTTTGCAGTACTGGGGAGAGAGCCTAGGGCCTGACACAGGTTAGGAAAGCACTCTAGCACAGCCTTTTTCATTTTGAGCAAGACAACTTTTAAAATACTATCGGAAGTCGAAAATGTTTTAAAAAATTGCGGGCTGGGGATGTAGCTCAGTTGGTAGAATTCTTACCTCGCAAGCACAAGACCCTGGGTTCAATCCCCAGCACCGCAAAAACAAACAAAAAAAGGAACCAAAAAAAAAAATCACCGGGTGTGGTGGCCCTCGCCTGAAATCCAGCAGCTCAGGAGGCTGAGACAGGAGGATCTCCAGTTCAAAGTCAGCCTCAGCAAAAGGGAGGCGCTAAGCAACTCGGTGAGATCCTGTCTCTAAATAAAATACAAAATAGGGCTGAGGATGTGGTTCAGTGGTCAAGTGCCCCTGTGTCCAATCCCTAGTACCCACCTCCAAAAAAAAAAAAAAAAAAAAAACCAGGACTAGTGTAATGACACACACCTGAAATTCCAATGATTCAGGAGGCTGAGGCAGGAGGATTGCCAAGTTCAAGGCCAGCCTTGGCAACTTAGTGAATCTTTGCCTCAAAATAAAAAATATAAAGATCTGGGGATGTAGCTCAGTGGTAGGACTTTCTTAGTATGCATGAGGCCCTGGGTTCAATCTCCAGCACTGCAAACAACAGAATAGAAAAAAAATGGTGCAATGTAATATATGTCCTTGGTTGTAATGTAAGGTGTATTTCTTTCTTTCCCTCTTTTCTTTTTTCTTTTTGTGGTGCTGGGGATTGAACTCAGGATTAGTACATGCTTAGACAAGTGTTCTACCACTGAGCTATATCCCCAGCTCTATAAGATGTATTTCTTTGAGAAATGTCCTAAGAGATCCCTAATAATTACTTGAAGGGGAGGAGGTAAGAGGTCAGTTAAGAGCAGAGTGCAGTGGCTCAGGCCTGTAATTCCAGTGGTTTGGGAGGCTGAGACAGGAGAATTGCAAGTTTGAGACTAGCCTCAGCAAATTAGGCCCTAAACAACTTCCCAAGACCCAGTCTCAAAATAAAAAATAAAAAGGGCTGAGGATGTGGCTCAATGGTTAAGCACCCTGGGTTTAATCCCCAGTACCAAAAAAAAAAAAAAAAAAAAAAGAAGTCAATTAACTCACTTCAGTGTCTCAGAATTTAATAGGCCAGGTTTTCAGATCTAGCCTATGTCTCAATTCATCTACCAGTTGATACTACTGGTAGTCCAGATCACCTATGGGGGTTTCAGCTGTCCCAAGTTTGGCATTTGAAACCTGAAACTCATTTTATTTTCACTCACCTCTGATTTCTTTCACTTTCTAGAAAGTAGCCTCCTTCACTTATCTCAAGTAAGGCCTGTATATTGCTCCCTTTTCTGCTATTATAACAAAATGCTTGAGGCTGGGTATTTAAGACATAAAGGAAAGAAGTTTACCGAGCTCAGTTCTGGAGTCTCAATGGTATGATGCTGTATCAACTCACATCTACTAAAGGCCCATTGGGCTGCCTCACTGGTAGTGAGGCAGGAAGGTAGACTTCCCATAGGCAGACAGGATAAAGGTCTTTGGAGAAAGAAAAGACGGTAGGGGAACATCATGCCAACCTGGAAGCAGACTTCGGGTCTGCAGAACAGCCTGTGTAACCACACTTCTTCTGAGTTAGAACATGTTTCTGTTCCTAACAGCTTCAACCACAGCAGCCCTTCCTTAGTTACCCTTACCCCTACCCCTAACAACAGGCGACCACAAAGTAGAGTCCTACCCAAAGTGCTTCCTCTTTCTAATAGACATGTCAAACCACAAGGTAGGACCCTTCCTCTTAATTATGCAAATAAGAGACTGAAAATATGTACTTCTGATTGGCCCAGACCAGCAACTCTCATTAGCATAGACCCCCGCCATCACCACCAGTCATCCCTGCCGAACCAGTAGATAGACTTTAGCACCACCCCTCCCCACAAAGATTAGCCAGTGGTACCCTCCCCTGGGTACCTGCTCCCGGAGTCTTTCCCTGCTTTAAATAAATACTTAGTACACTACCCTCTACTTGCCTGAGGATCTCATTCTTTGAATTTGATAGGTAAGGAACCCACCTGACTGCCTAACTCAGTGTCACAGCATCACAGTGGAAGGGTGTACAAGAGAGAGGTCACTGTGGTAAGCCAGGGAAAGTCTGGGGAAGGGCCAGGCTCACTCCTCTCAGGAGAAGTAGCCAGAGTTCCGCAAGAAAGTCATCCCTTCTTCTGGCAGTTCTCTTAGGGACCTAATTACTTCCCACTAGCACCACCTCTTACGGGTTCCACACAAAGTCCCAGCATCACCACACTGAGGACCAAACTCCCGCTTCATGAACCTTTGGGGGCACACTCAAACCATGCCCAAACCATAGCAGCCACTTAAGGAATAAAGTGGGTCTGATGAACAAGAAAAAGGACATCATCTAGTATCTGTAAATAGATGGGTAGACAGATATGGACAAATATAATCTTGAGGGACTGTAAAAAGGTCTCAAACCAAGATTTGTCATTTTTCCAAATGAGAAAAAGTTAACGCCATTGACGTTTAGTGATTTACCTGAGGTTGCATAGCAAATTAGTGATAGATTTAGAGCAAGAAACTAGGTCTTCATCTTTTTCAGACCAGTGTTATCCCTCCCTGCTAACCCCAGGCCCCTGACGGACGTATTTTCAGTTGGTCCAACTCCAGTCTGCACGCTGCACGTCCAGGACGTCCGGTTTGCCTGGAATGCGCCAGAGGAGCCCCTGGCGGTGGCGTGAGGAGCTGCCATTCTTCATTTTCCCTGAATTTACTGGAGACAACATGTTGAGGGGAGACACTGGGTCCAATTAGACTTCACTAAACACACAGCCATTGCCTGGGGAAGTAGGGGAATGATGACATCCAGGGATGTTCTGAGTGGTATGTTGTCAGATCTGCAGCTTACAGACACCTGGTGGAGATTTTATCTAGAGTTCATTCAAATACCCAAAGAGAAAGTGAACAAAACAAAGTTCAAGTGGTTTGAAACTTAAGAACTTTGGCTGGGATGTAGGTCAGTGGTAGAGCACTTGCCTACCATGTGCAAGGCTGTTGGTCCAATCCTCAGTGCTGCAGAAATAATTAGATAAATAAATGGAATTTCTTGTCTCAAATTTTAAAGCAAAATTCTACCAGGTGAAATGCTGGAAATATTTTCATCTTTTCCATCACAATGCACATTCTTAAACAGATGCAATCTTGATTTTTTTTTTTTTTTCCCCAATAAGGGGTTGAACCCAAGCCTTACACAAGTTAAGCAAGTGCTCTACCACTGACCTACATCCCCAGTCCTTTTTTCCCCTTTATTTTGGGACAGGATCTCCTACGCCATCCAGCCTATTCTGGAATTTGTGATTCTCCTGCCTCAGCCTCCTGAATAGCTGGGATTACAGGCATGCACCACTGCATTCAGCTGTTTGATTTGTTGTAGATGTACTATACATACCATTTCCAACATTTCTTTTCCTTGATCCAAATCAAAGCTTTGCCAATTTTCTCTTTACAATTAATATTTTGTGCAGCATAACTGCAGTCTAGAGTTCAATACTTATGTCCAAGTCAACATAAAGCTGGCAGGTGGCTCCTATTCTTCACATGCATTCAAGAAATTAATATAAATTGCCAGGTGCCATGGCACATGCCTATAATCCCAGATACTTTAGGAGGCTGAGACAGGATTTCATGTTTGAGGTCAGCCTGAGCAACTGGACATTCTGTCTCAAAAATGGGGAAGGAAGGGGCTGGGACTACAGCTCTTTAGTAGAATTCCCCTGGGCTAAATCCCTGAAAAAGAAAAAAAGAAAAGAAATTAATATAAATGTTTCCCTTACATGATGAATAATCAAGATAAGACATAAAGGACCTACCCACCAGGAGCATATGCTCTAACACAGATACAGACAGATTTTAAAATTAAAATTACAGGTGTGTGCCTATAATCCCAGTGACTTGGGAGGCTGAGGCAGGAGGATCATGAGTTCAAAGTCAGTCTCAGCAATTTAGTGAGGCCTTAAGCAATTTAGTGAGGTCCTGTCTCAAAATAAAAAATAAAAAGGGCAGGGGATGTGGCTCAGTGGTTAAGCCCCCCTGGATTCAAGCCCTGATACACAAATAAAAAGTTCATTTTGAACCATGTGGTCTTGAAGCAGAAATCATCTCACAGAGCATCTCTTCCAAGATCATCTAAGGATAAAACTCTTTTAGTTAATGAAAGTGGCTGAACAAGAACTCCAGTTGCCTCATTCAATTTCAGTCATTGATTCCTTAAATATTTATTTATTTACTTTTCAGAGCTGAAGATCAAACTCAGGGCCTCATTAAGAGTCAACTTCATTCCAGACACTGTACTAGTTGATGTGCAGACAAGGTAAACAAGACAGACAAGGTCTCTACTGTCACCTAGCTTACAGTCAGTGGAGCAAGAGTCCACAACAAGTGAACAAAGAAAATAAAATAAAGTGACCAGGCACAGTGGCACACACCTGTAACCCCAGCCACTTGGGGACAGGAGGCATGAGGATCCTAACTTTGAGGCCAGACTTGGCAACTTACTGAGACCATGTCTCAAAATATAATAAAAAGGTCTGGGGGTGTAGCTTGGTTGTAGAGCATTTGCATAGGATGTGTGAGGTTCAATTTCCAGTAAACTAAACAACAACCGAAAAAGACAGCGTGCTTTGAAAAAGTATAAAAGCTGCCTAAAACAGGTTGGATGATTAGGAAAGGCCTCTTGGAAAAGGTGACATTTAAGTAAAAAACTAGATGATGAAATAGTGCTATGGTTGATTGGGGGATTAGCTTCAGGAAGAAGAAAGAACATGCAAAAGCTTCGGATAGGAAGAAGCTTGTATATTCAGACTGGAGAGAAGACCTGGGTACGTGGCACTTTGTGAATAAAGGCTTTGGCTTCAGTTCTCTTTCCTAAAAGGAAAGCTTATACTACAACCCAGTAAATTAAAACATTCGGGCACCTAGCTGCTGGAATTGGAATGATGGACAGAAGCCCACCTAGATGAGCACCTTCGAGTGCAAAGGGCTCAGAACTGTGCCTGGCTCACAGTAAGCGCTTGTCGGCTTCAAAAAGGCAAGGCTGGGGCTGGGGTTGTGGCTCAGTGGAAGAGCGCTTTCCTACGATGCATGAGGCACTGGGTTCAATTCTCAGCACCACATACAAATAAATGAATAAAATAAAGGTCTATCAACATCTTAAAAAAAAAAAAAAAAAGGCAAGGATATCATGTTTCTTGCAGCACTATTCACAATAGCCAAAATATGGAATCAGCCCAAATGGCATCAGTGGATGAATGAATTAAAAATAAATAAAGAAATAAAAACTGGCATGTTTATGCCAGTTTTATTTAGATATAAAAAAGAATGAAAACCTAAAAGCTGGGTTTGGTGGCTCAGGCCTGTAATCACAGCAATTTGGGAGACAGGGACAGGCGGATTACAAGTTTGAAACCAGGCTGGGGCAACTTAGTGGGACCCTGTCTCAAAATTTTTAAAAAGAGAAAGAAAGAATGACTGCGGTGTGCCTCAGTGGTAAGGTGCCCCTGGGTTCAATCTCTAGAAAAGAAAAAAAAAAAAATTAAAAGAATGAAATCCTGCCATTTGTTTCTCACGTTGAGTGAAACAAGACAGACTGTAAAGAGTATATGAAGTGTAGGCCTAGATAGATAAGCACATGATGACTGAGCCGGATTTATCAGACACACCCACAGCACCAGACGGGTGGAGACCCACAAACCAAGGCGGAAACCCACAACCGGGACTTAAAACCTGCGCTAAGCTCCAAGCCTTCGGAGCAGCAGAACCCGAGCAGCACCGCACAACATCAGAAAGAACGCCTGACCTGCGCTCCCCTGCGATCCCTGCCACCCCCGAGGAGGAACCCCACTACCTCTCCTCACTAAGATACCTCTTGGTAAGCGTGCTCCGGGTTCAGCACTAGGAGGAATAGATTTGAAGTGATGTGTGATAGATACCTTATGTGATGCGTAATAAAATGAGTTAAACTTGCCAACCGACTCCTAGTCAATAAGACGTTCGCGACCCCGACACAGACGGATACAGCATTTCTCACTCGTTTATGGAAACAACTAGGCCAACCTTTAGGGGAAAAAAATGCAGAATTGAACAGTGGTTATTATTGAGCGGGGACAGATAGAAATGAAAAGGGACATGCCAGGCATGGTGGTGCATGCCTCTAAACGCAGCTATTTGAGAGGCTGAAGCAGGGGGATTTCTCGAGCCCACTAGTTTGAGACCAGCCAGGTTGTTACGACCATGTAACAACGACAGCAACAACAGATTTCAGCCAATCTACATTTCTTTAACATCACTAACTTCATCAGTCAAGACCCATCTCTGATATTTAGTCCCATAAATAAAGTGTTGGGAGCAACAAATGAATTACAGGTTTCTTTGAACCTTCCCAAGGCAGAGGCAATTACCCTCTTTTTTTTTTTCTAGTACTGAGAATTGAACCCAGGGTCTTGTGCTTGCAAGGCAAGCACTCTACCAACTGAGCTATATCCCAAGCCCCCAACGATGCCCTTCTGAGAACTCTCGGTGGAAAGGTGCCAATGGAGATTGCTTTGTTGCTGGTGACCACAGGTGTTCAAAGGGGATTCTGTGCAGCTCACGGAATTTATCATTTCATAACCTAAGGTTCAAATGCCAGCCACCCCCGGGTGGAGAATTGTGTGGCAAACTTTTGACCTCTGTTCTGGTTTCTTTTTTTCAAAAATTTTTTTTATCGTAGATGGACATAGTATCTTTATTTATTTATTTTTATGTGGTGCTGAGGATCAAACCCAGTGCCTCACATGTGTAAGGCAAGCACTCTACCACTGAGCTACAGCTGAGGCCCACATCCGTTCTGTTTTAAAGTAACTTTCTTAGGGTGAACCCCCTTGATGTTGAAATCTATATAATAAGTGCATGGAGCCTCTCTCTCATCAGGAGTTTGGATTGGTCCACCAAGTCCCACTTTCTCTATGTAGTGTGTTTGTATGTCTTATTTCCAATTCTCTGCAGCACCCTTAGGAAAACTCAGTAAATATTGCAGGGGCAGCGATAGTGAAGTTTCTGGGGTTATTCAGAAGTACAGATGACTCACCGTTTGTAGTAGCCACTTCTAGATTATGGCCTTCCTGCTGAGAATGTCAAATAAACCCTGTTGGTACACCCAGTGCTACCCTACACGGTACCTACATGACATCACATTGTTTACACTAATGTGTTTGAATGATAATTACAATGAAAAAGCCACAAACTATACTAAAAATTTTAAAGTGGAAAATTATTGTTAATAAAATTGAAGAAACTGGACATAGTGGTGCACACTGAGGCAGGAGGATTGCAAGTTCAAAAGCCAGCTTCAGCAAATTAGCAAGCCCCTAAACACTTTAGCAAGACCCTGTCTCTAAATAAAATACAGAAAAGGGCTGGGGCTGTTGCTCAGTGGTTAAGCGCCCTGTACCAAATATATAATAATAATAAAATAAAAATAATAAAATCGAAGAAAGACAATCTTCACATATTTACTCTGGATTTAGCTTAGTGAATTGGTGATGAATGCAATGAACTGTATGTTTCCCTGACCTCCAAAAAACTCATGTTGAAATCCTATCCCTCAATGTGATAGTATTTAGGAGGTGGGACCTTTGAGAATGAATTATGTGATGAGAATAGAACCTCACAAGTGGGATTAGTGCCATTATAAACCGTACCTGAGAGCTCTCTTGCCCTTTTCACCATCTCAGAATACAATGAGAAGTCTGTAGCCTGCAATCTGGATGAGAATCCAACCATGCTGGCAACCTGATCTCAGACTTCCCAGACTGTAAGGAATACATTTCTATTGTTAAGTTACCCATGCTCTGGTGTTTTGTTATAGCACCCTAATGGACTGATACAGTGACCTGAGAATGACATGACAAAGATCTCTCAAAATTCTTTGATTAAGGTTACATTGCATTTAGGGACTGGTGCTATTCTTCTTCCCCTTTGTCCTCCCTGCTCCTCCCTTGTAAGACATCTTCTTTTAATAACTTGTGCTGTGATTTATTTGTCCATGCTATTTTCAGTGCTTTATCCTGAGCCAGCTGGAGCAGAAGGCCAGTTAGGCAGAGGCCCAGGGGATGAATCTGTGAGTAGGGAAGATGACCATATAGTTTATTTTTCCAACAGTACCATTTTGAGATTAAAAGAGGATATCAAAAGTTATCATAATTTTATAACTTTTGAAATATCTAATTTTATAATTTTTTGATCAACAAATTGATTTTATTGTTTTAGTTGATCTATAAAGTAATTTAATGTCAAAATCTTTCTCAAAATAATAAAAAATAAGATGCATCTATGTATATTAAAGCAAAATTTAAAAACTTCATGTTGATTTTAAGAACATTTTCAAAATCAAAATTGGAATAATTATTTTACAGTCACATACAGTAATCAATTTCTTAATCATATAGATGTATGCCAATACAGTATCATTGGCATTTTTCTGAAAAATCTTTTTGTGGGCATATTACCTTTTAAACTTTTTTTCTCTGATGTACTGGGGATGGAATCCAGGGCACTCAATCACTGAGCCACATACCCAGCCCTTTTTATTTTTTATTTTAAGACAGGTCTTGCTAAATTGCTGAGATTGGCTTTGATCTGGAATCTTCCTGCCTCAGCCTCCTGAGCCACTGGGATTACAAGTGTGTGCCACCTCAAATTTAATCTTATGTACTATTTCACCTCTTGCTCTTAAAATTGTTCAGTTTTTCCTTTGCTTTTGTAAGGATAAATTTCAATGTGTTTCTCTTTGCAAGTATATGGTGGTGTTTTTTGTTTGTTTATTCTTGTAGTGCTGGCGATCAAATTCATGAGCTACATTACCAGCCCTACTTGCAATTTTTTTATTCACTAATTACAATTTGCTAAACATTTTTGAAATTTAATTTCTTTGATGTTTCATTTCTTAAATATTTCCCATTTTAAATACTATGCACTCATGGAATGGAAAAGAACCAAAGTATCATCATTTTGTTCTAACCTGACTCCATTGTATGCTTGCTTATGTTTTCCTTTCAACCTCCTGAAGCTGTATCTATGTTGACAGTACAGTAGGACCTTCCTGCGTCCCTGACTATGGCCCTGATATATAACAAAATGACTCTAAAATGTATAATCAAAACAATTCTCTCATGTAATCAATATATCCGTCTCTACAGGGTCTTTCTGATCTACATGTGCCTCATTTGTTCTTGTGGTTTTGTGGGTTTTCTTTATAAACTCTGTATTTCCAAAATTCATGTGCTGGAAGTTCTTTGAGGCATTAGCCTGCTTCCAGCTGCTTGCCTGGCATGCCCATTAAAGAACCCTTTTTTCTCTTTCAATTTGGCTCAATATGCTTGGTGGTTTATAATTCTCAGATAGGACTGGCTTATTAAAAGATTCCAAGACTCTTGGGTTTATTTATTTATTTTTAATAGTTCTTATGAGATTCAGGTATTTTGAACAATTTGACTAATAATAGTTTTTGTGTGTTTGTTTTGTGGTGTGGGGATTGAACCTAGGGCTTTGCATATGCTAAGTATACATTCTACCATAGAGCCACATTCCCACCCATAACAGTTCTTATTTGAATTCAAATAAGCCTCAGTAAAATTTTGCAGTTTCAATTGTTATATATAAAATATTTATTAATTTTCAATTATAGCTTCTATTTCCATTGATATCTTGTTGCAATTTTTAAAACAATTATAAACTATATGTGTACCTTAATCAAATTCAAGAACATTTCTAATCCTAGATTTCTTAATTTAATAACAACGTTGTTTTACCATAAAACTGTATTCCATCAAAGTTTACCTTTCCAATATCAGTGAAAACAAATCATTTTATCTTCGATGCATTTACTTTTTACTTTGAAATAATAATAATTCATATTAAAGGTTGTGCTTTTGACAGATTGAACTTCTAAAAATTTGACTTTTAACTGGGTGTGGGTGGTGCATGCCCGTAATCCCAGTGACTCAGGAGGCTAAAGCAGGAGGATTATAAGTTTGAGGCCAGCCTCAGCAATACAGCAAAGTCCTAAGTAACGTAGTGAGACCATGTCTTAAAATAAAAAATAAAAAGGACTGGGGATGTAGCTCAGTGGTAAAGTTCCCCAAGGTTCAATCCCCATATGGGAAAAAATAATAATAAATAATAAATAAATAATAAAAAAATAAAAATTTAACTTGCTTCTATGATTACTTGAATAAAATCAATTTATTTTTTCTTTTTAGTTATACATGGCAGTAGAATGTACTTCGACACATCATAGAAAGATAAATTGTTGGGATTAACTTAAATGTCCAATGACAGCAATATAAAATGGACCTAATTAAACGTATTGCTAATTTCTTTCTGCTGAGAGAGCTAGAGCATTAACAAATATCATTTTACTTTTCACATGAGCACGGGAAAACTTAGAGAGTGAGAAAATTAATTTAGAAGAGCTGCTGTTTGACCTAAATGGAAAGAATGCCTCACTGAGGGATAAGTAAATTCATCTCTGCTTCTGCATCTTGCATGGTCCTCCTCAGGCATAGTCATTTTGTTTTTGTTTTGCAGTACTGAGGATTGAACCCAGGGCCACACGCAGTCCAAGCAAGTGCTCCACCATCACTAAGCTATATCCCTAGCCCCTCATTAAGAACTTGTTTTAAAAGGTTATTCTTGCCTGGCACAGTGGTGTACACCTGTAATCCCAGTGGCTTGGGAGCTGAGACAAGAGGATCCTGAGTTCAAAGCCAGCCTCAGCAACTTAGTGAAACCACGTCTTAAAATAAAAAATAATTTAAAAAAATTTTTTTAAAGGACTGGGGATGAGGGTCAGTGATTGAGCTCCTCTAGATTCAATCCCCAGTACAAAAACAAAACAAAACAAAACAAAATAAAACTTTTTTTTTTTTTTTTAATGGGAATTGAATCCAGGGCCATTTTTACCACTGAGCCACATCCCCAGCCCTTTTTATTGTTTGTATTTTGAGACAGGATCTCCCTAAGTTGCTTTGGGCCTCACTTACTTGCTGAGCTGGCCTTGAACTTGTGATCCTTGTTCTTCAGCCTCCTGAGTCACTGGGATTACAGGCATGTGCCACCATGCCTGGCAGATGACATCTTTTTTCTTTTCTTTCTTTCTTGTTTTTTGGCGGGGGTGGGGGGGTGGGTTGTGTGTGTGGTGCTGGGGATTGAACCCAGGGCCTCCTACATGCTAGGCAAGCTCTCTACCACTGAGCTACATCCCCAGTCCATATATAGTGTCTTTCTATGTTGTGCAGGCCGGTCTTGAATTCCTGAGCTCGGGTAATCTTCCCATTTGAAGCTTCCCAGGAAGCTGGGACTACGGGTATATGCCATCACACCCAGCAAAAAGCTTATTCTTAGTGAAAGACTTTATTGGGAAGCAATAACATAATAAATAAATTGCTGAAACTTATACAAACCGTGTATCTTTACACAATATATAATAAAACCAATAAGGACTGGGAAGTGAGTTCCCTGGTGGCTACTTGTTTAGCATGAGCAAGGTTCTGGGTTTGAACCCCAGAACCACCAAAAACATCCACAAAATCCTGAAACTAGAATGTCTGCTTCTCTCCAGAACCACTCAGTCTATTTTCTCCACTTGTGTCATGTACAGCTAACCTGCAATTAGGCGGACTGGAGACTTTGTACAACTCAGATGAAAGCCTAGGCTCAAATGGCAAGTGTATCGAGTGGCCAGCAGCAACAGCATCCACAACTTGTCACGCCATCATCTGAGACCTGAATGAGTTCATCGTCCCCAGCCACCCAGTGTTGGATCACACTTTATTTAGCAGCAAGCACTCTGCCCCTGCCTGCAGCCCTCTGAGGGGGTGGCATTAGGTAATGTCTGGCAAGGATTGGCAAAAAGGAGACAGATGATCTCTCCCGTTTAATGAGAGCCCTGTTTCCAGCACAAGTGTCCATGAGATCTGCTGCCATGAGTTCATGGCCGAAGCTGTAAGGTCAAAATGCAAGTCTACCCGGACCCATACCAGTTGACTTTAATAAAACTATTTATAACCCCAGTTTGTTTAAGTATGTTCTTTTTAAAGGGACAAGGGTAAGGTGTGACTGTCCAAAGCAAACTCCCACGACCTAGAGATGTAAGGGATCATGGAATAAGCTATTTATCAGATGTCTTAGGGATGTCTTCTTGGGGTTGGAATGGACTTTATTGAACTGCTTAAGATGATACGGTGAGGAGATCTTAAAGGGTCATACTCAAGTGATCATAACTAGTCTCTTAAGGAGCAAAGATTTGTAAGTGGAAGTCATCTGTTTGGCTGAGTGAGTTTGGGCTGTCCAAGTAAGGCTTACGATCTGCTCCAAGCAAATGTTGAACACATATTTGGACAATATTTGTCTGAAAAGAGACTAGAGTTCCTTCCTCCATCCCTGGTATTAATATTATGAATGAATATTATTCATCTCTTCCTTTGGCATCTCTAGTAATTTCCTCTTATATTACCTCAGTTGTGAAAAGGAAGGTATCTGATTTTCACAAGAAGGGGTTTTTTTGTTTTTGTTTTTATTTTTGTTTTTGCAACACTGGGTATTAAACTAGGACCTCACACATACACATGCTAGGCTAGACAAGCCCTCTACATCCTAATCCTTTAAGTTTTTTATTTTGAGACAAGGTCTTGCTAGATTGCTTAGGACCTTGCTAAGTTTCTGAGGCTATCCTTGAACTTGTGATCCTCCTGCCTCAGCCTCGGGAACTGCTAGGATTATAGGTATGTGCCACTGATCCCAGCATAAGTAGTATTATTCTTTTGGGGAGGGCAGGGGGAGGACTGGGGAGTGAATCCAGGGGTGCTTAACCACTGAGCTACATCCCTAGCCCTTTTTTTGTGTTTTATTTAGAGACAGGATCTCACAGAATTACTTAGCACCTCACTAAATTATGGAGGTTGTCTTTGAACTCTTGATCCTCCTGCCTCAGCCTCCCAAGCCACTAGGATTACAGGCATGCGCCATCACCCTGGGTTACAAGTATCTTTTTTTTTTTAATTGCAAAGGACCTGGAAAGAAGGGGTGATGGAGATGCCAGATTTCTTTTCTCCCTCCAGTACTTGGAAATGAACCCAGGGCACTCTACCACTGAACTACATCACCAACTCTTTTTATTTTTGTCTGGAGACAGGGTTTCACTAAGGTGTCCTTGCTGCCCTCGGATTTACAACTCTCCTAAATCAGTCTCTTGAGTAGCTGGGATTACAGGTGTGTGTCACCATGCCTAGCAGCAATGCCATATTTATTGGGCTTGCCTAAGATTTCAAATGAGATAAATCACAAGTAAATAAAACATATTTTGAGGCTCAAAGTAACTGTTTAACCAGTAAAATGGTTCAGACAAACCTTTATCTTTGGTTGTACAGAAAATAGCAAAAATGAGTTTAAGGAGGAGGGATTCAATTCAACTTCATTTTATAAACATTTATGAGCATTTTCTGTTAGCACAAAAAGACTGGGCAGGTGCTCACTTGGGCAGCACATATACTAAAATTGGAACGATACAGAGAAGATTAGCATGGCCCCTGCGCAAGGATGACCCACAAATTCGTGAAGTGTTCCATATTTTTAATATCATGCTAAGTGAGATAAGCCAATCTCAAAAAACCAAAGGACGAATGAGCTCACTGATAAGCAGATGATGACACATAATGGGGGGTGAGAAGGGGGCAAGAATGGAGGAAGGAGGGACTATATAGAGGGAAAAGAGGGGTGGGAGGGGTGGGGGGAGGAAAAATAACAGAATGAATCAAACACCATTACCCTATGTAAATGTATGATTACACAAATGGTATGCCTCTACTTCATGTACAAATAGAGAAACAAGATGCATCACATTTGTTTACAATAAAAATAAATTTTAAAAAAAGAATATATATATAAAAAAAAACACACTGGGCAGGATGCAAACCTCATGTGTCATCTCAGCTCTTTATTCAGGGGAATGAAATGGTGCCCATGGACCTACTCTACTGGTGGAAAATGAGCCACTGAACAAAGAAAGGGGCTGGGTTTATATAGGTTATTTTGAGGGGTGGTCTAGTGAACATATTGACATATGTTTGCTTGGACACTCAGGAATGTGGGCCTTCTTGGTCAAGGTCTGTGGACAGCACCTGAAGAGGATTTACTTTGGAGGAGATAATGCCTCCTAGAGACTGTTTTCTTTGAGGATGAGAAAACACCTCCTCCCTGTCTGCAGCCGGCTGGCACCTGGAACACATTTGTCCTGGGAGACGAAGGCTGTCAGTGCATGGCCTTCATTTTTACTTCTTTTTCTCAGGTCTTATTATTTTGGGAATTTCTTATTCTCCATATCCATTATTTCCTTTTACTAGGGATTGAACCTAGAGGTGCTTAATCACTGAGCCACATCCCCAACCCTTTTTAATATTTTATTTAGAGACAGGGTCTCACTGCTCAGCACCTTGTTAAATTGCTGAGGCTGGCTTTGAACTCAAGATCCTCCTGCCTCAGTCTCCTGAGCCACTAGGATTACAGGCTTGCACCACCGCACTTGGCTCTTATGAGCATTTTCTAAAAGTCAAGAGCAATATGAAAACCGGGCATGGTTGTGCACACCTGTAATTGCAGCTACTTGGGAGACTTGAATCCTGTTGGATTCAAGTTTGAGGCCAACCTAGGCAACTAAACAATACTCTGTCTCAAAATAAAATAAAAAGAGCTGGAGACGTAGCTCAGTGGTAGAGTACTTGCCTAGCATATACCAGGCCGTGGGTTCAATCTCTAGTCCCACCAAAAAAAAAAAAAAAAAAAAAAAAAAATTATATACATGTATATATATATATTTTTCCACACACACACACACACACACACACACACACACACGCATAAACTAGGTCTGGGGATGTGACTCTGGCAGAGTATTTTCCTGCACAAGGCCCTAGGTTCAATCCCCATCATAGCATTAAAAAAAAAAAAAAGGTAAATGTAGGTGCCTAACCTATAGGAATTTACATTCCCTTCAGGGATGTAAATCATGACTGCACTGGGCATGTGGCACACTTTGGTAATTCTAGCTATTCTGGAGGCTGAGGGAGGAGCATTGCAAGTTCAAGGCCAGCAACTTAGTGAGACCATAACTCAAAACAAAAAAATAAAATAAAAAGGGCTGGAGATGTAGAGCCCCCCTGGGTTCAGTCCTCTGCAAATAAGCAAAACTGTGACTGTAAGAGGGCCTGGAAGTTTATGTTAACAGCTTGAATACAGTGTAACAGGATCCCAGGAGTGGAGTTCAATGAATTCTCCCTGGAAGGGCCAGAATGCCTCACCACTGAGGTGACATTTGAGCAGAGCTTTGGAATAAAATGAATAGGTTGTTCCATCAGTTGGAGAAGCAGGAAAAGGGTTTTCTAGATAGCGGAGAACAACGTGAGGGCAGGCAGCTCAGCACACCAGGGGCTGGTGCGGTTATTTGGGGGAAAATGAATAGTGTGGCTGGCACAAAAAAAAAAAAAAAAAAAAAAAATACAGGACAGGAGAAGGGGATGAGAGTATAAGTTCAATCTACAAAGAAGAGGCGAAGACCAAACAAATGAGAACAAAGGCTATTCATCCAGGGCTTGCTATACAAAGGAGTTGCCATCATCACCAGTATTTTGGCAGAGACTCAAAGGAGGCAGAGAGAGGAATGTAAGTGTTAAAAAATAAATGCTGGGGACATGACTCAGTGGTAGAGTGCTTGCCTAGCATGCACAGGCCCCAGGTTCCATCCTCAGCACTGCAAAAAAAGAAAAGAAAAAGGAAAGAGTTTCAGGCCGGTTGTAGTGGCACATGCCTATAACCCCAGCTACTCAGGAGACTGAGGCAGATCCTGCCTCCAAATAAAAAAATAAAAAGGACTGGAGGTGTAACTTAGTGGTAGAGCACCTCTGGGGGTTTACCAATCCCCAATTTGGGTAAATAAATACATAAAATTTCTCTAAAAAAAGAAGGATTTCAAGTATGTTTTGGAGCTGTGGCCTATGTCTATAATCCCAGCAACTTGGGAGGCCAGAGCAGAAGGATCACAAGTTCAAGGCCAGTCTCAACAACTTAGTGAAACCCTGTCTCAAAATAAAAAAAAATTTAAAAAGGAGGCTGGGGGTTCCACTTAGTGGTTAAGCAACCCTGGGTTCAATCCCTGGAACCAAAAAAAAGAAGAAAGAAAAAAAAAAAAAAGAAGGAAGGATGCTTTAATGCCAAAGTCAATAAATGCTAGTTTTCCTAGTTTCCTACCTGGATTCTAATTTAGGACCAACTAAAGAAAACCGAGTATGCACCCCCTAACCAATCACATAGGATGTTCCATTTCTAGCTAACCACCTATAGCTTCCCATGTCAACTTCCTCCAATAGAACAACACCTTTTTTGTTTTGTTTTTGTTTTTTATTTTTTATTTTTACTCTTCCAGTGAGCTATATCTCCAGTCCTGTTACTTTTTTTTTAAACTATTCTTTTTAGGTGTAGATGGACACAATACCTTTATTTTGTTTATGTGTTTTTATGTGGTGCTGAGGATCCAACCCAGCACCTCACACGTGCTGAGCAAGTGCTCCACCACTGAGCCACAACTCCAGCCCCCTTTTCTCTTTTTGAGACAGGATCTTGCTGAGTAGCTGAGGCTGGCTTCACACTTGCCATCCTCCTGCTTCAGCCTCCTAAATTGCTGGGATTACAGGCATGCACCACCATACCAGGCTCTCTGACTTGAGTTTGGGTCTTCACCAAATGCAAGCGATCATGACAACTCCCTTGCTTTGGCAAACTACAAATAAACAACCTTTGCACGTTCTGATTTGGACGGTCTTTGTTCATTTCTACTCAATCAAGTCTAACCTGCTCCCTGGCACACCTCATGACTCCTGAATAGTCTCCCTCTTCAACTCCCGCCTTCACCGATAGCACAGGTGAACTCTGATCACAGTCACGCATCACTTAGAGATGGGGCTGCATTCTGAGAAGGCTTTGGTAGGGGATTTCATCATGGTGTGAACAGCACAGAGAGGGCTCACACAAACGAAGAGGCCTGAGCTACTGCATGACATAATTTTTTTTCTGTTTTTCTTTCTATATTTTAGATGACATCATTCTTAGGGGGCCATCATCAGATATGCATCCACTGTTGACTGAAACATCATTATATTACATATAACTATCTGAAAATTCCAAAACACATAAAGCAATGCAGAGTTTGTGATAAAAACCTTTGCGGGGCTGGGGAGATAGCTCAGTTGGTAGAGTGCTTGCCTTGCAAGCCCAAGGCCCTGGGTTCGATCCCCAGCACCCAAAAAAAAAAAAAAAAAAAAAAACCTTCGCACTGTGTTTGAAGCTGTCCTGATGCCCATCCATACTTGTGAATCTGTAACATAGGACTCGCTGATTTCCAAAGCACAAGGTTGGCTCTGGCAGCCTGAATAGAAACACTGCCCCAGCAGTTTATAACCACTAGTTCACTGAAGGAGGTTGGTGTAGAAATATGCCAGCTCCCTCCCCCATCTCATGGGTAATCCTGCTTTCACACTGATGCCCAGTTCCCCAGGGGAAAGGCTATGACTGCTCACAGTGATGGCCTGCTTGATTAACAGCTTACCTGTTTCTTATCTGCCTTCCCTTTCCCTCCTCTTCTCACTCAGCCATCCCCCAACCAGTGTTGCCTGAGATCAGCTCCCCCTCAAAATTATGTTTGCATCTGTGGGAACTCAAGAATATGCAGTATTAGAATTCTAAATAATCCAAATCACCTTTATTTAAATAACAACTACAGAAGGAAGAGGAGATCAAATTGCCATCCTCTTTACTCCGTGGATTTTCCCCGATATATATACACATGTTTGGGAAAAAAGTATCTTTTTCTTTGAAGGAGTGGGACCTGGTAATGCCATTTATTTACTTATTTCCTTATTTATTTTGTGGTAGGGGGGATTTAACCCAGGGGTGCTCTACCACTGAGCCACACCCCACAGCCATTTTTATTTTTATTTTGAGACAGCGTCTCAGCTAAGTGGCTGAAGTTGGCCATGAGCATGTGATCCTTCTGCAAAAGCCTCCCGAATAGTTAGGGGGAAGCCACCAAAACTGGCTCACTTACAATTTTTAAGAGTTAGTGTTAGGGTCCCGTTCCGACTAATCCGCCGAGAGTCAAAGTGAACACACAGTAATGCAAATCACACAACGAGGTTTTATTAAAGCAAGCTCGAGCCTTGACCGCAACCAGCCCCTCAGATCGATACAATGGCTGCAGGGGAAGCGACCCTGAGTGGCGAGAAAGCGCTCTATTTAAGAGCTTTTTCAGCATTCATACACAAGGACCTGTACATTATTGGTTAAAATTCAGATAGCTAAATATTTGTCCTCTTTTGGTTTGGTCCCTCCACTTTATTTGAATCTTATTGGGTCCCGCCAAAACTGAACGATCCTGGAGGGAGCAGGGAGGAGGGAAGGAGTGAATTATGAGGGAGAGGGGTCAGGGCTAGGTTCCCCTGTCCTTGATAGATGGGGTCTCCAGACAGCTGCACATTCCTCAGATAGATATCTCTGAACAGCCTTGATAAACCTGGGGCCCAGCACATCCCATTTGACCTGTATTGGCCCTCGAAGGCGCCCCTGCGGCTGCTGGATCCTCTGTGCTTGCACGCCCTCTTCCTGGGGGCCCAGTTCACGAAATGTTTATACAAGAAGGCTGCACGGATGGCACCCCGTTCTCAACATTAACTGGCTCACTTACAATTTTTAAGAGTTAGCAGAGGCTAGGGGTGTAGCTCATGGTTATGGTTTGGATATGAGGTGTCCCTCAAAAGCTTCAGTGAGACAAAGCAATCAGTGAATTAATCCCCTGATATGGATGAACAGAGTGGTAACTGAAGGCAGGTGGGGTGTGGCTGGAGGAGGTGGGCATTGGGGTGTGTGACTTTGGGGTGTATATTTTGTATCTGGAGAATGGAATGTCTCTCTCTCTCTCTCTCTCTCTGCTTACTGATCCTCATGTGATCTGCTTCCCTCCACCACTCTCTTCTGCCATGATGTTCAACCTCACCTGGAGCCCCAAAGAATGGAGCCTGCTGTCTATGAGTTAGACCTCTGAAACCATCAGCCCCCAGATAAATTTTTCCTCCTCTACAATTGTGTTCTGATCAGGATCTTTCAGTCACAGAAGCGAAAGAACTAAGACATTCATGGTAGAGACAGGCTGCATAGAAGAGGCCCTGAATTCAAACCCCAGCACCACAACAAACAAACAAACAACAACAACAAAAAAACTGGTTCCTTAACACTTTCTAATCATGAATACATTATATCAGCCTGAGGTAGGAGAGGAGAAATAAAAAGATAGGCAGAAAGGAAGCAGGCAGAAGGACAAGGAGACCACAATCTAAGCACCTTGTGCTAAAGCTCCTCACTCCGTCACTCCCCAAACCAGTGAAGCCTGTCTTCCTCCAGGCCTGTCACTTCCCAAGCCATTGCCTCTCCCAGGCCAGACACTCCCAGTCTTAATGTTGGCAATTCACTGGCCCAGGAAAGTTGCCCTGGGCCCTTTTACTTAGCCCACAAATAGTGTATGTTCAGAACAAACTGAGCTAAAGGAGATACAAAACCAGTAAGTGTTTCCCCAATGTTATCTCGTGATCAGATACCTAAAGAAGGCTTCAACCTGAAGATTCTGAGGACTGTGAGAATGGACGGTCTGGCGGTTCATTTTCAGAACACAGTATTTAGCTTTATGTAAAATGAAGGGGGGATGTAAGAAAGGCAGCTGGAGAGGAGAGCAGAATGAAAAGGTACAAGCCCTTAACACCCCAGGGAAAAATTCATAGCCCCTTGACCAACAGGAGGTGAGAAGCACCATCTGACCAACAGAGAGAAGCTGTGTAGGTACCAAAAGGCACTCAATCCAAGGGGGCTTTCCCACCACAAGAGAATAAAGGGAAACAAAGGGAGGTGGGACAACTAAAGGAATAGTTCTTTAAATAACCCAGTAGGAGGCAGTAAAACCTAGGTGACATTCCAGAAGACTGTATACCCCCTAATACTCAGCCAATGAGGAACTGGGAGAGGGACTTTGCACAGTAGGGGATAAAACACAGGTTGTACCCAACCTGTGGGTCCCTGATCACCAGGCATGCGATCTTGCAAGACCCTCATTAAAGGAAAGCCTCGTTTTTGCTGTACCTTGTGTCTCTTACTCCGTTCTTTGGGCTTGGACAGGAGAGTGCGGTTCCCATAGAACTGCCAGACCACCATAGTCTAGTGATGACCAAACTGTTATCATCAGTACATGCCTTCCCATACCCACCCTCATGCAAGCTTCCTTTAAAAGAAGAGCCCAAGGAGCTGGGTGTGCACACCTGTTTCTCAGCAGAGAAGGGGGAGGCTGAGGCAGGAGGATCATGAGTTCAAGGCCAAACTGGGCAAATTAGGGAGAACCTGCCTCAAAATAAAAAGTAAAAAGAGCTGGAAATGTAGCTCATGATAGATGGTCTGGGTTCAAGACTCCCAAGATGCAGCTGAGAGATGGCCCATATTCTCCCTTGAATGTGCACACCTTATTTTCCTAAATAAATGTGTCCAATGTCTGAGACATTTAGAAATTCTTTTCTACAGTAGTTGTCAAGGACCCTGTCATTCTGAGTTCAGGTCCCCTGCTCCTGAACCTCCTCAGACCACCTCCAATGACAACACTATGCACTTATTTAAGACTTTTGAATCAACACAAAACTCGAGGTCAACGATTACACTGAGAACCATTAAAGGCAGAACCCAAAGTCAAATACTGTGATGGAAGAATCTAATCTCTTGACATGGAATGGAAGAAACTCAACAGGAAATCCCCCATTATGGTAGACAGGGAGTGCTGCACCTTGAATGGACAGAAAGCTGTTTTAGTAGCAGTTCTCAAATGTTTCCTGCTCAGGGCACAATTCTTACTCTGAGGACTCTAATGAACTTTTCCTTTTGATACTGGGGATTAAACCCAGGAGCACTTAACCACTGAGGCACATCACCAGCCCTTATTTTTATTTTGTGACAGGGACTTTAAGTTGCTCATGGCCTCACTAAATTGCTAAGGCTGGCTTTGAACTCACGATCCTCCTGCCTCAACCTCCCAAGCCCCTGGGATTACAGGTGTATGCCACCACACCCGGCTGAACTTTTTCTTATAGTTCATATTTATGTACACTTACTGTATTACAAATTAATACTAAAAACTCTAGAATATTCCAGATGGTAGCGTATGCCTGTAATCCCAGCTGCTCGGGAAGCTGAGGCAGGAGGATCACAACTCACATGTCAGCCTCAGCAATTTAGTGAGAACCTGTCTCAAAATGAAAGTTAAAAATTAAAATGGGGATGTAGCTTCCTTGTGAAGAACCCCGGGGTTCATTCCCCAATGCAGGTAAGCAGGGCAGTGAGAGGATGCTGAAATATTTGCAAATAGATTTTAAAAATAGTGACAATAGGGCTGGGGATGTAACTCAGTAACAGAGTGCTTGTCTAGCATGCACAAAGTCAGTACATATTAAAAAAAAAAACTGGGGAATACTATTGGTCAAATCCTATTGTTATACTGTGTGTGTGTACAAATATGTAGCAATCAATCTCACCATTATGTACAACTATAATGCACCAATAAAAATACGGAAAGAAACAGTGTCAATAGATGTAAATGACACATTTATTTTTTAATGTTTTTTTAGTTGTCAATGGATCTTTATTTTATTTATTTATATGTGGTGCTTAGAATCGAACCCAGTGCCTCGCACATACTAGGCAAGTTCTCTACCACTGCACTACAACCCCAGGCCCACTTTTTTTACTTAAAATTTTTACTTGTTCTAATTGGTTATACATGACAGTAGAATGCATTTGACATGTTGTACACAAATGGAGCATAAGGTCTCATTCCTCTGGCTGTACATAGTGCTGAGTCACACCAGCGGTGTAATCATGCATGCATATAGGGTAATAATGTCTGTCTCATTCTACTGTTCTTCCCATCCCCACGGCCCCATGCCTTCCCTCACTCCCCTCTGCACAATCCACAGTTCCTTCATTCCTTCCTACCCTCCACCCCCACCCCATGAATTAGCGTATCAGAGAAAACATTTGGCGTTTGGTTTTTGGGGATTGGCTGATTTCACTTAGCGTGATATTCTCTAGTTTCATCCATTTACCTACAAGTGCCATAATTTCATTCTTCTTTAAGACTGAGTAATATTTCATGCGCTATTTTTACTTAAGGAAAATAAAGTATATTCCAAACCCACCCCCAAATTTTCAATGCAAAAAGAGGCATTATTTTACATTTTTGTAAATTTCTTTGATGTCTAGCCAACTAGACGCCTGCTGGACTGCCACATCGGTTATCTGTCATAGGTTTAATCTGTTACACTGCCATATACCACATAGTCTCTGCAAAACTCCTTTTTGCTTTCATGAGAGAATGAAAGTGAAGCAAACAAGTAACAATTTGTTGTTTTTGTGACACTAGTTTTGACCTAGGGGACCCTTGAAATTGTACCAGAAAAGGTCCAATTCTGCTGCCGTTGGTTAAAGTCAATGACTCAAGAGACAGCCACAAGGACAGAAAAGCAGTATCCAGTGGTCAAACAACAGAGAAGCAGCAGCTTTGGTCACAAAAAAACCTTCTCAACTCCAGATGTAACAGTGGTCCACTTTAGGCTTTGAATATGACCCCTGCTGCTTGGCCACTGCAACTGATTTTTAAAATGGACACTTCTCTTTCTCTTCCTCTCTCCCTGCTCCTCCCTAATCTCTCCCCTCCCTAATCTCAGGGGAAATAGGATTACCTTTCTTCCCCATCCTAGGCAGAGGATGTCCTTGAGTGCACACCCCTGTAGGAACTAGTAATCCAGACTTTAGGGATGATACCAGAAGATCTCAGAAATGACCATCTCCCAAGTTAACAAGTCTTTACAACTCCAACAGAGAACACGTGGAATGGAGTCTTTGAATCACCTCTTTAAAAGCTCCCTGTTCCCGCTGATGGGACAGCCTCTGGGACAGGAGTCCCCTGTGTTTCTCCTTTGCTAGCAAAGCAATAAACCTTTTTCTTTTTTCTCAAAACCACATGTTGGATATGGAAAATGACAAACACCAAAATAATGTGACCCAGGGAGAGGGGATGAGGGAGAAGGCAATATATTGATTCTTTCCCAATACATTCTTTCGTAGTGACAAGAAAGGCCCCGGGAGGAGATATCCATCAAGTCTGAAATGACACTTTCTGGGAAGAGGCCAAAGCATTGACCCCTTCTTAAACAAAGTCTTCCCCAGATACTGACCACTGACCCAAGACCCTCTCCCATCTCGCCCAGTTAAACAGAGTGCCCAAACTGATGTGGTTACAGTGTGCGCAAGAATTACAAACCACGATGCTTGTTGAGCCCAATTTAAAAGGGAGAAAAAAGGTCCTTCAATGGGCGAGCCAGGCTAGCGACTGGGAGCAGTCTAGCACCTTAAAAACTCCCAGCACTTGCATTTTGGGGTACATAGTTTATAAAGATAAAAACCTCAAGGACAATTTAGCCAAATGTAGGTCAGAAAGACCCTGTTGAGACAGATATTTTGATTACATGAGAGAATTGTTTTGATTACACATTTCAGAGTCATTTTGTTATACATGAGGGCCATAGTCAGGGACGTGGGAAGGTCCTACCATACTGTCAACACAGATACAGCTTCAGGAGGCTGAAAGGAAAACATTATAAGAAAGCATACAATGGAGTCAGGTCAGAACAAAATGGCATCACTTTAGTTCTTTCACATTTCAAGATGCTGATTAAGAAAGTCACCTCTCAGTGTAACCTATATCAGTATAAACTCTCCCCTTGGCCAGGGGCTGATTTTCCATCAGAAAAAGGGTCCATCAAAGACATCACTTCATTCCTGAATAAAAACTGTGCCGATCCATGAAATTTGTGTCCAGCCCAGTCCTTTTGTGCTAACACCGTGTCCTCGTTATTGGATTGGCATTAGGGACAAGAACAAAGCTTTTGACAAAACCGAGAGTTTCAGAGTCACAGACAGGATAGGAATGAAAAGGGGGAGAGACAGACGAACGAACGAAGGGGAGGAATATTCCCTGGGAATAGGGAGGGGTCTTCCGGGAACTCGAGTACCACCTCTTTTTGCTCCTTGTGTGGTCTGGTGTTTCTGGTCATGGTGGCTGGCGGGTGCTTTAGCGCAGAGGTTAAGGCCACAAAGGAGACAGACATAATATGAAGACAGAGCTGCCAAGCCTTTGCACCCACTCCTGTCACCATGGGACATCCGTAGGCCCAAGAAAAGCCATTGTTTTCAGCAAAAGTGGCCTTTAAGTCCCTGAAAAGTAACCTAGATAAGTGTCATCATCAGAACTCATGTGGCAGAGCTGTTGTAACCGAGGTTCATTCATGCTTTGAATACAGCCCTATTTGTAGAGTGGACATCTTTTTTCTCTTCTCCCTCTCTCCCTCCTGCTCCTTAATCTTCCTCTCCCTAACCTGAGGGATGGTGGGGGAACAGGATTCCTTCTCCATCCTAGGCTGAGTTATCTGTCCTTGACCACACACCCCCCCCATGGGAATTAGGTAATCCAGACTTCAGGGAAGTCTGCCACCAGAAGATCTAAGTGAAGGATATGGGAAATGACAATCCCTGGAAAGAAGGTGTTATGGGGCACAACTTAAGAACAGACCGATCAACACTGAGAAGTCCAAATTTGAGTCTTTATTAAGCTGGCCAGCTGACCGTCTCACACAATGCCCCAAAAAATGGCTATTGGGAGAACAGCCCCAACCATAGGTTTGTAGGGGTTTTCATACCATAAATCACATTAATTATAAAATGTGTTGCTATGATTTAAAATTACAAACTAACATCATGAGATCTAAAATCATAAGCAGAAGAAGTGGGTCAAAACAACCTTACTTAGGTACAGGTTAAAGAATGGGCACTAACTTATAGACAATCACTGTTGACATGGCACATTGGTTAAGGAAAAGAGAACAATTTTTCATTATATAAGAACTGTCATTTTGCATTGTTAAACATGTCAGGCTAAGTAACTGATGATGGGTACAGAGGTACAGAGGCGGGTGTTCCCATGGGAGTAGCATTTCCTACATGACATGGAGTCTGTTTAGTCACTCCAGATAGAGCCTGTCCTGTAACATTTCCATGGAGCCAAATTTGTCAGCCCGTCACAAAGGCAGAACATGGATCCATCCCAAGGACAAGACAATCCCTGGGAAGGAGATATCCATCAATCCTAAAATGGCAGTCCCTGGTGTTAGTACAAAAGGACAGAGCTGGACGCAAATTTCACGGCTCAGAAAAACCCTTTATTCAGGAATGCAGTCCCACCTCTGATAGACCCACTTTCTGGAGGAAAATGAGCCACTGGTCAAAAGGCGAGTTAGTGCTTATATAGGTTACACTGAGAAGTAACCTAATTTTTGACAGAGTGTGTCTAATGGAGGGTCTGGGATCAGTGACCAGTATTTATCTCTTTCCTTCCAGGGTCCCATTGTACTGTCACTGAAAAAAGGACTTATTCTGGGAAGGATCAATGCTTTGGCCTCCTCCCAGAGACTTCCAGTCTATGCTTGATGGATATCTCCTCCCCAGGGCTTGTCTCGTCCCTGAGAAAGAATATACTAGAAAAGGATCAATGTTATCAGTGTGTTGCCTTCTTCTTCACCCACCCTTCCCAGGTCACACTATTTTGGGGTTTATCATTTTCCATATCTAATACCTGAGAAGAGGACAGGCATTGATCCTTTCCCAATAAATCCTTTCCCAGTGACAGTACAATAGGCCCTGGAGGGAAAGAGAGATGCACCAAATGCTGAACTGTGGACCCTCCATCGTTGCCCAGTAGAAACAAGTTTCAAATTCAAATTCTCACAACCTGTTTCCTGAATGCCCAAACTGACACATTCTGTTAAAGAGATGGTCATCTTTGAGTGTAATATATAAAAACCCAGACCCCTTTTGTAACTGGGGGCCATTTTCTACCCAGAAAGTTAAGCTTCTTCAATGCCCGATGCCCGGTTCTGCGGCTGCTGACTAGTAAAGGCTGCTCCTGTCCTGGTTATTTCATTATGGTGCTGAAACTGTTTGGGTTATTTTTGCTTACACCTGAAATCTCTCAAATTAACAAGTGGATTATCGCTCCTCCCACTCCCTCCCCAGGGTCAGGGCTCACTTGGAATGCAGTCTTTGCATCACTTCTTTAAAAGTCCCCTGTTCCCCCTGACAGGAGAATCACAGCCTCTGGGACAGGAGTCCCTTTTGTTTCTACTTTGCTAGCAAAGCAATAAAGCTTCTTTTTCCTTTTCCTCAAAATTGTGTCCTCATTGGAATGGGGACAAGCAGAGCTTTTGGTAACAATGTTTTCTACAGCAAAGCTAACGGGAGAATAAAAATGTATTGCACACTACAATGTGACCTCCAAAATTACTAACTTTTAAGTCAACTGAGCAAGTGAAGCTAGAGGGTTCTTTTAGGTTTTTCCTTGGTTAAAAAAAGGTTCTTGGGGATCCCTAGGACTCCTGGCATACACTGGAAGAACTGTCATATTAAAGGATACACATTACTGGGTTCAGTGGGACATACCTGTAACCCCAAAGACTTAGGAGACTGAGACAACAGGATTCGAGTTTGAAGTCAGCCTGGACAACTTAGGGAAATCTTTAATGATGTAGTGAGACCCTGTCTCCACATAAAAAATAAAAAGGACCGGGGATATAGCTCAGTGGTAAAGCACCCCTGGGTTCAATCCTCAGTTCCAAAAATAAAATAAAAATGAAAGATACACATTCATGCCCCACCCAGGTCTTGGCCTCTTGTATCCTCCTAACCTGGAGAACGATGCCATCATATCCTAATATGGAAGTAACACTCTCCTATTAATTGACAAGCTGCCAGCACCTGTTGTTCATATTCCATATTCTTCCCGTTGCTATTTATTGCCAGTGCTCATGCACCCTGCACCCAAGAGTCAGAACTTTTCAGTTTCTGAGGCCCAGAGGCCCAGGATAAGATGGTAGGAGAGATGTCCCCATAACCAGCAGGGACATGCCCAGAGACCTGAACAAGGCTTTGGGCCTCCCTATGTTGCCCAAGTGGCCCTGTAACTCCTGGACTTAAGTGATCTTTCTACCTCAGTGTCTTAAGTAGCTGGGATGACAAATGTCAACACCATGCCCATTCAGAGCATGACAGAGTTTCACATGACTTAGGACTTCCCTGAACTTTGATCATTCAGTTGATTGCATTTCTTTGTTGGGATCACTAAGGGAAAGTCAAGTTTCTTATCAGGTCAGAGGTAAGACCTTGAGCTCAGCATTCATACAAAGCAGTCATTTTATTTTATTCTTTTATTTTATTTATTTATGGTACCGGGTACTGAACTCAGGGGCACTTGACCACTGAACCACATCCCCAGTCCTATTTTGTATATTATTTAGAGACAGGGTCTCACTGGTGGCTTTGAACTCATGATCCTCCTGCCTCAGCCTCCTGAGCTGCTAGGATTATAGGTGTGCGCCACTGCGCCTGACTTATTTTTCATTTTGAGATAGGGTCTCAATAAATTGGTGAGGTTGTCCTGCAAATTTCCAGCCTTAGCCTCCTGAGTAGCTGGCATTACAGCATTACTGTATCTGATGAGACTTTTAAATGTAAAACTGCATAATGGAATTAATACAGAATTCTTTTTTCCTATTAAAATATACTTTCAGGGGCTGGGGAGATAGCTCAGTCAGTAGAGTGCTTGCCTTGCAAGCACAAGGCCCTGGGTTCGATCCCCAGCACCACCAAAAAAATAAAAATAAAAAAATAAAATATACTTTCAAAGTATGTTGTGACTTAAATTTTAAAAAAGAACACCTATCTCTGTTGCTCCGTCTTAACCTGTCTTAGATGAGGGACATTGTCTTGTTTACTACTATATTCCCTGCTCCATCCTCAGGATGGGTCCATAGAGGATGTCCTAAAACTTTTTATTCCCTTTCTTTCCTTTTTGTGTTTTCCTTGCAGTACTGGGATTGAGCCCTGGGCAAGTGTTCTACCACTGAGTTACATTCCCAACCCCTTTTAAAATTTTATTTTGAGACCAAATCTTGCTCAGTTACCTAGACTGACCTGTAACTTGTGCTCCTCCTGCCTCAGCCTCCCCAGTAGCTGTGATTACAGGTTTGAGTCACCTCACCGTGTTCCCCCTCCAATAACTGTTTTAGTTGAATATGTAATGTCCATGTGTAAACTCTGACACCAAATCCAGAACATGAGCCATGACTTGAGAGGTCAGCAGGACTTGAGTGGGTCCGACCTCTAGCCCTCTTTGCAAATATACAGTTTGTGCCTCTGAGCTGCAGCCTACGCTTGGGAATGTGTATATGGGATTCCCCCTTTGTCTCTGTTCCTTCTGTTTGGTCCTTGATTTCTCATTCTGTCACTTTCCTTGCTCAGTGTTTCTTCTACTTGTAACTGGTTTCTTCTTGGGGTGTATTTTTCTTCAATTTGTTTGTTGAGAAAAATCATTGCTCAACCCAGGAATGTAAAAGCCCCACCACATTGTTTACCGATTCCAAAGAAAGAATTTGGAGGACTCAACTGAGAGGGTTCGGGCACTGTACTACTCAGGCACTCCTTGGTGGCAGCAGGAGGAACAGTAAGTAGGGAGGTCACACTGCACCTGAGCAGGGGCGTCTACCCAGGAGGGTTGTGTGATGGGTTTCTTCAGATGTCTGAGGAACACATTCCTTTACTTCACCATCGAGGTCCTTCTGCTTTGATTTCCACCTAAAGATTGGAGATAATAGAAGTGACCAGTTTCCCAGCTTCTTACCCATGATTAACACATTCTTTGAAGTTCTTCTTAGCTACCACCAGGAACAACAAGCCTTCCTAGGCATGTAATAAGTGAACAATAGGAAATCCATTTTGTCCTTGAAGGGACTCAATTGAACCAATCTGACTCCATCTTAGGGAAGAGCCTCCATCTCAGTCGGGCCCCCAAGAACCCAAAGAACAAAACAGACCAATCATAGTGCAAGAGGAAAGTCCCTATGAGCTCAGAAGTTCCTGTTCTGAGATCATGCCCACCCCCTGACCTATCCCCAACAAGGTCAGGTACATCCCACATACCCTTACCCAATCCCGAAACACTAAGGCATGAAACCCCCGCCTGTGGTCCCCAACTCCCTGCTTGTGGTTTTTTCCTATAAAAAAGGAACCCTTGTAACGGTCGGGCAGCTCCTTCTCTGCCTGCTGAGTCGCTGCATTGGATGATGGTCCGGAATCGAGTCTGCTAATAAATGGTCCATTTGTGCTTGCATCGGGCTCTGGCTCCCTGGTGGTCTTTGGGGGACTTGTCGACTTGGACATTTCATCCTCAGCAGCCATATTGATTTCTGGGAAGTCAAAAATAAGTCCCAGGACTGGGGATAGAGCTCAGTTGGTAGAGTGCTTGCCTCGCAAGCACAAGGCCCTGGGTTCAATCCCCAGCACCGAAAAAAAAAAATTAAAAAATAAAATAAAAATAAGTCCCAGTTCTGAGAAATGAGGAGGAACACAGAGAGTCTCATGCAAACTCATGCTAATAGGAACTAAAATTAGGACAGGCTAGTAGCAAAAAATTTGCTTCTGTAACTTGGCTTGCTTTCATTGACTGAAACACTGTAACCCCATATTCCACCTGCTTGTGGTTTTTTCCTTTATAAACCCCCCAAAATAACTGTTAAGCTCGTCATTCTAATACACTGCTTTAGGTGCCTAGGGTGGTGGTCAATGGCCAGCTCAATAAAGGCTTTGGTTTTTACATGAACACTTGGATTAATTTTTGATTCTCCTTGGGTACAACAGGCACTGGCTGGTGTACAGTCCCAACAGCTATATACTCCTTATTTCTATCTTAGAAGCAAGCAAACTGAGTGTGGTGATGCACGCCTGTATAATCCCAGTTACTTGGGAGGCTGAGGCCAGAGGACTGAAAGTTCAAGGCCAACCTCAGCAATTTAGCAAGGCCCTAAGCAACCTAGCAAGACCCTGTCTCATAATAAAGAAAAAATACACAGGACTGGGGATGTAGCTCAGTGGAAGAGGGTCCCTCTCTAGTACAAAAAACAAAACAAAACAAAACAAACAAACAAACAAACAAACCAGAAAGCCAAAATGCAAAAAACACCCAATTCTACTAAGTGGTGTTCTCCCTTGCTGCAAGGAGTCTATTAAACACAGTCTTACTTCATCAACAGGTTTCTTTCTGATAGGTCTGGTGTGTGTGTGTGTGTGTGTGTGTGTGTGTGTGTGTGTGTGTGTTTCTACAGTGTTTTTTTCTTTTTTTTCTTAATTTTTAGATATTGATAGACCTTTATTTTATTCATTTATTTTTATATGGTGCTGAGACTTTAACCCAGTACCTCACACATGCCAGGCAAGCACTCTACCACTGAGTCACAACCCCAGCCCTGAAGGTGTTGTTTTCATTCTTACTAACAATTACCTAAATTTTATGTGTGTGTGTGTGTGTGTGTGTGTGTGTGTGTGTGTGTGTGCTGCTGGAGATCAAACCCAGGGCCTTGTGCATAATACTGGCAAGAGCTCCACCACTAAGTCACACCCCAGCCTTTTTCATTTTTCGAGACAGGCTCTCACTAAATTGTCATAGCTGAACTTGAACTTGAGATTCCAGCCTCCCTAGTTGCTGGAATCATAGGTGTCTCCCACCACACCTGCCTCCCGTATAGCCTTTTGAAAACTAGCTTTATTAAGATATAACTCACATATCATTGAATTCACCCATTTGAAGTATACAACTTGGTGGCTTTAAGATATTCATAGTGTCATACATCACAGTAAATTTTAGAATATTTTCAACTCCCCCAAAGGAAATTACACATTCTTCAGTGTCACTCCGCAATTCAACCTCTACCTGTACACCAAGCTTTAGGAAACCACTAATCTGACTTCTACATACGAGGGTTGCCAATTCTGGACAGTTTATATCAATGGAATCAGTGCTCTGTGACTGCTCCTTTCACCTCCCATAATGTTTACAAGGTTCATCCAAGCTGTATCAATATTGCATTTCTATTTCTTGCTGCTAATTTTCTATTGTGTGGCTAGACCACATTTTGCTTACTTGTTCACCAGATTATGTACATGTGAGCTGTTCCTGTCTTTTGTAGGAAAACTTTTCAAGGCCTTGTTCTCTGCCTGACATTTACGTTTAATTTCCAGCCATTTTTTGAAGTGGAGAGATGGAGAGACTTTTTTATCTTTTTTTTTTTCACTGCTGGTGATTGAACCCAGGGTTTCACACATGCCAGACAAGTTCTCTACCACTGAGCAACATCCAAAACCCTTTTTATTTTATTTTGAGATGGGGTTTCACTAAGTTGCCCAGGCTGGCCTTGAACTTGTGCTCCTCCTGTCTCAGCTTCCTGATTACAGACTGTGCTGCCAAACACTCCCATAATTTTTATCAAAGCTCCAAATTATTTCTTGGTTGGTTTATGAATGTAATCCCTACTAAAAATTATGTTCTAAATACACACAGCAATATTAAAGAATTTTTTGTTCATTTGCAGCTGGTTTATAACACCTCTTAGAAGTACTGAATCTTAGATACAGTTCTTTTTTTTTTTTTTCGGTACCAGGAATTGAACCCAGAAGTGCTTAACCACTGAGCCACATCCCCAGACCTTTTTTATATTTTATTTAGAAACAAGGTCTTACTGAGTTCCTTAGGGCCTCACTAAGTTGCTGGGGCTGGCTTTGCACTTGCAATTCTCCTGCCTCAGTCTCCTGAGCGGCTGGGATTGGGGATGTGAGCCACTATGCCCTGTCAGTTTCTCTCTCTCTCTCTCTCTTTTTTTTTTTTTTTTTTTTTTTTTGGTGAAGTTATATATGTGTAAGGGGTCAGAATATACTACCCTAACCCAGACATGGTGGCACAAGCCTGTAATCCCTGCTAATCAAAAGACAGGCAGGAGGATCACAAGTTCTAAGGCCAGACCCTAAGCAATTTAGCAAGACTCTGTCTCAAAATAAATAGAGGGCTAACAGTATTGCTCTGTGGTTGAGCCCCCATGGGTTCAATCCCTGGTACCAAAAAAAAAAAAAAAAAAAAAGAAAAGAAAAGAAAGAAAGAAAGAAAGAAAGAAAGAAAGAGAAAGAAGAAACTTCTTCACAAGAAGGGGGAAATATAGTAAAACTTATAGTCAAGTGAAAAGAAACTTTCCTGAGAGAATTTTCAGGATAAAAGCATGTGGAATTAGAATCTTATTATCCCTCTTTTCAGTTTCCTTCATTAAGGAATGATGGGAAGAAGAGTGAGTAACATGTTAGGTGCACATAAGTGAGGTCATACAGTATTTCTGTGCCTACTTGATTTCACTTCCAAGCTCTCCTCTAGGTTCATTCATGTTGAAAATGTTTTTTGGGTTTTCATGTTGTTTAAAATGTTTTGGGGTGTTTTTTTTTCACATTTATTTATTTATTTATTTTTCATTATCTTTTTTTGACAGTGATAAATATTTAAAAATTTTTTTTCATACATGTGTTGCAAATGTTTTTATGGCTAAATAATATTTTATCCGTGTGTGTGTGTGTGTGTGTGTGTGTGTGTGTGTGTGTTTGTGTGTGTGTGTGTAGTATTTTCTTTATCCATTCATGGGTTGACAGGCACTTGAAGTACTGGAGGTTGCTTCCATATCTTGGCTATTATGAATAGGGCTGCAATAAACATGGGGATGCAGGTGTCTCTTCAATGTGCTGATTACATTTCTTTGCATATACACTCAATAGTGGAATTATTGGATCCTATGGTAGTTTTTTATTGTTGTTGTTTGTAGTACTGGGGATTGAACCCAAAGGTCCTGTGCATGCTAGGAAAGTGCTCCACCACTGAGCTGCATTTAGTGCCCTTTTTATTTTTTATTTGGAGACAGGTTCCCACAAAGTTTCTAAGGTTGACCTCAAACTTAAAAATCTCCTGCCTCAGCCTCCCAAGTAGCTGGGATCACAGGCATGTACCACAGGCTCATATGGTAGTTTTAAATTTTAATTCTTTGAGGAACCTCCATACTGTTATTTTTTTTATTTTATTTTTTTGGGGGGGTACTGGGGATTGAACTCAGTGGCACTCAACTACTGAGCCACACCCCCAGTCCTATTTTGTATTTTATTTGGAGACAGGGTCTCACTGAGTTGCTTAGTGCCTCCCTTTTGCTAAGGCTGGCTTTGAACTCTTCATCCTTCTGTGTCAGCCTCCCGAGCCCCTGGGATTACAGACGGGTGCCACTATGCCCTGCTCCATATTATTTTGCTGCACAAATCTACATTCCCACCAAAAAGATTCCCTGTTCTATACATCCTTGCCAGCATTTAGCATCTCTTGTCTCTGGGGAATAGCCGTCTACTAACAGGGGTGAAGATTATATCTTATTGTAGTTTTGATTTGCATTTTCCTGATAATTAATAATGTTCAGTACCATTTAATTTACGTGTTGTTCATTTATATGTCTTCTTTGGGAAAATGTCTATTCAGGACCTTTGCCAATTTTTAGTTGCATTATTTGTTTTTTGCTCTTGAGGTATAGGAGTGTAATATGGAACATAGAGTCAGGTGGGTTCTTTGCTCCTGAATTCAAAGAATAAGATTCATGGACAGCATAGGGTGAAAGCAAAGTATAAGAATTTATTAAAGCAAAATGAAGCAAAGCTCCGTGGCTGGGAGGGGACCAGAAAGGGATGCCCGTGAATAACTATTGTCTAGGGGTTTATATGGCTCTATAGGTTTAAGGAAGTCAACCCCCAGCCCAATCCTGGGTAAAGCACTCAATATCCATGAGGCATTTAGTTCAAAAAAAATATTGATCAAGCGTTTTTCCTTCTTTGGAGAGACTGTGGACTCCAGATCACGTATACCCTGATTTAAAAAATAATCTTGTTGCAAGTTTCTCAGCAAAGCTTGCAGTTGTTTGTGCTCTGCTGCTCAGGAAATCACCCAGGGGCCCATTTCCCTATCTTCCTAATCTTATCTTTCTCTTGACCTCAGGAGGAAAGGGAAATTTTCCCTACACCTCCTGAAAATTCATTGGGATAAACCAACCAAGATTACATAAGAGAAAGGGCATAAAAATGTATTGACCTGCAAAAAGAGAAAACCATAGCATGAAGGGAAATCATATGCGTGTGATTACCCACTAGCTTAACAGTATCCAGAAACTTCTAGACCCCTTTTTTAATAGGGGAGAGGGGAATGAAGAATGTAGACAATTTTGAGGTCCTTTAAATGATTTTTAGGGAAATTGAATGGTTCTGGAGACAGTCCCTTGGAATCTGAGAGTGTACAAGGGACAGACCTTATCTTGTCGTGAGGAAGTCTGTTCAGGTAAGGTCACTTTCCTATTTCTTTTCTGAGATAGATGATGGGAGGCAATTGTGTTCCCTGTAGCTATCTGGTCTTAATGCAGATGAGAGAAATTCCAGAGAGAACCAGACAGCAAGAAAACTCTTAAGGTTTTTAAATTTTTCTTTAGATCAAATCGCTTAGCATGCTTACAAAACACCATAGTTTGGGGGCTTTGGGGGTGTTTGCCTCTGAGTCCCAACAGAGGTGCATGAGTTTCTTAGGTATTTGGGATAGTAACTCCTTTTATACTTTGAGATATATGGTTTGCAAATATTTCCTGCCATTCCCCAGGTTGTCTTTTCATTTAATCTACTATTTTCTTGGTTGTGCAGAGGCTTTTTAGCTCAATGTTATCCCAGGAAAAAAATTTAAACATTATTTTTTTTTTCAAATCTTTCAGTTTGATTCATACCCTGGAAGAAAGTCATCCCCCACAAAGGTCTGTGACTCCAGGTGTCAGCAGCACTCAAAGAATACATTAGGATTTAAGTCAGAGAAACCTCTTCCTGACCTGTGATATTGGGAAAAGTTCACAGTGGTAAGTGCCTCTCTCTCTCTCTCTCTCTCTCTCTTATTAAGGGCATAGGTTAAAGGGTCAACATAAAACTATGCAAATTACCCTAGCAACAAGCAATGTCAAAATTGAGACAAATCCATTTACAAATGTAGGAAAAATAATTGGAAATAAAAGTAATAAGATAAATTTAGGACCTGTCCACTGCAAAGTAAAAAGGAAAGGTGAAAATCAAATGCAAAAACACATGGAAACAAACAGGAAAGTAGCTAATATTGATACCGTCATTTACCAGTGACAAGTTCTGCTCCCTCTAATGTTCAAGTTTGAACACTAGAGAAGCATGCAAAGGCAAGCATATTAAGCAGATTTTATTTAAAAGTAGTAATAATACAGAGATCTCCCGGGAGGGAGAAGGGGGCCATGGCTGATGTTCTAAAGTCCCAAGAAGTGCAGGTCTCTTTTGTTCTCCAGTTCTCTCCCCCTTATCTCTCCTTCCTGCCTATGTTACTAGGCCTGGTTTTGCAGGTGAGATGTATAAAGTGAGAAGTGAATGGGCAGGGGGAGGGCCAAAGTGATTCAGTCAGGCAAGGGCCCAGGGGGCATTAATTAGCAGCTCCTTGCCTGCAGTCCTTGATAAGGGCAGGTAAATTTGGTAATCAATGAGCTCCGGAGATCCTTGACATTCCATTCCCCCCAGGGCAGTCTCCAACTTCCAGAGGCAGATGGCTTTCATGGCCTGCATTTCCTCAATTTGATTCCCTATTTCTATATAACTGCCTGTCCCCAATTCTGGCTTCAATATTCAATGATCAAAGTTGTGGTAAAAATCACAATATCCCACAGTGAATCTACAGATTAAACGTGATTAGATGCCAATCCCAAAGCCATTTTGTTAAGAGTCTTCTTATGCTAATGGTGACTGAGGGCTGGCAGTCCCTTGGTAGCTTCCAAATGAGACAGATCTCAGGAAAGACCTGGCAAGGTTAGAAGTTAGGAACCTTTTAGCCCTAACCCCCAGGAAGGGAACGGGGCTGGAGGTTGAGTGGATCATGAGGGCCTAAAGCACATAGGTTAAGGCCCTGGCACTAGCAAACCTGTTTTTTACGGTTTCTGTTTTGCCTCACTCCCCAAATAATTAACCAATGAAGTCAGCCTTGCCTGAAAGAAGAATGAAGGAAAACATCAAAGAACAATACCAGTCATATGACCTCCTAATCAGTAATCTTTCTTTAGATTTACAGGAACCAGGAACAACTGGGATGTCTGGTCACCTGTGGACAACGTTGAAAACTATGTCAAGAGAGTTGATTGTTGCCAAAGTTATAGCCCATTCCAGGGCGCGCCAGGCTGTGGCTAAAGTTAGACTTCCCTAGGAGCCTCAGATAAGTTTTCACACCTGTGGTCCCTGGCAAAATTTAACTTGGGTGACAGTCCTTGATCCTCAACCTGATAGCTTAAGACCAATAAATTTCTTTCTTTCTGATCACTCCGTCTCTCTGACTTCATCAGGTGGCAGCAGACCTGGATCTTTCATGGTTACATGACCAATGATTTAATCAAGTGTGCCTACATAAGGAAATCTGCCTAAAACCACAAAGGATGGGGTTTAGGGAGCTTCCTCTTGGCTGAACACAGGGGAGCTCCTGGAGGGTTTCACGTCCTCAGAGGGTCCCTACCCACATGCCTTAGCCTATGTGCTTCTTCACCTCTGTCCTTTGCAATGCCCTTTATAATAAACCAGAAACATGTTTCCCTAAATTCTGTGAGCCACTTTGGCAAGTGCATTAAACCAAAGAAAGGGGTTTGGGGAACCCGATTTATAGCTCATTGGGCAGAAGTTTTGTGACAGGGACTTAGAGAGGCTGCCTCCGCTAGAGGCAATGACTCTTTTCTTAGGCCTGCGGATGCCACATGGGTGACTAACAGAAGGATAGAGCTTGGCATCCTGCCTTCATTTGGTACCTGTCTCTACTGGGTGTGATGGGGCAAGCCTGTCATCCCAGCAATGAGAAGCTAAGGCAGGAGGATCACAGTTTCGAGAAGCCAGCTTCAGCAATTTAGCAAGACCCTGTTTCAAAGCGAAAAATTAAAATGGTCTGTAGCTGTAGCTCAGTAGTGGTAAAGCGCCCGAGTTTAATCCCCAGTTTTTAAAAAATATCATTTTATTTATTAAATTTTTTTAGTTGTAGATGGACAAAATATTTTATTTACTTATTTATTTTCATGTGGTGCTGAGGATCAAACCCAGTGCCTCATGAGAGAGGCAAACACTCTACCAATGAGCCACAATCCCAGCCCTGAAATAAATCATTTTATACCTATCTTTTTTGTTTGTTTTGTAATCCCACAGTGCTGGGGATTCAAACCCGGGCCTTGAGCATGCAAGGCAAGCACTCTATGTGCTGGGCTATATTGTCAGCCCCATACCTATCTTTTTTATTACCTTAAGAACTTTGGGTCAAATCCTGTTCCTGGGCAACATTAATACCACTCAGGTGGGAGACAGGGGACATGGAGAGGTAGGCTAAACCATTCGCACTGCTCCATATATAGTTGGAATCATATTGGTAGGAGAATAGGTTTTATTCAAAGCCAGCTCTTGGGCTGGGGAGATAACTCAGTTGGTAGAGTGCTCACAAGGTCCTGGGTTTAATCCCCAGCACCGGAAAAAAAAGCTGTCAAAGCTAGCTCTATTGTTTCAAAAGTTTCATTTTAGAAATCTCTGAAGGCAAGCAAAGTGGTTTTTTGTTGTTGTTTCGTTTTTGTTTTTGGTACCAGAGATTGAATCTCAGTGGCTTAACCGCTGAGCCACATTCCCAGTCTGTTTTTAATTTTTTTTTTTTTTTTTGGTACCAGGGATTGAACTCTGGGTCACTCGACCACTGAGTCACATCCCCAGCCCTATTTTGTATTTTATTTAGAGACAGGGTCTCACCGAGTTGCTTAGTGCCTTACTTTTTGCTGAGGCTGGCTTTGAACTCTCAGCCTCCTGAGTTGCTGGGATCAAAGGCGTGAGTCACCATGCCCGGCGTGTTTGTTTGTTTGTTTGTTTTTGTTCATTTATGTTGAGACATGGTCTCACTAAATTGCTTAGGGTCTTGCTGAGGTGCTGAGGCTGACCTGGAACTTGGGATCCCCGGGAGTACCCAGGCAAGCATGGTCTTTACAGGAGATGAGGCTGGGAAGTGAGATGACAGGAAATGCACACATGTAGATTTAGTTGGCCTATGATACACAGGCAGGGGTTGGGGTGGTGTAGATTCCACTCTCAGCTTTCTTGGTGCTCCTCAGGGTGAGCGGCTAACACTCTTCAGCCTCTTCTCTCAGTATGAAAAAGTTGTTCTTAATTTCAGAGCCCTTCCATCCTTCAGCCTCTCTCATTCCCTACTCAGCTCTGTACACAGGCATAGGCATGTTAATCATTTAAGGAGTGTTGACCTAAAAACTGGTAACACCGGGTTTATTAGCCCCAAATTTACCTAACCTATCTTGTCCCCTGTGAAGCCTGAGGTGAGATTTGCAGCATCCTGTTTCAAACCCCAGGACTGGTGCCTGGAAGTCTTCGGTCCTTGCCCTAACCTTCCAGGAACAGCAGGAGGCAGGTATGTAGCCCCAAGATGAGATTGCCCCCAAGCGAGAGCCCAAGAGCCCGGGTCTCCTGTGAACTGAATCGCCCCTTCCAGGATCGCAGGTGTGATGGGCAAATGTCCTGTGCGACAAATGGAAATTGCCCCCTCAAGCCTTAAGGACATCTCTGGAGCCACCTCACAGAACCAGAACTGAAATCATGAGAAATCAGACCATAGTTTGACCAAGATGGTTTAATTATGTATACTTCTTGCCCCTTCCCCAATCCTTCCTCTGTTTAAACCCAAAGCTCCTGTTAACACCCCAAAGACAGGGCCGAGATGCTGGATCTGACTTTGCCTTCCCAATACTGCCATACAAATGAAAAAGTTTCCTTTCCTTATATTTGGTTTCCCTTTCTGTTTGGTTTTGGGGAGAAGTGTCTGGACCTTGTTGGGACGCCCAGAGTCAAGCTTCTGGCCTGAGCCTCCCTTAATAGCTTCCAAGGCTCACACCTTGACCAGCATCTGAAGCAGGTATAGTCCTGGGGACTGAGCCCTCAATCTGTGGGATCTGATACTATTTCCAGGTAAAAAGGGTCAAAAGTGTGCCAGGCACGGTGGCCTGTAATCCCAGCAGCTTGGGAGGCTGAGGCAGGAGGATTGCAAGTTCAAAGCCAGCCTCAGCAACTTAGAGAGGCCCTGAGCAACTTAGCGAGAACCCTGTTTCAAAATAAAAAATAAAAGAGGCTGGGGATGTGGCACAGTGGTTAAGCACTCGTAGGTTCAATCCCCAGTATGAAAGAAGAAAGGAAACAAAGAAAGAAAGAAAGCGGGGGGTGGGGAAGAAGAAGGAAGGAAGGAAAGAAATTAAAGACACCCTACTGGTGTCTGCTGAAGAGTGTTTGTTTTGTGTGTGGTAAAAGCCCCCACGTGTTTGGTCCAGATGTGCTTTGTGTTATGAGAATATAGCAGGAGAAACTGTTTGTTCTTTGTATTCATTCACCTTCCTACCAGCTAATAATGTTCACATCATGTGTTAGACACCAATATATAGAATTTAGAGAGACATTATCTGCCTTGAAATCAAACCCCAGCTGGAACTTGGGTCAAAGACAGATGACATGAAACCTCCCACTTAATTTTTTTATTATTATTTTTATTCTTAGTAAGTACACATCAATTTCATTTGGGAATAGGAAAAACATGAACATTTTAGAATAATCTTAGTAAAGAGATATGTGGTATTGAAAATTTTTTTCATTATCTTTTTTTTGGACAATGACAAATATTTAAAAAACATTTTTTTCATACTTGTATATAGGGTAATAATGTCTGTCTCATTCTTCCCTCCTTCCCATCCTCACCACCAGACCCCTCCTCTCATTCTCCTCTGCACAATCCAAAGTTCCTTCATTCTTCCCTACCCACCCCCTACCCTCCATCCCCTCCACCCCCCTTCCCCCCACCCCCCTCCAATGAATCAGCATCTGCCTGTCAGAGAAAACATTTGGCCTTTGGAAACCTCCCCATCCCAAAAAAAAAGTTTTCTTTTGCAGTACTGGGGATTGAACCCAGGAACGCTTTACTACTGAGCTACATCTCCAACCCTTTTATTATTTTTAATTTTGAGACAGGCTCTCACTAAGTTGCTGAGGTTGGCCACCAACTTGCCATCCTCTTGCCTTTGGCCTCCAGAATCCCTGAGATTGTAGACGTGTACCACTGTACCCAGCTGAATTTTCTAAATCTTATACAGGTCAAATCCCTTTAGAATTAGAACATCAAACAGTTCGTTTATTTGTTTGTTTATTAGTGCTGCAATGGAATCCATGACCTCATGAAAGGGTGGTAGAGAGAGGTCCCTGCAACTATGCTCACTCTTAGACTGATCAAACAAACTTTAAAAATTATGGTGTCAAAGAAGAAAAAAACTAGAAATAAAATTAAGAAATAAAAATTATAGGGTCAAGCCAGGTAATTTCAGTGACGCCTGTAATTCCAGCAACTCGGGAGACTGAGGCAGGAGGATCTCAAGTTTGAGGCCAACCTCAGCAACTTGAGGTAAAACCCTGTGTCAAAATTAAAAAATCAGTATAGGTGGGAATGTAACTCAGTAGTAAGGCACCCTGGGGTTCAAGCCCCAGTATCGAAGGGGGGAAATTATGGGTTAAACCATTATTTTCTTAATAGGTAAAGAAACTGAAGGAAGAAAACCTGTTGAGTTGCAGAAGCAAGGCTGTGGGTGTGGCTCAGTAGTGTGCTCACCTAGCCCTGGGTTCAATCCCCAGACTGAAAAAAATAAAACGAAACAAAGATGGAGTTGCAGAAGCAAGCAGAGTTGGCTTCCAACATGCCTGCTGCACGGAGCCTGACACTCCTGGGATGCGGCTGAGAAGCTGCTCTGCTTCCCGAAGGTGCTGGGTGATCAAGCAGCACCCCTCTATCACAAACAGGCATGCAGCAAGCGAAGGCATCAGTTAGGAGAGCAGGTCATCTGAAGAGATGTGCCAAGAAAGCATGAGCCCTGGAGAATGTCCTCGCCCAAAGGCTCGTGGAATTTGATCTTGTATGAAAGGCCCAGAAAAAGCAGAATCGTTCCAAGTGTTCTACCTAAGTGAAATTGTAGCTGAACCTTCTGAAAATTGTGTTGTAAGTCACCTATCAGGCTGGATGTGATGGCACAAGACCATAATCCCAGCAGCTTGGGAGGCTGAGGCAGGAGGATTGCACATTTGAGAACAGCTTTGGCTATTTAGCAAGACCCTGTCTCAAAATAAAAAATAAAAAGGGCTGAGGCTGTGACTCAGTGGTAAAGCATCCCTGGGTTCAATCCCCAACAAACAAACAAAAACAAAAACTTAACTATCGGGAATCCAACATGAAAAGGAATGGTTTTTTAAAAAATATATATTTTTTAAGATGTTGATGGACCTTTGTCTTATTTATTATTTTTATGTGGTGCTGAGTATTGAACCCAGGGCCTCACCCATGCCAGGCAAGTGCTCTACCACTGAGCAACAACTCCAGCCCCCACTTGGCTTCTCCTTTTTTTTTTTTTTTTAAATTTTTTTTAGTTGTAGATGGACACAATACCTTTGTTTGTTTGTTTGTTTGTTTGTTTATATGTGGGGCTGAGAATCAAACCCAGTGCCTCACACATGGTAGGCAAGCGCTCTACCACTGAACCACAACCCCCAACCCCAGGGACGTTATTTTATTTTAACATACTTTCCTACATTGCAAGGAGAATCTTGAAGAAAAGATTCAGATTAATGATGAACTTTGGAAATTCATTCATCTCTTCCACAAATATCTAGTGAGGCAGATGCTGTGCTGTGCAGTATCCAAATTGGCTCAAAGAATTCAGTGCCCTGTAGGGAAGGCAATGTAGAGGAATCATACAAATTAATTATATACTGAGAATTGAAGTATATGTTATGAAGGGAAAGACAGAGGACCCAGGAAACTGTTAAAGGAAGACAGCCCAGCTTGGCACAGTAGGGCACAACTGTAGTCCCAACAATTTGAGAGGCTGAGGCAGGAGGATGGTAAGTTTGAGGCCAGCCTCAGCAATTTAGAGAGGCCCTAAAGAACTCAGGGGAACCTGCCTCAAAATAAAAAAAATAAAAAAGGCTGGGGCGTAGCTCAGAGATAAATTGCCCCTGAGTTCAATTTGTTATGGGCCTGGTTGTGTGGGCAATAACAAAACAGACTCCATTTTACCCCGAGACTCCATGTCATATAAGAAATGCTTCTTCCATGGGAAAACACTCCCTCTATACCCACCAACACTTGCTTAGCATAGCATGTTTGGCAACACGAAATGGTAAAATTGTTCCTTCTATTCTTATAGCTGTACTTGAGCAATGTCAGAGAACATTTGTCCAGACATTAGTAACCAGTCTTTAATTTGTACTCAACTAGGGTCGTTTTGACCCACTTCCCCATCTGTTTATGATTTTAGATCTCATGATTTTTGTTTGTGATTTTGAATCATAGCAATAGCCACTTATGATTAATGTACTGACATGCTTTACTTGTAGTTTTGACCTAAAAAGATTTGCTCTAACTCCTGGGGGTGGTCAAGAAGTGCAGACTTGCATTTGCCCCTCAGCCCAAAGGCTGGTGAATAAAGGTGGTTCCATCTCCTGCCCTGAGATCAACTTGGTCATTTATTGCAATCTCGCCATAACAAATTTACAACATGAAAAAAGAAAGAAAGAAAACAAAAAAAACCAAACCCTAGTCTGGAATACCTGGGAACAAATCCTAGGAAGTGCTATTTAAGCTGAAAACTAAATGATATAGGTTAGAGGGGGAGATGTTCCTAGAAAAGGAATTGCAAAGTTTTTGTTTTGTGTTTGCTGCTGGGGATGGAATCCAGATGACCTCCCGCACGCTTAGTAGGTGCTCTGTCATTGAGCCACATCTTCAGCAGAAAATTGCAAATGTGGTGCACTCTGGTAATCCCAGCAACTCAGGAGGCTGAAGCTGGAGGATCTCAAATTGGAGACCTAACCTCAACAACTCAGTGAGACCCTGCTTCAAAATTTAAAAAAATTAAAAGAACTAGGGATATTGCTTTGTGGCAAAGTACCCTGGGTTCAGTCCCCAGTACCGCACCCCGCAAAAAATGATTGCATCATTTTGGGGGGTGTGGTACTGGGGATTGAACTCTGGGGCACTTGACCACTGAGCCATGTGCCCAGCCCTATTTTTGGTATTTTATTTAGAGACAGGGTCTCACTGAGTTACTTAGCACCTCACTTTTGCTGAGGCTGGCTTTGAACTCTTCAATTCTCCTGCCTCAGCCTCTGGAGCTGCTGGGATTACAGGCATGTGCCACCGTGCTCAGCTGCAATCGTAATTAAACTTTTTATTTATTTATTTTTGGTGCTGGGGATTGAAACCAGGTGCACTTAACCACTGAGTCACATCCCAAGCCCTTTGTAGTTTTTTATTTTGAGACAGGGTCTTGCTAAATTGCTTAGGGCTTGTTAAATTTCTGGCACTGATTTCAAACTTGCAATCCTCCTTTCTTAACCTCCTGAGCCACTGAGATTACAGGCATGCACCACCATGCTTGGCTCAGATAATTTTATTAGCCTAAAATTTGTGAAAAATGTCTACCTGATTTGCCTTCAAAATGTTGTAAACTCCCATAAGATTACCAGAGCAATGTGCTCAAAGTTGACTGATTAAGATTATTATAGCAGGGGAATGCTACCTTGACAATGATAATTAAGTCTCAGAAGGGTAGGAGATGGTTAGGGAAGTACTAAGGGTTTGGGGGTCTAGGTGCCAATGACTAAATGAAGGTCCTTCAAGGTACTGACCCTGGTTAGAACTGGTAAGTTTATGACAGCAAAATGAGGATTCTGAAGAGAGTTTTTGATAAGCAAACTTGTCAGCAAGGCAAGCTCTTCGCTGAGGCAAGCAAGCTGTCATCTAAACAAGAGAATTGATCCTGCAGATGACCTGCTCAAGATACCCTGTTTGGCAACCACATCCTGAGGTGAACAGTTTTATCTTCCCGGACAAGAGTTGCCTGGTATTGTTGTGCCCAGTGTCTCGAGACCCCATGAAGACCACCAGAGACCACAATCAATGCAAGCAACAAAGAGTCATTTATTAGCAAGCTCGAGCCTGGTCCTCCGCGCACTCGGTAACCGGTGACACTAAGAGGCCCCTAGCCCATGTTTAGCAGGGTTTTTATAATGAAAGGCAAGCAGTTTTACAGTGTTCTTTTTGATTGGTTAACATATAAAATTGCATACAAAGTATGTTATTTAAGTTCTGGGTCACTCTGACCACCGAGAGTAGGGTGGTCGTTATTTTTAAGTTCGCTTTTGTATCAGCAAAGTTTGCCTTTGGGTCAGCCTGACCGCTAGGGGAAGGGTGGTCGGCCACCTGGCCTTTACAGACAAAATAAGGGACAAAAATACTTTGTGGTTTTTCTGAGGGGTTGAGGACAGTTTGGGAAAAGCCTCATATTTACACAAGTGCAGGCTTTTTCTATCTTTTCAGTATGAAGGATGAAGACCAGCAATCTCACTTTCCACTTTCCCTTCAAAAATTCTCCTTTGTAAGGCAACTATCAGCAATGTGAAGAGAGAGCCTACAGAGTGGGAGAAAATCTTTGCCACTCATACTTCAGATAGAGCACTAATTTCCAGAATATATAAAGAACTCAAAAAACTCTACACCAAGAATACGAATAACCCAATCAACAAATGGGCTAAGGAAATGAACAGACACTTCACAGAAGAAGATCTACAAGCAATCAACAGATATATGAAAAAATGTTCAAAATCTCTAGTAATAAGAGAAATGCAAATCAAAACTACACTAAGATTCCATCTCACCCCAATTAGAATAGCGATTATCAAGAATACAAGCAACAACAGGTGTTAGCGAGGATGTGGGGAAAAAGGCACACTCACATATTGCTGGTGGGGTTGCAAATTAGTGCAGCCACTCTGGAAAGCAGTGTGGAGATTCCTTAGAAAACTTGGAATGGACCCACCCTTTGACCCAGCTATCCCACGCCTTGGCCTATACCCAAAGGATTTAAAATCAGTATACTACAGAGATACAGCCACATCAATGTTCATAGCTGCTCAATGCATAATAGCCAGATTGTGGAACCAACCTAGATGCCCTTCAATTGATGAATGGATAAAGAAACTGTGGTATATATATACAATGGAATATTACTCAGCCATAAAGGATAATAGAATTATGACAGTTGCAGGCAAAGGGATGAAATTGGAGAATATGCTAAGTGAAATAAGCCAATCTCAAAAAAACAAAGGACAAATGAGCTTGCTGATAAGCGGATGATGACACATAGTGGGGGGTGGGAGGGAGGTAAGAATGGAGGAAGGAGGGACTGTATAGAGGGAAAAGAGGGGTGGGGGGGAAAGGAAAAAATAACAGAATGAATCAAATACTATTATCTTATGTAAATGTATGACTACATAAATGGTATGCCTTTACTTCATGTACAGAGAAACAGTATGTATCCCATTCGTGTACAATAAAAATAAATTTTAAAAAAATTCTCCTTTGTAAATCCACTTGTACAAGAGAGCCATGAAATGTAGTTCAGAAAAATTTATTACAGAGAGTGTGATAAAAGATTAAAATTCTTAATGCATGAAGAAAAATATTAACAGTATACCTACATATGCTGTTATATGCTGTTCATATGCTGTAAGTCTTTAAATGCGAAGTCTCAAAAAGTTAAGAGTAAAGATTTCAAAAAAAAGTCAGACCATGTAAACATCGGCCGATGGAAAGCTGGAAAGGCTATGTACCTCAGATATGTAGATTTCAGGACAAGGAATATTAGCAGAAATAAAGATTTATTTCATGATGATAAAAGACTCAATTCATCAAGAAGACATAACAATCCTAAACACATACATATGTAGTTGGTAACAGTTCAAACCAGTCTGTTGCATGAAAAAGGTATGAGGGGGAACAAAACTGAAAAGGGACCTTGACTATTTCTTGTGATGGGCTGACAGATCTGGGTCCATGAGAATGTTATAGGCCAGACTCTAAGGGAAATGACTAAACAGACTCCATTTTGCTCTGAGACTCCATGTTATGTAGGAAATAAGTTTCTCCCATGAGAACACCCCACCTCTGTACCCATCATCAGTTACTTAGTGTGACATGTTTAACAATACAGAATGATAATTCCTATGTAAAGAAAAATTGCTGTGCTTGCTTCGGCAGCACATATACTAAAATCGGAACGATACAGAGAAGATTAGCATGACCACTGTGCAAGAATGACATGCAAATTCGTGAAGCGTTCCATATTTTTTCAAAAACTATTACCCTAGGTTAACGTATGATTACACAAATGGTATGCCTCTACTTCATGTACAAACAGAGAAACAAGATGTATCCCATTTGTTTACAATAAAAATGAATTAAAAAAAAGAAAAATTGCTCTCTTGATTCCTATTGCTCCTAAACAATGTACCATGTGAACAGTGATTGTGTGGATGTTATTAACCACACAATATGGGTAGATATGGGTCATTTCGACCCACTTCCCCCTCTGTCGATGATCTCATGATGTTAATGTGTAATTTCGAATCATAGCAACAGACACTTATGATTGATGTGATTGATGTGATTTTTAGTATAAGAACCCCTACAGCCCTGTGGTTGGGGCTGTTCTCCGGATAGCCATTTTTTGGGGCATTGTGTGAGACAGTCAACTGGCTGGCTTAATAAAGACTCTCAAATTTGAACTTCTCAGTGGTGATCGGTCTGTTCTTAAGTTGCGCCCCATAACATTTCTCTATTTTTTAATGGTTTCTTGGGACAGTGTCTCACTGTGTTGCCCAAGCTAGCCTCAAACTCTGAGGCTCAAGACATCTTTCTGCCTTGGTCTCCTGAGTAGCTGGGCCTATAGGCGCATGTCACTGTGCCCCTGTTTCTCAATTATTGTTGGTTATTTTTTCCTTCCTTTCCCAATAACTAATAAAATAATAAATAGAACTAAAAATAGATTAATAACCAAAATGTTATCATTACCAAATTTATTATTATTACCAATCTCTTATTACCAAAGGTTTTTAATTTATAGAATAAATAGAATAATATTTATAGAATTACAAACAGAAACCAAAAAGGACACAGAAGAGTTAAAGGAAGAGTCGCTAAGTTGAGAGTCCTTCCTCATCATCCGTCTTTACCTCCTGTCAATCACAAAGTGTCATCAATACAACTTCCTACATCTTTCCATCCTTCCTTCCTTCTTCCCTCCTTCCTTCCCTCCCTCCCTTCCTGCCTTTTTTCCTTCCTAGAGCTGAGATTGAACCCAAAGTCTTGCATATCCTAGGTAGGCCTCCACATTTCCTAAATCTGTTCCCCATTTTCATAGTTTGCAGACATAGACTGATCTTCCTCCCCCATTAGCTAGCAGCAACCCAATTTCCCCTTGGTAATCAAGATTAATCAACTCTCAGTATAGTGACCTCCTTCCCCCTGCTTGTTTCCATGGCATAAAGAACCCAAAGTGGTAAGGGAGAAGTGTCAGCTCCCAAATTAGCAGAATTAGGTCAGTGCTCAGAGGTGAAAAACTCAATTTTTTCTGAAGTGGATTATTATATTTAAAAGTGAAAGTCCATACGGTGGTATGTTATTCAGTGATGGCCTGGTGGCACAGGCCTGTAATCCTAGTGACCTGGGAGGCTGAGGAAGGAGAATCACAAGTTCGAAGCCAGCCTTAGCAATTTAAGTGAGACCGTGTCTCAAAATCTGAAAAAGTTTGGGTATGTAACTCAGTGATTGAGTGCCTATGGGTTCAATCCCCAGTGTTGCAAAAAAAGACAAAAGAAATGAAGTACTGATTCCTGCTACAACACAGGTGAGCCGTGGAAACGTGGTGCTCAGTGAAGGGAGTCAGATGCAAAAGGCCACATACATATTAAGATTCCATTCATACTTAATGTCCTCAATATGTAAACCCATAGAGAGAGAAAGTAGATTAGTGGTTGCCAGGGCCTGGGGGTGAGGTGCAGTGAAGGGAGAGTGGATCAATAATGGGCTTGGGGTTTTTTTGAAGTGATGAAAATGTTCTGGAATTAGATAGTGGTGATGGACATACATACACTTCGTGAATATAATATAAAAAGAAAATAATCAAGGAATTGTACTGTTAGCACAAAATGACAGAGTCGGGCGCAAAACTCACGGATCAGCACAGCCTTTATTCAGTGATGAAATCACACATCTGATGGACCCACTTTACTGATGGAAAGTGAGCCACGGCCCAAAGGGGGAGTCTGTGCTATACAGGTTACACTGAGAGGTGACTTAATTAATGACAGAGTGTGTCAGTTTGGGAACTCAGGAATTTGAGAGCTCTTTTTTTTTTTTTTTTGGTTGTTTGTTTTAAAATTTATTTTTATTGTAAACAAATGGGATACATGTTGTTTCTGTTTCTACATGGAGTAACAGCATACCATTTGCACAATCATACATTTACATAGGGTAATGATGTTTGATTCATTCTGTTATTTTTCCTTTCCCCCCACTCCTCCCACTCCTCTTTTCTCTCTATACAGTCCCTCCTTCCTCCATTCTTGCCCCCCTCACACCCCTCATTATGTGTCATCATCCCCTTATCAGTGAGATCATTCATCTTTTGGATTTTTGAGACTGGCTTATCTCACTTAACATGATATTCTCCAATTTCATCCATTTGCCTGCAAATGTCACAATTTTATTATTCTCTATGGCTGGGTAATATTCCATTGTATATATATGCCACAGTTTCTTTATCCATTCATCAATTGAAGGAGATCTAGGTTGGTTCCACAGTCTGGCTATTGTGAATTGAGCAGCTATGAACATTGATGTGGCTGTATCTCTGTAGTATGCTGATTTTAAGTCCTTTGGGTATAGGCCAAGGAGTGGGATAGCTGGGTCAAAGGGTGGGTCCATTCCAAGTTTTCTAAGGAATCTCCACACTGCTTTCCAGAGTGGCTGCACTAATTTGCATCCCCACCAGCAATGTATGAGTGTACCTTTTTCCCCACATCCTTGCCAACACCTGTTGTTGCTTGTATTCTTGATAATCGCCATTCTAATTGGGGTGAGATGGAATCTTAGTGTAGTTTTGATTTGCATTTCTCTTATTACTAAAGATGGTGAACATTTTTTCATATGTTGGTTGATTGCTTGTCGATCTTCTTCTGTGAAGCATCTTTTCATATCCTTAGTCCATTTGTTGATTGAGTTATTTGTATTCTTCATGTAGAGTTTTTTGAGTTCTTTATATATTCTGGAAATTAGTGCTCTATCTGAAGTATGAGTGGCAAAGATATTCTCCCACTCTGTAGGTTCTCTCTTCCCATTGCTGATAGTTTCTTTTGCTGAGAGAAAGCTATTTAGTTTGAAATCTATCCCAGTTATTGATTCTTGCTTTTATTTCTTGTGCTATGGGAGTCCTGTTAAGGAAGTCAGATACTAAGCCAACAAGTTGAAGATTTGGACCTACTTTTTCTTCTATAATATGCAGGGTCTCTGGTCTGATTTCAAGGTCCTTGATCCATTGTGAGTTGAGTTTTGTGCAGGGTAAGAGATAGGGGTTTAGTTTCATTCTGTTGCATATGGATTTCCAGTATTGCCAGCACCATTTGTTGAAGAGGCTATCTTTTCTCCAATGCATATTTTTGGCACCTTTGTCTAGTAAGAGAAAATTGTATTTATTTGGGTTTGTGTCTATGTCCTCTATTCTGTACCATTGATCTACCTGTCTATTTTGGTGCCAACACCATGCTGTTTTTGTTACTATTGCTTTGTAGTAGAGTTGAAGTTCTGGTATTACAATACCCCCTGTTTCATTCTTCCTGCTAAGGATTGCTTTAGCTATTCTGGGTTTTTTATTCTTCCAGATGAATTTCACGATTGCTTGCTCTATTTCTGTAAGGTACATCATTGGGATTTTAATTGGAATTGCATTGAATCTGTATAGCACTTTTGGTAGGATGGCCATTTATTATTATTAATTCTGCCTATCCAAGAACATGGGAGAGGGGAAGGGTGGGAAGGGAGGGGGGGAAGGGAAAAAATGGCAGAATGAATCAAACAACATTACTCTATGTAGATTTATGATTACACAAATGGTATGCCTTTACGCCATGTACAGACAGAGAAACAACATGTATCCCATTTGTTTACAATTTTATAATAAAAAAAAAAAAAAAAAAAAAGAACATGGGAGATCTTTCCATCTTCTAAGGTCTTCCTCAATTTCTTTCTTCAATGTTTTGTAGTTTTCATTGTAGAGATCTTTTACCTCTTTGGTTAGATTGATGCCCAAATTTTTTTTTTTTTTTTTGAGGCTATTGCAAATGGAGTTGTTTTTCTCATTTCCCTTTCAGATGTTTCATCGCTTGCGTATAAAATGCTTTAGATTTATGCGTGTTGATTTTATAGCCTGCTATTTTGCTGAATTCATTGATGAGGTATAGAAGTTTTCCGGAGGAGTTTTTTGGATCCTCTAAATATAGAATCATGTCATCTGCAAATAGTGACAGCTTATGTTCCTCTTTTCCTATTCGTATCCCTTTAATTTCTTTAGTCTGTCTAATTGCTCTGGCTAGAATTTCGAGGACAATGTTGAGTAGAAGTGGTGAAAGAGGACATCCCTCTCTTGTTCCCGTTTTTAAAGGGAATGGTTTCGTTTTTATCCATTAAGAATGACGTTGGCCATGGGTTTAGCATAAATAGCCTTTACAATGTTGAGGTATCCTACTATCCCTATTTTTTCTAGTGTTTTGAGCATGAAGGGGTGTTGTATTTTGTCGAACACATTTTCTTCGTCAATTGAAATAATCGTATGATTCTTATCCTTAAGTCTATTGACATGATGGATTACGTTCATTGATTTACAAATGTTAAACCATCCTTGCATTCCAGGTATGAACCCCACTTGATTATGGTGCACGATTTTCTTAATATGTTTTTGGATACGGTTTGCCAATATTTTGTTAAGAATCTTTGCATCTATATTCATCAAGGATATTGGCCTAAAATTTTCTTTCCTTGATGTGTCTTTTCCTGGTTTGGGTATGAGGGTGATATTAGCTTCATAGAATGAGTTTGGTAGGGTACTCTCCTTTTCTATTTCCTGGAATACTTTGAGAAGTATTGGAATGAGTTGTTCTTTGAAGGTCTTGTAGAACTCGGCTGAGAATCCGTCTGGTCCTTGGCTTTTCTTGGATGGTAGATTTTTAAAGGCTTCTTTTATTTCTTTGCTTGATATTGATGTGTTTAAATTGAGTATGTCCTCCTGGTTCAGTTTGGGAGGAGCATATGTCTCTAGAAATTTGTCAATGTCTTCTAGATTTTCAAAGTAGTTTCTCATTATGTTCTGTATCTCAGTGGTGTCTGTCGTGATATTTCCTTTTTCATCATGAATTTTAGTACTTTGAGTCTTCTCTCTCCTTCTCTTTGTTAGTGTGGCTAAGGGTTTGTCTATTCTGTTTACTTTCTCAAAGAATCGACTTTTTGTTTTGTCAATTTTTTGAATTGTTTCTTTTGTTTCAATTTCATTGATTTCAGCTCTGATTTTAATTATTTCCTGTCTTCTACTACTTTTGGTGTTATTCTGTTCTTCTTTTTCTAGGGCTTTGAGCTGTAATTGTAGGTCATTTAGTTGTTGACTTTTCATTCTTTTCTGGAATGGGCTCCATGCAATGAATTTTCCTCTTAGTACCGCTTTCATAGTGTCCCAGAGATTTTTATATGTTGGATCTTCATTCTCATTGACCTCTAAGAATTTTTTATCTCCTCCCTGATGTTTTCTGTTATCCATGTTTCATTCAATAGCATATTATTTAGTCTCCAGGTTTTGGAGTAATTTCTGTTTTTATTTTGTCATTGATTTCTACTCTTAGTTCATTATGATCTGATAGAACACAAGGCAGTATCTCTATTTTTTTGCATTTCCTAAGGGCTGCTTTGTGGCATAACATATGGTCTATTTTCAAGAAGGTTCCATGTGCTGCTGAGAAGAAAGTGAATCCGCTCGTTGATGGATGGAATATTCTATATATGTCTATTAAGTCTAGGTTATTGATTGTTTTATTGAGTTCTATGGTTTCTTTGGCTGTTTTTGTTTGGAAGATCTATCTAGTGGTGACAGTGGTGCTTTAAGTCGCCCAGAATTATTGTGTTGTGGTCTATGTGATTCCTGAAATTGAGAAGGATTTGTTTGATGTACAGGGATACACCATTGTTTGGGGCATAAATATTTACTATTGTTATGTCTTCCTGATTTATGGTTCCCTTAAGCAGTATGAGATGTCCTTCTTTATCCCTTCTGACTAACTTTGGCTTGAAGTCCACTTTGTCTGAAAATAAAAATGGAAACCCCCGCTTTTTTACTGAGTCCATGTGCGTGGTAGGTTTTTTCCCATCCTTTCACCTTTAGTCTGTGGAAGTCTTTTTGTATGAGATGAGTCTCTTGCAGGCAGCATATTGTTGGGTCTTTCTTTTTAATCCATTCTGCTGGTCTATGTCTTTTGATTGATGAGGTTAGGTCATTAACGTTCAGGGTTATTATTGAGATATGATTCGTATTCCCAGTCATTTGGTTTATTTTTGATTTTCAATTTGGCTTGGTTTCTCCTTTGAGTAGTTTTTCTCTAAGGTAGTTCCTCCCTTTGCTGACCTCCATGGTTGTATTTCATTTCCTCCTCATGGAATATTTTGTTGAGAACATTCTGTAGTGCAGGCTTTCAATTTGTAAATTATTTTAACTTTTGTTTATCATTTTATTTCATCTTCAAATCTGAAGGTTAGTTTTGCTGGGTATAGGATTCTTGGTTGGCAACCATGTTCTTTCAGAGCTTGAAATATGTTGTTCCAGGCCCTTCTAGCTTTTAGAGTCTGGGTTGAGAAGTCTGCTGCTATCCGTATTGGTCTCCCCCTATATGTAATCTGATTCTTTTCTCTCGCTGCCTTCAAAATCCTATCTTGGAGGGGGCCAAGATGGCGGACTAGGGGGCGGCTGCATTTCACGTTGCTCCAGGACGCAAGATTCAAAAGAGGAGATAGTGAGAGACCTGGGACCAACTCAAAGCCGCCAGGTGAGTCTCTCCTGTTGGGGAGGCGTCCCGGATGGGGCAGTAGCCCCGGAAAACAGGGAATTTGTGGAGTGGAGTTGCTCGGCGAGATGCCCCTCCCCCCACTGGAGCGGTGAACACGGACAACTGGGATCATCGTAGAGGAGGCGGCTCAGCACAGCGCTTGGACTCGGGCAGCCACTGGGGCTCCGGGCGGCTGCCTGAGGAGGAGCTGCGTGGCGAGCTGTTTAGACCCAGAACAACCACTTCTGAACACCGGGGGATTTCCCGGAGGAAGAGGAGAAGCCCGGTGGTTCGCTTGGTCTAGGTGTGACTGCATCGGAGCCACAGGCGGTGGCCAGAGGAGGAGCTGCGTGGTGAGCTGTTTGAACTCAGAGCGAGCGCTCCTGAACACTGGGGGACTGCCTGGAGGAAGAGGAGGAGCGCGGCGGGACACTTGGTCTGGGAGTGACTGCATCGGAGCCACGGGTGGTTGCCAGAGGAGGAGGCGAGTGGTGAGTTGATTGGACTAAAAGCGACTGCTCCTGAACACCGGTGGCCTGCCTGGAGGAAGAGCGTGGTGAGTCACTTGGTCTCGGAGCCTCCGCTCCTGAACACCCGGGGGGCTACCCTGAGGAAGAGGAGGAGGAACAGGGCAGGTCACTTGGACTTGAAGTGACTGCCTAGGGCTAGGGGTGGTTGGTGGGAGGAGGAGACCCGAAGTGAGTTGTTTGGACTCCTAGTGACTGCGTCGGAAACCGGGCGGCTGTCCGGAGGAGGAGGTGTGTGGCGGGTCTCTGGGTCTCGGAGCTATTGTATGGGGCTCCAGGTGGTGGCTCAGAGGAGGGGCTGCATAGCCAGGCGATTGGTGCAGAGCAGGGTCCCAGGAGATAGGTGGCTTCTTGCTGGAAGAGCCACACAGAGACACGCCTAGGGGCAGAGCGAAGTTTCCAGGGCGGTGGGCAGATTCTCTGGGAGAGGCAGCCTAAGGAGACTCGCCTGCGAAGGGTGAGGCTCCCAGGCCCAGGACGTAGGTCCGGGCCCCTGGAATCGTTGCAGAGGAAGATAGCCCAGCCCAGGTGGTAGTTGTAGATTGAGGGGAACCTCTAGGAGGGCAACTGACCAGCGAGACATCCCCACCGAGTGAGTCTTCCCGGCCGGGGGAGGTTTTCCCACAGGGATGGTAAAACCAGAGACACAGGCACAAACAGGCCTTGCCTCAGCCCGCAGTCTAGTTCCCCATTGGATGACCATTGGTCAACAAGTGGAGGCACCTCTGCCCACTAGCAGGGAATATACGCCACCTGAGGGTCACCACCCCTAGAGAGGCAGCTTCTTCGTGGAGCTCTGCATTATCAACCTCCTCCAAGACTTCAGGCTACTGAAGGATAAGAGGGGATATACTAGCTATCTTCAGGGACACTATAAGTTGATAGAGGAAATCTGCAATATCTTAATGACCCACTGATTCCTGAACAATATGAGAAAACAAGGGAAGAAAATGCCCCAAACAAATCTAGATGTTACATCAATAAAATCCAACGACAGCATGGCAGAAGAAATGACAGAAAGGGAGTTCAGAATGTACATAATTAAAATGATTAGGGAAGCAAACGATGAGATGAAAGAGCAAATGCAGGCATTGAACGATCGCACCAATCGACAGTTAACAGAGCAAATTCAGGAAGCAAAAGATCATTTCAATAAAGAGTTAGAGATATTGAAAAAAAACCAAACAGAAAACCTTGAAATGAAGGAAACAATAAACCAAATTAAGAACTCCATAGAAAGCATAACCAATAGGATATAACAGCTGGAAGATAGAACTTCAGATATTGAAGACAAAATATTTAACCTCGAAAACAAAGTTGAACAAACAGAGAAGATGGTGAGAAATCATGAACAGAATCTCCAAGAACTATGGGATATCATGAAAAGGCCAAATTTGAGAATTATTGGGATTGAGGAAGGCTTAGAGAAACAAACCAAAGGAATGAACAACCTATTTGAAGAAATAATATCAGAAAATTTCCCAAATCTGAAGAATGAAATGGAAAATCAAGTCCAAGAGGCTTATAGGACTCCAAATACGCAAAATTACAACAGACCCACACCAAGGCACATTATAATGAAAATACCTAACATACAAAATAAAGACATAATTTTAAAGGCTGTGAGAGAAAAGAACCAAATTACATTCAGGGGGAAGCCAATACGGATATCAGCAGATTTTTCAATCCAGACCCTAAAAGCTAGAAGGGCCTGGAATAACATTTTTCAAGTTCTGAAAGAAAATGGATGCCAACCAAGAATCTTATACCCAGCAAAACTTACCTTCAAATTTGACGATGAAATAAAATCATTCCATGATAAATAAAAGCTAAAAGAATTTACAAAAAGAAAGCCAGCATTACAGAACATTCTCAGCAAAATATTCATGAGGAAGAGATAAAAAACAAAGAAGCAAATCAGCAAAGGGAGGAATTATCCTAAAGGAACTGTCAATAAAGGAGGAACCAAGATGTGTCAAAAATTTTAAATATGAACCAAATGTCTGGGAATACAAATCATATCTCAATAATAACCCTGAATGTTAATGGCCTGAATTCATCAATCAAAAGACATAGACTGGCAGATTGGATTAAAAAGAAAGATCCAACAATATGTTGCCTGCAAGATACTCACCTCATAGAAAGAGATACCCATAGACTAAAGGTGAAAGGATGGGGAAAAACATACCATGCACATGGACTCAGCAAAAAAGCTGGAGTATCCATCCTCATTTCAGATAATGTGGACTTCAAGCCAATGTTAGTCAGAAGGGATAAAGAAGGACATTTCATACTGCTTAAGGGAAGCATAAATCAGCAAGATATAACAATCATAAACATCTATGCCCCAAACAGTGGCTCATCCATGTATGTTAAACAAATCCTTCTCAATTTTAGAAACCAAATAGACCATAACACAATAATACTAGGTGATTTTAACACGCCTCTTTCACCACTGGACAGATCTTCCAAACAAAAATTGAACAAAGAAACCATAGATCTCAATAACACAATCAATAATTTAGACTTAACAGACATATACCATCCAACCAAGAGGGAATACACTTTCTTCTCAGCAGCACATGGATCCTTCTCTAAAATAGACCATATATTATGCCACAAAGCTCATGTCAGCAAATACAAGAACATAGAGACACTACCTTGTATTCTATCAGATCATAATGGATTGAAGTTACAAATTAATGAAAGAGTAAAAAACAGAAACTACTCCAACACCTGGAGATTAAACAATATGCTACTATATGATGAATGGATAACAGAAGATATTAGGAAGGAAATTAAAAAATTCTTAGAGGTAAACGAGAACAAAGAAACATCATATCAAAATCTCTGGGACACTATGAAAGCAGTACTTAGAGGAAGATTTATTTCATGGAGCGCATTTAATAAAAGAAGTAAAACTCAAAAAATAAATGACCTAACGCTACAGCTCAAAGCCCTAGAAAAAGAAGAACAGACCAACACCAAAAGTAGTAGAAGACAGGAAATAGTTAAACTGAGAGCTGAAATCAACGAAATTGAAACAAAAGAAACAATACAAAAAATTGACAAAATAAATAGTTGGTTCTTTGAAAAAATAACCAAAATTGATAAACCTTTAGCCACACTAACAAAGAGAAGACGAGAGAAAACCCAAATCACTAAAATTCAGAATGAACAAGGAAATATCACAACAGACACAACTGAAATACAAAACATAATCAGAAGCTATTTTGAAAATCTATACTCCAACAAAATAGAAAATTTTGAAGACATCAACAGGTTTCTAGAGACATATGAATTGCCTAAACTGAACGAGGAGGACATACACAATTTAAATAGACCAATTTCAAGTAATGAAATAGAAGAAGTCATCAAAAGCCAAAGGAAAGTCCAGGACCAGATGGGTTCTCAGCTGAGTTCTACAAAACTTTTAAAGAAGAGCTCATTCCAATACTTCTCAAAGTATTCCAGAAAATAGAAGAGGAGGGAACCTTCCCAAACTCATTCTATGAAGCCAATATTACCCTGATTCCTAAACCATACAGAGACACATCGAGGAAAGAAAATTTCAGACCAATATCCTTAATGAACATTGACGCAAAAATTCTCAACAAAATTTAGCAAATCGCATACAAAAACATATTAAAAAGATAGTGCACCATGATCAAGTGGGTTTCATCCCAGGGATGCAAGGTTGGTTCAACATCAGGAAATCAATAAATGTAATTCACCATATCAATAGACTTAAAGTCAAGAATCACATGATTATTTCGATAGATGCAGAAAAAGCATTTGATAAAATACAGCACCCCTTCATGCTCAAAACACTAGAAAAAATAGGGATAGTGGGAACATTCCTTAACATTGTAAAGGCCATCTACGCTAAACCCATGGCTAATATCATTCTAAATGGTGAAAAACTGAAAGCATTCCCTCTAAAAACTGGAACAAGGCAGGGATGCCCTCTTTCACCACTTCTATTCAATATCGTCCTTGAAACTCTAGCCAGAGCAATTAGACAGACCAAAGAAATTAAAGGGATACGAATAGGAAAAGAAGAACTCAAACTATCCCTATTTGCTGATGATATGATGGTATACTTAGAGGAACCAGGAAATTCCACCAGAAAACTTTTAGATCTCATAAGTGAATTCAGTAAAGTAGCGGGATATAAGATCAATGCACATAAATCTAAGGCCTTTCTATACATAATCGATGAATCTTCAGAAAGAGAAATTAGGAAAACTACCCCATTCACAATAGCTTCAAAAAAAATAAAATATTTGGGAATCAATCTCACAAAAGAGGTGAAAGACCTCTACAGTGAGAACTACAGAACACTAAAGAAAGAAATTCAAGAAAACCTTAGAAGATGGAAAGATCTCCCATGTTCTTGGATAGGCAGAATTAATATTGTCAAAATGGCCATACTACCAAAAGTGCTATACAGATTCAATGCAATTCCAATTAAAATCCCAATGATGTACCTTACAGAAATAGAGCAAGAAATTATGAAATTCATCTGGAAGAATAAAAAACCCAGAATAGCTAAAGCAATCCTTGGCAGAAAGAGTGAAGCAGGGGGTCTCGCAATACCAGATCTTCAACTCTACTACAAAGCAATAGTAACAAAAACGGCATGGTATTGGTACCAAAATAGAAAGGTGGATCAATGGTACAGAATAGAGGACATGGACACAAACCCAAATCAATACAATTTCTCATACTAGGCAAAGGGGCCAAAAATATGCAATGGCGAAATATAGCCTCTTCAACAAATGGTGCTGGGAGAATTGGAAAATCCATATGCAACAGAATGAAACTAAACCCATATCTCTCACCATGCACGAAACTAAACTCAAAATGGATTAAGGACCTCGGAATCAGACCAGAGACCTTGCATCTTATAGAAGAAAAAGTAGGTCCAGAGCTTCAACATGTCAGCTTAGGACCAGACTTCCTCAACAGGACTCCCATAGTACAAGAAATAAAAGCAAGAATTAATAACTGGGATAGATTCAAACTAAAAAGCTTTCTCTCAGCAAAGGAAACTATCAGCAATGCGAAGAAAGAGCCTACAGAGTGGGAGAAAATCTTTGCCAATCATACTTCAGATAGAGCGCTAATCTCCAGAATCTATAAAGAACTCAAAAAAACTCTACACCAAGAATGCAAGTAATCCAATCGACAAATGGGCTAAAGAAATGAATAGACACTTCACAGAAGAAGATCTACAAGCAATCAACAAACATATGGAAAAATGTTCAACATCTCTAGTAATAAGAGAAATGCAAATCAAAACCACCCTAAGATTCCATCTCACTCCAATCAGAATGGCGATTATGAAGAATACAAGCAACAACAGGTATTGGCGAGGATGTGGGGAGAAAGGTACACTCTTACATTGCTGGTGGGGCTGCAAATTAGTGCAGCCACTCTGGAAAGCAGTGTGGAGATTCCTTAGAAAACTTGGAATGGAACCACCATTTGACCCAGCTATCCCACTCCTTGGTCTATACCCAAAGGACTTAAAATCAGCATATTACAGAGATACAGCCACATCAATGTTCATAGCTGCTCAGTTCACAATAGCCAGATTGTGGAACCAACCTAGATGTCCTTCAATTGATGAATGGATAAAGAAACTGTGGTATATATATACAATGGAATATTACTCAGCCATAAAGAATGATAAAATTATGGCATTTGCAGGCAAATGGATGAAACTGGAGAATATCATGCTAAGTGAGATAAGCCAATCTCAAAAAACCAAAGGAAGAATGATATCGCTAATAAGTGGATGATGACACATAATGGGGGATGGGAAGGTTTAGTGTTGGGGTTGGAGTTGGGTTTAGGGAGGGGGGCAGGAATGGAGGAAGGAAGGACTGTATAGATGGAGGGGAGGGGTGGGGAGGGGTGGGGGGGAGGGGAAAAATGGCAGAATGAATCAAACAACATTACCCTATGTAAATTTATGATTACACAAATGGTATGCCTTTACGCCATGTACAGACAGAGAAACAACATGTATCCCATTTGTTTACAATTAAAAAAAAAAATCCTATCTTTATTTTGAATGTTTGGCATTTTCATTATAATGTACCTTGGTGTGAATCTGTTGTGATTTTGTGCATTTGGTGTTCTGTAAGCCTTTTGCAATTGATTTTCCATTTCATTTCAGGTTTGGGAAATTTTCTGATATTATTTTATTGAATAGGTTGTTCATTCCTTTGGTTTGTATCTCTGTGCCTTCCTCAATCCCAATAATTCTTAAATTTGGTCTTTTCATGATGTCCCATAGTTCTTGGAGATTCTGTTCATGATTTCTTACCATATTCTCTGTTGGGCAACTTTATTTTCAAGATTAAATATTTTGTCCTCATTGTCTGAGGTTCTGTCTTCCCAGTGGTCTAGTCTTTTGGTGATGCTTTCCATTGAGTTTATTTGGTTTATTGTTTCCTTCATTTCAAGGATTTCCGTTTGTTTGGTTTTTTTTTTTTTTTTTGAGAATCTCTATCTCTTTGTTGAAATCATCTTTTGCTTCCTGCAGTTGCTCTTTCAGCTTATTGGTATTATCATTCATTGCCTGCATTTGCTCTCTTATCTCATCCTTTGCTTTGCGAATCATCTTAATCATGTATAATCTGAAGTCCTTTTCTGACATTTCTTCTAACATACTGTCATTGGATTCTATTAATATAGAATCTAGATTTGTTTGGATCATTTTCTTCCCTTGTTTTTTCATGTTGTTTACGTATCTTCCCCTCTAGCAGTGTAGATCTGGGGTATTGCAGATTTTCCCCTATAGGCTTATAGTGGCCCTATAGGTTTCCAAAACCTTTCCTTTAACGGGAGATCAGTATTAGCAGTGCCCAATTCAGACACTATGCAATCCTAGACCAAATAGCCCCTATGAGGACAATAACGAAATTGTCTATAATAAAAAGAATGAGTTCAAATATTATCTTCAGTAAAACAAACAGATTTGCATTAAGGTCTGCAATTTCTAATGGAGGACAAAGAGGATGCAGAGGGATGTAGAATGTGGCTGTTAATGGCATAAGAAAAGAATATACAGAAGTTCTAGATTAAAGAAAGGGTGAGAGTGTAATCAAAAGAATTTGGATGTTAGCATGCAACAAAGGGAGAAAGAGACTCTGAGGGAACAGGTAAACAAAAGGAAAAGAGAACAAGAAAGGTAAAGAAATAAAAACAAAATATTTCAATAAGGAGAAAAAAGAAAATCTACAGTATAATAGTCATATAGTAATAAAACCTCCCAGTCTTTAGTAGCCTGATGCAGGAGAGGTACCTGACATTGAGCTTCTCGTCTCCAGCAGGCGTCTCAGGATGGGATTTGCCCCACCCAAAGATTGGAGCTACGGCTTCCAGGATTATCCAAGATGGCCGCTCTGGCTTCCAAATATGTTGGCAAATGGGGAGCTGCAGCTCAGGGTATGAACGTGGTCAGCTGGAGGTCCTGGAGGTGGGGTGTGGGTTGGTCAGGCAGGGGTCCTGGAGGTGGGGTGTGTTTGGTGTGGTTGTGGGATCCTGGAGGCTGGGTGCAGTCGGTCTCGGGTCCCAGTGATAGGGCACAGTTAGTTGGTCTGTGGGTCCTGGCGGCAGGGAGCAGTCAGTCGATGTGAGGGCCCCAGAGGCAGGGAGTGACCAGTCGGGCTGAGGGATCCTGGAGACGGGGCTCAGTCAGTCCGACCAGGGGTCCTATGGGGCCTGGCTGTTGTCTCAAAATGGTGGCAGCCACGTGTAATCAAACCTGCAGGTAGTGTGACAGAGAACTTCCAGGCAACAGCAGGCAGCTGGTGCTCCACTGGCGGTCGGTGATCAGTTTGCTGACTATTGTGGGATGATCGGGAGGTGAACCTCGTGCGTTGGGTGATGGATAGGTGTAAGGCAGGTGATGGATGGGCAAGAGGCAGGCAAATGGTGAATGATAGGTGCCTGACAGTGAGCAATCTGCACTCAAAAAAGGCATCGATATGCTGGCAAACTGCAGGTCATCACAGCAGACAAATGGGGTAAACACCAGGGGATCCATAAGCAGCAAAAACTGCCTCACCAGGAACAGATATTCTCTGCTTGAAACCGGAATTACAGAGCAACACAGAATGCAGCCTCCCTCTAGTCTGCCATCTTAGATCCTCCAGTCCTTGAGAGTTGTTTTTACGGGCTAGATGGAGGATCTGGAGTCAGCAGTTAGTGGTCAGTACCTGAGAAAGGACTTATTTTGGGAAGGATCAATGCTTTGACTTCTCCCAGAGACTGTTATTCTAGGCTTGATGGATATCTCTTCCCCAGGGCTTGTCTCGTCCCTGGGAAAGAATGTATTGGGAAAGGATCAATTTATCAATGTGTTGCCTTCTTCCTCACCCACTCTCTTCCCAGGCCACACTATTTTGGGGCATGCCATTTTCCATATCTAACATGTACACTTTACTATTTTATTTACTTTTTTTTCCTATGGTGTTGGGAATTGAACCCAGTGCCCCACCCATGCTAGGCCAGTGCTCTACTATTGGGCTACACACCCAGTCTTGAATTAAACACTTTATACTTTATGTATACATTGAACTATATCTTAATTTTTTAAAAAAGGAAGTGAAGAAAAGTGAGAAGGGTCATTCCAAACTTTTAACCCTTGTGTGTGTGTGTGTGTGTGTGTGTGTGTGTGTGTGTGTGTACCCATGTTCTCACACATGCTGGACTTGTGCTCTACCACTGAGCCACACCCCCAGCTCAACCCTTGATTCTTTGGCTCATGTATTTGACTATGAGAGAGATGTCACCAAATATCAGCCAGTGTGCTAAATCATATATTTATCCTATAAGGCAACCTCCCAATCCTGAAATTTTCCCTTGACTAATGTAGTCACTGAGTTTGTAGCAGGCCATTCCACCATTTTGTCAGACCAGATGCTTTGGGGTTTTGGGGACTTGTGGCAATGCTAGTAAATTCTGTGAGCATCATTCCATTCAATCAAGTCCTTCATTGTAAATAAACTCCTTGTCTGAGGTGATTTGTATGGAGTTTGCCTTCTGTTTAGTGCTGGGAGAAGAATTTTAGGCAGGAAAGGCAAACCTGTATCTGGAATGTTTCTAACCCCAAGGGGACAAATCATTGTTTCTTCATGATGGAAAGGGTTCAATATATCAGTCGACCACTAAGTGGCTCACAGATTCCCTGGAAAATGGCAGAGTTTACCAGGGACTCCACATAGCTTGACTCTTGGTACATGGATAAAGTCCTTGCGGAGACTCCTTCCCTGTTGCCATGCCATTTCATTTATTTATTATATTATTTGGGGGTTACTGAGGGTTGAACCCAGGGTGCTTTGCCACTGAGCTACATCTCTAGTCACCCCTCCCTTTCTTTTTGCAGTACTGAGAACTGAACCCAGGGGCACTCTATCCTGGAGCCACATCCCCAGTCCTTTTTATTATAAGGCAGTGTCTCACCAAGTTGTCCAGGCTGACCTCAAACTTGTCATCCCCCTGCCTCAGCCTCAAAAGCTGGGATTATAGGCATGCACCAAGATGCCCTGCACCATATCACTTTAGCACCTGGATATCTGGGCATCTCAATCTATGTTCTGGAAGTTATTTAAGGCTGAATTTTGTCCATCTGCGTTATGCCAGTGTGTTGATGCTATAAAGGTGAATTAGTTAGTATCCTGCTTCTCATTTAGTAAGTTTAGGAAATTTCTATTATAAAGACTATGAGATATTAAAAAAAAGTACCAATGAAAAAGGGGATGGGCTGTGGGTAGGGGGTATAGCTCAGTGACAGAGCACACACTTAACACAAGTGAGGCCCTGGGTTCAGTTCCAAGTACCACAAATCCAACCAAACAAAAAGCTAGAGTTGTGACATTTGGGTGTTATTGTAGAGGTGACTCAAAAGCTATTAAAAAGAATTATTCTGCTCTGCCCCTGTTGATAACATATAATGAAGGTGGCCTTATCACTGACTTTGATCACCTCTCAGTGGGGCTATATAGTACTTCTGGCTGGAGTCAGCATATTGTACAATTCATAAACCAGGACCTCACTTTTGCTTTTCTTCTGTTAACTACTGATAAAACCTCTTTCAATAAAACCCAGCTCATAAGAACCGGGCACAGTGATGTACATTTGTAATCCCAGTGGCTCAGAAGGCTGAAGCAGCCAGATCATGAGTTCAAGGCCAGCCTCAGCAATTTAGCAAGGTCCTTAGCAACTCAGAAAAACCCTGCCTCAAAATAAAATATAAAAAAGGGCTGGAGATGTGGCTCAGTGGTTAAGTGTCCCTGGGTTCAATCCCTGGTACCAAACACACACACACACACAAAACAAAAAAACCCAGCTGCCAATAGCAGAAGTTACTGAGCAACCAAAGAAATATGTAGAAATACTCAGGATTGCACAAAATGCAATTTATTAGGGACTTAAGAGCAGAAGCTTTTCTTCAGCAGTAGCATCAGGATGGGAGGCTCCTCACACTCCAAAACAGGCTGAAGGTGTTTATAGGCTAAGCTAGACAACAGTGACTCATGGCCAACCAAGCACCAGTGAGCAGTACAAAATGCTTCATTGACTGTCTTAACAATTTTGTTTATCCTGTAGGGTCTGGAATGTGTGCCAGGATCACCTGATGGGCAAGATGCAGTTACAACCAAGATGGCTGTTGTCATGTGAAGCTGGATCCCTACAAGGTGTATGCATGAATTGAGGGAAAACCAGCAAAGCAGAAGGAATAAAGGAATAACTATCAGTTATTTCTGAGCTAGCTACTTGCTTATATGTTTCAATTCTATCTTCGAGACCTGATGGGCTATTCTCGTATTTTCATATAAGAATGAAATGCACAGTCTGGTTTTATAATTTTTTGTGGGGGTACTGGGGATTGAACTCAGGGGCTCAACTACTGAGCCACATCCCCAGCCCTATTTTTTATATTTTATAGAGACAGGGTCTCACTCAGTTACTTTGTGCCTCACTTTTGCTGAGGCTGGTTTTGAACTCAAGATCCTCCTCTCAGTCCTCTGCAGCTCAGGGGTGTGGGCGTGGTCAGCTGGAGGTCCTGGAGGTGGGGTGTGGTTGGTCAGGCAGGGGTCCTGGAGGTGGGGTGTGGTCGGTCTGGTTGTGGGATCCTGGAGGTGGGGTGCAATCTGGGGGTCCTGGTGGCGGGGAGCAGTCAGTCGATGTGAGGGCCCTGGAGGCAGGGAGTGATCCGTCCGTCTGAGGGATCCTGGAGACGGGGCTCAGTCAGTCTGCCCAGGGGTCCTACAGAGCCTGGCTGTCGTATCAAGATGGCGGCAGCTATGTGTAACCAAACCAGCAGGTACTGTGACAGTGAACTTCCAGGTAACAGCAGGCAGCTGGGGCTCCACTGGCTGTCTGGGGTCACTTTGCTGACTGCTGTCCAACGATGGGAGGTGAACCTCGGGCGGTGGGTGATGGGTAGGTGAAAGGCAGGTGATGGACAGGCAAGAGGCAGGCAAATGGCGGATGATAGGTGCCTGACAGTGAGCAATCTGCACTCAAAAAAGGCATCGATATGCTGGCAGACTGCAGGTCATCACAGCAGACAAATGGGGTAAACAGCAGGGGATCGATAAGTGGCAAAAACTGCCTCACCAAGAAACAGATATCCTCTGCTTGAAACCGGAGTTACAGAGCGACAAGGAACGCAGCCTCCCTCTAGTCTGCCATTTTGGATCCGCTGCCTCAGTCCTCTGAGCCGCTGAGATTACAGGTGTGTATCACTCACTGCAACCACTAAATTTTATTTTTCAATGGAACCCAGGGCCTAACCCATGTTAGGAAAAAGCTCTATACCGAGTTACATTCTCAATTCAAGTTGGAGAATTTTGTGAATCGTATAACATTCCATTCACAATGGGCAGGTCAGGATGCACAATTTGTTTCCTAAGAACAGAGCGGAGGCAAGCTACAAGCTGCTTTTCACATGGAGAATACTTGTCATCAGGGTTGGGGAGGGGTTGTGAGGATTTTCCCTAAAGCAGTTTGCAAGAGGCTTCTTGAAATCTAGATGCTCCCTGTGCTGCTGGGCCTGGTGTGCCCCGGGGCTCAGGGCAGCTTGTACCATAGCCAAGGTCTTCTGTGCAGCCTTATCTTACTTGCAGCCTCATAGAATGGGAGTCCTGTGAGTTACCTGATAAATTGCATAGGGCAGCCTATCCACATATGGCTTATGTTGCCTCCAAACTCTTCAGAGCCCATCAAATTTTGTGCCCCTTTCTTTGTGGGGGGTGTTGCAATATGCACCAGAATACTGTCAGACCCTTAAAAACCTCAAAGATGTGGTCGGTCTTTGAATTTTTTGCAAGTTTTTTTTTTCTCATCTTCTGGTATGCATGTGTTTTATTAAGTCTCATACAATGCCTATTCTGCTTGTCAGGTCAAATTAGCATATTATCATCAAAGAAATGGACCAATGTTCTGTGGGACATCACTATGCCAAAGTTTGCTCGATATTATAAACGAAAGCAGAATGCTTGAGGGCAGATGTCTGAGCTCAAAGTAACCACAACCAGATATACTAATTGTCAGTTCATGCTCTAGAGTTTGAAAGAATTATGATTAAGAAGTTAGATGGTAGTCAGGTGTAGTAAGCCCACTGGGAATCCAGATAAGACCTCAGCCAGGTTTTCCCAGGGTCCTAATGAGAATAACTCTCCTGTCTGGGTGCAAGGTCTGTGGTAATCCCAAGACTGAGACACAGTAGTGAAAATATTCCACACATCCTACAAGGTTGTTACTGAATAAGGTTCATGTAGCCAAGCAAAGCTTGTTATTTAATTAAAATTAAATAAAATCTAAAACTCAGTTCCTCAAAAAGTCATATTTGTGTAGGGGGAAGGAAAGAATAACAGAATGAATCAAACACCATTAGCCTTATGTAAATGTATGATTACACAAATGGTACGCCTCTACTTCATGTACAACCAGAGAAACAACATGTCTCCCATTTGTTTACAATAAAAATAAATTTTTTAAAAAAATCATATTTGCTAGCAGCTACAGAGGCAGACAGTACAAACTCTGTGTGGAAGTAGCCCAGTGATAGTCACCTAAAGAATAAATGGACAGGGCTGGGGTTGTGGCTCAGTGGTAGAAGCGCTTGCCTAGCACGTGTGAGGCACTAGGTTTGAACCTCAGCACCACATAAAAATAAAATGAATCAAAGTATTGTGTCCATCTACAACTAGAAAGAAAAAAGTGAATGGACAGGCTTCCTGAAGGCCTGTCAAATAAGACAGAGCATTTCCTAGCAGGTTGTTTCCTGTTGGTTTTTGTCTGTCTGCACTCCACTCTATTACCAGTCTGTAGCTGTTGTAAAGATGAATGGACCAGTACAATCCTCACTGCCTCCGCTTCTTATCTAATCACACCCAAGAATCTGCTCATAAAAGGGCTATGGGGTTGCAGTATAAGTAACTCAGAAACTAAGTGAATTATTCTCATTTGTGCCTGGTGGCAGAATAAGGTTTACTGCGATCTGAATTGATTTTTTATTGATCACATACCATGATATCTCAAATGTCTCAATATTTATTTTCCTAATATCCCCAATCACTTCTAAATATTTTTCTGACAGTTATTAAGCAGTTGCTTCAGATAGGAATGCTTTAATGGTAGGGCTTAATGATGTCCTTATCAATGTGCTATTGATTGATTTAACCTACCAATTCCTCCATCTGTTCACAGAGGGGGTATAGCTTGAGAGTGAGACTCCAAGAGTACTGGGTTTGAACTTGGCTCCAACACTCATTGGACAAGTTATTTAACCTTTAAACCAATTTTTGTTTAATGAAAAAACAAAACAAAAAAGTCCTTATATCCTATGGATATAGGAGACTTATATGCACCTTTTATGTGCTAGTCTATGCTACCCAGTTCAGTAGCCAGTAGCCCAAAATGTTATTGAGCATTTGAAATGTTAATTCAACTTAGGATGTACATAAAATATACACCATAACTCAAAGTCTCAGTATTGACAAAAAGAGAAATTACAAAGTCTTTTACCTATTTATTTTTTGGTGGTACTGAAGATTGAATCCATGGGCACTTTACCACTGAGCTATATCCCCAGCCCTTTTTCAGTTTTTAATTTTGAGGTCGGGTCTTGCTAAGTTGCTGAGTTTGGCCTTGAACTTTTTTTTGTACCAGGGATTGAACCCAAGTGTGCTTCACCACTGAGACACATCCCCAGTCCTTTTTATGTTTTGAGACAGGGTCTTGCTAAATTGCTGAGGCTGGTCTTGAACTTGTGATCTTCTTGCCTTAAACTCCCAAATCATTGGGATTACAGGCATGAGCCAAAGTGCCTGGCTAAATATGCATTATTAAACTTGCCTTCACCTACATCTTTTTGCTGTTTTTAAATACTAGAAAATGTATAATTACAGATATGGCTCACATTTCTGAACAGCACATGCTAGATAACAGGTACTGTGAACATGGACATAACTAAACCAGCATGCCTGTCCTTGAGGTCCTAAATTGTCCAGGTATTGAGAAGAAATGTAATATCTGATAAGTGAAAGACCCTAAGACCCCCTGTCCAAGGAAGAACTCACGTAATCACTGGCTGCAAAAGCAAGAGGCAGTTTATTGTTATGTTACACAGGCGCCTGCGGGTGCTCAGCGAAACCTCAGCCGGAGCTTCGGTGAACTGGCACACCGGGCTTTGGGGCACAGGTTTTTTTACAGGGTAAAGGGGCAGCTTTCACGCGCAGTAAGCAACAGATTTCTTATTGGTTATTTTGAATCCAGCATTTAGACATCCTTGGAAAAGCCATAAATTTACTTTAACTGGAGATGGGGGGGATGATAGAGACACAGACAGAGACACAGGCTTCCCCAAATTGCCCGCAGCCTCGCACTTCCGCACCTGCATAAACACAGGTTTTTCCCTAATTGCCCGCAGCACGGGTCGTAAAAATGGTAAAGAATGTATAAACACAGACTTCTTTCATTTTATCTGTGAAGGCCCGAGAGGGAACCTTGTTAAGGATAACCTTCCTGGGGGGGGGGGGGGTCAGAGCGGCTCAGAACTTAGGATAACACGCTTCACAAGCCATAATTTTACTTTGTCATTTACAGTCCTTTGTTATCTCATCCTATTTACTCTGTCCTTGGTCAGGAATCTGGTATCAGAAGTTTTACAGGACAGTTTTATAGTTCCTGCTTATCAGCTCCTGTTAATGAAAGACATGCTCTGACTTTCCCAATTATCCTGCCCTTTCTTAGCTAAATCTTCAGATAAATTTCTTTAACATGCCCCGATAATTTTTTTCTCTTTCTCTTAAAATAGGCCTGAGCTGGTGGGGCAGGGGTCTTCTCATAAGTACTCTTATAACAATATATAAAATCAACAAGGTAGTACTGTACAAAGAAAGCAACACTGGGAGAGCAGGGCCTGGAGACCATTGTGGAAGGAAAATGCCTGTATGGGAAGATGGTGAATGAAGTTCTGTGCAGCCCTGTGGGATTGTGTGCTTGCCACCGGGAGGGTACTTGATGCTTTTGGGATCTGTGGACTGTAGCTATATCTGAAGTACAGAGTGGTGACGGGGCTTCTTCACATGCTTGGGTCACTGAAAGAACTCATGAGACTCCAGGCTTTACTTAGGTAAGGTTTTAATAAAAGTAAATGATACAGTACTGCAGAAGAAAAGTACAATCGGGTGCACAGGGGAGATCTGAGGCTTCACAGCACAGCACCCTGGGCCCTTGTCAGTCACAGCAGAAGAGTTTGGAGCGTGAACTACCAACACAGTTGCAAAGTACTATGGTCTCAGGGAGGCCCAGGCACAAATTTAACAAGGGTTTTTTTTTTTTTTTTTTACATCACCCCCTTAGCTACAACTGGATTAGGTAACTGGTTAACCGAACAAGCACTGGGCTACCTCAGTCCGACAGAAATCATGCTCCCACTCATGTCTTCTATTGTTACTCTAAGATGGAACAAGCAAGGAGTGAATTTAGGAAAGGACTGAGGCTGGCAGCCTCTAAGATGATGCAGTTTTTTTTTTAAAAACCAACCCAAATGTGTCTTTCTAGGAGGCTAGGAAACCAAAAAGAAACAAAACTGAAGTTTTTTTTAAAAAATAAATGTTTATTTCAAGTATGAAAAGTAACATTAAGACATTATGCAAAAATTGTGGTCAGGTTTAACCAGTATAAAACAAGACATGGAAAGTTTACAATTAGGTATAAAATACTTAAAAATATATTGACATTCACAGTAAGTATTTTTGAAAAATATGTTTTGCCAATGTAGCTTAGAAACAAAAATATATTTACACTCCAAGTTAAATAAACAAGTCCTTGAATGAGGAACAATCACCTCTCAGGATGAACAGGTAGCATTTGTAGAAACCTTCTCAAATAGTCAACAATGTCTAAGAGCAAACACCTTATGACTTCACCATCTTCCTGACTCAAAGTTGTAAAGCCATTTTAATTAAGCAGTATAAATGAAACATAACAATTGGTAACCAAACTCTGTGGCTGAAAGATCTTTATTGTGGCAGTAATCCTGAGTTATTTCCAGCAAGATGAATAGAAAGCAACAGAACTTCCTGTGGCAATTACAAAACCCACATCTTGTGATTACTTTACAGGGCTGCTTCCAAGGCTCCTGCTTCTTTTCTCCAGGTACATCTGTTTGTAGGTCTGAAACACTGAGTCTTTTACTGGGTTTTGTACTCTTTCAAATCCATCTGCACTGAAGCTTCTCTTGGAAAGTCTTAAATTAGTCTCATCTAAAGAAACAAAAATGTTACTTTATTTACTTTGATACTGTTCATATGGTGATGAATACACAATTTAAAAACTGAGGGAAATTACGCATTTATCAATGGGACGAAAATGTTAAGGAAGAGTTAAGCAAAAATTAGACAAATTAGGACTCTTTATGGAGCAAATTATGAAGCATACACAAGTCGTTGCCTTTTCTGTTTCCTCCTGTTAACCCCACTGTCATGGCCAAGGGCTGGTTTGCTTTACCTTTACCCTTGCTTAATAAAGGCATCCAATGATCTGTAGATTTCAAATGAATGTCACCTTTTTGTGTGTGTATATGTGTGGGCAGGGCTCTGGGGATGCAGGAGTAGTCTACCATGGAGCTATAATCCCAGCCTTTTTTATTTTGAGACAGGGTCTTGTTCAGTCTCTGAGGCTGGGCTCGAACGTGGGATCCTCCTGCCTCAGTCTCCTCAGTTGCTGGGATTACAGGTGAGCACTACCACACTCGGCTGAAGGTTTGAACTCTTTGGCCTGGGACCTGAGAGAATTGATTCCAGGTGCTTGTATATGCTAGGCAAGCCCCTCAACATTGAGCTACAATCAGAGTCAGTAATGTCTCATCTTTATTTTTACTTATTTATTTTTGTCAGTGAGGTGAGCTAGATTTAATTTTTTTTAAAAAAGAGGTAAACTGATTTCTCTTTAAAAAAAAAAAAAAAAAAAAAAATCCCTGGTCTGTTAAGGTCACTTCAGCTGCTTCTTAATGTGGCTTTTCTCTGGAATGATGGAAGTGGCTCCAGGAAACTGGCCCAAGGAGGTGAACTTGGAGAAGGAGATCCACAGGTGTTCGTTCTTGCCCAAGTCCAGGTGGTGCAGGTCAATGAGCACCTGCACTGCCTCCTCCACAGAGCCCATCTGGATCAGTGCCATCTTGTGGTACTTTTTGAAGAACATGAACCCCTTGACTTTGCCCCCACTGCTGGAGAACAGGACCTTGAGGTCTTCTTCTGTTACGGAAGGCGGGATGTGGGAGAGGCACAAGGTGGCAGAGGGCGGGAAGATGTGATGGAAGTTTTTGGAGCCGGGCTTCTTGAAGCGGTGCAGTGGGGAGTTGCTGAAGTCCCTGGTGAGGCCCTCGTCCTCCTGGTCCTTGAGGGGCAGCTGCACATTCTGGTGCTTGGTCAATGTGATGCTGATAGGCTTCCCATGCAGCGTTTGCCCATTTAGGAGGCTCATGACCAGCAGGGCCTGGGTCCCGTCTGCCATCTGCACCAGCGCATTCTCCTTGTTGAAGAAGATCTTCAACCGGTGAACGTCCCCATAGACCCCAAAAAGAATAAAAAGGCTTCGGGGTGTGACTCTCTCCGGGTTGAGGTTGCTGACCAGCAGGACAGAGTTCCCAGTCCCTGCCAGGCCTGGGATGGCCAAAGGGGCCAGGGCTCCGGGCACATTAGGAATGGAAAGACCTGTGGCTTGAGGAATCGCAAAGGTGGGAGGGAAGCCAGCTGCTGCATACAGAGAGGCTGAGATGTTACCAGGTACAAAGGTTGTGGCCATGGTCTGGTCCAGCAGAGGCTGGCTGCCCCCAGAGGGCAGGTCTGGGCGCGTGTAGTCGTAGCTTTTGCTGTTGTTGTACTTGATGTTGAGGCAGGTGAGCCTGGAGAAGTAGATGAACAGCGTGCAGTAGGGGTGGTAGATGTTCTGTCCATGCAGCGACTGCTTGGCATGCTGGGCACTCAGAGGATCGGCGAACTGCAGTAACACCTGGAATTGGGTGTTCCTGATGAATGTGATGATTTTCAGAACGGTGCCAAACCGGGAGAAGATCTGATACAGCACGCCCAGAGTTACAGGGAAGAAAAGATTCTTCACAATGATCCTGAGCACAGGGCTCTGCCCATCCATTGCCATTCCTGCATCCGCAGCTGCAGCTGAGGCCAGGGTTGCTGACTGGACCAAGTTCCCCGCCTGCAGAGCCGCCTGGACCTGCTCTTGGATTGGGGAACTGTTGGTCTTGAGCTCCTTGTGAATGGAGAACTGGATGTAGATGTGATGGCCGCGCAGCACAGGCGTCACTAAGGTGGAGTAGTTGACCAGGTTGTTGGCTGCTTCCTCTGTGTTCATCTCAATGAAGGCCTGCTTCTTGCCCTTCAGCATCAGGAAGTTGGTGACCTTCCCAAAGGGCAGCCCCAGGGAGATGACCTCGGCACTGGTGACTTCACTGGGCAGATTGCGGACGTGGATCACACGGGACCGGACACCAGCACTGCTTCTGTCACCTTTGAACTTCTTGCTGTCATTTCCGTTTGCTGCAGAGGCAGAGTTGCTGCTCATTATAAAGGGTCCCTTAGTGACACACGTAGAGAAAAGTTTGTCAGATCCCCGCTTCCTGCTACTGCTACGTCTGGGTCAATGCAGTCCATGGCACAGAGCAGACCAACAGGGGACAGGAGTGGAGGCACCAAAATGATGTCTCATCTTTAAAATGGAAATATTCCTAGCCTACTTTGTTATGAGGATTAAAAGAATTAAAATCGCCTACAAGGGGGGGTTAGCAAACTCTGACCTGAGACCAAGTCCTGCTGCCTATTCTGGTAAAGAATTTACTTAGAATTTGGCCTACACTAATTTATTTGCACATTATCTGAAGCCTTTCTCTTGGTACAATGACAGTTGAGCAGTTAAGCCTAGACCTGAAATACCTAAGTGTTTCTTATATGGCCTCATATAGGAAAAACATGAAAACCCCTTAGCTAACTTAGCTTCCCAGCCTATGGCATGACAGAAAATTGGAGAATGCCCTCCTATCACTCATAAAAACACTGAATGACTGAAAAATAAATAAATATTTCTTAAGCATCATAATCTAATTTACATGGTATTAAATAAAATAGATGATGTTACCTGTTTCTTGGTTCGTTTCCTGCTTCCTTTTCTTCACTTTTTCACATTTTATCCAATCTTCTTTTGTACTTTTTATTCCTGAAACTATTTAAATATGTATTTTCAGATCTCTAGATATTGCTATTCATCTCTTTATTAAAAAGAATTACTAATCACATTAAGTCAAAAATAGATTTTGGAAGAAACCAAGATACATTGTATCCATATAGAATATCATCATTTAAAGGGGCCTGGAAGGGTTGGGGCTGTAGCTCAGTGGTAGAGCGCTTGCCTCCCATGTGTGAGGTATTGGGTTCAATCCTCAGCACCACATAAAAAAATAGTGTCCATCTACAAATAAAAAAACATTTTTTAAAGGCTGCAGGGGGCTGGAAAAATTTCTCGTTTGAAGTGCTTGGATACCTCAAATGAAAAATTAAATGCTTTTAAGGTTTCTCTTCATATTATGTGTTTCCCCACCTGGGCTGAAGGGTATTCAAAGGCACCAGAGATAGCAAGCCAGTCCCACAGTCCACCTACTTCCCCTGATGTGGCTGTTACACCCAAGGCCTCAGGTTCTAAGGACCCAAATGAAATGGACTATTGGAATCATCCACATTTAGCAAAATGGAATTTTGTACTCTCATTATACATCCCGATCACCTTCCATGAAAATGTACCCTGTTTATGCTGTAGCTTTATACACCCCAAAAGAAAGTCAGAAAAGCACAGCAAAGACTGATTTCCACTCAAATTCTGTTAGGTTTCCAATCTGGATTTCTAAGCACAGTGCTTTATCTTAACAGTAACAACCCATGAATATAAGAGTACAAATAACTAGTCACCCATTTTCTCCTTTGTTCTTCCTATGCAAATACTCATGGCTGCCACTGTCTTTAGTGACATAATTCACTACGGGGTGACTCTGCTTTCTGGTCCCTACCTCTTACGCAGGCCAGATGTCACCATCTGTACTTCATGGAAAATAGTCATTTGACTGTTTCAAAGATGACAATAAATTGATCAATTTCTATATGAACAATAGGATTTCCCTACTAACCATTACATAGCTCCCAATGGTTAGAACAAAATTTCAACTGATAGGGCTGATTTAAAAGTCCAAAGGGGGCTGGGGATATAGCTCAGTTGGTAGAGTGCTTGCCTTGCAAGCACGAGGCCCTGGGTTCAATGCCCAGCACCGCAAAATATAAATAAATAAAAGTCTAAAGGAAAATGAGCAAAACCAAATCTCTTAGAACAAATGTATATTTGACACCTTCCTAAACACAAAATAATATCTCCCACAATATTATTCTTTTAATTTTGGCACTGGAGATTGAACATAGGGGCACATTACCACTAAGCTACATCCCCAGCATATTTTTTGACAGGGCCTTGCTGAGTTGCTGGGGCTAGCCTCCAATTTGTGATCCTAAGTGGTGGGATTACAGGCATGCACCCCTGCACCCGTCTCACAATACAGCCTTCTTCACGGTAAATGAAGGCTGTGTTTTGGGCAAACTACAATTTCGCATAACTCTTGTCATTGCTATGAATTTACTATAATTTACAAAAAGGGAACCATTAAGCTTAAAACAAACATTGCTTAAGAAAACATTTACTAACAAATAGTAACTGTTGTAACACATGCACATGGTCCCCAGTCACAGCACAAGGTGCCAGCTCTCTTATCACTTACACCTCTTCACCATGTTGTACACAACAAGAAAAATCATACTTGACCTTGCACAGGGGCTTGCTCCTTTGAGTGAGGCTTCCGATCATTCCCTTTTCAACTGAGTTTTCATTCTTTAACAGTACATCTGGACATAATTTAAACTCCAACATACTTGGTTTTACTGGGGCATCTTCCACAGAGATCTGAGGCTTCTTTTCTTGCTCTTTATCTTTATGAAGCTTTTGAGGTGGACTGTCATACTGGGTGAGACAAATACTTTTCCGTTCTGTGCACTTAAATGCAACCCTATTCAGATACAATTTCCTTTGCTCTTTTGCCTGGGAAGGCACTTGGTGAATTCAACTTACTACTTGTACTGGTTGATTTTTGGTCTACTTTGGTTTATCAGTGCACATTTTGTGAGGCAGCATTTTATCGGCTCTTTCTTTAACAGTCCTTGAACTGTTGTTCATCTTAGACTTCTCAGAACGGTGGTGTTTGAGGCTTTTACCATGGCTGGTACACACAATTGCTGGTTCTTCAGAGGCCTCTATACTGCCGCTGGGTCTCTCATTTGGTTTCTTACAGTTCCCCACTTGCACAGGAAGCAGACTGGGCTCAGAATCACGTGGTACATCATTAACACATATCTTCTGGGATGTTTGGTTGGCCATCCATTCTTTATGCTTCTGCCTTTGTAAATATTCCTTCGGTGTTATAATTCTCTTAGTTGAACTGTGCTTCAAGTCTGAGTTGGTGTTTGACACTGTCTTTTCTTTAACACTGACTCTTTCATTAGGATTTGACAAAATATTACATGGCTTGTGTGTACCTCCCACATTTTTATTCTGTTCCTGTTTATCAGATTGTTCCTTCTTTATCTCCCTATCCAGTATGTTCCCTTGGTCTAACTTCCTTTCTTCTCTATGTTTTTGTTTGGAGCGACCTACTCTAAACTTAAATTTTTTCTTTTCTGGTGATATTGAATGTACCGAAGAACCATTCCTCCTGTGTAGCTCTTTAGTCTTTACTTGCAGTGGACGAGGGTTCTGTGGTACACGTTTCTCCTGGTTTACTTGGGAAGCTTGCTCATAAAACGTCATTTTATTAGTAGAGTGCAAAGACACCTCATGGAATTTCAACTTTCTTTTCCTTTTATTACTTTGTAAGCCATCAAGTTTGTTGCCTTTTGGTGAAAACTGACAATTTGATTCTTTTCCCATTTTTAGGGAGCTGTCCTGTTTTGCACTAGATGTATGCTTTTTGTCACCATCACATTCAGAGAACTGACCAGGTAATTTTGGTTCTGTCCCCAACAAACAGTTCTGCTTTGTTTCAGATGTCTTTTTTATACTCTCGCCATGTATTTCAGATAAATTTTTTTCCTCAGTCACCTGAGGAAGAGTCATCTTTGGATTATTTGAAACATTAAATGCAAGGATAGTGACATCTCTCTCTTCTGAGTTACAACTCTTGGTCTCCAACGAACTCTGATCTTTCCCTTTCTCCTGCTCCGGGGTGGAGCTCTTAATGGAATTACACTGACACTGGGGCACTCCTTCATAAACCGTTGTAAGCCAACCCAATGCACAGCAGTGGATTTTGTCTTTTTCTGGGTCCCATATTATAGATTCATAAGGTGCTTGTGCAGTAGCTGCTTGTGGGTCACATGGGCTCTTTTGTGCTATAGGCTTCTCTGTCTGAGATTCTGGCAACTTGTCTACCTCACAGGCTTGCTGCGTGTCTACCTCACAGGGCTCATCCTCTTCAGGAAATAATTCTTTCATCTGCTCTGTGCTTAATATTGTAATTTGTATTTGGTCTATGGAATCCTTATCCTTAGAGTCACAAATGGTTTTATCACAAGTTGGATCTTGTGAGATCTGGCCGGTCACTTTTTGGCCCACAGATCTTTCACGTGTGTTCATAGCTTCAATGCCATAGGGAAACTCTTTCAGAAGTTCTGATAGCTGGTCATGTAGATACAAGATGGGTGTGTTGTCATCGTGAACCTCCTTTCTAGCAGAATCATGGGTAGTGACATTGCTGGCTGCCTTTTCCTGAGGGTTAGTACTTGGCTGAATCATGGTAGGTGAACAACACACATCTTTACCTGTGCTTTCCATTTCAATGGTTTGTTCTAAATTGCTTTCCTCTGGAATTCTTCCATTTGTTTCAAAATGCTCAAAAGATGACAACCCTGGAGGTTGCAGTGACTCTGACTGATCAGTTGTTTCACGAGCAACATCTGCGCATTGCATACATTCGTGTCTTTGAAAACCAAGGTCCTTATTTGCAGTGGTGTTATCTACTTGTTCTTTTTGTCTGCTATTAATCACTTGCTGGTAGGATGATGAAGAGAGGTTCTGTGTCTCAACTTTTTCCAAAGCAGAAGAGCTGAATATTTTTGCGATTTGAGAATTATAAGATACATCACCTTCAACAAGAGAACAAATATTTTCAATCAGTAATACATCACCACTCTCAACAGGAATGTCCCTTGATTTACATGAGGTTTGCTGATCACTCAGAGAAGAGTGCTTTCCTTGACTGATATGAGTCATGCGTTCTGAATCACCACTAGTTGCTTCATTCTGCTTTTCCTTCTGAGTTAGTGGAACAGCCTTAGTTGAAATTGTAGTACTAGCAACTGGACTGTTAACATCAACTTTCACAGTAGCAACCACTGTTTTATTTTTTTCCATTGGACTTTGTAAGCTACAAATGCTACCTTCTTTGATAACTGGATACACCAGTTCAGGTAAAGCTTCAGGTGTCATTCTTTTGAGAGGCAATGATTTGACATTTGAAAGAATTAAGGGTGACACAATAGCAATCTGAAGTTCTGTCCCCTTGGTTATGTTTGCACCAGAAGAGTCATAATTCTGGGTTATCACTGGCAAAGTTGTTTCTTGGGATGGCGTTACCCTTTTATTCTGAGAATTTCCTTCAACTGAACAAAAAACCTTAATATCACCTTCTGCAGTCTTTGAAATTCCAAGTGCAGTTGTGTTTGTTTTTAATTCATTACATTGCTTTTCCTCTGAAGGTTGTGAAGGTTTTTCTTCTGTTGTTGTTGAAGGTGGCTTTTTCCAAAGATTAAGACACGTTGTTAGCAACTCCATGGAACAGTGACTGTCACTTTTAGCAGATATCCCTTGTGTTGAGAATTCAGACTGCCGAGCTGGTTCACCATAAGAGTTATTTGTTGTTTTTGTACAGCCCATCAGGAGATTTTTATTAATTCTAATTTTCCTTGCAAGTTCTGAAAACTTCCTTTTAATTTCTACTAACGATTTAATATCCCTCACTAGCTTTTCTTTTGTGACATTTGTGTCCGGTATTAGATTTGATGCTAGATTGCAGGAATCCATTCTTTTCTCTTGATTATTTTGAGCAAGAGTCTGAGCACTATCCACAGAAGATCTAACTGGTTCATTAAAAGGCTGTGTGACATTGGTATGTACCTTCAAATTACAGAAATTTCCAGTTGTGTGAAGACTTTCACTAGCGTTTGGCCACAGCAATTGAAAGCCTTTATTGAAGTCTTTTACTTCAGACGAGTACACTTCAGGACTCTGAGGAACTTCCACAGGTAAGTTTTTTATAACATGTTGAGAATTTGACAAAGGCTGTCTTCCATATTTGCAGGGGTAAGGAAGAAGAGGACGGAGTCTTTTGTTTGTTTGGGTAGGATATTGATAAGAGGACACAGGCACAGTCTGTGATGATTGTAAAGTCTGTGTTAATGAGGGAAACTGACAGTTTTTAACTTGAGATGATGTAGATGGCATGTTTTGTTTCTGAACAGCTGGATCTTGCAAAAAGCTTTGTGGCATAATGTTTTGTTTCTGAACAGCTGGATCTTGCAAAAAGCTTTGTGGTGTAATGTTCTGTTTCTGAACTGCTGGATCTTGCAAAAAGCTTTGTGGCGAATAAGAGTATTGCTTTGGAAGTGGTCTGTAATCAGGATAGGTCTGTTCATTCGATGCATACTGCTGCACCCAATCAATCTGTCGATCTGATGGTGGTTGGCTAAGTGCTCGATCTCCTTGAAAAGTTACAGGAGCTCTTACAGAATTTGAAGGATTCATTTGTAGTTGCACAGAATACCTATCTGATGATACAAGCTGACTCTGTAGTGTATGAGGATTAGATGTATTAGTTCCAACATCAGCCTGATGACACACAGTTGCCTCTGTATGAGAAGGCATGGAATTCCTCACTGATGAGTTCAACCATACATTTTGCATAATTCCTGAAGACATTTGCAAATTATGGTTTGGTTGTGTGGGTCCTGTAATAGTTCTACATGTTATCCTTTCTACTGATGTTTGTGAGGCCACCAATGTCCTATTATGCATATTAGAAACCTGAGGAGTACTGTAATTTCTGATATTTTGCACTGGTTGTGAAACTGGATTTGAATTGCTGGAATACATGCATGCTTCATTACTTCCAGGATAGTTGAAAGAACTTTGAGATGTTGTGGTAAGCTGGTTTACTAAAAACTGCTGCAGAACAGATGACTGGCTTTTAGTATATGGTGGTGGTGGTGGTAACATATCACCCACTGTCTTTGCATTCCAATTCATGACTGGTGTAATATGGTAGCAGTGTAGTATCAATCTGTTGTTTTGAATGTCAGGAACCTGCAAGAAATAAAGATGTTATTTTTTTTGAAAATTAGTATCTAACTATGACTATCGTAATTACTGAAATTTGAGACTAAAAAAACTCACCTTGGAAAAGGAATAGCAATGAAAGCTCCAATAATAAATAAGGCAAGATTAAATGTGTATACAATGTATAGGAGGAACTCATTCTACACAACATAGTTATTACTGTTACATTTAAGTGAGTATCACTTTGTTTTTACTTGTTATTTTTGGACCAGAGCTGGGGAATCAAACTAAGGGCCTCATGCAAGCTAAACATGTGATCTACAACTAAGCTACATCCTTAGCCCCTGCTTTTCCTTATTTTCAAAAACTTTTTATTCTAACTAATCTATGCTAACTTTAAGGAAAAAAAAAAAAAAAAAAAGTATGTTACTTTATCTAGAAAATTTCTAGCCATAGCCTGGAAGGGCGAAGCATGCCTATAATCCTAAGCAATTTGTGATGCCAAGGCAGGGGGATCATAAGTTTGAGGTCAGCATGTAGCTCAGTACAAAGGGCCCTTGAGTTCAATCCCCAGTGGGGGGGGGGGGGGGGGAATCAAGGAGTAGGTATAAACAAACACTGATTCATAAATAAAATCACATGTCTATAATCCCAGCAATTTGGGAGATTGAGGCAGGAAGGGAGTTCACAGCCAGCCTCAGTAACTTAGTGAAACCTTCAGCAACTTAGGAAGACCTCTCAAGATTTAAACAAACAAACAAACAAGACAGGGGATGTAGCTCATTGGTAAACTGTCCCCAGGTTCAATCCCCCACCACAGCCCCCGTCACAAAAAAAAAGAAAAAAAAAAAAAGAAAAAAGAAAAAACAAAGCTGTTCTGAACTGAAGTAGCAATGACTCTCACACAGAGTGGGAACTGGGCAAACAAGTGTTCTCAGAGACGTGTTCTTTTCTGCATGTACCCCAAAGCCAGCTGTCAGAATACTCGTCAGACAAGTGAACAAAGCAAACTAATGGTGCTTACATAGCTTAAGTTTATGAAACCTATCCCTCCAAAGCAATAGGACTAAGTACTATCTATTCAGACGGCTGCCACTAGACTCTCCCTATTGGTAAGCAAGTTTCAATAACTGTTTTCTGCTATTTTCCTGTATTTTCTTTGGACTGTCTACCCCAGTACCCATTGCTCCACTGCCCTGGTACAGCTGGCCATGGAAAGGACACAAACTTTCAAACTAAAATTTAATGAATTACACACTTTAAGAACACATCTTTTAAAATACATGAAATACAAGCTAGGCACAGTGGTGCACACCTGTAATCCCAGCTTCTCAGGAGGCTAAGGCAGGAGGATACAAGTGTGAGACCAGCCTGGACAATTAAGTGAGACCCTGCCTGTCTCAATAAAAATTTCAAAAAGGCTGGAGATATAACTCAGTAGTAGAGTGCCCTTGGATACCAACGCTACTGTCAATACCAAGTACTACTGTCAAAACAAAACAAAGCAGGGCATGGTGGTGCACACCTATAATCTCAGCGGCTTGCAGGACTGAGGATCACCAGTTCAAAGCCAGCCTCAGTAACGGCAAGGCACTAAGTAACTCAGTGAGACCCTATGTCTAAATAAAATACAAAATAGGACTCGGTAACTGAGTGCCCTAGTTCAATCCCCAGTATAAAACACACACACACACACACACACACACACACACACACACACAAAAACACTTAAACCCTAGATTCCTTCCAAACACATGATCTATAATGGGCCTGTTTTCCATTTTTTATAACTAGGATATCTTATTTTGCTATACATATACCTACCTCACAGTCTACATAATACTCTATACAGGTGTTACAATACAAAAGAACAAAAATTAGTCTTTGTCTCTGGTCCCCGATTCAAAGTTAAATCCCTGGGAATTTCCTGAGTGATTGGAATATTTTTTGTTATTCACAGTGAACCCCTTTGCTCACTATGCTACTGAGGTGAGTTGGAGCAGGTTCCTAGACAGCTCTGGGACCAGACTGGTCAGAGGGTTGGAACGAGCAGAGATTAAACTCTACAAAAACTCTGAACAACGAAATCAGCTGAGCTTCCATGTTGGTAAATACATCATGATGCTAGAAGGGTAGTGCACTCACAGGTCACTGAAGCTTCACCCCACCCGCCCCACCTACTTTGCTATCTGCAACTCTTCACTTGGTTCTGCCAGAACTGTATCCTATATAATAAACCAGTATACATAAATAACATGTTTTGCTGAGTTCTGTGACCCATTCTAGCATATTACTAAATTCAAAGTGGGAGAAGTCACAGGATCCACTAGTTTACAGTTAGTCAGTAGTATGGAAAACCCAGTCTAGTGAATGAGGTCAGTTCTTGTGCGATTGAGTCCTTTAAGTGACTATGATACCAACTCTAGGTAAATAGTACTAAAACTAAACAGAACTGCAGGCTACCCAGATAGTGTCTGCAGAGAATTAGAGAATAGGTTGACATGGGGGAAATCCATATATCTGGTAAGATAAGTGCTCTGTGAAGAGTAGAGGAATCATGTTTAGTCTTCCATAAAAGTGACAAATTATGTTTCGAAAGGTCTCACCAATAGCCCATTGATAAATTTAAAAATGGACGAAAGCCAGTGTGGCATGCCTATAATCCCAGTGCCCTGGGAGGCTGAAACAGGAAGATTGCAAGTTCACAACCATCCTTAGATATTTAGGGAAGCCCTAAGCAACTTAAGGAAAATCTGTCTCAAAATAAAAAACAAAAAGGGTTTATAGCTCAGTACTTTAAAGGGACCCTGGGCTCAATCCCCAGTACCAAAAACTAAAATGAATTTAACTATAAGATCCCCACCTGGAGTCCATCAGGGAACTGGTTGCTAACGGGCAGAAATGCATAGAGGTGCCGGAACAACAATTTGGTCTGGAGTTTTCCATTTCAAACACAGCCCCAGCAAACTAACAGAGTACAGGTAGGAAGAGAATCTTTATGTACTGTAGATGGGGTTTCCCCCCACCTACTTCTTTGCTGGCCCAGAAGTAAACTAAAGGGTATAAAAGCACTCCTGAATAACTCAAATTAGAAGGAGGAAGTTGTCCTGGGAGTTAAAAAAGTTTTCTCAAGAATTTCTAAAGGGCTGGGTGCAGTGGCACACGCCTGTAATCTCATGGCGCTGGAGGCTGAGGGCAGGAGGATGTCAAGTTCAAAACCAAGTTCAGCAATAACAAGACACTAAGCAACTCAGTGAAACCCTGTTTCTACATAAAATACCAAAAAGGGCTGGGGATGTGGCTCAGTGATTGAATGCCTCTGAGGTTCAATCTCTAGTACCAAAAAAAAAAAGAATGTATGAAGGGCTGGAGATTAGTTCACTAGCAATGCACTAGTGTGCAGGCCCTGGGTTCAATCCCCAGTACCAAAAAGCAAGCAAACAAAACTTTTTCACCACTGTGTGTGGTGGAAGGACATGGCAGAGGAAAACACCTAAGGACATCAGAATCGGGAAGCAAAGAGAGCTCCACTCAGCAGGAACAAAATATATAATGCAAGGGTACGCCCCCATCAATCTACCTCCTCCAACAGCATTCTACCTACTTAGGGTTACCACCAGATTAATCCATTCAAGTGGATTAATGCACTGATTAGGTTAATGCTCTCAGACTGCAATCTCACCTCTAAACTTTCCTGCATTGTCTCAAACATGAACTTTTGGAGGACACCTTTTTATCTAAACCGTAACAAAAATTCATCTCTTGGGTTGGGGCTGTAACTCAGGTATGGAATGCTTACCTAGCATGCACAACAAGGCCCTGTATTCAACCTCCACCACTTCCAGGAACAAAAAACAAAAAAAGAAATGAAAGCATCTCCTTTTCATAAAAGCACTAAAATTTTCTGAAAAGTCAAAAAACAAACATGGACATCTAACTCAACATTACCTTTATTGTACTGAAATCTGATTTATATTTAAAGTAGGTTTATTTTTCCATTCTCTCAGACATTTTTTTCTCCTTCCAGGTCCCCAGTTACTCCAACCCATATACTTCTCCCCATACTCTGCTGCCTATTTTTCTAAGGATTGGGGGGGAAATACAAATACAAACACAAACACACACGGCATCATCTGTTATTCTCCCACCACAAATTCCATAAAAGATGAATGCTTGAAAGTGTAATCTTCTAGTGACACCTGGTGCTATGTAGATTCCATTCCTGGGGCTGGGGGTATGGCTCAGTGTTAGGTTATAGGCTTAGCATGTGCAGCACCTAAATAAGTAACATCCCATTCCCTTTTCCTTTATTCCTGGTATCAGTATGTCTCCATGGGGTAACTCACACAGCCTGTAGGATAGTCTCATTTACAGCCCTTCACAGAAATCTCCTAAGAGGGGAATCTACTTAGGAGGGGAATCTACAGCTGCTGCCAGAATTGCTCCTTATCCTGGCATCAAAACACCCAGAATGACACTGCCACGTGTGTCATTTTTCTGCTGCATCAAAGAAATATTACACAAAATCGTATTTCCTCTACCAGTTGTGGCGGTGCATACCCGGCATTGCAGTGACTTGGGACGTTAAGGAAGGAGGATCCCAAGTTGAGGTCAACCTCAGCAACTTAAATCCTGTATCAAAATGAAAGGGAAAAAAAAAAAAAAAAAGGGCTGGGGATATAGCTCAGAGGTAGAACAGTCCTGGGTTCAATCCCCATATCATTCATAAATAAATAAATATAACTTGTGTTTCTGTGAAACTAAAATATATAATGAAATATCATTAAAGAAATTAAAATACTAAATTAAGCAATATTCGTTTATCTGGGCATGGTACAGGCCTGTAATACAAGTACTTTATGAGGTTAAGGCAGGAGGATTGCAAGTTCAAGGTCAGCAACCTCGTCAGACCCTGTCTTAAAATAAAATGGTTGGGGTGGTAAAGCATCCCTAGCTTCATTATCCAATGCCATTAAAAAAAAAAAAAATCATCTGATGCAAAACAATAAAACGGTATGACACTCGGAAAACAGTAGATGTGAATCCAACTATATCAAAATAACCTTAAATGTGAATTGAGTAATCAGTCTAAAAGAGATATCAGAGTGGATTTAAAAAAATTACCCAACTATATGTAGTCTGTAAGAGATACACCTTAGATTCAAAGATAGAAAGATTGAAAGGAATGGAAAAAAATCATGCAAACAGAAGCCACAACTGGTACCTTATTTTCTATTTCTATAACTGACTACCACATCTTGGGTAGTTTACAAAGAATATTTATTTGGAACATGGTTCTGAAAGGCTGGGAAATTCAAGACCTCACAGCAGAATCTAGTGAAGTCTTTCCTGTTGATGGGGACTTTATGGCATCCTAAGGCAGCAAAAGGCATCCCATGGCAAGATGTAGACCAAACATCCAAGCTCAGATGGCTCCTCTAAACCTTAATGACCCTTCCAAAGGTCCCACCTCCAAACATGATAGTTTCTACTGTCTTAATACCTCACAATGGGTATTAAATTTCAACATGATGTTTAGATGGGGGCATTCGAACGATACCAGTTGGAATGGCTATGCTAATATACAGACGAAATAGAATAAAATAAAAATTTAACAGAGATAGAGATTCATTGTATAATCAGGGTAAATAAATCAAGGTGTAACAATTATACATATACTTAAAACATCAAAATAGAAGAAGCAAAAACACAAAAAATATTCACCAATAAGACACAAAACCTCAATTCCATACTTGCAATAATAGAAAAAATGGTCAAAAAATCTTTAAGAAAATAGAAGCCTTGAACCCATACACACACACACTCCTTCCCTGTTAAAAGAAAAATAAAAAATAAAAAAGCCAAAGTACCTTGAGTTATAAGGAGAGTGACTGGTTGTCTGCTAGTTGTAGGTAGGGTGCTGTCTCTAGTCTTTGACAGTTACTGTGGATTGGATCCAGGCATCCAACTACTCATCAAGTGATAGAGTCAGCATGCAGTCCTGTAATGGAAGCAGATGCCAATGTACTCAATTCTTTTTTTTTTTTTTAATATTTCCTTTTTGGTGGCAGTGTAGTTCAAACTCTACCACTAAGCCACATCTTTAGCCTTTTCTATTTTTATTTTGAGACAGGATTTCACTATGTTGCCCAGGCTGGCCTTATTCCTCCTGCCTTAGCCTTGTGAAATCCTAGAATTACATACAGGTGTACACCACAGCACCTGCTATCTTTACATTTGCTTTTAGTTATTTATATATCTTTATGGTGATATATAATTTATGGTAATTCAATACACGTATAGTATGGAGAACGGATGAGCCCCCAGTCATCAGCTAATCTTGCAATGTCAGCAAAAGCCACCCTGGGAAACAATCCTAAAAGGCAAGGAAGTTAAGTCTTGAAACTCGGTTTTCACACTGTTATCAGATGGTCCGGTATAATAGGATTCCTGGGTGCAGCAGGATAACAGGATGTTCCCAGCACTGTAACAGTAGGATAGCTGCAAAAATATTTCTAGCTCTTTAACTATTTAGTGCACAAAAGAAGCCTCTTAATAACTCACAAGCCTTGAACAATTTACAATGCCCCTATAGTTAGCTTCCTGATTATGAGACCCTATATAAAAAACTTGTGGAACTAGTTCTGGGTCACTGCCCTCCATTAGAGGGCAGTGTTCCACCTGGTCCCAGCTTTGCTTAAAATTATGTTTTGTTTCTGGGTTTTTCTCCCATCTCCTGTTGCCCCTACTCAAGATCCTTTGCTAATGCTGTGCAGGTTGTGGCAATATATATAATGCAAAATGATCAGAGTACCTGCATCTCCTCAAAGTCAATCATTTTAATATTTTGGAAACTTTTCTCCTCTTATTTTGAAATAAGGCAGACTGACTGTACAACCACAAGAATGGGAAGTTATATATATTAAAACACAGTATTATCATTCTTGTATATCTAAAATAAACAAATAAAAATTTTAAAAATGCACAGATTGTTGCAAACAAGTTACCCTACTATGCTACAGAAAAATCAGAAATAGTTTTCCCCATCTAACTGGGTTTTCCTTCCTTCCTCATATTGGGATTGAATCCAGGGCCTTCCACATGCCAGGCATGTTCTCTGCCAATGAGCTAATTCCCAGTCTTTTTATTCTGAGACAAAGTCTGGATGAATCACCCAGCTTGCCTTGAACATGTAGACTTTATGCCTCAGCCTTCCAAGTAGTCTGAATTACAGGCATGGGCCACTGAACCAAGCCCGTTTTTGTGTCCCTTCCCTAACACCTTTCTGCCCATTCTCCCTCCTCCTTCCTGCTCTTCCCAGTATGTAGTAACCACTATTTCATCCCGTTCTATGAAATCAACTTTTTAGTTTCCACATATGCATGAGATCACAGTACTACTTGTCTTTCTGTGCCTGTCTTATTTCACTCAAGAAATGACCTCACTTATCCATGCATGTTGTCGCAAATCATTTTTCTTATGGATGAACAATATTCCATTATGTATACCACATTTTCCTTATCCATTCATCTGTTGATGAATATTGAGTTCATTCTGTCTCTCAGCTATGAAAGGGACTGAATTCTTAAGACTCTGTTGTGTGGAAGTGCCCTAGAACACCCTTTGTAAGATAGGATGTAGTTAAATAAGCAAACCTGAAACTCTGACCCTAGATATGGGGTAGTCTTCCCTTATTCATGGTTTTGCTTTCCACAGTCTAAAAATATTTAGTGGAAAACTCCAGAAGTAAACAATTCATAGGTTTACCATTATGTAACATTTTGAGAATCATGATGAAATCTTACACCATTCTGCCCATGATATGAATCATCCCTTTGTCCAGCACATGAATGTATCTAGTTTGTATATGCTATCCACCTGCTCATCACTTAGTAGCTACCTCAGTCATCAGATTCACTGTTTCCAGTGTTCATGTTCAACTAACTTTTATTTTACTTAAAAATGGCCCGAAAGCACAAGAGCAGAGCAATCATGATGGCAATTCAAGCATGAACAACAATAAAATGTCTGTAGAACTGCTCCTTTAAGTGAGGAGGTAAAAATTTTAGCATAATTTATGCACAGTAAAAATACAGTATCTGGTATAGTCAGGTGTGGTGGTGCAAACCTGTAATCCTGGTGGTTCAGGAGACTTAGGCAGAAGGATCAAGAGTTCAAAGCCAGCCTGAGCAAAAGTAAGGTGCTAAGCAACTCAAAATACAAAAAAGGGCTGGGGATGTGACTCAGTGATTGAGTGCCCTTGAGTTCAATCCTTGGTACCAAAAAGAAAAAAAAATCAAATAATATCATCATCCAGTACTACCCAGTTTCCATATCACCTGGGATTCTGAGAACATACTCCCCCCACCAATAAACGGGAACTAATATGGTTAGCATGATTTGTTCTCTATTAATCCCAACCATATACCAAGTTTTACATTTGCAAAATAGGCAATTCTAATGTGCTAATGCTGGTAAGCTGTGTTGGCCTTCACTGGGAATCAAGCAAGCAGCCCTTGCCTGTTGAGGTTGATAAAGAGTCATGGCCCAAATTTAAGAATTCAAAGCCATAATTCACACATTCCTGTTCTATACAGAATCTGGAGGCTTTCTGTATGTCTTAATGAAAATACCACGCAGACACTTTTTACTATAAACTGTGGTGATTGATTGTTTCTGGTAGAGAAGAAATCAAATCAAAGGGTAAATTTTACTGTCTAGAATTTTTAAATTTGGTGCTGTGGATGTAGCTCAGTAGAAGAGATCGTGGCTAATTTCTAATTTGCTGGGGGTAGTGATGCATGCCTCTGATCCCAGGTACCTGGGAGTCTGAGCAGGAAGGTGGCAAGTTCAAGGCCAGCCTCAGAAACCTGACAAGATACTGTCTTTAAAAAAAAAAGGGGGGGGTGGGAGCTGGGGAGATAGCTCAGTCAGCAGAGTGCTTGCCTTGCAAGCACAAGGCCCTGGGTTCAAATCCCCAGTACTGCCCCCCCAAAAAAAAGGTTAAAAAAGCTGGGGATGTAATGACGTTCTGGGTTCAATCTCCAATACCATACCAAAAAAGTAATGATTAATTAATTTCAAGTTAATTAATTTTTAAAATACAATTGTACGCTGGGCACAGTGGTACATGCCTATAATCCCAAAGACTTGGGAGACTGAAACAGGAGGATAGCACGTTCAAAGTCAGCCTGAACAACCTGGCGAGACCCTGTTCCAAAATAAAACCATAGAAAGGCCTGGGGATGTGGCTCAGTGGTTAAGCATCTCTGGGTTCAATCTCAGGTACCATAAAAAAAGTCCAGTTGTGTTATAGTGAGCCTGTATTCCCACTGACTTAGGAGGCTGAAGCAGGAAGATTACTTTGTCCTGAAGTTTAAGACTAGCCTGGGCAACACATCGAGAACCCCATCTCAAAAAACTCTAATCCTTACCTCCTGTAAGCAGACAATGTCTATCATTAGATTTGACAACTGGGGGATTTAAATCTTAGAAGGTATTATCAATGCTACTATTTCTTGTTAGAAGACTGGAAAGACAACCAGTCACTTAAATCCAAAGTGTAGGAAGTCATGCACAGCAAGCTATGAGTTGTGAAAGTCAACTGTCACGTAGGGGAAAAAAAAGTGATGTGAGTTGCTATAAATAAACCGTATAAATATAACTACTACTGATGTGGACTTACACTAAATATTTCTCAAATACCTTACAGGGTGAGTGGCGCATACCTGTAATCCCAGTGACTCTGGCGGGTGAGGCAAGAGGAGTGTGCAAGACAGCCTCAGCAACTTAGAAAGGCCCTAAATGACTCAAAAAATAAAGCGCTGGGAATGTGACTCCATGGAGAAGCACCTCTGGGTTCAATCCCCAGTACCAAAAAGGAAAAAAATAAAAGAAGTTCTTGAAGATCTCACTAAGGTTAACAGAATTCTTTTGGGGCTGAGGATGTAGCTCAGTGGTAGAATCTGTTTGGTATGCTTGAACATTTCAATCCTAGATAGCCACCAGGGCTGTCTACACCACATTCTCTTCCTTTTCTAGGGACTTCTTTGTTTTTATCCTCCCCACTTTTCTGAGTATTGCTTCACTTATACACAATATTTTTCTCACAAGAGAGCTTGCTAACCTGCCTGTACAAGCTAACCAAATTCACTGATAAACAACTAATGTAACCCCTCTACCCACTCTTCTGACTTTTGCCTTTGAAACCTCTTTGAAATCTCTACAAAAACATATGTTCAAAAAAAAAAAAAAAATGTTCAATATTGCTTAAATCTGCATTTTCCCAGAATGCAACTATGATCAGCCTAAAATAACGCATTTCTTAATTTATACCTCTGTTTCTCATAAGGGTGGACACCTCCAACATTACCAAAAGCAATGTTTCTTCTGGAGTATCCACTGATGTGGAAAATTGTCAAAAGCCAGTATTTCTCACTGAAAAATTGATCTGTAATAAAAACATCTGAAAAAAATCATACATACTATTAAAAAAAAAAACAGATGCCAACACTTTGGGATTAGGTCTCTTTTCAGAAATTTCAAGTGTCATGATTTATTCAACCTATAGTAAGTAGCTCCTTTCCTATTCTTAGTTAAGAAATCACACTGTCAGTCCTTGAAATAGGACTTCCATAATCAATTGTTTTAAAATTTACATTTTACAATTCTAGCTAGTATAAAAACATAGCAGCTAACATTGGAAACTTAACTACATATCAAGAACAGCACTGGGCCAGGCATGGTGGTACATGCCTGTAATCCCAGAGACTCCTTAGTAGAGGCAGGAGGATTGAAGTTTGAGGCCAGCTTCAGCAATTTCGTGAGGCCCTAAGCACTTGAGACCCTGTCGGGGTACCGCGGACCCCACCCTAGTCTGGCACTGAGCCGGGGTGGCCCAGTTTGCAACATCGAGGACCTCAGTCTGGGGCCCCTGGTTTGCAACAAACAGCTAACACTGCTGACTCATGCTCGCTGCGTGCCTTCTTGTTGCCCTTATTGTATTACATTGTTATCATGCTCTCCCCACATGCTCAGTAACTCTGATTGGCTGCTGTATTCTTGTAACTGCCTAGAGACTGATCTCAGGCTGATTCTGATTGGCTTATGCTTGCTATATAACCCAGACACTTCCTCAAATAAAGAGCATTTTGTTTGTTGGGCATTGTTCGTCGTTCATTGTTCGTCGTTCATTGGTCTTTGTCTTTTGGGCTTTTTTGTTCATGTGAAAAGGAAGCGAACGCGTTATCATTGCCTCCGCCGCCGCGGTACCCCGACAAGACCCTGTCTCAAAATAAAAAATATAAAGGGTTAGGAATATGGCTCAGTGTTAGAGCAACCCTGAGTTAAATCCCCTGGTACCTAAAAAGAACTGTGATGAATGCTTTAATTACAATACCTTGTTTAAGTGTCCTAACAAATTAAGAAGTCAAACAGCCCTCCCTTGGGTGCAGCAGTGGCCAGTAAGGGCAGAACACCTCTCTACGATTCCAAAGACACAGGCCAAAAAGACAAGATCAGGCTGGCATGGTGCTGCACCCCTATAATCCCAGTCACTAGGGAGGCTGAGGCAAAGAGGATCACAAGTTTGAGGCCAGCCTCAACACTTAGTGAGGTCCTCTGCAATGAAGTTGAGACACCATCTCAAACTAAAAAGTAAAACTGGCCAAATTATATTGTTATAGTATGCATGTATGAATATACAACAAATCCCATCATTATGTACAATAAAACCAATAAGAATACATGGGGGAAAAAAACTACTCAAAAAAGAAAACAAGAAAAAAGATAAAGGACTGCAGATGTAGCTCAAGGGTCAAGCACACTTGGGTTCAATTGAAATATCAAAAGGACTCATGGTTTCCTTTCTTCCAGTACTAAGGACTGAACTCAGGGGTGCTGTACCACTAAGCAACAATCACAGACCTTTGTATTTTGAGGCAGGATCTAAATTGCTGAGGGTCTCACTGAATTTCTGAGGCTGTCCTCAAACTCGAAATCCTCTGCCCCCGCCTCCTGAATCATGAGGATTACACCACCATGCCAGGCTTGGCTCATGGTTTTAGAGGTTTCAGTTCATGGTCATTTGGCCTCATCGCTATGGGCCTGTGGTAATGCAGGACACAACAGGGAGCACATGGTGAAGGACATCTGCTCACCTCATTATGATTGGAAAGCAGAGAAGGAGAAAGAGAAAGGAGTAAGGGACTAGATGTAGTCCCAAGAGCATGTCCCCCAAGAACCCACTCCCTTCAACTTGGTCCTACCTCCTACAGTTTCCAATAATCCATTCAGCTATGAATCCCTCAATACATTCATCCACTGAAGATCTCAGAACTCATGATCCAATCAATTCCTGAAAGTCACATTTCTGTATTCCTACCTTGTAGATGAAGCCTTCAATACATGGTTGGGAGATATTCCTGATTTTAATAACAATAGTGAAAGAATGACTGTTCTCCCTGTACAAGATCAGGAGCAAGACAAGGATTCCACCTTGCCACTTCTATGCAACATTTTACTAGAGGCTAGCCATTGCAGTTTTACTCCAAAAGCATCCAGAGTGGAAGTGATGTATAACTAACCTGTTATTTGATCAATATATAGAACTAAGAAACTAGTTTGGTTAGGTTACAAAAACACAAGATCAATATACAAAACCAATTGTATTTCTATATAATATTTTACCCACAAAAACAATTCAATTTACAATAACATTAAAAAATATAAAACAAAGCCAGGTCATACAGTACATGCCTATAATCCTGCTTAGGAAGTTTGAGCTAAAAGAATCTTGAGTTAAAGGACAGTCTGGACATCTAAGCAACCCAGTCTCAAAAAAGAAATAAAACTATTATAAAATACTGCTGAATGAAATTAAATACCTAAATAAATGGGAAATATCTCACATTCATGGGTTGGAAGACTTAATATTGCGACTGTTGCAATACTCCCCAAATTGATTTACAGATGCAATGCAACCCTTTTAAAAACTGAGGATTTTGAAACTGGGGTTGTGGCTCAGTGGTAGAGCGCTTGCCTAGCACATGTGAGGCACTGGGTTTGATCCTCAGCATCACATAAAAATAAATCAATAATGTCCATCTATAACTAAAAAAAAATTTTTTTTAAATTGAGGATTTTATCCTAAAACTCATATGAAAATAGAGGACTGAAAAGATCCAAAACAATCTTAAAAAAGCAAAGTTGGTGAACTTATACTTCAAATTCAGAGCTTAGTACAAAAGTCCAGTAAAGAAGACTACTGGGGTATTCATGTAAGATAGGCTTTGGTCAATAGATCAGACCCAGAAATAAACCCTCACACTTATGATCACTAATAAGGAATAAGAACATTAAAAAATAAACTGGTCAACATGCACATGAAAAGATGTTTTACATAACTAAGCATCAGGAAAATGCCTATAAACTCAGGGACTCAGAGGCTGGGGCAGGAAGATTACAATTCAAAATCAGCCTCAGCAATTTGGCAAGCCTCTGTTTCTAAATAAAATATAAAAAAGGGCAGAGAACATCGCTCAGTCATTAAATGCCCCTGAGTTCACTCTCTATTACTAAAAAGGAGGAGAAAAAAAAAAAGTTATTTAAAAAAAAAAAAAAGAAAAAAAAAAAACAGGGCTGGGGAGATAGCTCAGTCAGAGTGCTTGCCTTGCAAGGCCCTGGGTTCGATTCCCAGCACCGCACCAAAAAAAAAAAAAAAGGGCATCTACTTCTGGTTTCTGTTTAAGAAATCACACCATCCAATTAAGTTGTTTTTGTGTGTGTGTGTGTGTGTGGTGTTGGGGATTGAACCCAGGGCCTTGCACACGCCACGCAAGCGCTCTACCACACTGAGCCGTAGCCCCAGCCTCCAATTAAGTTTTAACAGTGAAATTTTCATCTCAAACTTTACAAATGAAGCCTGTAATCTGATATATCTCAAGAGAATCTTGAGTTACTGTCATTAAATCTTGGCAACTGTTTTTTATAACTTTGAGCACAAAAGGTATACCTCTAATCTCACCTGAGACATTTGCTTCAACAGGCCACTCCCCCACTTTGCCCTTCATTTACAAGCACACTTAGGTTATAAAGAACTTAAGCACAGCATAGCTAAGTGCTTTTGTAAGCACTTAGAATTCTTCAAGGTCTACAAAATTACTTTTTTCTCTAAAGGCACTTTCTTCCCCCCCCCCCCCCAAAAAAACTATGTCTTGCTAAATTGCTTAGGACCTAGTATAGTTACTGAGGCTGGCTTCAAATTTGTGATCCTCCTGCATCAGCCTCCCAGGTAGCTGGGATTACAGATGTGCCCCACCACACCCAACTAAAGGCTTCTTTCAAAGTGAACTTTAATTCGCATTTCAATAGCCAGGGCTGATGAACTATTCTTGCTTTATCTCAAACTGAATGCTTTCTGTGTTAAGTTTACACAGCAGAAAGGGAAGCCAGCCTGCTTAGACAAAACAAGGGTTCTTGAAGTTCAACTCTGCAAATACATTTTAAACAAGGTAGATCAATTCCCTAAGGATTTAAGCCCCAACTATGTCCAAAACAGTGACAATCTAGAAGGGAAGATTCCCATACAATCCAAGGTAACAGAGAACAAAGCTGACGCGAGCACCCGGCTCGCGTCTTCTTCTTGAAGTGCACCTAGGAACCTTCACCTGAGGTACAGATCAGAGGAAACAAGAATTGACTCTTACCAAGAAGTTGGGTCCAACGTGTAGCTCTTTATTGACGGTTCTCTCATACAGCAAAACAGTCTCGGAGGATGGCGAGGCAATGACCAATGGTGGCTGGTACCGACGGGGCAGTCGTGCTCCGGGAGGCAAGCAAGGAGGACTGCCACCGGTCCAGTTACAACGTTGGGTTTTTATACATTTTTAAAATCAGCAAAAATCACAGCACACACTTTATCACACTCTAAAACCTTAGGGTTACATAATTTGCATAACTATCTGAGCACACATAGTTTTTTTGGCACAGCACACATTCCTTATCATACTGTAAAACCTTAGGGTTTACTCATTAGCATATCACTGCACACCTTAGGGTTTCCTAATTAGCATATCAGTATGGCTCACACAGAAAGGAAGGAAGGACAGAGAGAAAAGAAAAATTACACAGTCAGATTGGTCTGGCAGCATGGAGTCACTCATGTCCAATTATATGCTCCAATCAAAAGCTTTGGGGCAGTTGCCCTGGCCAAGATATTTAATGGATATTAAATGACTCTGAGCCTGTAGGTAAAACCAGATGTGGCTTGGTAGTGACTGTTACTATAACAAAAAAAAAAAAAAAAAAAAAAAAAAAATCTAGGGGATCTGCAGGGATGGGATTTAATAGGACACAAAGCTCATGAATTTACTCAGAGCTTAAATGAGCAAAATGAACTTCCTGTAAGACAATGTTAAATGCACTAGGTCACAAAACACTTCCTTTAACATGACAATAGCTATTATGTATTACCATATGCCAGTAGCTATTCTGTGTATTCCATGTATGAATACTCATGTAACTGATCACAATAATTCCGTGCACATACACTGTTATCCCATTTCATAGATAAGAAAACTGAAGCAGAGATGTTTCTCTGAAATTGTATATTGAGTGACAGAGCCAAGACCTGAACCAAAGCAGTGTGGTCTGACTGCGGGGAACAGTCTTCATCATTACATAAGGCTTTCAAATACAAGTTTTGTGGTTACTGAAGGTAGGCCCCACAGATGACTGCTTTGCCATTACAGGACTAGTTCTCCCAGAATGGTCCTCTATGATACACTCCCACTACCCCCCAAGCTAAAAACATTCAAGGCAGGAATGGTGGTGCATGCCTGTAATTCCAGCAACTCTGGAGGCTGAGGCAGGAGAATTCCAATTTCAAGGCCAACCTGAGCAACTGAGTCCCTCAATAACTTGGTGAGACTCCATATGCAAAAAAGGAAAAAAGAAAGAAAAGGGAGGTTTTGGTGACATAGATCAGTGGTAAAGCATCTGCGGGTTCAATCCCCAATACCAAAACACAACAAAACAGAAAACAAGTGCCAGCACATGAAGTGCTGCCTTAATGTAACTAGGTAACTGACCTGTCACTTCACTATAAACAATCTCTTCCTGAACTAAGGATGTAGCTCAGTGGTAGAGTGCTTGCTCAGCAGGCACCAGGCCCTGGGTTGCATCCCTAGGATGAGGGGGTGGAGGGGGGCAGGGAAGAGGGTGGGTGTTAGATATGGAAAATGACGAACCCCAAAACTATGTGGCCTGGGACAAGTGGGTGAGGAAGAAGGCAACATATTGATAAAATTGATCCTTTTTCAATACATTCTTCCCCAGGGAAGAGATATCCATCAAACCTAGAATGACAGTCTCTGGGAGGAAGCCAAAGCATTGATCCTTCCCAAGTAAGTCCTTTCTCAGATACTGACCGCTAACCGCTGTCCCCAGACCCTCCCTCTGACCCAGTAAAAACAGATCTCAAATTCCTGAGTGCTCGAACCGACACACTCATTAATTAAGTCACCTCTCAGTGTAACCTATATTTGCACAGACTCTCCCTTCGGGCAGGGCTCACTTTCCATCAGGAAAGTGGTCCATCAGACGTATGATTTCATCACTGAATAAGAGCTGTGCTGAGCGTGAAATTTGCACCTGGCTCAGTCATTTTGTGCTAACAGGGAGGACTATATGGCAACACTATTATTTCTTGTGTCATCAAATCCATGGGTTCTTTTAATTTTTATCCAATGCTGACCTGCTGAATTAACATTTTATTCCATAATAGGTAAAATTATTCTACAGTAGAGTGTGAATAATTACCTGGTTAAATCAAGGTAGGTGACATACTTTTAAATGATTTACTCTTTATGTATTGTATATTTCCATTTCCCTCCACATGTCAGTCGTTTCCACCCAGAACGTGTGTTTCTTTGGTCCTAGGGACAGCAAAGAACATTTTGATCAATAGAAAGCACATTTCTGTGGAAAGTATATTCCTTAAGGCTGCACTGAAAGTACAGTAAGTTCACTGAATTCTTATTAAGCATGCTAAAAACAGAAACATTAACCTAACTCCAGCCACAAAATACCAGCAGGTTCAAATTTATTTGCTCCTCCAGGTCCACTATTGTCCTATGGCTCCAAAACGAAAATACTTTATTTTAGCAATTTTATTTTAAATTGCACTACTGAATTTGAGAATTGTACAGGGGTGAAAAAAAAAAAAAAAAAAAAAACACTAAGTAACACCTTAACACATGTGCACAGATACACTGAATGCAGGCACGGTGGTGCACGCCTGTAATCCCAGCGGTTTGAGGCTGAGGTAGGAGGATTTGAACCTGGAGGCTGGTTCAAAGCCAGACTCAGCAATTTAGAGGGATCCTGAGCAAGTCTGCGAGACCCTGTTTCAGATTAAATATAAAAACGGCTGGTGATTAAGTACCCCTGGGTTCAATCCCCAGTAACTACCCCCCTCAAAATAAAACAAGATTTACCGCTAACGTATCACCTTCAATAGAAAATGACAATCACTAAACAAACTGAGAGTGGCCCATTAAAATGAACCGCAAGTTCATACATATCTGCCTTTCTCTTTATTTTCAAGGTAGGTATTCAAAGTACTACAAATAAAACTCTTGCCACATAAATGATTACCCGAAAGCTTGCTGCTGAACTCAGGACCCTAAGGACCTTAGCTTAGAGAATCCGCGTCCCCGGGGACCATCTAAAGTGGGTATGCATTTTAAAATGCCTCGAGGAACTATCAGAGAGGAATAATAGAGAGTGAGCATCTTCTGCACACACGCCTTCATAGGCCAACTGTAGATGGGAGCAGAGAAATTCTGTTACAGGACGCTGTTGCTCAATGGGGGCGGGGAGGAGATAAAGGTAAAGAAAAAGAGTAAAAGCAAAACAAAGATTCTTTTTATCACTCCACCGACGGGGCAGAATTAGACTTAAGCAGCACTCACACACCCTGCCACCCGCTTCGCCGTTGAACAAAACGCGTTCTCCTCCTCGCCAGTCGCGACCTCTAAGGTCCAGAACACCGAAATTCAAGGAAAGCAACCAGCGAGGCGGGGCCGTCCGGACGCAGGGCTCGGGCGCGGCGCAGCTCCGGGCGGCGGCTGGCGGGGCGCGCGCCGAGCGCCGAGGCACTGAGCGGCCCGCGGCTCCGAGCTCGGCAGAACAAAAGCGCTGGGCCGCCGCGCGCAACCCTGCCCGCCAGTGGCTCGGGCTCCCCGCGACCCCGCCCCGCTTGGGATCCCAGAAGCGAGCCCGGAGCCGGGGTCCCGACCTCACACTTACCGACAGGCGCAAAGGACAGCGTTCTCCAACCAACTGGGAGAAGCAGGAGAACGCCCCCGGCCTCCCGGCCCCGGAGTTTAAGTCAAGTAGGGCCCGCCTCTAGGGGCGGGGCGAGGAGCGAGACCCGCTCTCCTCCAATAGCTGAGCCCCGCCCCTTGCCGGCGGCTGCGCGCGCCTCGCAGCCGCGGTCCTAGAGCCGGGTAGATGAGCCCCAGCTGCGCAAAACTCAGCAAATAGCGTGAGTTTTGCAAAGCTCCTTCACTTATCTGATGGGATGACTCCTGCAGTCCAGTACCTTTGATTTGTGTTAAAATTGTTATAGAGGGATACCGTGGAGCCGAAGCTTCCGTGGGGATCCTAGGAATCTCCCCGTGTGTGCCAGTAGGAAGGAATTCAAGCCAGACACACAGAATAGCAAGCAAGTTTGTTAAAGGAAGCCTGGTGTGGCAGTGGCACGCCTGTAATTCCGTCAACTCCGGAGGCTGAGGCAGGAGGATCCCAAGTCCAAGGCAAGCCTCAGCGATTTAGTGAGGCCCTGCCTTATAATTAAAAATAAAAAGGGTTTGGAATGTGGCTCAATGGGTAAGCGCCCCTGGGTTCAATCCCCATGTAAAAAAAAAAAAAAAAAAAAAAAATTAATTAATTAGTCAAAATGAAAGTAAACACAAGATAGCAGAGAAAGGCATAGCTTTAATAGAGTCTAGGTTTCCGGAGTCTGGGTTTCTTTGTTCTTGTTTTGTTTTCTCATACCCCGCGGCTTGATCAACAAGTTATTTATTGCCCTTTGTCCTTCTGTATGGCCTTTAGCCATACATAGAACCAATGGGGCTCTATCACTGACCTACATCCCAGCCTCTTCAATTTTTTGAGACAGGGTCTGGCCTTGATTTTGCAATCCACCTGCTTAAGCCTCCAGGTGTGTGCCACCTGGCCAGGCAGCAAATTTTCTATTATAGTGGTAATGACCGGGTCATAGGAAATAGTTTTGATATGATTTTGAAATAATAGTTCCTTTAAGGGGTTATAATTAACAGTGGCCTCGAGTGGTTTGAAATACCAGTTCCCGATTTTTTTTGGTGAACTTTAAGTGACCAGATGCTTGTCCTTTTTGTTAAGGTTTCCTGTTTTAACCAGTCCTGTTATCTACAAACTTAGTCTCTCATGTACACTTGTGATATCTTCCATAAAATTTTCTTCCCTTATTTTCCCTCTTACTACAGGCTTATAACTAACTACCTACTTAATAAGAATTAATAAAAATTACCTGGAGGGCTTGTTAAAAAGGGATGAAGGGCTGGACGCAGTTGCACACTGTAATCCCTAGAGGCTCAGGAGGCTGAGGCAGGAGGATCCTGAGTTCAAAGTCAGCCTCAGCAATTTAGTGGGGCCCAAAGCAACTCAGTTGAGACCTGTCTCTAAATAAAATATTTTTAAAAAAAGAAAAAAACAAAAATGGGCTGGGGATGTGTTTAAGTGCTGTTGGGTTCAAGCCCTCATACCAAAAAAAAAAAAAAGTATGAAGTGTTGAGCACACCAACTGGAAAGGCTGAGGAAGTAAGAGCTCAAGTTCAAGGCCAGCTTCAGCAACTTAGTAAGACCCTGTTTCCAAAAATAAAAAGGGCTGGGAATGTAGGTCCCTACTCTGGGTGCAATTCCCCAGTAGAACCAAAAAAAAAAAAAAAAAAAAAAAAGTCAGGGAGGGGATCGAACCAGACCACCTACAAAATTGCTGATTCAGTAGGTTTGGAATGGGGCTAAAGATTCATATTTTTAACAACTTGCTTTTCTGACAAGTTGCAATTCTATAAAGAGGAACCGTTGCAGCTGGCCTCAGAATTATTGATCTAGAGTAGGGAACAGCCAACATTCTCTGTAAAGTATGTAAGAGGATAGTGTTTAGGGTTTTGTTTTTTAGACTATCAATGTAGGGAGAACATCCATTATGCTGAGGAATCTTGAAGAAAATTGGCCTGGGATTATCATAAAATGAAGTAAACAGAATCCTGTTTAAGAAATGAGAGCAACAGAGGTGGTTAATTCTTGTATATTTCTTTGAAGTTCGGATCTTGTCTCTGCAACCCTTTAACTATACAACTTGGGGGTGTTTGGGGCGAATGGTCATTTCAGCTCACTTTTTAGTTTCTCATCTGTAAAATGGGGTTAATACAAATCTCAGGATTTTTAGATAGTTACATGAATTAATACATAGTCCTCACTTGGAACAGCTTGTCTAAGGGTGTCGCACTTGGCTTAAATATGGGGTTTCCGGGGCCTAACCACATAAGTCAACAAGTAAAAACAAATTTAAGGGAGAGAGTGAAAAGATAGAAAAAGCCTGCACTTGTGTAAATATGAGACTTTTCCCAAACTGTCCTCAACCCCTCAGAAAAGTCGCAAAGTATTTTCGTCCCTTATTTTATCTGTGAGGGCCAGGTGCCGACCACCCTTCCCCTAGCGGTCAGGCTGACCCAAAAGCAAACTTTGCTGACACAAAAGCGAACTTAAAAATAATGACCACCCTCTTTTCGGTGGTCAGGGTGACCCAGAACTTAAAATAACATGCTTTGTATGCAATTCTATATGTTAACCAATCAAAAAGAGCACTGTAAAACTGCTTGCCTTTCATTATAAAAACCCTACTAAACATGGGCTCAGTGCTTCTTAGCGCACCGGTTACCGAGTGCGCGGAGGACCAGGCTCGAGCTTGCTGATAAATGACTCTTTGTTGCTTGCATTGATCGTGGTCTCTGGTGGTCTTTGTGGGGTCTCCAGCCACTGGGCACAACAAGAGAGTGTTGTTGCCAGAAAAATCTGGTACACACTCTATACAGCCTAAGGAAGTCTAAAGGCCCAGCAAATTCAATAACTGGGAGCTATAACTCCTGTTGGGACTAGGTTTATGCTCTCTATGCCATGTGTCCTTAACAGACTCCTTGTGAAGCTGGAACCCTGCTGAGCAACTTCCTCACTCTGAAAGTAAAGGCTGAAGGACTGCCCCAGCCTGGCGTGGGAGATGTCAAGGAAGCTGAGAATGTAAATTGAACCCACACACACCTGTCGCTGGCTAACTAAATATGCATATGTAGATCACCTGGCTTTTGTTTTTTATACATTCTCATTGTTTCTGTGTTTGGAGAGGGTGATAGAGGATGGGAGAGCAGTGACTGAGATTAGGGGTCTCTGATGACCTCATGACTGTGGCATGCCTGGTGCCTGGGAATGTTTCTGTGCAAGGGCACAGGATGCTTAGCTGCTGTTGCAATGCCCTGCATGAGGAGGCTCTGTGCAAGAGTCCTATCGGCTCTGACCTTGGTCTCAGGCACATAGCTCCTGGGAATAGAGAAATTCTTACGCTAGAGAACCACAGTGTTTCACCAGCTCCACTTCTGCTGTTCCTGCCCGCTTTACGGTAACTTTTAACAATGGACTTTGTTGACAGCTACACAAAGCTCCTAACATTGCACTTTGCAACTGTGGATTGCAACTGTAGAAAAGCTACACAGAAGTCCTAGTTTCTTTAACTTTCCAGAATAATGTTGCATAGTCTTAAATCTGATGAGGCATATATAAATAAAGATTTCTGGCAGAACTCTTTAGATCTACATCTCCATCAGAGAGCAGAGCTCCACCTGATCCCAGCTTAATCTTCAAAAATCTGTGTTTGTGAATCTTTATATTCTAATTCCTCTTTACCCCTCACCGGACCCGAGAGGTTGGTCGCACTGGTTGAGGTATCTGTGGGTCCCACCAGAGAAGCAACCTAGCTGCTTCTTCCCAGTTTAATCAAACTGCATGAAATACATTTTTCCTTTTCCTATCTTTTGATTATTATGTGGGCAGGTGGCCAAATCCAGCCAGAAAGCTTTATTCCTGTTAACAGGTACCTGTGGGGACTTATTCCTGTTTCCATTGGCTAAAGAAAGATTGATTTCCAAGTGTTTGGTCCTTGCACCAATCTTGAAGTACAAGGGACATTCACCAATATAGAAGCTCTGAAAAATCACCAACTAGGAGACAAAAAGGAAGAACACATCCAGGTGTGGTGGCACATGTCCATAATTCCAGGGGTTCAGGAGGCTGAGGCAGGAGGATCAAAAATTCAAAGCCAGCCTCAGAAACTTAGCAAGGCCCAGAGCAACTAAGCGAGACCCTGTTTCAAAATAACAAATACAAAGGGCTGGGGATGTGGCTCAGTGGTTAAGTGCTCCTACATTCAATCCTTCAGTACCAAAAAAGAAAGAAAGAAGGGAAGGAAGGAAGAAGGCAATTTCATGAACCAGAAAGCATACTCAAGGGATGAGCTTACATTGTAGTCACTTGAGGAGATTTACACTCAGTGTGTCATATTAAACTTTGTCATTTAACAGAACAGGTTAAGAAAAGACACCCCCCAGAGAGAGAGAGAGAGAGAGAGAGATTAGATTACACTAGACTGTAATCTAATTTCTATTAGATATGGAAAATGAAAAACCACCCAAAATAATGAGACCTGAGAAAAGGGAGTGAAAAAGAAAGCCACAGATTGATAGCTTTCATCTCTCCCAAGATAAATCCTTTCCAGATGCTGGTCACGGGCAGGGAGAAGGTGTTTCATCAAACCTAAAATGATAGTCTCTGGGAAGCATTAATCTCTCCTCAAACAAATCCTCTCCAGATGCTGCCCACAGACCCCCAACTCAAAAAGTTCAAATTCCTGAGCGTTCAAACTGACACATTCATTAATCGATAAAACAGACCCCAAATTCCTGAGTGCCCCAACTGACACACTCACTAAATCACTTCTCAGGATAACCTATACAAGCCCAGTCCCTTTTTTTGTTCAGTGGCTCATTTTCCACTAGGAAAGTGGGTCTACCAGCATTGCCCTGTTTCTGCATAAAATTTTGTTCCTGAATAAACAGTTGAGATGATTCGTGTGGTTTGCATCCAGATCGGTCTCCTTGTGCCACGCAGTATCTGCTTTCATAAATTACAGCCCCTCTCCTTGTGTTTCCTAACCTTCAAAAGCCAGGTGGTACATGCCTATAATCCCAGAAACTCTGGAGACTGAGGCAGGAGGATTGAAAGGTAAGGCCAGCCTCAGCAATTTAATTTACTGAGACCCAGTCTCAAAAAAAAAAAAAAAAAGCAAAGGTTCTTAATCCTTTTAGAGCACAATACTTGGCCATAAGGCTTGTTAACGCCTAGTCTTATCAGTTTTATCAATCATGTTTTAGAAAAACAGCATGACATCATTAGCATGTCTATACAAAGAAATTCTGTTGGTTTAGGATTCATTGTAAATGAGGCCATTAGTTTTCTTTTTCTTTCCTTGGTTTTTCCCCCTGCAATATTTCCTGTTCTTTTAGTATTTAGCTGAGCACAGAGCCTCTTTGCACATAGTCACTTCGCAGGTAATTTGAGAGTATATTCCCCAAGCCTCCCTTGCAGCTAATATGTATTGCCAAGTTTCCATTTTCACAATGACTCAGGAGCAGAAATACTACATACAAATTTTGCCTAAAAGCATGGTTGATCTGAAGATACCTTTATGTTTTTCCATTCCCTTGGATTGGAATGTAAAAATGGTGGTAACCTAATTTCAACCACACAAAGGAAGATAACTCTTGAGAACAGGCATTCTTTTTGCTTGTTTTTGTTTTGTTTTGCTTTTTGTTTTTGGTTTTTTTTTTTTTTGTTTTTGTTTTTGTTCCACAAACTTCTTTGGCGGTTTGGTAGTGAGGCAGGAGTATAGGGTTAAATTGGTGACTATTAAAAGAAAAGAACTACAAGTTCTTTTATCTTGAGATAAATGGTCAAAGTGTAAACAAAAATAACCAAAATAGTTTCATCACCACAATGAAAGTACAAATAACCAGGACGGAAGCAGACCTCATGACCAGTCATGCCTTTTATTCATCATCAAATTCAGGCCTTAGATGGTTCACTTTCTGGATAGAAAAAATGGCCCCCATTAAAGGGGAGGTGTGGATTTATAGAGGCTATACACTGGGAGATGACTTAACCATTGAAGACCTTAACAGAACATATCAGTGTGGGCATTCAGAAAACAGTTTATGAGAATTTGAAATTTGTTTTTACTGGGCAAGAATGGAGGGTCCAGAGTTCTGCATTTGGTGCTTTTCTCTCTTTCCCGCCAGAGTCTATTGTCCTGTCACTGGGAAAGGATTTATTGGGAAAGGATCAATGTTATCAAAATGTTGCCTTCTTCCTCCTTCCCTCTTCCCAGGCCACACTGTTTTGGGTTGTCATTTCCATATCCTTCACAAAGGACATTCCTAGTTCAAGACTAAGAACAAGAGAACACTGAATATACAAGCAAATCTGACCACACTCCCTTGCCTTAAACTGAGAAACTCAATTAGATATGGATTAGGGTAGATTTCTATGCACATTTTGAAACAAATGCAAGCATTTTTGGTCAAGTATAAAATAATGCAGATTTGGTGATAACATTGCAACATAGTTTATGAATATGTCAATTTCTTTTTTAAATGGTACTGGGGATTAAACCCAGGGGCACTCTTCCACTCTGTTGTATCCCCAGCCCTTTTTATTTTTTTATTTTGAGACAGGGTCTTCCTAATTTACTTAAAATGGAAAAAAACCAAAGTATCATTTTGTTCAGACCTGACTTCATTGTATGCTTGCTTATAATGTTTTCCTCTCAGTCTCCTGAAGCTGTATCTATGTTGATAGTACCTAGGACCTTCCCATGTCCCTGACTATGGCCCTGATGTATAATAAAATGACTAAAATGTATAATCAAAACAGTCCTCTCATGTAATCAAAATATCTGTCTCTACAGGGTCTTTCTGACCTACATGTGCCTTGATTGTTCTTGTGGTTTTTGTGAGTTTGCTTTATAAACTTTGTACTTCCAAAATTCAGGTGCTGGGAGTTCTTTGAGGCATTAGCCTGCTCCTAGCCACTTGCTTGGCATGCTCATTAAAACCCTTTTTCCCTTTCAATTTGGTTCAATAGTCATGGTGGTTTGTAAATCTCGTGCACTCCGTAACAGCTGAGACTGTCCTCTAACTTGTGCTCCTCCTGCATCAGCCTCCCAAATTGTTAGGGTTACAGGTATGCACCACTGTGCCCAGCTATGAATGTATTCATTTCTAGCCCCCAGACCTTATATATACTGTTCGTCCCTTGATTTCCTTGCTATTCTGCCTAGGGGGCAACCACCTTGGTATGTAAATCAATGCAATAAACAATTCTTACTCTTTCTGTTAGCTGTGTTTGATTTCTTTTTATGGTGATGGTGGGGGTTGAACTCAGGGGCACTGGACCACTGAGCCACATCCCCATCCTGATTTTGTTTTTTATTTAGACACAGGGTCTCACTGAGTTGCTCAGCACCTCCCTTTGGCTGAGGATGGATTTGAACTCATGATCCTCCTGTATCAACCTCCCAAGCCTCTGGGATTACTGGCATGCGCCTAGGCACCCAGCAGATGTGTTTGATTTTTATTCTGCATGACCTAACAGACCCACTGAGTCACTTACAGTAGAATCCACAAACCCATTCTTAGAATAATGTTTTTGAATGCAAAATAAAGTACAGTAAGATGATAAAGATTAATTCAATGTGAAACTTATCAAAAATATTTGAAAAAGCAGACACGTGATAAGGCAATATGCCTTCCTGCCAGCCTGTCTGCTGCTTGCTTTCCTTTCTTTCTTTTTCAGTGCTGGGGACTGAACCCAGGCCTCCTACACGCTAGGTAAGCACCACCTCAGAGCTACATCCACAGACCTGCATTTCCAGTTTTAGGGGTTTTGTTGTTGTTGTTTTGGTACTGGGGATTAAACCCAGGGGCTCTTAACCTCTGAGCCACATCTCCATCCCTTTTTTATACTTTGTTTGTCTCGCTAAGTTGCCTCACTCTAGGGTATAGCTCCTGACCAAGCCACTGGGATTATAGGCTTGAATCACTGCACCTGACCCTGCATTTCTTTATAAATACAATAAATAAGATCTAATACCAGAGCTGGAGTTGTGACTCAGTGGTAGCGCACTTGTCTGGCATGTATGAGGCCCTGGGATTGATACTCAGGACCACATATAAATAAAAAGATCCACTGGCAACTAAAAAAATCAAAAAAATAAATAAACAAAAAGATCCAATACCAGGTCTGTTAGGAACAAGGCTGCAGCTATTTCTCCCCTGATTCTGCCCCCTCCCCTCACACCAATTTGTAATCTAGATTGTTAACTTTCTTGTCAGTCATTGGTCCAATTAGCCCTTGGGCTTTCACTATTTAAGGGTAATTCCTGGGCCGTTTGCTCTCTTTTCTCTATTTCACTTTCACTGTCTTTCGCTCTGCCTTTCTCTCGCCCTTAAGGGCCAACACTCTGTTCGCCTGTTTATTAAAATCTCATGTGCGGAGTGGTTTCTGGGTGCTTTCATTGGTGCCATGACTTGAATGGGCTCTTCTACCACCACTTAGGTGAGTGGAATCCCATCTGTCACCCCAGACCCCCAGACACTGGTTTCATTTTCCATTTTCTGGACGCTCGGTTGCACATCTACCATTGGCTTCAGATTGGTGAGTTTTCCCCTAGGTCCACGTAAACACTCCTCTGCTGACCTGAGACTCAACCATTGATCATCTGGCACTCTCGAGGAGCTTGAGGAGTGGGCTTCCCCCAGCCACGACTTTTACAGTTATAGCTGGCCCCCTTAGTTGACCTTTTCTGACAGGTGTGTCCCCGATCTTTATGGTGGAGATTCTCTCTCAGGGTTGGGGCTCCTCTTCACTTTCTCTCTCGAAAATCCTGACGTCAGGTCCTCGGAGCTCTCGGTTTTTGCCTGGCACACACTCACAGGAGTGACAACATCCATCATTGTGCTGCCTTCTCATCTCCAACTAGTCTGTGACCTTGGGACGTGTTGGACACTGACTTGGTTGTTTCTCAGTCTCCACCATGGGATCTAGGTCTTCCATTCTGCAGGCTCACCCTTGGGGTGTTTACTAGAAAATCTTAAATCCCTTCACCTGATCCCTGACCTAGAGCCATCAAAACTTGTTTGCTTGTGTAATGATATTTGGCCACAGTATCCTTTGGATAATCAACCTAGGTGGCTGGTTAATGGCACTTTGGATACTAATGTTTTGAGGAACTTATGCAACTTCTGTGACCAAGTAGGCAAGTGGAAGGAAATTCTTTATACTCAAGCTTTCTTTCTTGGGCACTAAACCTGACTTTTCCTGCAAACCAGAATACCTCCTTTTGGCTGCTTCTCCCCCTCCTAATCCTTCCTCCTTCTGCGACACCACCCCCATACGTGTCTCCTACAGTAGATGTCTTTCTGGCCCCTGCTCCTCCATCTCCTTTGCCCTGCTCTGTTTCTGCTTCCACCCCAACCCCCGCCCAGCCTGCCTAGTCCTCCATCACATGGTCTTGTGCACATGTTCTAGCCCCCCTATGGGAAGTGGCTGGTGAAGAGGGAGTGATCAGAGTCCATGTTCCTTTATCACTTTCCGATCTTTCCCAGATAAAGTAGTTAGGTTCCTTCACATCCAACTCTGCAAACTATCAAGAACTTCAGTATCTCACTCAGTATTATGACCTTACCTGGCATGATATTTACATGATCATGTCCAGCACTTTGACCCCTGAGGAGCGCAGGAGAGTCTGGGAACAGGTGTGCAATTATGCAGATGAGGTTCACCAATCAACCCCAGCCCATCCCAGTGGGGCTGAAGCAGTACCAGATAGGGGCCCCAATGGGACTAGAACACAGGGATCGGGCAACTACAATGGGATGGGCTCCAAACTTGCGTCCTTGCAGGTCTCTGTAAGGCCACCATTAAACCTATTAACTATGATAAACTTCAGGAAGTAATACAGGACAAGACTGAAAACCCATCTGCCTTTCTGAGTTGCCTTACAGCGGCCATGCTCAAATATACTAACCAGGACCCTGAAACTCCAGAGGGTGACAGTTACTCATGACTTTTTTTTTTTTTTTTTTTTTTCCTCAGTTACCCGGACATAAAGGCTTAAATGAGGTGGTTGGATAGGGGGCCCCCTCACCCACAGCCAGAGGTTCTAGCAGTGGCATTCAGGGTGTAAAATAGAAGGGAAGGAAAACAAAAACAAAAACAAAACTAAAATACCTAATGCTGGCCAAAGCCTTTCAGCCAGCTAGATCTGCCCAGCCGACTACTAGGGACACCTTTGCTCCCAGAAGACCTCCAGGCCCATGTCTTGAGTGTGGAAAAGAGGACCACTGGGCGTGAGTCTGCCCCAACCCCCAGCATCCCCCAGGTCCTTGTCCAAAATGCCACCAACCAAGACATTGGGCAGTGGATTGCCCTCGTGTTCAGAGAAGTGCCAGGTCACCCCCTTCCCCCAGTGACTTACTGGGATTGGCAATGGATGACTGAAGGGGCCAGGGACTTTTACACCCATTGACCATCACCATTCAGGAGCTCCCAGGTGACCCTTACAGTGGCAGGCAGGCAGCTCCCTTTCCTTATAGACACTGGAGCCACCTTCTCAGTGCTGCGGGAGTTTTGGGGGCCCACTTCCCCTGCCAGGTCCTCTATTCTCAGGATACAGAGAAAACCATATCACCCCCCTACAAACCACTCCAAGAAGTTGCCATATCAGACCAATCTGCTTCACTCGTTCCTTTTTGATAATTCCTATATGTCCCATTTCCCTCCTGGGAAGGGACATCCTGACTAAATTGGGTGCCTCTATTTCCTTCTCACCTACCATGAGCCTCCGCCAAGACTCCTCTGCTGCTCTTCTCATGACCTTGAACATAAAACTCAACCTGAGTCTTCATATCTCCTTCCTTCCTCCCTTGTTGACCCCAGGGTCTGGGATACCCACACACCCTCTGTAGCAACATGCTTGCCTGTACTCATTTGCTTGAAGGATCTAATGTCCTACCCAGCTCGGGCCCAATATTCCCTTTCCCAAAGGAGCCTCTTAGAGCTTCAACCAGTCATCCAGGATTTAAGGCAGAAAGCCTTCCTGGGCCCCACAACTCGCCTTATAACACTCCCATCCTGGCTGTTAAAAAGCCTAGTGGATCTTACCATTTGGTGCAAGATCTCCACACCATCAACTGGGCAGTTGTCTCCATATTCCCCATTGTGTCCAATCCCTGCACCTTGCTCTCCTCTATTCCCTCCTCCACCATAATTTTCTGTTGGATTTGAAGGATGCTTTTTTCACTCTCCTCCTTTATCCTGACTTGCAGGATCTCTTTGCTTTTGCATGGACTGACCTCTCAAGTTTTTTCTTGGCTGACCTGGACAGGTCTCACACAGGATTTTGGGACAGCCCTCACCTCTTTGGCCAAACACCATCTCATGATCTTGCCTCTTACTTTCGACTCCTCCTGTCTTACAGTATGTTGATGATCTTCTATGTAATCCCTCTCTTGAGGACTCGCAAGGAGACACTATTAAGCTTCTAAATTTTCTGGCTGACAGAGTGTACAGCTTTCTCAACCTCAAGTTATTTACTTAGGAGTCAGCCTCTCACCTGGAAGCTCCTGCCTCTTGCTCTTCTGCATCTTCACTCACTCCCAAAGATACCTGCCAATATGTCCCCTTTGAGCTGATGTGTGGTCCTCCCATCCTTCCCCTCTTCCTTCTCATATTCTTCTCTTAAATCACATTCAGGCATTCCTACAGGGTTATGCCAATTCCTCCCTGTCTAGACCCTTGTCTGGCCTCCGGGCTTGACCTCTTCAAATAGGAGGCCAAGTTCTTATCTCGCCTCCTCAGGAGGCCACAGCCCCTCTATCGTCCTATTGGCAGGGACCCCATATGGTGATTCTGGCTACACCAATGACTGTCAAGGTGTGAGATTTACCAGGATGGCTACACATTACTCAGGTTAAGCTCTACTCTCAATCCACAAACTCCTTTTCAGCTTCTAACCCTCAGGCTTCTTCCAATCAACACTTGGCCACCCCAGTGGGACCTCTGCCTCAGGCTGAAGGCATCAAGCCCTCCACACTTCTTCCCATTCTGGAGGCAAGGACTAGAACACCATGGTACAAGAGAACTACACCCAGCCGTGAGGACTGGACTGCCAGCTACATTCTTGTCTTTCTTGCCATTCACCCTGTCAGTTTTTCTAACTATTGGATTTTATTCCTAATACATCTGTCCAGTTTGTATTATAGGACTATCAGGACCTTGTAAAGGATGAATCAGAACCTGGCTACACGTGCACTGCCATGTCTATTGCCCACCACTCCGATACTTGACATGGTTCTGTCGGAATTAATGGTTCAACACTTGACACAGATCTGTTGAATACCTCTTGAGGGTTATAGGCATGACATTCACCCACAAAAGTTTTGTCTTTCTACATTATCTATATCTTTAGATTTAAGTTATGAGGATTACTGGGAAGATTTTTATGGTATCAGGATATAAAATCATATAAGCTTTATATTACTTAGATAAATTAAAGAATAAGTAATTAGGATGTATTCAAATTTGTGAGGGCCTGAGATTTCTTCATTATTTGAAGCTGTGAAAGTTATTTTTTAGATACATAGGGATCAGTTCCTCTGAGCTTTGATGTGGTATTTACAAAATTATTTGAATAAATTCTTTCTATAATCTATGTCAAGGCAGGGTTCATGGAAAGATGAGTTCGTCATGGGATCTATACTGTTTCAGAAATAAGTTAATCATTAGTTTAAATGTTACTTTAGCTTATGTAATAATAAAGTGTTAGATGGGAAAAAATGTACTGTGGTCCTTGAAATGTACTGTTTTGTGTTCCTTGAAAGGGTTGCCATGCCTGCTTTGGTTCTCTGTGATGATTATATCTTGTTATGACTTAGAGGATGATCGAATTCTAATTTCATCTACTTAAAAAAAATTTCCTTGTACTAATGCCAAAAAGGAAAGTATAAGAAGTTGTAAGCAAAATAAAGATTCAGATTCAGCTTCAGAACACTTGTCTCTGTTTGCTGTTTCTCTAACTCACCGATGCTTCCCATCCACCAGAGACCCCTGACTGCTGCTAGGGCTGGTCCCTGGCAGTGCACTCCCCAGGGGAACTACCCAGTCCCCAAACCCCGCCTACTGCAATGACATCTTCCCCTGAACCAATTCTATACCCATGTACAGCAGGAAGCAGTCACTGAAGATGGATCTTTGCCCATATGCCCAAAAGGATCTTGCAAAAACAAATATGGGGGGAATGTAAGGAACAAGGCTGCAGTTATTTCTCCCTGATTCTGCCCCCTCCTCACACTATTTTGTAATCTAGATTGTTAACTTGTCAGTCATTGGTCCAATTAGCTCAGGGACTTTCACTATTTAAGGGTAATTTCCCTGTTATTTACTCTTCTCTCACTTTCACTCACTCTCTCTTGCCCTTCCTTTCTCTTTTGCCTTAAGGGCAGACACTCTATTCATCTGCTAATAAAATCTCTTGTGTGAGTTCCCTTGTCTGGAGTGGTTTCTGGGAGCTTTCAAGAACAAATGACAGTGATTTTCAAGGTGAACATAAGTGATATTTCAAAATTCTCTGCATTAACTCAAATATTTTTTTTTTAACTCAAATATTATTTAAAAATCTGCAAATTTTATGGTGATAAGGTTACTACTGATACTGCTACTATCTGGATTTGTTGCTAATAATTGAAGAAATGATACATTTCAGTACGTGTAAAAATAGAGGTAATTATCTTGCCTTCCAAATCCATGATATTCTTAAATTCTATACACAGATGTGGTAGGTAGAATTTTGGGTGGTTAGGTCTTTTATTTCCTGGAGTTACTCCATGGTTACGTTTCTTGAAAAGGGGACCATGCTGGAGTAGCTTAGGTTAGCAATCAGATGATCTTAAACTAGAGAGGTTTTGTGGTCCCAGGATAATTACAAAAGCAAACCTGGCACCATAGTGCTTACCTGTAATCCCAGTTAGGAGGTTGAGGTAGGAGGATTGAAAGTTCATGGTCACTCTAGGCAATTTAGCAAGACCTTGTCCCAAAGTAAAATGAACTGAGGATGTAGCTCAGGGATAAAACCCCGGTCCAATCTCAAGTACTAAAAAAAAAGGGAGAGATCAGATTTGGTAGAGGGGAACGGAAGACTGAACACATTAACATGGATTTAAACCACTGTTCCTGAATTGACTATGTAGGGAACACATGGAAGTTTGAGAAGTAAATTCCGCCAACAACCAAATGAACTCTTCCCCAGAGCCTTCAGAAAGGAAAGCAGCCAGGAGGACACCTTGATTTAGATCTTGTGAAAACCCAGCTAAGCAACATTGTGCTCAGACTTTGGATTCAGAGAACTGAGATAAGTTTGTTTGTTAGGTACTGGAGATTGAATCCAGGGGTGCTTTATCACAGATATATCTGAGACCCTTTTTTTATTTTGAGACAGGTCGCTCTGAGTTGCTGAGGCTTGCCTCAAAATTGTGATCCTCCTTCCTCAGCCTCCTGAGTCACTTTGATTACAGGTATGCACCACCAGGCCTGACCAAAAGTAGTTATCATTTGTTTAAGCAGCTAAGTTTGTGTAATTTGTTTTGGCAGCAACAGAAAGCGAATATAATGGACTGTAGGATATATCTCCTGCCCAAAAGAAAATTCAAGGAAGAAAATGGAAGGAAACTGGATACGTAAAGATCTGTGAATAGCTCTCCATGAGCCTGGACCAGCTAAATTATTACTAAGACAAGTAAATTTCTCCTTCTACAGTTGATTACATATCTGGATATGAAAGAGCTTATCTGAAGTATAGTATGAGAAAAGAGATTCAGGACTAAAACATCCAAATTCCCACATTTAATGGTAAGGGAAGGGAAAAAGCCTTAAAAAGACAATAATAACCAAGGGCATAGAGGAAAAACTAGGAGAATGGTATGACAGAAGGCAAGGATAGAGAACAGTTTCCATGAGTAAAATCTATTTGCTTCTGTTAAAGGTCATGTAAATAACCTTCAGATTGACAAGATAATTGGAAACCTGAGCCTAAAAATTCAACAGACCAAGAATAATGAAAATAATACTGAAGAAAACCAAAGTTGAGCCCACAGAGTGGCACATGCCTGGAATCCCAGCAACTCAGGATGCCGAGGCAGGAGGATCACAAGGTTTGAGGCCAGACTCAGCAACTTGGCGAGACCTGTCTCAAAATATAAGATAAAAAGGGCTGAGGATGTGGCCTAGTGGTAGTGATTAAGTGCCCCTGGGTTTAATCCCCAGTACCAGAAAAAAGAAAGAAAGAAAGAAAGAAAAACCAAAGTTGAATAACTTTTATAAAATGATTTCCAGGTTTACAATACAGTAATCAAGAACTATGGTACTGGTGGAGGCAGGTATGGCACTGAGACTGGGTGTAGCTCCATGGTAAAGCTCCTAGCGTGCTCAAGGCCCTGGGTTAGATCACAAGTAGGACACACACAGACAAAGTATATTATCTGAGGAATACGCCACCAAATCCCCCTAATCCTTAAGTACCTCAGTACTTCTCTCATTTAGCCATCTATTAAAAAAAATACATATTTTTTTCTAGTTTGTTTTTGTTTTGTTTAAGCACTAGGGATTTAAACCAGGGTCTCAGGAATGTTAGGCAGATGCTCTATCACTGATCTACACCCACAGCCCTTTGCATTATGTTTTGAGACAAAGTTGCCCAAGCCGGCCTGGAATTTGTGGTCTTCTGCCTCAGTTTCCCAACTAGCTGGGATTGCAGGTGTGTGCTACAGCGAGTGCCTAACATAGAGAGATTTTAGTCAGCATTTTATTATATAGCACATGGTACATTCTTCCCTGAGCACACTTGCTGTATTCAACAAGTCATTCCTCCAACAATATGGTATCTATTCAGTTGTTAAAATACTAATGCTTATTAAAGCTTGGTAAGGAAGACCTTATTCAGGATCATTGCAATATGTGTATGAATCACTGCAATGGTCTTGTAGTGGAGAAGAGCAGTTGGTTCAACTCTGAATACAGCACAGAGAAGTGGGAATTTATAGCCAAGGAGCATGGTGTGATCAGAGTGTGGGAGATTCTGGATAAAGCAATCTAACAGATTCTTGCTGAAGAAAAGACAAGTTGATCAGATATCCTGGGGTGATATGAAGGCTGAAAAGCTTGATCAAATACAATGGTGTGGATTCTTGCTAAATTTACTTAGGAGGATTCTTTGATAAATTTCTTTTATTAAAAATTTTTTTTCATACACATATATAGAGTAATAATGTCTGTCTCATTCTATTGTCCTTCCCATCCCCACTGCCCCACCCCTCCTCTCATTCCCCTATACATGATCCAAAGTTTGTTCATTCTTTCCTACCCAACCCCCAGTATGAACCAGCATCTGCTTATCAGAGAAAACATTTGGCATTTGGTTTTTTGGGTTTGGCTTATTTCACTTAGTATGGTAGTCTTCAGTTCCATCCATTTACTGGCAAATGCCATAATTTCATTCTTCTTTAAGGCTGAGTAATATTCCATTGTCTCTTGAGTCATTGACTTTAACTAGCATCAGCAGAATTGGACCTTTTCTGGTACAATATCAAGGGTCCCCTAGGTCAAAACTAGCTTCACAAAAACAACAAATTGTTACTTGCTTGCTTCACTTTCATTCTCTCATGAATGCAAAAAGGAGTTTTGCAGAGACTACGTGGAATATGGTGTGATGGGCTGACAGATCTGGCTCCATGAGAATGTTATAGGCCAGACTCTAAGGGAAATGACTAAACAGATTCCATTTTGCTCTGAGACTCCATGTTATGTAGGAAATAAGTTTCTCCCATGGGAACACCCCACCTCTGTGCCCATCATCAGTTACTTGGTGTGACATGTTTAATAAGATCCAATGGCAACTCCTATGTAGTAACCAATGTACCATGTAAACGGTAATTGTGTGGATGTTAGCAACCATTCTTTAGTTTGTACCTAGGTAAGGGTCAGTTTGACCCACTTCCCCCTCTGTTGATGATCTCATGATGTTAGTTTGTAATTTTGAATCACAGCAACAGACACTTATGATTGATGTGATTTTTGGTATAAAAACTCCTACAACCCTGTGGTCGGGGTTGTTCTCCCAATAGCCATTTTTTGGGGGCATTGTGTGAGACAGTCAGCTGGCCAGCTAAATAAAGATTCTCAAATTTGGACTTCTCAGTGGTGATCAGTCTGTTCTTAAGTTGCGCCCCATAACATCGACAGTGTAACCGATATGGCAGTCCAGCAGGCGTCTAGTTGGCTAGACATCAAAGAGATTTACAAAAATGTAAAATAATGCCTCTTTTTGCATTGAAAATTTGGGGGTGGGTTTGGAATATACTTTTTTTCTTTAAATAAAAAATGTGTGTGGAATATTACTCAGTCTTAAAGAAGAATGAAATTATGGCATTTGTAGATAAATGGATGAAACTAGAGAATATCACGCTAAGTGAAATCAGTCAATCCCCAAAAACCAAATACCAAATGTTTTCTCTGATATGCTGATTCATGGGGTGGGAGTGGAGGGTAGGAAGGAATGAAGGAACTGTGGATTGTGCAGAGGGGAGTGAGGGAAGGCATGGGGCTGTGGGATGGGAAGAACAGTAGACTGAGACAGGCATTATTACCCTATATGCATGCATGATTACACCTCTGGTGTGACTCAGCACTATGTACAGCCAGAGGAATGAGACCTTATGCTCCATTTGTGTACAACGTGTCAAGTGCATTCTACTGTCATGTATAACCAATTAGAACAAGTAAAAATTTTAAGTAAAAAAAGTGGGTCTGGGGTTGTAGTGCAGTGGTAGAGTACTTGCCTAGTATGTGCTAGGCACTGGGTTCGATTCTAAGCACCACATATAAATAAATAAAATAAAGATCCATTAACAACTAAAAAAAATTAAAAAATAAATGTGTGATTTACATGTATTGCCAGTGTTTTTCTCCATATTTTTATTGGTGCATTGTTGTACATAATGGTGAGGGGCTGGGGAGATAGCTCAGTCGGTAGAGTGCTTGCCTTGCAAGCACAAGGCCCTGGGTTCGATCCCCAGCACCGCAAAAAACAAACAAACAAACATAATGGTGAGATTGATTGCTACATATTTGTACACACACACAGTATAACAATAGGATTGGGCCAGTAGTATTCTCCCATTTTTTTTTTTTTTTAATATGTACTGAGGATTGACCTCAGGATTTTGTGCATGCTAGACAAGCACTCTGTTATTGAGTTACATCCCCAGCCCTATTGTCACTATTTTTAAAATCTATTTGCTAGTATTTTAGCATTCTCTCACCGCCCTGCTTCCCTGCACTTGGGAATGAACCCCAGGGTTCTTCACAAGGAAGCTACATTCCCATTTTAATTTTTAACTTTCACTTTGAGACAGGTTCTCACTAAATTGCTGAGGCTGACCTGTGGTGTGTGATCCTCCTGCCTCAGCTTCCCGAGCAACTGGGATTACAGGCATACGCTACCATCTGGAATATTCTAGACTTTTTAGTATTAATTTGTAATGCAGTAAGTGTACATAAATATGAAGTATAAGGAAAAGTTCAGTCGGGTGTGGGGGCATACACCTGTAATCCCAGGCTTTCCTTTAATGAGGGTCTTGCAAGATCGCGTGCCTGGTGATCAGGGACCCACAGGTTGGGTACAACCTGTGTTTTATTCCCTACTGTGCAAAGTCCCTCCCCCAGTTCCTCATTGGCTGAGTATTATGGAGTGTACAGTCTTCTGGAATGTCACCTAGGTTTTACTACCTCCTATTGGGTTATTGTCAGGAGTGCCTTCTTGAATAGGAGTAAATTGGCAAGTTCAACTCTTTTTATTTATTTTTTAATTTTTTAAAGTTGCAGATGTACACAATATCTTCATTTTACTTATTTATTTATTTCTGTGTGGTGCTGAAGATCGAACCCAGTGCCTCACATGCGCAAGGCAAGTGCTCTACCACTAAACCACAACCACAGCCCAAGTTTAATTTTATTACGCATCACACAAGGTATCACACATCCCTTCAGCCCTATTCTACGCCTAACCTGTTCCTCCTAGTGCTGAACCTGGAGCAGGCTTACCACGACGGGTCTCAGTGAGGAGCTGTAGTCCAGGTCCTTCTCAGCGGTGGCGGTGATCGCGGGGGAGCGCAGCGTCAGGCGTTCTCTCTGATGTTCTCCAGTTCTGCTCCTGTTCTGCTGCTCCAAAGGCTTGGGGCTTAGTGTAGTTTATACGTCCTGATTGTGGATTTCCACCCCATGGTTACACCCATCTGGTATCCTCAGTGTGTCTCGATAAGCTGGGCTGAACCTTGGCTTGCCCCTTCTACCACACCCATGGTGTCCAGCCTAGGCCTAGACAGATAAGTAAGCTCTGGTGAAGCACCAGGCTGGCTTCACACTTACTATTTCTAACATGCTCACCACAGTTTTCTTTAAAGAACTATTCCTTTAGTTGTCCACCTCCCTTTGCTTCCCTTTATTCTCTTGTGGTGGGAAAGCCCCCTTGGATTGAGTGCCTTTTGGCACCTACACAACTTCTCTCTGTTGGTCAGGTGGTGCTTCTCACCTCCTGTTGGTCAAGGGGCTGTGAATTTTTCCCTGGGGTGTTAAGGGCTTGTACCTTTTCATTCTGCTCTCCTCTCCAGCTGCCTTTCTTACATCCCCCTTTCATTTTACATAAAGCTAAATACTGTGTTCTGAAAATGGACCGCCAGACCTTCCATTCTCACAGTCCTCAGAATCTCAGGTTGAAGCCTTCTTTAGGTATCTGATCACGAGATAACATTGGGGAAACACTTAATGGGGGTTTTGGGTTTTTTTTTGCTTTATAATATTATTTTTTCTAATTTTGTTACTTTAATTTCCCGTAGCACCTTGGCAACGCTAAAAACAAATACAAATACAAGAATGTACTCATTTAACATTTTATGAAAGAGCATGTGTCACGCCATTTTTTTGGAGGGACAGCTCTGACAACAAGAACAAACCTAAGCAATGGACAAACTAGAACCCAGATAACTGGTTCTGATCCCCCAGTATTTAAGATATGCCATTCAAGGGACACCTTAAACAGGTTTTATTTTTAAGGGAAAAAAATCTAAGCTTGATGTGGATAATTCTTTTATATAAACTAATCAGTGTTATGTGTTACAACTGAAAATAAAAACATTTAATACACAGCCTGTAGATAGATATCTGAGTTCCACTTTTAGGAGATGTCTACCATAAATTCATAAAAAGTTCTTATCTTTTAGAAATAAACAAAATTATTTAATAATCTGGTGAATTTCAAAAGAAATTATTCTCAACTTGAAAACAAAATTTCTTTCAACTTAAAATGTCTTCATTCAGCTAATGAAAATGAAATGTCCACACGTCTTCTTCAAAGCTCAGACTTGCTACAAAAACATGCCAAAAAATTCTAAATTTGAACTAGTGGCCATCAAATTTAAGGAACTATTTTTAAAAATTTTAAAAAATCCATTATATATTATAGCTAAGAATTTATAAAAATACCTCAAAAGGAATACACTGTCTCTCTTTTGAGTTTTGTCTTTTCCATAAAAAAAAAAAACCTATTACTTTTAAAATTTGGTTAATATATATTGCCAATATAAATATCAGCGACTCAGCCCCAGGGTTTTTCAACTGTGTCAAGGTAACCCAGTGGACATTTAAGCCAGGAAACTAATTATTAAGGCCATAACTAATAAAACTAGAGAAAATGTTCAGTAACTTTTAAATACTATTTCCTGTTTCAGCAATATTCTTGTTTTCCTTTACACTAGTGAAGATGCTAACATTCCATCATTAAACATTTTCAAAGCAAATGTGGTTATTTAAAAAGAAAAAGGAATGTGAAACAATATTCAAGCTAAGTTAAGGAACTTTAGGAACCAAAAATAAATTAGTTTTTGTTTGTTTGTTGTTGTTTTTTGTTAGTTTGAATCTGAAAACCTGGGAATCAAACCCAGGGCCTTACTAATGCTAGGCATGTGCTCTGCCACTGAGCTGCATCCCCATTCCCTGTAGAAAACAAAAATAAATTAGAATTCTTTTTGTTTTTTGATCACCTGAAGATTAAGCACATAAGAGACAACTACTCCCTATCAATGAAAGACCTATCCTTTAAAATGAAGGTGAAAAAAAATGTTTTGGATGGATCATCTTTTTAAATGCCAGTGTTTATATATTAGCAAAACTAGGATGACCAAGATTGGAGACAGACCCTAGATATTATGAAAACCTTAATTATCAGGATAGAAAATAGAGGCAGGTTTTCCAATGTCTCTATGTACCTTCTACATGAAGTAGAAAGTGATCAACTTGTATGACTGTATCATACATTCAATATAATTCTATCTTTCTACTTTCAGCCTCCAACAGCTCAAGGAAATGTTAGGCCACAAGGATGAAGAGAAAGAAAAGAAAAAATTGAGATTTCAATCCTTCTATCTACAGAAGCAATAAGTAGTTGAAGTATAATAAACACCCACCTTCAGCAATTAAGACTAATGCTGGGAAAACAAGCCAACAGTTTCACACAACTCAGTGGCATCAATACAAACATTAAATCTGTTTCAATAAAATAAGTGCTAAACACATTCTGTGAATATATATTATATATATACACACTCACACACACATTCATCCCTATACATCCCATCAAATGGGAACTACTAGATGTACTAAGGCAAATTAAATTACATTTTATTATTTATTTATTTATTTGCGGTGCTACGGATTGAATCCAGGGCCTTGTGCTTGTAAGGCAAGCACTTTACCAACTGAGCTATCTCCCCAGCCCTAAATTACATTTTATGAAAAATAAAAATGGGGCTGGGGAGATAGCTCAGTTGGTAGAGTACTTGCCCCGCAAACACAAAACCCTGGATTCAAGTCCCCAGCACCACAAAAATTAATAAATAAACATTAAAAAAAATAAAGAAAGAAAGAATGGTCATGTTGCTCAAAAAAAAAAAAAAAAAAAGTCATGTCTTTAGCTTTTTTACTTTCAATAACATTTGAAGAAAAAGCAAGGATATGATTGCTTTCTTTAAAAAGAACTCCTTTCTTATGTTTCAGTTATAACCTTTAGGAGGTAGGAGGTATACCTTTAGGAGGTAGTGAGGTATCCCTCACTGATAGAGTGCCTGCCTAGCTTGCGCGAGGCTTGGGTTCAATCCTCAAAAGCAGAAAACAAACAACCCTTTAGAATTTAGAAGTTGGTGGACTAATAAGTCACATAAGCATACAAGTAAAATGAGCCTACCTCTGTGACACATTGTTTAAAAAAAAATTAATGCTTCATTTTAAGTGCAATAATTAAGTTTATAATTCTTACCAAGTGATTTTCACAAAATGTTTATTAAGTCCAATGTACTCACAAGGAGTTAACACTTTAAATGTTTCATTTCTGCCAACGGCAGCATTATCTAAGTACACCAAAATAAGCACTTTTATTTTAGATGTAAGCCAATGATTAGTAATCCTTTTTTTCAAACTGCATAAATATATTATACCATGTTATCAATTCACCAAATCAAAAACAACTGCCAAACTGAATAATAATTCTGGCTTGTACAGAAATATGCAGTGTTTTCAAAGCTCTTAACGGTTACCTACTAATACAAATCTCCAAAACTTAGAGCTGGAAGATGAGTTTCACAGTAATGTAATTTTAACTTCCATTCACATTCATTTTAATATATTACTAAGATGTTTATTCTATGTCATAATGCTGCTTTCCAGTGTTCACAATTTACAGTTTCAATTTGTACATATGTAACTCACTAACATAAGGGACAGTTCTTCCTGTTACAAACTATCCCTGAGAGAAAAAAATAAAACCCGACCCTACATGGTATGACTTAAAACAGATTAATGCAACATGGTTTTTAATATTTTAGCCATTTTCTAAATACCAGCATATAAATTTGCCTATTTAATATATGATAGCTACAACTTTATTCACTGAGAAATTCTGTATTAATTTTATTCAACCATCTTTATCACCTTATCATAAAAATCTCTTGCTGTTTCAGTGAATTCCAAACTGTGTTTATATATATATATATATATATATATATATATATATATAGTTTTTTTTTTTGAGAAGAGGAAGGAAGCAAGGCGACAAATATACTGTAAATGAAATTTTCCCCCAAATTAAGCCTTTATAAAAATTTTCTCTTTACTTCTATACTATTTAACACTTAAAAAAAGTTAGTTACATTATTCCAATAAACAAATATATTACTGGATGGTCAATCTGCTCCACCTTTCTGGGACTAAAATTCTGAGTATGTGAATAGAAGAATAAAATAATTCAACACAAAATTTCCAAATTTATAACCTTTATATGATTTGACTGAACTAGTTAAAGCAGACAGAAATATACAATTCAGTAGGTGGTTGGTTATTTTGCTTTTCTGGGTAGGTAGTCAAAAAACAAAGAGTAATAAATGAAGTAGCAAAAAAGTTTTGTTTCCCATCTTAAAGGGGTGGGATGATGGATCACAGGGTAGTTTAAACCTCTAAAATCCACTTGACCTATCACTTCAGGTCCAAGATGAAGTTTTTGAATAGCCCCCATTCTTTCCTTGAGTATCAAAGTGATTGGTAGTCACATCTCCAAGTACAATCAGAATTTAACAGCCTGTTGAATGAAATATTAATAAAATTGAAAAGACAGACTAAATTTCAAACTAGAATAAAAATCTACTCAAGTATTACATTCAGTTTTCAAATCATTTACTAACATGACAACAGACTTGGCTTAAATCGCTCTGGCACACACTCATACTCACAGACACACCCCAGTCACTGATCTACTTTGCAACACAAGGCCATATAATCAGAGATGACATTCTCCAAGCCAAACTTTAAATAGATTTTTAAAAGTAATTTCTAATTTTTACAGAAAAGCTTCTTTAAAAAATATTTTTTCTCACTCCCTCATCTCCTATACTGAAGGATGTATACTGGTTTTTGTGTTGTTGTTGTTATTGTTTTGTTTTGTTTTGTTTTGTTTTTTAAAATTTCTCAAGCTAAATCTGAACCCTCAAAATTGATTCCAGGCAGAAAATCTTTGTAAATTAAAATCGAAAACAAAAATAGAAAAATTAATGGGAAGAGAGAAAGTTTTTGAATCGTTTTGTTTTTTTAATTTTACTTTGGCAATCTGGGTGGCACATAATGCTCTTTGCCATTATGTCGAGTCACTCCCTGAGGTACAGCCTATGGCTAAACTGGTGTCTCTGTTCCCTGATTTTTCCAGCTGCTCCCCTGGGAATGGTATTGCCTTGGAAGCCAGAATAATCCTTACTAGCCCTTGCTTCTGGCTTCTCATGTGATTTTTCAATGGACTTCTCAGGAACTCCAGTCTCTTTTTTTTTTTTTTTTTTTTGCGGTGCTGGGGATTGAACCCAGGGCCTTGAGCTTGCGAGGCAGGCACTCTACCAACTGAGCTATATCCCCAGCCCAGGAACTCCAGTCTCTTCATTTTTGGTGGGAGACACAACACTGGAGCCAAGTTCCCGTAGTGGCTGCACAAGAACTGGAACTTGCTCTTTAGGGGGCTTTTGGCACACTTCAGCATAACTTAACTTTCGAGGTTCCTGTAGGGTCACAGCTGCAGGTGCATTTATGTTACTATTACTTGGTGAAGCAGTACTTGCCCATGATGTCTTTGCAGTGTTTGGAGAAGAAACTGGTATAGTCATCTGATTGAGAACGTCCTTCTGAACAGTGGATTCCTCTTTCAGATCCTTTTCTTGCTGAGTTGTGCTTAATGCAAGAAGCTAAACTGTATATGGAGGACTGTACTCATATCAAGTTGCTGGGCAGAAGTGCAGTCTGTTTGCAGTCTCTGCAGGCACTGGACAACTAACTCTCAAGTCTTCATCCTCCTTTTCTTTGTAGACACCTTTAACAACATCAGACATTCTGTTCTCCAAAATCAGTTCACCTGGCATTCTTGATGAACTGACAGGTAGTGAAGGAAAGTTTGAAGCTACTAAGTCAAACTTTGGTGTTGGAGCCTTTGTTTCAGCTGTTGAAAGATGGGGTTTGGGGACTCTGTCATCTTCTCGTAGTCTTCGACCTCTGAAAGCAGTTCTCCTGCCCCTATCATAGTCCCCACTCTGTTCCACTTGTAAAACAGGAGTCTCCTTGGGAAGTTGAGTTTGCTCCTGATGCCCTGTTACCGTAGGGTTGTACCGTTCCGGTGGAAAGTTCCTTGAACTAGATCTGTTTAATGGTCCATCCCCCAGTGACACAGAACCCTCTGTTGAATGTTCTGAACAACTGGATGACTTCAAATGAGGCTTCACATGATTTTTTTGGAATGGTCAACCAATATTCAAGCAGCAGCATTTGTTTTATAAGATCCTGGTAAAAAAAAAAAAAAAAAAAAGATCCTGGTGAATTAAAACCATTTCCAAAACTACCATTGGGAAAGGGAGCCAGTGGCGTTTCAAAGTAGGGTGCAGGACTTGGAGACCAAGACTGAGGCACAATACTATAGACTGAGTACTGTTGGTGGGGATTATATACAGGTTGCATAAAGACTGGTGAGGAATACTGTGTTGAGTTTGAATGGGCTGACTATACATACCAGAATCCGTTAATCGATAACCATTCTTAGCAAAAAGAAGTGTTGATGGTTTTATCCTTGCCATGATTGGCTTGCCCTGAAATGTTTTAACTTCTTCTCTTAAGTATTTAAAAGCCTATCGGGCATCTGTGTCTGACTGAAAAGTGATATATCAGTTGCTATTGTGTGCAAACCCACAACTTATCACTTTGGGGCAGTTTTCACTTTTAAACAAAGCTTTCACTTCCTCTACTGGTGTTGTTCCAGGAATCTCTCTGAGAATCACAATACAACGCTTATGACTTGGTCTCACCTTCTCACCCTTCTCATCAACTTGTACCATAGGAGAAGATCTCAACACTTCAAGAATTAGATCAGGATCTGTGATCAACCTTTTTATTTCTTCCATGTTGGCAATTGTTCAAATTGAGACAAACTGATCACTACCCATCTGAGAAGTCAAATAAAGATCCTTTGACAAGTTTTCTCGTGAAAAACAAAATTCTAATTGTTTCTTTAGACATTCTTTTAGGTCTTCTGTAGAAATTGCTGAACTACTTTCTCCAGAAACATCCTATATTTGGTAACTCAGCTCTTCAGGCCCTAATATCATTCCATCAGTGGTTCTTCAATGCCTGTAGTGTTTCTTGTGGTTTCAAAAGATGGAGAATACAATTACTTCATATTCCTTACACATAGCTTCTGAAAGCTCAGCATTTCCTTCAGGATGAGACCCTGATGTGGTTGCTGTTTCATGCCAAGAGCTTTCAGTTCCATGAGTTACAGGAGTGGCATCAGGAGTTCCAAGAGGAATTGCTTGCCATATGTTGGCATTAGGATTTAAACCAGTTCCTTTAGATGTTACCTGCTCCACGAAGAGCAACATGTCTTCCTCCGCTCAGCCCAATCATTCCCACCAGGGCGACTCCAACTGGCACCACTTAATGGGTTTTTGAAATTTTTTTTATTTGTTCTAATCAGTGTATACACGACAGTAGAATGCACTTAAGCATTTTGTTAAGTCACACGTAAATGGAGTATAATCTCTCACTTTTCTGATTGTTCATAGGTAGATCACTTTGCTCATGCAGTCGCTTATTGGTTTTGTATCTCCTTTTGCTCAGTCTGTTCTGAACATACACACATTTGTGGGCTAAGTAATAGGGCCCAGGGCAACTTTCCTGGGTGACTGAATTGCCAACATTAAGACTGCGAGTGAAGATCTGCAGACTTCCCAGAACCCTGGGAGTGCCTGGCCTGGGAGAGGCACTGGCTTGGGAAGTGACAGGCCTGGAGGAAGACAGGCTTCACTGGTTTGGGGAGTGAAGGAGTGAGGAGCTTTAGCACAAGGTGCTTAGATTGTGGTCTCCTTGTCCTTCTGCCTGCTTCCTTTCTGCCTATCTTTTTATTTCTCCTCTCCTACCTCAGACTGATATAATGCATTCATGATTAGAAAGTGTTAAGGAACCAGTTTTTTGTTGTTGTTATTTGTTTGTTGTGGTGCTGGGTATCGCCGTCCAGCGGGACATAAAGACACATACACCTCAGATTGTCATGAAGGAGCTTCTTTTTATTTTTATTTGGATAACATCCTCTATATATAAGCAGTCTCATGCATAAGCAATTTCCATCAGATATGTCCACCCAATCCTGTTAAAGGTCAAGCAATCATGAGCTCAAGCATACATGTAGCCAATTGTAATAGCTTCCTGTTTTTCTCCAGGCATACCAAGCACGCCCTTTGGCTCCCTGCCAGCCCACAGCTGGGGATTGAACTCAGGGCCTCTTCTATGCAGCCTGTGCTCTACCATGAATGTCTTAGTCAGTTCTTTCACTTCTGTGACTGAAAGATCCTGATCAGAACACAATTGTAGAGGATGAAAAATTTATTTGGATGGGCTGAGGATATAGCTCAGTTGGTAGAGTGCTTACCTTGCAAGCACAAGGCCCTGGGTTCAATCCCCAGCACTGCAAAAAAAAAAAAAAAAAAAAAAAATTATTTGGGGACTGATGGTTTCAGAGGTCTCAATCCATACACAGCAGGCTCCATTCTTCAGGGCTCCAGGTGAGGCTGAACATCATGGCAGAAGAGAGTGGTGGAGGGAAGCAGCTCACGTGAGGATCAGCAAGCAGAGAGAGAGAGAGAGACATTCCATTCTCCAGATACAAAATATATACCCAAAGCCACACACCCCAATGCCCACCTCCTCCAGTCACAGCCCACCTGCCTTCAGTTACCACTCTGTTCATCTGTATCAGGGGATTAATTCACTATTGGGTTAAGACTCTCACTACCCAATCAATTCTCCTCTGAACCTTCTTGCTTTGTCTCACTGAAGCTTTTGAGGGACACCTCAGATCCAAACCATAACCATGAGCTACACCCCTAGTCTCTGCTAACTCTTAATATTGTAAGCCAGCCAGATTTGGTGGTTTCCCCCTAACTATTCTGGAGGCTTATGCAGAAGGATCACATGTTCATGGCCAACCTGAGCCACTTAACTGAGACTGTCTCAAAATAAAAATAAAAATGGCTGTGGAGTGTGGCTCAGTGGTAGAGCACCCCTGGGTTAAATCCCCCCTACCGCAAAATAAATAAGGAAATGAATAAATGGTATTACCAGTCCCTCCCTAAAAAACATATGCATGTATGTATCAATGCAAATCAATGGGGTACAGAGGATGGCAATTTGATCTCCTCTTCCTTCTGTAGTTGTTATTTAAATAAAGATGATTTGGGTTATTTAGAATTTTAATACTGCATATAGTTGTAGATGGACACAATACCTTTATTTTGTTTATTAGTTGTTGGTTTGTTTGTTTTATGTGTTACTGGGGATGGAACCCAGTTCCTCACGTGTGGTAGGCAAGTGCTCTACCAACCCCTGCATATTCTTGAGTTCCCACAGATGCAAACATAATTTTGAGGGGGAGCTGATCTCAGGCAACACTGGTTGAGGGATGGCTGAGTGAGAAGAGGAGGGAAAGGGAAGGCAGATAAGAAACAGGTAAGCTGTTAATCAAGCAGGCCATCACTGTGAGTAGCCATAGCCTTTCCCCTGGGGAATTGGGCATCAGTGTGAAAGCAGGATTATCCATGAGATGGGGGAGGGAGCTGGCATATTTCTACACCAACCTCCTTCAGTGAACTAGTGGTTATAAACCGCTGGGACAGTGTTTCTATTCAGGCTGCCAGAGCCAACCTTGTGCTTTGGAAATCAGCGAGTCCTATGTTACAGATTCACAAGTATGGATGGGCATCAACAGGACAGCTTCAAACACAGTACAAAGGTTTTTATCACAAACTCTGCATCGCTTTATATGTTTTGAAATTTTCAGATAGTTATGTGTAATATAATGATGTTTCAGTCAACAGTGGATGCATATCTGATGATGGCCCCCTAAGAATGATGTCATCTAAAATATAGAAAGAAAAACAGAAAAAAAATTATGTCATGCAGTAGCTCAGGCCTCTTAGTTTGTGTGAGCCCTCTCTGTGCTGTTCACACCATGACGAAATCCCCTACCAAAGCCTTCTCAGAATGCAGCCCCATCTCTAAGTGATGCGTGACTGTGATCAGAGTTCACCTGTGCTATCGGTGAAGGCGGGAGTTGAAGAGGGAGACTATTCAGGAGTCATGAGGTGTGCCAGGGAGCAGGTTAGACTTGGTTGAGTAGAAATGAACAAAGACCGTCCAAATCAGAACGTGCAAAGGTTGTTTATTTGTACTTTGCCAAAGCAAGGGAGTTGTCATGATCGCTTGCATTTGGTGAAGACCCAAACTCAAGTCAGAGAGCCTGGTATGGTGGTGCATGCCTGTAATCCCAGCAATTTAGGAGGCTGAAGCAGGAGGATGGCAAGTGTGAAGCCAGCCTCAGCTACTCAGTAAGATCCTGTCTCAAAAAGAGAAAAGGGGGCTGGAGTTGTGGCTCAGTGGTAGAGCACTTGCTCAGCACGTGTGAGGTGCTGGGTTGGATCCTCAGCACCTCATAAAAACACATAAATAAAATAAAGGTGTTGTGTCCGTCTACACCTAAAAGAGATATATTTTTTTTAAATGTGAAAAGGGATGGTGATATAGCTCATTGTCAGAGTAAAGAAAATGGTGTGTTCTATTGGAGGAAGTTGACATGGGAAGCTATAGGTGGTTAGCTAGAAATGGAACATCCTGTGTGATTGGTTAGGAGGTGCATGCTCGGTTTTCTTTAGTTGGTCCTAAATTGGAATCCAGGACAAAAACTAGGGAAACTGGCATTTATTGACTTAAGATTTTGGCATTATAGGGTGCTTAACCACTAAGTGGGACCCCTAACCCCCTTTTTTATATTTTTTATTTGATACAGGGTTTAGTTAAGTTGCTGAGGTTGTCCTTGAATTTATTATCCTCCAGCTCTGGCCTCCCAAGTTGCTGGGATTATAGACATAGGCCACAGCTCCAAAACATACTTGAAATCCTTCTTTTTTAGAGAAATTTTATGTATTTATTTACCCAAATTTTATGTATTTATTTACCTATCCAAAGTGGGGATAGGTAAACCCCCAGAGGTGCTCTACCACTAAGTTACACCTCCAACCCTTTTTATTTTTCTTTGTTTGGAGGCAGGATCTGCCTCAGCCTCCTGAGTAGTTTGGTGTAAATAGGCATATGCCATTACAACTGACCTTAAATCCTTTTTCTTTTTCTTTCCTTTTCCTCTCTCTTTCTCCCTCCCTCCCTCCCTTTCTTTCTTTCTTTCCTTCTTTCCTTCCTTCCTTCCTTCCTTCCTTCCTTCCTTCCTTCCTTCCTTCCCTCTTTCCTTCCTTCCTTCCTTCCTTCCTTCCTTCTTTCTTTTCTCTTTCTTCCTCTTTCTTTCTTTCTTTCTTTCTCTCTTTCTTTCAGAGTGCTGAGGATACAACGTGCAGCCTGTGCATGCTAGGCAAGCACTCTACCACTGAGTCATGTCCCCACCATTTTTTTTTTTTTTTTTTTTTTTGACACTTCTCCACTTCTCTCTGCCTGCTTTGAGTCTCTGCCCATCAGCAGGAACAGGGAGCTTTTAAAGAGGTGATTCAAACACTACATTCCACATGTTCTGTCTGGAGTTGTAAAGAGTGAGAAGAGTGAGAGAGGCAGGACTTCTTAATTTGGGAAATAGTCATTTCTGAGATCTTCTGGTACCATCCCCAAAGTCTGGATTACTTCATTCCTGCGGGCAGCGTAAGCACAAAAGTGATGGAAACAGGAATAGACTTCAGGAATTCAGCAAAGCCTTTCTTCAGCAGCAGAGTTGGGCATATTTCCAAAAGTGGGCAGAGAGTAGAAAATGGTAGGTATGGGGAGGTATGGGTTTATATAGGTTACATTGGTGGGTGTCTTAGTCCTTGAAGACTTTGTCAGGATATGTGCAAATGGTTGCAAACATCTGGATATTGTTTCTACTGGGCATGGTTTTTAATTAGTGTTTTTTAAAAAAAAAATTTTATATTTGTCCTAATTGGTTATACATGACAGTAGAATGCACTTTGACACATTGTACACGAATGGCGCATAACTTCTCATTCCTCTGACTGTACATGCTACTGAGTCACACCAGTAGTGTAATCATACATGTGTATAGAGTAATAATGTCTGTCTTATTCTACCTAGACAGCGTTTTTACAGAGCAGGCATGGAGGGTTCAGGGTTCAGAATCCAATGCTCATCTGACCTCCAGGGGTCATTGTATTAAGGGGTCATTGCATTAAGACATGTGAATAAGATTAATGTGTAGTTTCACTGTCATGTCACTGAGAAATGATTTATTGGAAGGGTCAAAGCCTTGGCTTCCCTATCCCTCTCGCCTCCCAGGTCACAGCTGTCTTGTGGGGACTTACCAATTCCTTATCCTCCAGTGGGTGTGTATTCAAGGACACATTATTAGGTCCAAGCTTAGCATCTATGCAGTCATTTTAAATTCTTACCTTAAGTTGCTTTCCTGCCCTAGAGGGGTACTTACAGAGAAAACAAGAGTTAAAATGTAACCTCCCCTTCCCACCTTTCATTAACCACCTTACTGGAAGATCCCCTTACTTGTCCCGTCTACCCATCTTCAATTCTTATGCAAGCCATCCAAAGGACCCTATAAAATACCCTAGAGCTAAGTTTTTCCTGCCTCTCTCACTCTTCCCGAGTGATGGCCTTTGTCAGTCCCTGACTGGCAAATAAAACTTTCTACGTGGGGCTCTCCTTACCTGGTTTCTGCGTTGCTCATCCACATCACATTTTCCTTTCACAGAAAAAGATTAATTTTGCCTAAAATGGGGAATAAAGGTAATCCTATTTCCCCTGAGATTAGAGAGGGGTAGAGATTAGGGAGGAGCAGTGAGGAACAGGGAGAGAGGAAGAGAAAGAAACCATTTAAAAAGTCAGTTGCAGTGGCCGAGCAGCAAGGGTTATATTCAAAGCCTAAAGTGGACCACTGTTACAGCACGATTAAACCCAGGAGCACTTTACCACTGAACTACGTCCCCAGTCCTTATTTTCAGACAGGTCTCACTAAACTGCTGAGTCTGATCTGGACCTCGTGATCCTTTTGCCTCAACTTCCCCAGTAGCTGGGATTACAGGCATGTACCATGCCAAACGGCTCACAGACAGATTTATTTATTTATATTCAAAGGGGAATGTGGGTGATTTCAGGAAAGACATCTTTTGTGTGTAGTAAGACATACACATTCAAGAGAGAACGCAGATCAACTCCAGAGGAAGAGGCAGCAGCCCTTGGACTGGGACGCTGATACTTACAGAGGAACAGGAGCTAGGGGCAGGACTAGAGGTGGCGACAAGAGGGAGTTACACAACTTCATGAAAGTTCTTCTAGCACTTTCATGGTGTCCTCCTGTTGCTTTTTGCAGGTAAGGACGTGGGCAGGATTGCTCGGGAATGCTTGTTTTGTATTTCAAAATTTCTTGGGCTTTCCCTGCATTCCAATGGCTCAGGGGTGCATCTCTTTTGAGACTCGGTCTTTTTCTGTACTCCCAAATTCCTGTCACAGATCAGAATTTCTTTTCAGAGAGCTCCTGGACAGACTGGAAAAGTTTAGAGAAATATGTCTAGTCTTTATGGTTGTCTTCAGGAAAAGGGAGTTTTAGTTTCTTTTTGTTCATTTTTCTTTTTGGTACTGGGGACCTAACCCACTTTACCTGAGCTACATCTCCAATCATTTTTCAATTTTATTTTGAGACATGGTCTTACCAAATTGCTGAGGCTGCCCTTAAGGTTGTCATCCTCTTGCCTCAGCCTTCCCAATCTCTGGGATTACAAGTGTGTACCACTGCACCCTGGTGTAACGGTGGTCCACTTTACATTTTGAATATAGTCCTTACTGCTCTGCTACTGCAATCTTTTTTTTTTTTGGAGGTGGGGTGGTACTAGAGATTGATCTCAGGGTCACTTGACCACTGAGCCACATCCCCAGTTCTATTTTGTATTTTATTTAGAGATAGGGTCTCACTGAGTTGCTTAGCACCTCACCATTGCTGAGGCTGACTTTGAACTTGAGATCCTCCTGTCTCAGTTTCTGGAACTCGACTTATTTTAAAAATGGACATGTTTTTCTTCCTCTCTCCCTGCTCCTCCCTAATCTCACCCCTCCCTAATCTCAGGGGAAACAGGACTACCTTTCTTCCCCATCCTAGACAGAGTTAATCTGTCCTTGAGTACACACCCACCATAGGAACATATTCAGACTTTGGGGATGGTACCAGAAGATTTCAGAAATGACTATCTCCCAAATTAACAAGTGAACTACAATGCCAGACGGAAGACACATAGAATAGATATAGCTTTGAGTGACCTCTTTAAAAGCCCTGTTTCTGCTGATGGGCAGAGTCACGGCCTTTGCCACAGGAGTCTCCTGTGTTTCTCCTTTGCTCGCAAAGCAATAAAACTTTTTTCTTTTTTTGAAAACTGTGTCCTTGTTATTGGATTGGCATTGGGGACAAGGACCCAGCTTTCGGCAACACTGGCAGGAGTTTTAGTTTCTATGACACACCTTGAGGAAAAGGAATTCTTATTCTTATGACTTGCTTTTGCAACGGGTTCACTTTATGCTTTGACTATATCCCTTGTTGCTTCAAAACTTACATGTTTTTTTCTTTTTTCCCAACCTTCTTTTCCCTGACATCTTCTTCCCTGATCTTCTTTTCCCTGATCTTCTCCTCCCTAATCTCATTTCTCGGAAACACCGGATTTTTTTTTCAGTATTTGTTTTTTAGTTGTAGATGGATGCAATATCTTTATTTATTAATTTATTTTTATGTGGTGCTGAGAATCGAACCCAGTGCCTCACACATACTAGGCAAGTGCTCTACCACTGAGCCACAGCCACAGCCCCTCAGAATCACCTCTTTAAAAACCCCCTGATTGCTCAATTCACAGTAGCTAGATTATGGAACCAACCTAGATGCCCTTCAGTTGACAAATGGACAAAGAAACTGGTATATATACACAATGGAATATTACTCAGCCATAAAGAAGAATAAAATTATGGCATTTGCTGGTAAATGGATGAAGTTGGAAAATGCTAAGTGAAATAGGCCAAGCCCAAAAAACCAAAGGTCGAATGTTTTCTCTAATAAATGGATGATGATACATAACGAGGGCGGGTGCCAGTGGGGGGAAGAGAAGAATGAAGGAACTTTAAATGGTATTGAGGAAAATGGGATGGGGGGAGGTGGGGGAAGGAAAGATAGCAGAATGAGACAGACAGTATTACCCTATGTATATGTATGACTACATGAATGGTGTGAATCGATGTGTACAACCATAGAAATGAAAAGTTGTGCCCAATTTGTGTATGATGGATCAAAATGCAGTCTGTAAAAATAAATAAAATAAATAAGAAAAAGAAAAGGAAACAAAAACAAACAAACAAAAAACCCTGCTTGCTCCCTTTGAGAATCACAGACTCTAGGACAGGAGTCCCCTATATTTCTCCTTTGCTAGCAAAGCAATGAAACTTTTTTTTCCCCTTTTTCTTAAAATGTCGCCTTTGTTATTGGATTGGATTGGAGATTTGGGTTACACTTTGGGGGAAAAGGAGGGGCAGAGGATAGAAAAGAAAGAGAAGATCAGAGAAACATTGAATCTGAGGCCTTCTAATTTCCTTTAGATCAAAATAGTCAGGAAGACAAGGTATCATACTTTATGACATGGTTTACTGAGCCCCAGCACTATTCTAGTCATTTTCTAAAATTGTGATACCTTGATTTTTTTTTTTTTTTTTTTTTTTTTGTGGTACTGGGGATTGAACCCAGGGAGGCTCTACCACTGAGCTATATTCTCTAGCACTTTATTTTTTATTTTTTTGCTGTCGGGGATTGAACCCAGGGATGCCTTATCATTGAGCTATATCTCCAGCCCTTTTAATTTTTTATTTTGAAGGTCTGGGGATGTAGTTCACTGGTAGAGAGCTTACCTGGCATGCTCATAGACCCTGAGTTCAATCCTCAGTACTGCCAAAAAAAAAAAGTAAGACTTTTTTTTTTATTTTGAAACAGTTCCACTTGTTTAGAGCCTTGCTAAATTGCTGAGGCTGGCTTTGAACTTGGGATTCTCTAGTTTCAACCTCCATAGTCACAGGGATTACAGGCATGTGCCACGACATCTGACCCCAGTCCTTACTTTATTTTTTAAAGTAGGGTCTTGCTATATACCCAGGCTGACCTCAAATCTGCACTCCTCCTACCTGGACCTCCTGAGTTGCTGGGACTATGTCATGCACTGCAGCACTCAGCATAATGCAATTTGAATCAGGACTGAATCCTCTGCTGCTTAACCTGGGTTACATCAAAAACAGTATGCTGGAGACTCCTTGATGTCCGTCCCCTCAAGCCACAGAGACTAGTCAGCTGAATAAACCCTACTTTGGACCCTTTCTCCTCAATGTGAAGCATCTTTATTCTCTTTATTGTCCTTAATATAAGTCTCTTAATTTGATTTGTTTTCATTACTCAGAGTTGTCACAGATTATGTGGGCTCATAATCTCAAGAGATCTGGGGAGCCTACTTTATTCTTGTCATTTGGATATGAGTTCATAGTTGTGGGGTGTTAGGACCCAGAAATCAATACCCAAGCATGTGGTGTTTTGGAATGCAGAAAGGCCTCAGAGATAGTCTTTTTCTTACTTTCTCCTGCCCTTTTCTCTTGCTTCCTTTTGCCACAAGTCAGACTGTGGAAGCTAGAATTCACTTTCCTTAAGGTGGTCATAGAACCCAGATATATTATCCTAATCTCCTTAACTTTCTGTGTTAGTTTTCAAACAACAGCATAGTAGACTTCAGAGACCTGTGGCTTATTGTATCCTCTGAGAAGGGATTTTAAATGTCACCAGGAAGAGGCCATGGAACCTTTAGCTCAGGGGAACTTGTGGCATGAAACAGCAGTCACCTAGGTCATTCTGACCTACCATGGGATATATTTGCCAACTCCTTGATGTATAAAGACAATATATAACCCTAGGAAAAGTCTTTTCCCACTCACTGCAGTTTGTTCTGGGAAAGTGTAGCACGTGAACAACAGCTAGTCAACAATCTGTGCTGTTCTTTTTTTTTTTTTCTTTTGGTACTGGGGATTGAACCAATAGGAACTTTACCACTGAGTTACATCCCCAGCTGTTAGTATTAGTATTAGTATTAGTATTAGTATTAGTATTAGTATTTTGGGTACCAGGGATTGAACTCAGGGGCACTCAACCACTGAGCCACATCTCCACCCTATTTTGTATTTTCGTTAGAGGCAGGGTCTCCCTGAGTTGTTTAGCACCTCGCTTTTGCTGAGGCTGGCTTTGAACTCATGATCCTCCTGCCTCAGCCTCCGGAGCTGCTGGATTACAGGAATGTGCCACAGCACCCACATGATGATGACGATGATTTTTTATTTTGAGACAGTGTCTTGCTAAGTTGCTGAGGCTGGCCTTGAACTTGCGATCCTTCTAAGCCTCTGCAGTTGCTGGGCTTACAGGCATGTGCCACCACAACAGGGCAACCTGTGCTCTTCTTGTTGATCAGTTTATCTGTAACCACTTGTTTGTTGTAAGGTAACCCTCTTCTTATTCCACTTTAGCTATAAAACTAGACCCTTTGGATACCATTTGGAAGGACTGATTCTGGACAACTGGAATACATGTTCCCAGTGGCCGTCTTCCTTTTGGCCCCAGGAGACTGTGTTCTCACCTACAGTGTGCTTCAGCTAGCCTGTAGTTGGACATTCTCATTTGACCCCTTGACAAAAATGACCCTGTTTGTTTGGATATAGTGGCTATAGCTGTAAAGTTTACTTAGGCCTCTGAGGTTTCAGTCTCAGTATTGCCACTTAGTCGCACAGTTCCTAATGTCACTCAGACCTTACTCTTAAACATTTTTCTGCTGCTAGGTTGACTTTCTAAAAAAAAAAAAGGTCATTTTCCTGCCATGTACGTTGGTGCCTTCCTGTAATCCTTGGTAATTTAGCAAGACCCTGTCTCAAAATTAAAAATAAAAAGGGCTGGAGTATAGCTTAGTGGTAGAGCATCCCTGGGTTCAATCCCAGTACCTCAAAGCAGAACATCATCGTCCTGTCCTGCACATATTGTATCCACTGCAGGCACACTCTAGGCTCTCCTGCCATTCCTTCTCATGAGGTGAACCTCATAGCTGTCATGTACTTATTTGAGAATTTCACCCTCCTCCCTCTGATATTTTGGAAGCTCTTTTATATCATCCATATTTGAAGCTATTTGTGGATGGTGTGAGTATAAAACGACAGATGCAGACCTTGACGGATTCAGAGAAAACTTTTATTCATTTGCAGACTCGGGCACTGTTGGGGCTCATTTTCTGCATGTGAAAATGGCCATGAGTTACAAAGGGGATTTTGGTTGTGTAGGGTACAATGAGGATGGTTTAATCATTGGAAGCCATACACATGCAGTTTGGACAGTCAGGGGCTAGTTGTGCAGGTTAAAACTTTAACTTAGGAGGGTTGTTGTAAAAAGGTTGAAACTCAAACTGGAAATCCATATGCAGTAAAATGAAATTAAACTCCTATCTCTCACCTTGTACAAAACTCAACTCAAAATGGATCAAGGATCTAGGAATTAGGTCTGAGACCCTTCACCAAATAGAAGAAAAAGTAGGCCCGAATCTCCATCATGTTGGCTTAGGACCAGACTTCCTTAACAAGACCCCCATAGCAATTAGCACGAGAAATAAAAGCAAGAATCAATACATGGGATAGATTCAAACTAAAAAGTTTTTCTCGGCACAGGAAACAATCAATAATGTGAAAAGAGAGCCTACAGAGTGGGAGAAAATCTTTTCCACACACACTTCAGACAGAGCGCTCATCTCCAAAGTTTATAAAGAACTTAAAAAACTTTACACCCAAAATACAAAGAACCAATCAATAAATGGGCTAAGGAAATGGGCAGACACTTCACAGAAGAAGATATATAGGTGATCAACAAATATATGAAAAAGTGCTCATCATCCCTAGTAATTAGAGAAATGCAAATTAAAACCACCCTAAGATTTCATCTAACTCCAATTAGAATGGCTATTATCAAGAACACAAGCAATAATAAGTGTCGGCGCGGATGTGGGGAAAAAGGCATACTCGTACAATTCTGGTGGAGTTGCAAATTGGTACAGCCACTCTGGAAAGCAGTATGGAGATTCCTCAGAAAGCTTGGAATGGACCCACCATTTGACCCAGCTATCCCACTCCTCGATTTATACCCAAAGGACTTAAAATCAGCATACTACAGTGATGCAGCCACATCAATGTTCACAGCAGCTCAATGGCATTTGCTGGTAAATGGATGAAGTTGGAAAATATCATGCTAAGTGAAATAGGCCAAGCCCAACAAACCAAAGGCCGAATGTTTTCTCTGATAAGTGCATGGCAATATATAATGAGAGGGGGGTGATGGGGGGAAAGAGAAGAATGAAGGAACTTTGGATGGTGTAGAGGAAAAAGGTGGGGGAGGGGTGGGGATGGAAAAACAGTAGAATGAAACAGACAGTATTACCCTATATATATGTATGATTACATGAATGGCGTGAATATACATTGTGAACAACCACAGAAATGAAAAGTTGTACCCCATTTGTTTACAATGAATCAAAATGTGTCTGTAAAAATAAAAAATATTTTACAATAATGTCACCCTCCAGAGATAGACATCAGTTAACTTTTAGGAGCACATTCAATATTCTTTTTATTTATCACATATGCATTTTTATTTACAAAAGTGACTCAAAGCAGATATAACATGTTTTTTCTCGTATCATAAACTTTCCATAATTAAAAATTCTGCCTTTCAAATTGTCAATGACCCATAGATTTCAACATTTACTTATCATTATTGTGATATTGAACACTTAGGTTATTTCTAATTTTTCTATTATAAATAAAGCTGTAGTAAGTAAGTTAAAAAAAAAAAAAAAAAAAAAAGGTTGAAACTCATTGTTATCTGGGGAGATAGGAGTCCAGATCCTGAGGGATGAGTACTCAAATCTTGCCCATTGCTTATTTTTCTCTGAGATTCATTGTTTCCCAGAATTTTGATATTTGCTATGCCTCCATTTAGGACTAATTTGTGATGGGGGAAGGTCAAATCCAGGGCCCAGCATTCAGTATTGGCCCCTTTCCTTCAGGGCCCATTGTTATTAGGAAAGGATTTACTGGGAGGTTAATCCTGGACTAGTTTCCCCTCCCTCTTCTTGAGCTGCATTGTCCCTCCATTTTTCTTGGGGAACTCTCTTGCAGGAATATTATTTTCTATAACCCTTCAGATGGGTGCTTTGTGAGGACAAATCAAGGAGGCTAGCAGGTTGGACATGCAGGAATTCAACCCTCCTTACAGAGGGTAAATCTGTACAAGAGTTTGACAGTCCTATTGGATGTTTTTACATTAAAAAAAATTATATATATATATATATATATATAATATATATATATATACACACACACATATGTGTGTGTGCATGTGTGTGTATTGAACTTGCAATCCCTCCTGCCTCAGCCTCCTAAGTAGCTGAGATTACAGGAGAGCCCCAGCACATACAGCAGGAAAATGGCTGTTTTTAGGAAGTCAACCTGTTGCAGGAATCGAGTGCAGCAAGAGACCAAGCACCGCACGCAAGTTTGAAGAACTCCGGTTTATTATGCCAGCAGACCCAGATAAGCTATAGCTCTGAAATTCTGGGTCTTCAGCTGAGGTTACACAGGGCTTTTTATAAGAAATTTGATATCATTTCTTTCTTATTTTATTTTTATTTATTTTTTTTATTTGTTCTAATTAGTTATACATGACAGTAGAATGCATTTTCATACATCATATATAAATGGAGTATAACTTCTCATTCTTCTGGTTGTACATGATATAGAGTTACACAGGTCATGTAATCATTTATGCACACAGGGTAGTAATGTGATGTCATTTCTTAACCATTACAACATTGGTGGGTTTGAATTCTTGGCTTACAGGACCAAAGACCATGTACAGGAGTTTTTGCAATGAGCAGTTCACAGATGCAGAACAAAGGCAGTGAAACATCTGTGAGTGGGCTGGGGATGTAGCTCAGCTGGTAGAGTGCTTGCCTTATAAGCACAAGGCCCTGGGTTCAATCCCCAGCACCACACACACACACACACACACACAAAAACAACCTGTGAGTGAGTGATATTGTGAAGTGACCTCACCACAGGCAGCAGTAACTCAAGATAACTGTAAGCTTACTTTCCTGACAGCTATAAAAAAAACATGCCTACAAGGTTGTAGTTCAGACAGCAATTAAGTGGCATAGTAACCTATAACTCATACTAATAATTAAGCGATGCAGTTACATTTCTACAGAGTTGAGAAAGTTACAAGATGCCACTTTCTTTTTCAAATCTAGCATCAGGAAAGTGGTATTCTAATTCAAAAATTAAGTTTTGGGGGCTGGAGTTGTGGCTCAGTGATAGAGCACTTGCCTAGTATGTGTGAGGCACTGGGTTCTATTCTCAGTACCACATAAAAATAAATGCATAAAATAAAGGTCTATCAACAGCTAAAAAAACATTTAAAAAATGTTTTAAAAAAGTAAGTTTTGGGTGGCATCAGGAACTGTGCAATTAAGTGGCAATACTGAGACTGAATCCTCAGAGGCCTGAGTTAACTTTGTAATTGAAAAATATATATGTGTGTATATATATGTAAGTATATGTTTGTGTGTGTGTTTGTTTTGTTTTGTACTGGGCTGTTAAATTGCACAGATTGGTTTAGAACCTGCAATCCTCCTGTCTCAACCACCCAAGTTGTTGTAATTACAGGCATATACGACCACAACCAGATGAATTAAAAATTCATTGAGTACAACAGAGAAGGCACCCATTTTTGTTATTAGAAAGCCCAAACTTTCAAAATAAAAGAGTTAACTTTTAAAATCTGAATGCTGTGCTTTTTTTTTTTTTTACCCTCCAGTACTTCAGTTTAAAGTAACCAGAATTGCTGGGCACAGTGGCACACACCTATAGTCCCAGTGGCTCTGGAGGCTGAGGCAGGAGAATCCCAAGTTCGAAGTCAGCCTCAGCAACTTAGCAAGGCTCTGTACCAAAATAAAAAATAAAAAGGGCTAGGAATGTGGCTCAGGGGTTCAGTGCCCCTGAGTTCAATTCCCAGTACCAAAAATAAATGAAAAAAAGAATAAAGTAGCCAGGATCAAGAGTGACACAAGAAGCGTTAGGGCTCTGTGCTGTATCAACTCAGCTAAATAGAAACCAAGTTTCCTGGAATTTCTTTCCTGCATGGTTCTCAGTGATGGTTGGCCCCAGGACAAACATGAACAAATATTAGAAAGTATCAGTGAAACATCTATCTTTTTTCCCCTGAAAGTGAAGGTGTAATGCCAGGCATTACAGCAGCAAACACCAGGCAGGGTTGGGTAGTGCCCAGTCCAAGGTTCTTCAAACTTCCACCATATCACCTTTTAGCTTTTCTAGTCCTGGATCAGATGGAAGTGAGCTTTCTGGTGAAGGACACCAACTTATCATTCAGGTCACCAAACATCACTGATTATCCTAGTGGTTTCTCATTTATTCTTTTTTTCTTTTACACTGGGAATTGAACCCAGGGCCTTAAGTATGTTAAGCAAGTGTCCTACCACTGAGTCACGTCCCCAGCCTCATCTATTCTTATAATTTATGCTCTAATCCACATAAGAAACCTTATTCTATCATTTATAGTAAAATTTTTTTTTTTTTTTTTTTTGCTTATCTCTTCAAGCTCAGACTGATATAAGGGGTCTACTCACATATGAATAAATATCTGAAGACCATAAACATTTATTATAACATTTATCATTTGTTATGTGTGCTAGCTATTTTGCCAAATGTGTCTAATCTTCTTTGATCTTTACTATACAACTACCTGGCAGATGAAGAAAATGAGCTCCAAGGAAGAAATAAATTTTCTCAAAGTAACTGAAGGATACGGAAAATAACATTCCTCAAGAAAAGAGAAATGACAGCCCCCAGGGAGAAAGGAGGACAGTGTGGCCCAGGAAGAGGGAGGGAGGAAGAAGGCAAATAGCCATCCCTTGCCATTGACAATGGCTCCTGAAGGGAAGAGGCTGTCACTGAACACTGGGCCCTGAATTTTCGCCCTTTCCAAATATTGAAGCTCTGAGCAACAATGGATCCCGGAGGAAGAAGATAGGCAATGAGCTCCGAGCTCTGCGCTTTTATCCTTTCCCAGTAACACTGACAGCACAAATGAGCCACCAGCCAAAGGGGAATCTATAGGTATAGTTCACATTGAGGGATGACTTAATTAATGTCAGAGCATGCCAGTTTGGGAGGTGACTTAATAAATGACAGAAGTTGTCACTCAGGAATTTGAGATTTTGTTTGTACTGAGCAGTGGAGGATTTGGGGTCAGCAGTTAGCATCTGGAAAGGATTTATTTTGGGACAGATCAATGCTTAAGTCTCTTCCCAGAGACTGTCTTTTTTTTTTTTTTTTTTTTTTTTTTTTTTTTGGTACCAAGGATTGAACTGAGGGGCACTGGACCACTGAGCCACATCCCCAGCCCTATTTTGTATTTTATTTAGAGACAGGGTCTCACTGAGTTGCTTAGCGCCTCGCTTCTGCTGAGGCTGGCTTTGAGCTCCTGATTCTCCTGAGTTGCTGGGATTATAGCAACTGTCATCCAGGTGTGATGGACACCTTCTCCCCAGGGCTTGTTGTGTCACCAGGAAAGAATGTATTGGGAAAGGATCAATGTTATCAATTTTTTTTTTCACTTCCTTTTCCCAGGCCACACTATTTTAGGGTTTGTCATTTTCCATATCTAATACTGAGTCAAGATAAAGGCAAACAAAAGAACTCTGGGCTCTAAACTTTTATCCCAGTAACAAATTTCAAACTTTTACAGCTGCTTTCCTGAGTTGGATTTTTAACCTGCACTACTAGTTTCCAACTGCCCAGCTGGCATGTCCCAAGTCTCTAATGATTAATCCACCCTCAGTGTAACCTGTTAAACACAGACCCCTTCTGCAACTAGTCACCATCTTCTCCCCTGAAACTGTGCCATATGCCATTCCACCACTGCTTAATAAAGACAACTTGCTGATTTGTTTGAGGTCTGCTCCCAGACCCCGTTACTTGTGCTTATAGTGACTTATACTGAAGGGTAACAGAAATGCCACCCCAGAACATACCCCTTTGGCATAAAGGCGATTGTGAGTTGAAGGCACTTGAAAATCTTTAGCCGCACATCTGAAAGACTTCTCTGCCCTTTCCTGATCTGCCTAAAAGCAGGGCATAAATTTTTCTTTGAGGAAGGTGTCCCCCCTTCCCTAAGGATCAATGAGAGAATGGTGAGTCTTGTGGGATAGGAGTTAACACAAAGTTGAGTTTGCATAAACAAACCTACCAAAATAATCCTCTTCTTCCATTAATTCTCCCATATATTTCTTGGTAGCTTCCCCAAAATTGTCTTTTAAAGCTTAAACTCCCTTTCCTTTGTGAAGTTCCCAAGTCTAACTACTTCTTTGAGTTTCACTGCTTTGCTGAGAACTCTTGTGCATGAAAATATTACTAAAAATTGTATGTCTTTTCTCCTGTTAATCTGTCTTTTGTTAGTTTATCAAGAACTCAATCACTTAAGACAAGAGAGCAGAGGAAAGTTTTTCCTCCCCAACATGTTTAAGCTAAAAAGGAATGTTTTTGCAAATAGATAAACCATCTGAAGAAGTTCCTGGGATAAACAACACTGTATGGGAACGTTAAATCTCAGTCAAAACTTGGATGATTCTTACTCACTACTTACTTCAATCACAGTCCGAAATGTTGCCTTGCTCTGTTTTTAAAAAGTTAATAACAACAAAAATGACAAAAAATAAAAAAAGAATAAGCCAACAATCGACAATCACATATTCAGGTTGCAAGTAAAATTCTTACTTTGGGGAGGGAACAAAATTTACGACTTTTTGTAAAATTCACAAGACGCCAACTTATCCCATCACATAACCTCAAAGAATGAGGGCATATTGAAACATGCTGCTTTGTTTTCACTAAGGTTTTCCTCTCTATAAAAGTAACTAATGCACATGAGACAATGAAAAGTGTATTTTAAAATAGATTAAGATAGTATCTACAGTATGTTAGCCAAAGATTGCTATCACTAATACACTGATGTTCTTCCTTTCATGATTTCTTTTCTAGTCATTGTTTTTGTTTCCTTGGGAAACAAACTAGTAGTAGTGCATGGTGCTACTCAGGAGGCTGAGGTAGGAGGATCAGTTCCAGGTCAACCTTGGCAACTTAAGAAGACTGTCTCAAAATAAAAAATAAAAAGCTAGGGATATAATTCAGTGGTAGAGTATTCCTGGGTTATACATGCTATGTAATCTTCATAAATGTATTTTTATTTTTTGAATATTTTTCTAAGGCAAAGAAGTATCATAATTTATGTGAGAAATAGAAATATTGGTAGTCCATTGGTGGCCCATTTTCAAATATAGTATTTAGACTTAATTGGGATGTAAGATCCAATCATAGTCCTTTATTCTTTTTTATTTATTTATTTATTTATTTATTTATTTATTTTGGTACCAGGAATTGAACCCAGGGGTGCTTAAACACTGAGTCACATCCCCAGACCTTTTAATTTTTTATTTAGAGCTAGGGCCTCACTAACTTGCTGAGGCTGGCTTTGAACTTGTGATTCTCCTTTCCCAGTCTCCTGAGCCGCTGGGATTACAGGTGTGCACTGCTATCATAGCCATTTCAAGATCTAATTGTAGCCATTTTAACTATAGCCCTTTCCTTTGCTTGCTCCAATTTTAAAATTAACCAATTGCAAAGACTGTAACCTGAGCTCTTCCTATCAGAGCAAGGGGCAGTGCTGCCTTAGGGATAAAAACAGGTGGACTGCCTACCCACGCGTGCTTGCTTGCCAGACCTTGTTCAGTAGCACACCCTTCTACTGAAGTGAAGTTTGCCTTGTTGAGCTATTTCCAAGTTTGATTCCTTGTGGCACCCCAGTATTTCTAAAAGTGTACTAAATCATTTCTCTATTAGTAAACACAAAATTCATGGAGATATTCTATCTTCTTTGCTTTTTCTTTAGTATATTAACTTTTCTTTTCTTTCTCTTTTTGTTGATGGGGATTGAACCCAGGGCCTCACATAAATTAAGCACACAGTCTGCCTCTCAGCTACACTCTCAATCCCGTTCACATTTTTATTTCGTTCCGTATATTTGAAAAGAGTCTCACTATGTTGTTGGGGTATTCTCAAAATCATGGTGTAACAGGGCCTTTCCTTTGGGAAGCTGTCCTTGGCTAAATTACTTCTTTTTATTGGTACTAGGGTTTGAATCCAGGGGCAATTTACCGCTGAGTTATATCCCTAATGCTTTTTATTTTTAAGACAAAGCCTTGCTAAATTGCTGAAGCTGGTCTTGAACTTGAGATCCTCTTGCCTCAGCCTCCTGAGTAGCAGAACTATAGGCATGTGTCACCATACCTGGCTGTTATTTTGCCCCTCCTCCCTTTGCCCTTCACCAAAGTTGTTTTCCCTCTCTAATCCTTTCCCAAGGGCTCCATCCCTTCCTTTCTGCCTGGCATTCTAAAGAGAAGCCTCACCTAAATGGTCAAGACCTTACTGTAGTAAGGATGGGTTCAAAGGATTCTTCCACCTCAGCCTCCAAAGTTAGGACTAAGGCTGTGCCACCACCTGGCTTCTTATGAACAAAAGTAATTGTGAAATACAAAAATTCAATTTTTCACTTCCCTCCCTGGAAATAACTACAGTCTCATTTTCTTTGTGTATGTTAGATCTTTCAATTATCCCGCTCTAACCTTGCTTATCTTTGAGCACAGGATGCCTGAAAGCCAGAAATTCCTTTTCAGGTGGACTGGATGAAACTTATTGGATCTAAGATGACTGCCAAAATGAATGACCTCCAGATACCTGGTGACCTCATTATAATACCATCTGCATGTGCTGGGAATGTAGCTCATTGGTAGAGCACTTGCCTATATTTGCACTGGGTTTCATCCATCCCCAGAACTGCAAAAACAACAAAAATACCATCTGCATGTTAAATGATCCCCCCCCCACCCCCGCAGCCAGCACCATGACTGTTGACAACTACCATGAAGATGGAGATGACTACAAAGAGCTATAAAAGAGGCAAAAAGAGGTGGCAACTAAATTCCCTGAAAATCTCCACCCTTTCCCAGGAAGTACATATTTCTCCCTCTTTTTTTTTTTTTTGGACTCAAGCTTGGACCCAAGGTACTTTACCACTGAGTTACATCCAAACCCTTCTCATTTTTTATTTTGAGACAGAGTCTTTCTAAGTTGCTTAGGGTTTTGCTAGGTGGCTGACACTGGCCTCGGGTTTATAATTCTCCTGCCTTAATTTCCAGAGTCTCTGGGATTCCGGGTGTGCACTGCCACACCCAGTGATGCTTCTTCCTCCTACCAGCCTATCCCTCCTCTTCACTGCTTTTGCTGTGTACTTATAACCTCCAGGATCCCAAATTGAGTTGCAAGTTTATCTCCTACTTCTCCTATTCTTGGCCAAGAATAAGTAGTCTCCTTCACTGCTCAATTCATGCTCCCAGCAAGTCACGATGGTGAACGCCTGTAATCATAGTGACCTGGGAGGCTGGGCAGGAGACTTACAAGTTCAAGGCCAGGCTCAGCAACTCAGCAAGACCCTGCCTCTAAATAAAGTATTTAAAAAGCTGAGGATATGGCTTAGTGGTTAACCGCCCGTGGGTTCAAACCTGGTACAAAAAAAAAAAAAAAAAAAGTACAGGGAAAAATCCCATTTCTGTACTCTGTTATCTAGTTTCCCCTCCTAGAGACAACAAAAACAAATGCTGTTAGCAGCTTGCATTTCATTATGTGGATATTATTAAACAGGTCATATTTCAGTTTTCATTTGGGGGCTTTTACAAAACTAAAACAAGCTTTTTTTTTTTTTTTTTTTTTTTTTTTAGCACATTTGGAGAGGATAGGGGAGTACACTTTATTATTATTATTTTTTTAACTACAGGGGGTTAAATCCAGGGGTGCTTTACCACTGAGCCACATCCCCACAGGCCGTTTTTTTTTTTTTTTTCTTTTTAAAGTTTGAGATGGAGTGCTAAGTGAAATAAGCCAATCCAAAAAACCAAAGGTCAAATGTTTTCTCTGATAAGTGCATGCTGATCCATAGTGGGGGGTGGGTGGGGAAGAATGAAGGAACTTTGGATTGTACAGAGGGGAGTGAGGGGAGGGGTGGGGCAGGTGGGGATGAGAAGGAGGGTAGATTGAGACAGACATTATTACCCTATGTACATGTATGAAAAAAAATTAAAAACAAAGGGAAAAAAAAAGGTTTGAGATGGGAATCTCACTAAGTGGCGAAAGGTCTTGTTAAGTTGCTGAGGCCAGCCTTGAACTTCCAATCCTCCGGCCTCAGCTTCCTGAGTTATTGGGATTATAGACCATGGCACCCAGTTAGTTTGCATTACTGTTTTACAATTTTACAAAAGTTTACATCTTTAACCCATCTGGAATTAATTTGGGCATCAGATGTAACTTGGGGTTAGAGCACTTACCTAGCATGTAGAAGGTCCTGGATTCTGACCCCAGCATCACACACACATCTAAATTCATTTTAACAGCTTTTTTGTATACAATTAAGTATTAAATATACTTGCAATATGTACAATCATCTATACAGTCATCAATACTATTGATGCAGTATTAATCAGGCTAAAATGTAGAAAGAGAGAGAAAAGAGTTTATTTTGAGCCAAAACTTGTGAGTGATCAAGTTCCAAGAACATAGATTCAAGTTGCTTCTAAGAAAAAGAGGTTGTAACAATCTTTATAGGCAGAAAACAAAGGCAAACATAAATCAATATACATTTAGTGAATACATTGGTGGGGTATTACATAGGTGGGTTAAGATAAAGTGGGGACATTCTGGTTGTTGGACTAAGATGGCATCTTCCTCAGAGAAGACAGGTCAAGGCAAGGGGTCTATTCTTTGTTATGGATGGTTAACCAAATCTAACATATATCCTGAAAGGTCTTACCTAATAGTCATAATGTCTGAGAATTGTGTTGTGTTCCTTAGTTCTTGTGTTTTTGCAAGAGAAGATTTTAAGCAAGACATGAGCCATAGTAAATATATAGCAAAATTATTTAGAAGATAAAAGAAAGCACCCTTTAGGGATAGTGGATTGTCTCAAGAGATTGAATCCATACTCCTTTGTTTTTCAACTATATTGGGGTCTTAGAGGGGTTTCTAGAGTCCTGCCCAGGTACTACTTCTTAACTTTTAATTGATAGTGGATCAAATTTTTGAGCCCTATTTGTACATGGCCTTATACACTAGTACCCCAGCAAAACCCATGGTGTGTGTGAGGGAGTGGGGGTTAAAATTATAATGAGATTTAAACGGCATGCCAAAGATCTAAAGGTAATTCATAGTCATCTCGACTGGTGCTGATTAGTTCTAATTGGAACTTGTTTTTACAGATTTTGTGGTCGGTGGACTTTGCTTTTAATTAACCTGTTTCCCTGAGTCTTGGAATCTTTGCGTAAAGGTCATAAAGGTCTGCTTTCATCCTGGTTGCACTCAAGTCAGGGTAATTGGTGTTCTTTTTATTGTCAGAGGAGTCTTTGGACATGCATTTCTCAGCCCTGAAGATAGCAGGTTGTTTGTCAAGGAATGTGACATACCCTATTGACTCGAACCAGAGCAAAGAAAACACATGGAGCGGCTGGGGTTGTGACTCAGTGGTAGAGCGCTTGCCTCACATGTGTGAGGCACTGGGTTTGATTCTCAGCACCCCATATAAATAAATGAATAAAATAAAGGTATGTTAACAACTAAAAAATATATTTAAAAAAAGAAAACACATGGAGAGCCAGCACATAGACTCAGGCTATAGAATTATCCCTTTAACTTCATGTCTGTCTACTACCAATCAGTGAGAATGTTAGGTCAAATAGAAAAAGTGAGATATAATGGCTTGTTTTCTAAAGGCTCAAAGTAGCCCTTGTTTAGCAGCCCCCACATCCATGCCTGCCTGCCATTTTATT